>NC_063447.1:32609226-33809226 GCF_020379485.1 Brassica napus | reverse complement strand
TATTATTTGCTCATAACTCATTTGTCATTTGCTAAATTGTTAGAAATAAAATTTTAGCATAATATAACTCAGTTGTCATTTGCTAAATTTATAGTTTTCATTTATATTTTTTTATTATTTAATTATAATATTTTCATTTTATATTTGAAAGAGAAATGAATTTTCTTTCAAACAATATTTTTGTAAATGTATTTTTAAAAAAATAATCAATTTAAATTGTTATTATCATTGAATATAATTATTTTTAACATAATTTGAGTTTTTCGTTTACATCAAAACTTATCATATTTTAAGATAATCTATATTATTAAAAGAGAAGTATCCATTTGAAAATGTTCTTACTTCATTAATTAAACTCCCTAATTTTCTGCTTGTCTTTTTCAGTTGCATTTATGAAATATCCTAAAACGAATAAAACTGCCTAATTTATTACTTATATTTTCAGTTATATTATTGAAATATGCTTAAATGAATTTAAATTTCCTATTTTATTGTTTGTCTTTTTCAGTTACCTTAATGAAATATCCGTAAATAAATTTAGACATAATGTCAATTAATCAACAAAAAAAACTCATGAGTTATCCTTACGCGCATAATTTTAATAATGGAGATTTTAAAAAACGTGCATCATTAAAATGTTACCTAAAACATACAGCACTAATATATAACATGCATCAATAAAACTAGAATTTGACTCACACAATTGTACAGATATTATTTTCAGTTGATTAAATTAAAAAATATTTATTTATTCAAAAAATATTTAAGAATGGCTAGGTTTTTAAAAATTATACGGTATTATTTGCTCATAACTCATTTGTCATTTGCTAAATTGTTAGAAATAAAATTTTAGCATAATATAACTCAGTTGTCATTTGCTAAATTTATGGGTTTTTTTTTATTATTATTTAATTATAATATTTTCATTTTATATTTGAAAGAGAAATAAATTTTCTTTCAAACAATATTTTTGTAAATGTATTTTTTAAAAAATAATCAATTTAAATTGTTATTATCATTGAATATAATTATTTTTGACATAATTTGAGTTTTCGTTTCCATCAAAACTTATTATATTTTAGGATAATTTTAATTTAAAATGTAATTTTCATATTTTTCAAACAAATTCTAAAAATATTTTTTAAATATTTTGTTATAATTTTTTTAAAAATATTGAGTTGCATTTCAAATAAAAAGATAAATATATTAAAAATATCTAAAATTTAATATAGTTTTAAGGAAATTGTCAAAAAAAAAAAATTACACATAAAAAAAAAATCATGATTTTTGTTAACTGGGCGGATCATTATTTATACGATATCGCAAACGAAAGAAAAATTTATGTTTTTACAATTATCTAATTAACTATGTATACTCATTTTTTTTATATTTTTTTATATGATATCACACATTCGTAAAAAAATAGATAGTTTAAGATGCAAAAAAAAAATATTTACTTAATGAATATAATATGAATAAATTTTACAAATACATCATTTAATAAAATTAATAATTAAAAACTGAATATTCATATCCGCGCTGGTGCGCGGATCAGGATCTAGTCTATATTATTAAAAGAGAAGTACCCATTTGAAAATACTCTTATTTCATTAATTAAACTTCCTATTTTTTGTTTGTCTTTTTCAGTTACATTAATGAAATATCCTTAAATGAATTTAAATTACCTATTTTATTTCTTGTCTTTTTACTTACTTTAATGAAATATCCTTAAATGAATTTAAATTACCTATTTTATTGATTGTCTTTTTCAGTAACGTTAATGAAATATCTTTAAATGAATTTGGACGTAATGTCATTTAATCAACAAAAAAAACTCATAAGTTATCTTTACGTGCATAATTTTAATAATAGAGATTTTTCAAAACGTGCATCATTAAAATGTTATCTAAAATTTGCAGCACTAATATATAACATGCATCAATAAAACTAGATTTTAACCCACATAATCGTGCGGGTATTATTTTTCAATTGATTAAATTTAAAAATTATTATTTATTCAAAAAATATTTAAGAATTGATATGTTTTTAAAAAAATTATATGGTATTTGCTCCTATCGGAAGTATAACTTTTTAAAAAAAAATTAGCATAATATAATTCATTTGTCGTTTGCTAAATTTATGGCTTTTATTTATAAGTTTTATTATTTAACTATACTATTTTCATTTTATATTTGAAAGATGAATGAATACTTCTTTCTAACAATATTTTTTGTATATATATTTTTTTAAAAAAATCAATTTAAATTGTTATTATCATTGAATATAATTATTTTTGACATAATTTTAGTTTTCGTTTACATCAAAACTAATCATATTTTAGGATAATTATAATTTAAAATGTTAATTTTCAGATTTTTCAAAAAACATCTAAAAATATTTTCAAAGGTTTTGTTATAATTGTTTTTAAAAAATATTGAGTTGCATTTCAAATAAAAAGGTAAAGATATTTAAAAATATTCTAATTAAAATATGTACAATTTAATATATTTTTTACGAAATGATTCAAATAAAAAAATCACACATGAAAGAAATCATGATTTCTGTTAACTGGGCGGATCATTCTTTATATGATATTGCACACGCAAGAAAAATTATGTTTTTACAATTTTCTAATTAACTCTATATACTTAATTTTTTATATGATATCGCACATTCGTCAAAAAATAGATAGTTTAAGATGCAAAAAAATATTTATTTAGTGAACATAATATGATCAAATATTACAAATAGATCATTTAATAAATTAAATAATCAAAAACCAAAAATTCATATTTGCGCTAGTGCGCGGATCAGGGTCTAGTCTATATTATTAAAAGAGAATTAACCATTTGAAAATGTTCTTACTTCATTAATTAAACTCCCTATTTTTTGCTTGTCTTTTTCAGTTGCATTTATGAAATATACTAAAACGAATAAAACTGCATAATTTATTACTTGTCTTTTCAGTTACATTGATGAAATTTTCTTAAATAAATCTATATTATTAAAAGAGAAGTATCCATTTGAAAATGTTCTTACTTCATTAATTAAACTCCCTATTTTTCTGCTTGTCTTTTTCAGTTGCATTTATGAAATATCCTAAAACGAATAAAACTGCCTAATTTATTACTTGTCTTTTCAGTTACATTAATGAAATATGCTTAAATGAATTTAAACTTCCTATTTTATTGTTTGTCTTTTTCGGTTACCTTAATGAAATATTCTTAAATAAATTTGGACATAATGTCATTTAATCAACAAAAAAAACTCATGAGTTATCCTTACGTGCATAATTTTAATAATGGAGATTTTTAAAAACGTGCATCGTTAAAATGTTACATAAAACATACAACACTAATATATAACATGCATCAATAAAACTAGAATTTGACTCACAAAATTGTACGGATATTATTTTCAGTTAATTAAATTAAAAAATATTTATTTATTCAAAAAATATTTAAGAATAGCTATGTTTTTAAAAATTATATGGTATTATTTGCTCATAACTCATTTGTCATTTGCTAAATTGTTAGAAATAAAATTTTAGGATAATATAACTCAATTGTCATTTGCTAAATTTATGGTTTTTATTTATATTTTTATTATTTAATTATAATATTTTCATTTTATATTTGAAAGAAAAATGAATTTCTTTCAAACAATATTTTTGTAAATGTATTTTTAAAAAAAATAATCAATTTAAATTGTTATTATCATTGAATATAATTATTTTTGACATAATTTGAGTTTTCGTTTACATCAAAACTTATCATATTTTAGGATAATTTTAATTTAAAATGTAATTTTCATATTTTTCAAACAAGTTCTAAAAATATTTTTTAAATACTTTGTTATAATTTTTTAAAAAATATTGAGTTGCATTTCTAATAAAAAGTTAAAGATATTAAAAATATTCTAATTAAAATATGTAAAATTTAATATAGTTTTAAGGAAATGGTCAAAAAAAAATTACACATAAAAAAAATCATGATTTTTGTTAACTGGGCGGATCATTATTTATATGATATCGCAAACGAAAAAAAAAATTATATTTTTACAATTATCTAATTAACTATGTATACTCATTTTTATATTTTTTAATATGATATCACACATTCGTAAAAAAATAGATAGTTTAAGATGCAAAAAAAAAAATTACTTAATGAATATAATATGAATGAATTTTACAAATACATCATTTAATAAAATAAATAATTAAAAACTGAAAATTCATGTCCGCGCTGATCTAGTGTAAATTATTTTGAACTGTCTTCTGTGATTCTCATGAGATTGCTATTGACGCTAGTGTTCAACATTATAAACCAAATGACATTTTAATGATTTTTTCCTCCAATCCAGTAGATCAAATTTTGTTTTTACTTTAATTTTAATTATTATGATTTTTTCCTCCAATCCAATAGATCAAATTTTGTTTTTACTTTAATTTTAATTATTTGTGAATAGACTCGGTTTAATTTCTGAGTTTCCGGAGCGCTTAACAGGAGTAAGTCATAAGAGTATGAACGTCAGCATTTCGCATTTTGGGAAATGTGAAAATATGTACAATGAGTATGACATTTGACAAAAAAAGATTCCCTAGTTTCTTTGTAGTTTGTACCTCCTTAGTTGTGTATTCAACCAGCTTTTTCCATGTGCTCCCAAAAAAATCAAGTTTAAATTTTCATCAACAAAAAACAAAAAAAGAGTGAAGGTACAAAAAAAAATCAGAAAGATACGACACAAAAGGAAGAGATCTTTGGGCCGGGGACAAGATGACATGAGCTAGCTTTGAAACTCAAACACTTCTCCATATATATTCTTTCATTAAGATTCTACAAGCACCTTCTTTTCACTGTCTTACGTCGTACGTTCACTTTACATACGCCATTTTATGCTACTAGGGTTTTTATATAACGTATATAAAATGTTTTTGAAGTCTTGTTTCTCTGCATGTACTTCACAGTCTTCACCCAATCACTTCTCTTCTTAGATTTCCTTCAGCCTCACAAATATTCCCACAATCTAATTAAAACCTCGTCGTCAACTGAGTGTGTAAGGACACACTTCTCCCTATGTCTACATATGTTTGCAATCATAATAAAACACAAACACACACACACACAAAAATTAACACAAACCAATAAGTAAAAACCATATAGGCTATATATAACTAAAGGATTGGTAGAATTTTTTAAATAAATGAAAAGATAGAAATGGAATATGATTAAAAAATGGAATAGATCATTCTATTCGTTCATAATTCAAATTCTTTATGTAATGATTTTCTTTGTATTTTTGTAGAACCGATGAAATTATTTCATTCATTTTATCAAGAGAAAAAGACAAAAATAACATTAAATCAAGTTTTTGTTCCCAAACTAGCACTCAAGGTCAAAAGTCACAAAAATAGCACTTAGTGTTTTTTCAAAAGTCACAAACTTAGGGTTTAGAGTTAAAGGGTGAGGTTTAGGATTTAGGGTTTAGGGTTTAGGGTTTAGAGTTTAGGGTTTAGGGTTTAGAGTTTAGGGTTTAGGGTTTAGAGTTTAGGGTTTAGTGTTTAGGGTTTAGTGTTTAGGGTTTAGGGTTTAGTGTTTAGGGTTTAGAGTTGAGAAATAAGGTTTTGGGGATAAGATTTCAAATTTTGAAAAATAAAAAAATTAAAATTTTCAAAGGATAAACTTAGAAATGTGCTATTTTGGTCATTTTAGTTTTGGAGTGTTATTTTTGTGATATAAACTTAGAAATGTGCTATTTTGGAGATTTACCTTTTTATCAAATAGTGAAATTTTCTTTTTTGAATTAATAGAATAAATCATTCCGCATCAATCCATTCCAAAAGTTATCTATCTAACCAAAGTTAAAACGTTATATTAATCATAAGAAAACTATATAATATAGTGCTCAAGTCTCATCAAATCACACCCGTATGATATGATCGAGGGGGCGACGTCTTTTGGACCTTTCTCCCCCACCACCATGTCCCATCATCACCGACTGGTTTGACCGTTCGAGCAACGATTCAAATGCGTTCTGTAGTAACTTCACCGACTCGACACTGTGCTTCTCTTTGTTGCCGATCACAACGAAATCATTTCTCGTCCGACCACCAATTGTCGTCATATATGCATAGAGAGTTTCCATCTGAAGAGACTTGAGTGTCTCCACGAGATCTTGCATGAGATCTGGCCTGTCCTCGCAGCAGAACGATACCTTGAAGATTATCCGACCGTCGTCGTTGGAACAGTTTTCGAAGTTGAGTACACTGATTTCGTCTGTCTCAGACGGTACGGTTTCGTTGGAGATTTCTAGGGTTTGTTGTTTTAGTTCGTTGACTCGTTGGACCACTTTTGCTAGTAGTGTGGCTTTGTCGGTCTGTGAAGAAAAATATGAAACGTAAGAAAGAGAAAAGTCTTGGATCTTTAGAAACTCTCTGTTCGAGAAATCTTGTTTTGCATGTTCAATTTGTCTTTTTTGTCCAAGATGTTCAATTTGTTTCAAAGGAATTTTTTTTAACAAAAAAAAACTTGAGAACTTTTCCGACAAAATGATTCAACAGTTTCAGAGAATAAAAATAATTTGAAAGCTTTATTATAAAATTTGTCCTCAATTTACTAGATACTAGGATAAGACCCGCGCCTTGCGCAGAATTAAGTTATTATTTTTATTATATTTTGGAGAATGAAACAATAGTTTGGCTTCATTTGGATTAGGGGTGTTCAATCCAGATATCAGGTTGGTTTCGATTCAGTTCGGTTTTTTTCGGTATTTTGGTTAGTAAAATATAACTACTATTCTAAATCCATATTTACTTTGACTTTAGTCTTTCACATACTTTTGAAAGATTTCAACTGGACAACTAAATTGATCAGCCAATCTTGTTGGTTTAAATCATTAGTGTGTATATATATATATATATATATATATATAAATATATATATATATTATTTAGTTTGAATATTTATTAAATAAAAATTCATATGCGTTATATTTTATGATCATTTGTAACTTATTATAACAAAAAAAATAATCTATTGATCACAAAATTTTCAGAGTGAGAATCTTCAAATTTCTAATAATATATAGACGTTTTGAAAAATTCAAAATATAACATATAAGAAAAAATATAAATGTTTTTATTATATATTTAATGTGATTTTTTTAATATCTTTTAATAATATAAAATTAAAAAAAGAACTAAGATACCAAAATTGTTATCAAATATTTATTATTCATAATAATTAATTTTCATATATACGTTAATCATATTAGGTAATTTCGTAGCTTCTAATTAAGGAAAGTGCAAAAACAATATTTGGTAGATTATTTATCAATTCGAATATTCGATAGTTAGTTTAATAAAAAATATAATGTAAGTTAAGATGGACCAACCTATTTTTTTAAGAATAGTATATTTTATATAGTCATTTATTAAATGAGAATTTATAATCATACACTTCTATGATCATTCATATCGTTTTATAACTGAATATTTAAATCATCGATAACAAAATTTTCAATGTGAAATCTTTAATAAGTTTATAATTTATAAATGTTTTTGAAAATTCATTGAAAGTTTTAATATTAAAATATTTATGTAATCTTATGGTATATAGTTTAATCTATATATATATATGTTTTATTATTAAATGATATTTTTTACTCATATGGTTTTAAAATCATGTGTATCTTCTTATAATATTAACTAAACGTTCATACTAATACAATTTTATGATCATTTGTAACTTATTATGACAAAAAAAATAATCTATTGATCACAAAATTTTAAGAGTGGTGATCTTCAAATTTCTAATAATTTATAGACGTTTTGAAAAATTCAAAATATAACATATAAAAAAATATAAATGTTTTTTATTATATATTTAATGTGATTTTTAATATCTTTTAATAATATAAAATTTTTAAAAAGAACTAAGATACAAAAATTGTTATCAAATACTTATCATTCATAATAATTAATTTTCACATATATGTTAATCATATTAGGTAATTTCGTAGCTTTTATTTAAGGAAAGTGCAAAATATTTTTTGGTACGTTATTTATCAATTCGATAGTTAGTTTAATAAAAAGTGTAATATAAGTTAAGATGGACCAACCTATTTTTCTAAGAATAGTATATTTTATATAGTTATTTATTAAATAAGAATTTATAATCATACGGTTCTATGATCATTCATATCATTTTATAACAAAATATTTAAATCATCGATAACAAAATTTTCAATCTGAAATCTTTAATAAGTTTATAATTTATAAATGTTCTTGAAAATTCATTGAAACTTTTAATATTAAAATATTTATGTAATCCTATGGTATATAGTGTTTAATCTATATATATATATATATATATATATTTATTTTATTATTAAATGATATTTTTTACTCATATGGTTTTAAAATCATGTGTATCTTCTTATAATAAAAATGTTAAACCATTGATCATTAATTTTTAACATAATAATTTTAATAGTTTTAGTCATTTATTGTCGTTTTTAAAAATTCAAAATATAACATATACGAAAAAATCTAAATTTTACTTTTATAGCTAATTTGATTGTTTAATTTATTTTAATAATATAAAATTAAACAAAAAATGATGGAGAAGATATAAATTGTTATCAAATCTTTATTATTAAAATCATTAATTGTCATATATATATATTAGTCATTTATGGTAATTCCGTAGGTTTGATTTAAGGAAAGAAAATAACATATCATATCATTATATCATATAGTTTGACCAACTTATGTATCTAACAACATATAAAAATCGAATGTGGACCTACTTATTTTTCAATTGAATGTAATTGACTACCTAATTGAGTGCCACCTATGCATTGGGGCCTATTTTAATTAATACAAAATTGAGGTTACATATTTTCAAATGTTCCTCAATTAATATATAGGGGATTCCTAGTACTTGCAGCTTTTTTAATATTCGAAAACATTACATTTGACTGATGCTAACTTTGAAATTATTTCATTTTCTATAAATTATATACTTCCAAATTTTCAACGTTCAATAAATCAAATCCTAAGACAGTAGACAGTGTCACAGTGCGCAGTGATGAATTAGCCAAGTAAGATTAGTTAAGCACTTAACTAACTAAATATATACACAAAAACATCATGTTTAAGAACTCTGATTAGATAACATCCAAAACTCTAATTCTCGTTTTAAGTCCCTCTATTAAGCTAAGTATACAGACTATATAGCATAAGTAGAAAAGATAGAAGTGTAGAAATAAATTTTAAATCATTTTTTGCTAAACTAAAATTTAAATCATCATGTTTTTATTGTTAAAAGTGCTTTATGGTTTCCACTTGAATGAGTAGATTATATATTAGCCTCTATCAAATTTTCAGTTAGTGAAAAATAATATGAAGTATTATATGTACCTTGGAGTTACAAGAGAGTAAGTTCCGGAGCTTGTTAAGATTAGAGTTGATTCTTTCTCTTCTCCTTCGCTCACCTTCTCTATGTTTCCTGACAGTAGTAGCAAGAGCTTTGTCTTGAGAACTTGTGTCTTCCATGGCAAAAGGGTAGAAAGACGACCTTGTGGTGGTGGTGGTGGTCGATGAAGCACAGGATCCTCCGGTGAGGAAAGAATATAATATTTGATCTGAAATCTCTGGCTGCATTTTTGTTGTTGTCTGCTTCTCTGCAGCTTTTTTTTTTTTTTTGTTGGGTTTGGAGCTTTAGGTGGGTTCTGTCCAAAAAATAAGATCGTATATATTTATACTATACATAAACGAGATTGGAGAGAGAGACTGTACAATATTGTATAGTGTCATCGACAATAATAAGTTTATTGATAAAAAGGTTTTATTGGTTCTCCTACAAACGTTACATGCGTTTTGTTTGATAATGGACACCGTTTTCTACTGCTTATAACGTTTAAACGATTGTAGTAAAAAAAGAAAGAAAACATACTTTAACTCGATCTTCTATGGTTTGCAAATGACTCGAACATTTCCAATATTGTTTTGACAAAATTACCTTTTAACATTAACTAGGTTTTAACATGTGAGCTCGCACGGATGTATATTTTGCATAATTATATATTTTTGTTAAATGTAGACTTGTAGTTAATGTTTCATAGGTTATTGAGTTCTGATATATAGTGTATCTTGTTCATTTTGCTTGGTGTCGAATTTTAAACTATTAGTTGTATTTTTTTCAATTGTACTTTTTTTTTACTTTTACTTGGTAAATTAAACAATTAAGTGTAAAATATTGGAGTATTTTGTTTAGATTGAGTGTGTTTTATTAAATTATACTATAAAATGTGTGTGATAAATAATTTTAAAAAATTACATTTGATTGATCTTCAAAAAAAAATATATATTAACAGCAAAAATGAAAGGATATGGAAAATTAGACCAAAAAACATTGACAAAAAGTACTGATCTGCATTATTATATTTACAAAGCCCATTTTGATGAATTGAAATAGGCAATTTATTTTTATTAAAAATTAGTGGGCTTTAAACATTAATCGAAGCCCATATTTTTTTTTTCCGGGAAAAGAAACAGAAATAGGTTTGTTTGTACGACTTTTTAGTTCTCGTTCTTCTATAGATCTCTTTCTCGGTGCCGTCCGCCTTCTGGCGATATGTTTCTAATGTCGTCATCTTAGACATGTTGCGGTTTTGTGTTTTTTTTATATGATTTGGAGAATAGATGATGAGATATATATAGTTGTGATAGCAAATGAGATCCCGTTAGGTTAATTCGTAATAATTATATGATAAATTTTGGTAGTTATTATTTAAACGCAGAATCAATGGAAAAATCTTTGTAAAATTATTTAATGTACATTCATTATTTTTTATCTAATAGGAAAAAGAAAATATTTGATCTTTAGAGATAGCATTACTTGGTTGGCAAGTTTTTTGAAAGATAATTACGTGATTGCGTTAGTTATTTGATCCCTTCTTTAAATGCTGACTGCGTACAATTAGGAAACAATATTCTTTGTTGATTTGTTTTTTAATAATCATAAATTTAGGAGTCGTTTTTGGAATATTTTGTAGTATGGAAGGAAAGAAGTTTAATTAGGTATGATTTTATATGCAAAATCTTACTAATATCTAAACTATTAAGCCAGAAGTACAAATAGTAATTATCCCTTAGAGTTGCACAAAAATTACATCCCTATGCCACTGTCATGAAACTCTGTCGTTTTACTTTCTTTCTTTTTTTCTGAAACATTTTTGCCTTTTCGTCTTTCTTACCCACCAGTAACATTGTTTTGGGCTTACAAATTGTTAATGGTCCAGATCAATACTAAATTTAGTATTTTACTAACCGAAAACAAAAAATCAATAACCAAATGTTTCAAAATCTGCTAACCCGTTGCAAACCAATCGATTGAACATATATTTACAAAATGTCTTTCATATCAAAACGACAAAACGTATCTACATCATTATATTCACGTTTTCTATTACATATGCATGATATAAACAGAGAATAATATTCTTTATGACTATGCATACCAACATTTAGTATATTAATTTTATAATAAAGGTACGGTTTGGTTGTTTTATGGTTTAGATTTTGGTTCCCAAAGTCAAATATTTATTATTGTTTATCAATTTGGTATATTTTGTATATGCGTATAATATGCTTCTTAAATATCATATTAAATTGATAAAATATACCAAATTGATAAACAATAATAAATATTTGACTTTGGGAACCAAAATCTAAACCATAAAACAACCAAACCGTACCTTTATTATTATAAAATTAATATACTAAATGTTGGTATGCATAGTCATAAAGAATATTATTCTCTGTTTATATCATGCATATGTAATAGAAAACGTGAATATAATGGTGTAGATACGTTTTGTCGTTTTGATATGAAAGACATTTTGTAAATATATGTTCAATCGGTTGGTTTGCAACGGGTTAGCAGATTTTGAAACATTTGGTTATTGATTTTTTGTTTTCGATTAGTAAAATACGAAATTTAGTATTGATCTGGGCCATTAACAATTTGTAAGCCCAAAACAATGTTACGGATGGGTAAGAAAGACGAAAAGGCAAAAATGTTTCAGAAAAAAAAAAAAAAAGTAAAACGACAGAGTTTCATGGCAGTGGCATAGGGATGTAATTTTTGTGCAACTCTAAGGAATAATTACTATTTATACTTCTGGCTTAATAGTTTAGATTTGTACTTCTGGCTTAATAGTTTAGATATGCGTTAAGAAAAAAAAAATTAAGCCAAAATATTCAACTGCAACGTTTGTGATCACACTAGGTTCGAACGATTTTTATATGCGTTGCAAATCAGCCTCGTGTTCTAGAAAGTCTTTATTTCAAATTAATTGAAAATTTTTTATGGACAAAGACATTGCCACCTCTCCATGAGATTGAGATAGATTCTATTACTAGAGACCATTAATAACAAACAACAAAACTAGACCAAGTTACAACTTACAAAGAGCAAGACTTGAAATGTTCAGACACAAAACAGAGCATAAAAGAGATTATTGAAGCTACACAGCAAGCCCACAACAAGCCCAAGACTGTCATTGGAGAAGTCCATAGAAAGCCATGTAACTAGGGTTCTACCATTTAGTATAAATAGTAGTTTAAGGCTTTGTAAAAACGAATCTTGGCAAATCAAATAAATTAAACATAGCGGCTAGGGTTTTGGCGATCTTTAGGCGATTTGAGATCTGAGACTTGGTGTCTCCGGCATAGGATCTACGAAGCTCCGGTGACCTAGGAGAGAGGGAGACTAGCCGACACTCCTCTTGGCCTTAGGTCGTTCCTGCCCCTTGCAGTGTTTTTGGGATTTTTCAACCTTTTTTTAACCTAACGCGATTACCGTGGCCGACAAGTCATATAGATCTTGATCACGGCCTACTATTCCCCTATTCTAGGGCGGTGGGTTCTCCCTGTGTAGACTTAAACAAGATGTATCGAGAGAGGAATGAGCGACCGAGGGCCGAGAGCTCTCAACGGACCAGCAAGCGTGGGCAACAAAACAACGAAGATATTATCAAGGTGCCAGCGTTTGATTACACAGATCTCATTGAGAAGTTTAAACTATCTCTAGTTGGAAGGATGTTCCATCAGGATGGAAGGAGTGTGGATGCCCTGCTCAAACACATGCCGAGACGCAGGATATGGGACGTTGAAGGAAGAGTTCGAGGCACCAATCTAGGAAATAACAAGTTTCAGTTCGATTTTGAGAAGGAAGAAGATCTACAGAAGGTACTAATGCGTCGTCCATGTCACTTCAACAAATGGAGTTTCTCGCTGGAGAGATGGACACCAACAATAAACGATGATTACCCCAACTCAATGCTTCTGTGGGTTACAGTAACTGGAATACCTTCACATTATAAGAAAGATGAATCTTTTAGGAGTATTGGGGAGGCACTAGGAGAAGTCGATATAGTAGATGTTGACAATGGCAGAGTTAGAGTTAAAATCAACATGGACGAGCCACTGCAATTTGAGAGACGGGCTGGATACGCTAATGGAGATGTTATAAGAGTAAGTCTCCAGTATGAGGAGCTTCACAGGTATTGCTTTACCTGTAAACGAGTCTCACATGAGGAAGGTACTTGCCCCAACCTAACTCCAACGCAGAGAGAGGATAACAGAATTACCAGATTGAAACAGAAGGAGATGGAAGAACTAGCAGCAAAGGAGGCTTTCTCTCTCTCAACGAGGGGACTGGATAAACCAGCAAGTCGTGAGGCGCATACGAGAATTGAACCATACTCCAGAACGCACCAAGACGCTGGCCAGGACAGAACATCAAGGGATATGACCACTCGTAGGAGCTTTGGAGTTAATGCAGAACCGGTTCAAAGATCAGACCATGGAGATCTGCGCAACAGAATCTCTTTCAAGAGAGATACACGAGCTAAAGAAGTCTGGAATCGACTGGACCAACAGCAGGAGGCAGGAATAGTTCCCCGAGATCGGGAGAGATATCACCCTTATCAACGCTCAACGAGAGAGAACATGAGAGGGATAAGGGGTGGATCAGAAAGCTTTAATAACAGGGGTCGTGGAGACTCATATTCATCCTCCAGCTGGAGAGTAAAAGAAATAAGTCATGGGAACAAAGATAGGAACAGAGATCATACGCGAGAACGAGTACACCCAAAGGAAAGAAATAGGCAGGAGTTCTCTCCGCGAACTAATCGATCATACCGAAGTTCACCAGACTCGCAGCGGACGATCTCTGAATATCCTAGAGAACGAAGAGGTGATACTCCAACAAGGCGACATGATCATTATCGGAGACAAGAGACAAGAATGGAGTGGAGACCAATTCGATCAGTGGAAAGAGAAGAACCAAGACATAAAGAAATTCCTAAGACTAGGCGAGACACGAAAGAAGAGGATAGAATCCGTAACCTCAAAGGAAAAGCTATAGCAACAGAGGAGACTGTAAAGGATGCTTACATAGATTCTAACCGAAGCTCTAATAGAGTTCTCACGATAAGAGAACCAACTGGTATAAATATCCCTGGGGATCAGGCGAACCGGGAAACAAATGAGAATTCTCCTAAGCAAATTCCAGAAGGTGTTTTACCACTGAGGGTTCATAACGAAGAAGGGGCAGACATGGAGATATGTAAGACAAGGAAAAGTGGGGATCCTGGATCAGAGAAGGAGACAATACCGGAAGGAGATGACCTTCTAACGGAAGAAGAGATAAACGAAATGGCTGACAAATATGCTGGTATTGATTTTGATATGGATGAAAGTATGATCGACGAAGACGACCTCCTAGAAGAGATGGAAAATGATGTAGTGGTACCTGAGACGCAGGAGATCACCAAGACCTTAGAACTACAAAATAAGGCACCAGAGGTCGGAAAGGACAAAGAGTCTCCCAAACTGGCGTCAGGACAACCTCATGAAGAAGCTGATAGAAGTCAAAGAAAAAAATCTCTGAAACAGAACCAAAAAGCCCCGAGAGGAAGATCACTTGTACCTCACGGAAAGCGACGGGGAACAAGAAGCCCAGAGGCAAAAGGAGTTGCTGCATCAAAAAAGCTAGCGATCAGAGGAAGAGCTTCCCCAAAAGGCAAGATGGTGAAGCATAATCGTGTGAACTCTTCAAGAGGGTCTGGCTCTTCTGCTCTCCCTCGTAATGAGGTGTATCCGTCTTCTTTGAAAGGTCGGAAATTGTTTACTGCATCAGGTTCGGTGGGGTCCCAGAAACCACCCAGTACTCAGATATGAGTGCAATCGCTTGGAATTGTCAAGGGGCGGGAGCCTACTTGACAAAACAACACCTTAGGGAGTTGTATCGCTGCTTTCACCCTAGTTTTCTTTTTCTTTCAGAAACAAAAAATAATTTTACTTTTTTGCAAGACTTTCAAGTTGAATTTGGTTATGATCATTTGTTCACCATCGACCCGGTTGGTCGTAGTGGTGGACTGGCTTTATTTTATATGGATGCTTCTGATGTGGATATTAAGTTTGCTAATAATCGTATGATAGATATTGAAGCAAAAATGGAAGGACACAAGGTGTTTATCACCTTTGTGTATGGAGATCCGGTGGTTGAATACCGTGGTGATGTTTGGGAGCGACTCTTAAGACTGAATGCAAACAGAGACGGATCTTGGCTACTCTTGGGCGACTTCAATGAGATAATAAGCAATAAAGAGAAGAGAGGAGGACGAAGGCGTGCTGACTCGTCCTTTCTACCTTTCAGGAATATGCTATCAAGCTGTGGAATGATGGACTTTCCTTTTGTAGGAAACTCTTTATCTTGGGCAGGAAGAACAAGAGCAGGAAGAGTACAATGTCGTCTTGATAGAGCAGTCGGAAATGAAGATTGGTTTCATAATTTTTCCCACACTTATGTGGAGTATTTACTTCGGTGGGGTTCTGATCATAGACCCATACTAGTACGCTTTCTCTCCAAAGAAAAACAGAACAGAAGAAGTTTCAAATTTGACAAGCGATGGATGAGTAAAGAAGGATTCAGAGAAGTGGTTAAGGCCGATTGGGAGTCGTCGGTATCTGATAGCCACTCGAGATTGTATGAGAAGATTAGTAGAACGAGGAGGGCCATATCTAAATGGAAGCGACAGAACCCATCAAACAATGAGATCCTCATCGCAGAGCTGAAGGAGAAAATAGATAAGGCGCAGGCGGATGACTCAGTATCCAGCGAGGAGGAACTGGAGCTCAAGTGGAAACTGTGTGCTGCGTATAGGGAGGAGGAGATTTACTGGAAACAGAAGAGTCGTATGCTCTGGCTAAGGGAAGGAGATCGAAACACGAGATATTTTCATGCCAAGACCAAGCAAAGAAGAGCCAGGAACCGAATAACTAGAATAAAAAACTCGATGAACCATTGGGTGGAGACGGAGGAGGGTATTGAGGAGGTGGCCACGGTGTACTTCCAACAACTCTTCACTTCGTCGAACCCATCAACTATTGATGACACAATCCGGTATATTGCCGCGCAGGTTAACGATGAGATGAATCAGAGATTACTAAGAATCCCTCAAGATGAGGAGATTAGGGAGGCGACTTTTGCAATAAATCCAGAGAAAGCACCCGGGCCAGACGGTATGACAAGCCTCTTCTATCAACGTTTTTGGGCAACGGTAGGCAAAGATGTTTGCACCATGGTTCGGGAATTTTTCATTACGGGCGACTTTGATGAAAGACTGAACCAGACCAACATATGTCTGATTCCCAAGACGGAGAGACCAACATCGATGTCAGAATTTCGACCCATTAGTCTCTGCAATGTTGGGTACAAGATCATCTCGAAGATTCTATCCTCTAGACTGAAAAGTATTCTACCCAAGATCATCTCTGAGACGCAATCCGCCTTTGTGGCGGGGAGACTGATAACAGATAACATCTTCGTGGCTCAGGAGATGTTCCACGCTCTCAGGACAAACCAAAGTTGTAAAGATAAATTCGTGGCGATTAAAACTGACATGAGCAAAGCCTACGACCGGGTGGAATGGAGCTTCATGGAAGCTTTGCTATTAAAGTTTGGTTTCGATGCACAATGGGTGCACTTGGTCATGAAGTGTGTATCTTCTGTATCTTATCAGGTTTTGATTAATGGAGAAGCCAAGGGACATATAAAACCGTCTCGAGGCCTTCGTCAAGGAGACCCTCTATCGCCATTCCTTTTTATCCTCTGCACTGAGGTCTTGATCTCTCATATTAAACGAGCGGAGGAAACGAAGAAGATATCCGGGATTAAAATAGCACGAGGAAGTCCATCGATTTCCCACCTTCTGTTCGCTGATGACAGCCTTTTCTTCTGCAAAGCGGAGCAATCTCAATGCGAAGAACTGGTTCGAATCATTGACGTCTATGGAACAGCCTCAGGACAACAACTGAATAAAGAAAAATCTTCAGTTCTGTTCGGTTCTAAGGTCATAGCGTCCACAAAATCTGACCTGAGAAGGTCTCTTGGTATCACTAAAGAAGGTGGGATGGGTATGTACTTGGGAATGCCAGAAAAAATATGCGGATCAAAGAAGCAAGTCTTCTCTTTTGTTCAAGATCGTATGAATGGAAAAATCAACTCGTGGTCGGGTAAACTCTTATCTAGAGGGGGCAAGGAGGTTCAGATAAAGTCTGTGGCACAAGCGGTTCCTACATATGTTATGTCCTGCTACCTCCTCCCCATTGATACCTGTAATAAACTTTCCGCCGCAGTGGCGCGTTTTTGGTGGGGTACACGAAATAATAATAGAGGCTTACATTGGGTAGCCTGGGATAAAATTTGTGTACCTCTTGAAGAAGGAGGTTTAGGATTCCGGAACTTCCGTGATTTCAACTTAGCCCTCTTGGCTAAACAGGTCTGGCGCCTTCTCACCAAGCCGAATACCCTGTTGGCTCGGGTTTTAAAAGGAAGGTATTATAGACATACGAACCCTCTCTTAACGGGTAAGGCCAATAATCCATCTCTTGGCTGGACGAGTTTAATGGCGGCAAAGCATGTGTTAAAGGATGGGCTGCAAAGGACCATTGGAACAGGGGCAGAAACAAAGGTCTGGGAAGACTTATGGATCCCTGATTCACCTGCCCGAGCAGCTCTCCCACGCATAGCGAACATCGACCCGGGGTTGAAGGTCCATCATCTGATCGACTTCGAGAGCAAAATGTGGAATATCGACATGGTTCATCAGTTTATTGCTGCGACAGATGTCCCCCGAGTCCTATCGCTTAAAATAAGTAAGACAGGACGAAGAGACAGCTACTCTTGGAGCTTCACTAGCTCTGGAAACTATACTGTTAGATCGGGTTATGCTACGGTCGTGAATCAGAGAAGGCAGAAAGAAAACGATGGAATAGTGGAACCAAGCACAACTGCTCTTAAGAAGGCGATTTGGAAACTGAAGTGTCCACGCAAGATTAAACACTTCGTCTGGAACATGATGTCAGGTTTCGTGGCGTCGGCAAGCAAGCTGAAAGAAAGGCACTGCGGGATAGATGCGACGTGCCAGCGGTGTGGGGCTGAACAAGAAACTATCAATCATATCATTTTTGAATGCCCACCAGCTGTGCAGTGCTGGGCATTGTCGACAATACCATCAGCTCCGGGAGTATTCCCGTGTTCTTCAGTATACACAAACCTTGATACTCTGTTAGGATATATAGCAAATGCATCTCTACTAGCCGGAAATGTGCTGATGTTTCCTTGGTTAATCTGGTACATCTGGAAAGCCCGTAACGAAAAATGCTTCAATGGAAAGGATGTGTCGCCGATGGATACGCTCCAGCTCGCAAGCAGCGAAGCGGAAACATGGCGCATAGCACAAGTGGTAGAGGAAGTTGCTGATGCGGTACAAGACCAAGGAACTTCACTACAACAGGAAGAGAGACCAGTACCAGACTGTAAATGGAGATGTCAAGTTGATGCATCCTGGCAGAACAAGAACGACGAAGCCGGCTGGGGGTTCATCCTTTTTGAAGATCAGCAAGTTAAGCTTGTGGGAGTCAGGAAAGGAAATTGTGCCTCCTCGCCATTGCATGCTGAAGCTGAGAGCCTCGCCTGGGCAATGAAAGAGACGAGACAGAGTGGTGTTAATGAGGTCTGCTTCGAATCAGACTGCCAACAACTGACTCGCCTTACTCAAAACCCGCAGGAATGGCCAGCCATAGGACCTGAACTGGATGAGATCGATTTTCTGAGCTCTGAATTCTCTTCTTGCTCTATCCGTTTTATAAGACGTACTGAAAATGTCCGTGCGGACTGCCTTGCAAAGGCAGGACGATCACGAGCTCATGATTTCTGTTACTTGGATACCAAGATTCCTCCATGGCTTGCTCATGAAGCTTGCCTGTTTGAACCTCTAGTTACTTAATAAAGTTTTACTTTTGATGCCAAAAAAAAAAAAAAACGAATCTTGGCTGCCGTAAGAGCAGCCCTCTTCCACTTAATGAAATATCAATTCAGCTACTTGTGTTCTTGGTGACAATCTAGAGTTCATCCTCTCTTTACTTTCTTGCTTATGAATAAAGCTCTATGAGCTACTAGTCTTGCAATAAAGCTCTTTAGAGCACAAATCTATCTTATCTTCAAATGTCTACAGAGATAACATTGGCGTCTTAAACAGCCATAAAACAGAACCAAGTCCCATGAATAAAAAAAACATTAGAACATAATAGTAAATATAAGAATCACATAAAAGAGTATTAATAGTAACAAAAACCTTATCACTTAGCCATCATGACCTTGACAAACTCCTCATAGTTAATCTGGCCATCACCATCAACATCAGCTTCCTTAATCATCTCGTCAACCTCTTCATCTGTGAGCTTCTCACCTAAGTTTGTCATCACATGGCGGAGCTCAGCAGCTGAGATGAAACCGTTCTGATCCTTGTCGAAGACCCTGAACGCTTCCTTGAGCTCTTCCTCGGAGTCGGTGTCCTTCATCTTACGAGCCATGAGGTTCAAGAACTCAGGAAAATCAATGGTTCCGTTACCGTCAGCGTCAACTTCGTTGATCATGTCTTGGAGCTCTGCTTCTGTTGGGTTCTGTCCGAGAGAACGCATCACGGTTCCAAGCTCCTTGGTAGTAATGCAACCTGTAAGCAATGAAAAGGATTGTTCATTATTCACTACTCCACAAAATTAACAATTACAAAACTTAAAGCAGACAACAAGTTTCTCTCTTTTATCATTTTCAGACAAAACTCAAAGCAGGTAACAAGTTCCTCTCTTTATGTTTTTTTTTTCAGACAAAACTCAAAGCAGACAACAAGTTTCTCTCTTTTATCATTTTCAGACAAAACTCAAAGCAGACAACAAACAAGTTTCTCTCTTTATGTTTTTTTCAGACAAAACAGACAAAATTCAAAGCAGGCAACAAATTTCTCTCTTTTATCATTTCAGACAAAACTCAAAGCAGAGAACAAACAAGTTTCTCTCTTTATCTTCTTTTTTTTTCAGACAAAACAGACAACAAACTCAAAGCAGCAACATAGGTAGAACCAAATTCAAAGATTGTCTCTTTATCTTTTTCACATCAACAGCGTTTCTGGGCAATCAAAAGAGAAACTAAAGGGACTAGTCTAGAGATCACGAAACGCAGATCCGTACGATACAGAGAAATACCCAAAGAATCAACCATAGATCGAACCAATCGAAGCCAAGTAATAACATGTATACACAGTAGCAAAATCCTAAGCATTCCACAAACTTATGTCTCTAACATTTGGAGAAGGCTGGAGAAGAGAAAACGTACCGTCACCATCCTTGTCGAATAAGCTGAAGGCTTCCTTGAACTCAGAGATCTGATCGTCGGTGAGCTGATCCGCCATTGTTGAGATTGTTTCTTTTGTTTTCGTTCTTTTTAATTGTTTTCTCTCTCAGATGGAGGAGAATACAGAGGAGGAGGAGGAGGAGGAGGAAGAGAAAACAAGAGACAAACCGTCTTTATCGGATGCTTAACGACTTTTACTCCGACCCGGGACTCGGATCCTTTTTATTAACCCGACGGATACTTGAAATCTCTATTACACCCTCATTTTGTTACATTAATTTACGCTGATACCATCAACAATCTTACAAACCGCCAGCGTGGACAACTAACGCATCACACGTTCATCTCACGCGGTCTGTACGCGGAACGTTGACTGTTGTCAACAGTCTGTTGACCTCAGTATATTGTCCATTTATGGTTAGTTCACTATCACCAGTCAAATTTATTTGAATTATGATTCTTTTTCCCAAATGTTTACAACTCCTTAGACTAGTTAGAATACATAAAATAGGATTATTTGAAGAATTGTAAGGAACATCCGAACATAATCTATGATTTACATCATTTTTCAAAAAAAAAAAATCACTAGATAGTAACTAAAAATTATTCAGACTTAGGCGAGGTTTAGACAAGTTATATGTTTGTTTATTATAAGGAAAATTCCTTAAAAATACATAGAGTAATTTTCATTTGCTAATAAAATACATGAACTATTTTGGATCTATGTTTAATACACGAACTAATTTTTGTTGTCTATTAAATACACAAACTTTTGAAATTCGTAGATTTTACACATCATTTTAGACGGCGTTAACTATATTAAACGGAAGTGACGATGGCGTTAGTGTTTAACTAACACGTGTTTAAATTGTGAAAAAAATTCCTTAAAAATGCAAAAACTATTTTTCATTTGTTAATAAAATACACTAACTATGTTGGATTCCCGTTTAATACACAAACTAATTTTTTTTTCAATTAAATACACAAACTTTTAAAAAATTCAGATTTTACACATCGATTTAGACGATACCAGCTATGTTTTGCAGAAGTGAAGACAATGTTAGTATTTAGTTAAGCGATGTTTAAGATTTTTGCACAAAGATTAAAAAAATACAATTTTTTTTTGTAGTTTATCTTGATTACATAAAAGTAGCATTAAATAAAAGTAGTTCAACCAATAAAAAAAATACAGTATTTTGTAATTGGTCACAAATTTTTAATGACATTAAATTCTATCTAAAATAATGAGAACTTCAATTATTATTTAAACAAAATAAAAATCCTTAAACACCACTTAAAGATTTTTAAAAATTAATCAAAAAAAACTTGTGAACTTATACTAAAAAAACAAAGTGCAGAAAATATCACTATTTGTTTATAGATAAATTGATGGTAAAATGATATAACTAAATTATTTGTTTCAAAAAAAATGATATAACTAAATTAGTTATAACTTATAATCAACTTTTTATATTACTTGGTTTAGTCGGTTTAAACTAATTAAAATCGATTTGAATCAATACAAACTGACTTGGAATGATTTATAGTTATTTGGGTGGGGGTATTGGATTCAGAAATTTGATAGAATTAGAAGGAATTATAGTTTCCATTAAATTCCGCTGTTATTCAATCGTGGATTTCATCAATTCTTTTAAATTCTTTTGTTATTGGATTAAGCATTTGGAATCATTCTTTTAATTATTTTAAATTCTGTTGTTATTCAATATTTGATAGATTTTGTAGTAATAGTATTTGATAAGAATTTAATGGAAAATGTCATGTATAAATGTAAATGGTCAATTATTTGCTATTATGCAGAGATTTGTAATGAATCGTAGGAAAACACAAACAATAGCATTTCTCTACTTCTCATTTTTCCAGAAGTACGTGAAGAATGAAGAGATCTTTGTGGATGATAATTAATGAGTTACCGGCAAATATAAAGAAGAACAATTAACAATTATAAAGTCAATGTTTCCTTGTTGCTGAAGAAACCCAGTGTCTGTTAACCAAAGCAAGATGCCTTCTGAGATTTTCGGTTGTGTACTTTCGCATTACGAACACAAGAGCAAGATAAATAAAATGCAAATACTTGGAAAAAAACTATGGCAGAAGTTAGAAGATATGTGGAGAGATACTATGGGTTTAGATGATTCATATATTTTATTTATTAGTATTATGATTTTAATAAAATTCCTACAATCCATAAACTATGTAGTACTAATTACTATTTTTCTTTCAGTTTTAAGAATAAAATATTTTTTGTTACCTTTTTAAATATACAAAGATTCGAAAATTCATAGAATTTAGAAGAATTAGTATTCTATCAAAATTATGTATATTCTTTTAAAATCAATAATAGAAGTAAGCATAGGAATTAGATAAATGCATTAAAATCTCATCAAATCTTTGAAAATACTGCAAAAGTTTTTCCTTATGAATTCTTTCAAATTCTTGGATTGAATACCACCCCCTTGAATTGAATAAAACATATTTAAAAAACCCGTTTCAATTAAACCGATTTGACTTCTAGTTGAACGCTTCCTGGACCTATTTTTACAGAACGTTAATTTACGTATACAAAGAATATTTACCTACAAGGTAATAATCCGCGCCGTGCGCGGAATGAAATAATTAATTAGATTATTTATTTTACGCTGTAGTAAAATATTTGTCGCATAGATTTTTCAAGGGATGGACATTCAGATATTCGTTCGGATTCAGTTAGTCTAGAGTTTGAATTTAAATATGATTCAGATATTTCAAATTTCAGTTTGAATTTAGATTGGATTTGGTTCTAATCATTGCAGGTTTGGTTCGGGTTTGGGTACATATTTAATTATGTAATTTCTTAACAAAAATCTAAATATACTTAATCCTCAAAATCCAAAAATAAAAATAATATAAAACATAAAAATTTGAATAATTTAAGACTAAATACTTAAATTTTACATTAAAATAGTTCAATTTAAATATTTATATAGAGAAAATATACATTTTCAGTATTTTGAACATATTTTGTTATTTTAGATATTTGCATATTAATGAATATCTAATAGATATAAAATTTAAACTAATATATTTAAGTATATAATTGTGTTTTAGATATTTTTGGTGTCCAAAATATTTCTGTTTGGATCGGATTCGGGTATGGTTCTCTGGATATTAAACTTTTAGATCAATTTTAGTACTTAATCAGTTTTATTTTGTGTTTAGTATTACTTTCAAATCAAGTTCGGTTCGGTTTTTCGGATCCAAATATTTTACCTAGACTTATTTTCTTCTACAAATATAAAAAAAAATAAATAAATGTAAAACTAATATGTTAGGCTTATTTTACATACATAATTATTGGATCATACTTTAAGAATACCAATAAAAATGGTTGGGCATCGTGTCAATATTGTTGGACATGTTAAAAAATTGATGTAGTCTATAACCAATAATGTGTAGTTTCTTATAAAATTTCTTGGCAAATATGATAAAAACACGATACAATCGAGTGAAATGGGTTAGAATTGCATCAAAAATAATGTGATCTCTTCATTCGGTACATGAATTATGTTTTTCAATTGATTTCGCGAATTTTCTTTTATTTTAAAGCTTTTATGTTTTCTGATTTTTTATAACAGTCTGATTATGTTTCTAATTTTTGGTGTGATATGAAAATTTTGTAAAGAAAAACAATATTTTGGCTAAACTAAAGATCCAACTTTGTATGTGGCGTTTTTCACCTCAGTTTCTTTAATTCATAAGTAATCACAATTATTTGTTGCTTTCGTATGCATAAACCTCAACCATGGCCAAGTTCGGCAAAATACGAAACTATCAATTTTAAAAACATTCTCATTCCAGCATTTTAGTTGATGTGAAACTTAATGATTTTGAAATTTATTTCTTTCAACAATGATATTATTTAATACTTTCCCGGAGAAAACTTCAATTCACTAATACAAAAGTTAAAATACGAAAACTAAAAATGAACTGATTAAAAAAAGTGTGTGAACATTTTAATTGCTAAATGACCGTGAGGTTGACACGTAAACATTATAAAGTTGAAATAATTATGAGACTGACACGTGTCAATGTATATGTAAACACATTTATTGCAAATGCTTCTCTTTTAACATATAAGGGGCGCCAAACCAAAATATGAGTTACAGATTGAAGGATAGTCATTTACGTACATATCAGTTGGTAAGACATTTCAATAAGATGAACCCGCGGCGGAGGCAGAAACTTTTCCACAAAAGTAAATTTGATTTATTTATTTTTTCACTGACCACAAAGGTAAATTTGATTACAATGTATTTTATATGGGTTACTAATCCAATTCATCAAAATTCTCTTAACAAAATACAAGGAATGATTGTTTATCATAGTTCACATGGGTCATATGACCACCCTGGTACTATGCTGGCTCAGCCACTGACCTCTGGTTTCAAATTTTGTAAGTTTACGTTCTTTTCTAAGGGAGCCAGTGAAATTGTTTGCATGAACATATGCTCGTGCAAATAGTGAAACCTCACAAGATAATTAAAAATATATACACTATTAAACCCCAACCATTTGCACCCTCTTGAAGTATATGTCTTATTAGATTATTAATTGAACAAACTTATAAAATAAGAGCTACAAAACGTGTTGTAGGTGAAAACTCTCGCGACTATGAGAGCATCTGCATTGGCGGATCATGAGGGGTTCATGGGTTCGGGATCTTAGGGCCGAATGTATTTTTAAAATTTAAAAAAGTCTGATATTTGGTGAACCTGTTCGTCCGAATGATACCGTATGAGACGGGTTCACGCGACGTGGCAAGAGCTCATTGGAGGCGTTTTTTTTGTTGACGGAAGCGAAACAAGGGTTTCGCGATCTGTTTCTCATTTTCTCTTCTTTCTCTTCGTTCTAGGGTTTCTCCGCCTCCGAGGCGATTTTTCGTACGACGACGACGCCGGAGCTTTTCTCCATCTAATCGACGGTGGACTATCTTCTCCACGAGCTCAGGTGAGAATCGAGTAGATTAACGGTTTCATACAATCGATTTCGTGCTCGAAAGCGAAATCGATTTCGATTGTTTCGAGTTAGGGTTTTAAATCGAAAAGGGGGTTTTTCGATTTATGGTTCTATTCGTCATGCGGTTTCGACTTAGGGTTCTTAATTGATTTGAGGGGCTCGTTTTAGGGTTCTAAATCGTGTGATTTCTGGTACAGATGGATCCCGCAGAAGAGAGAAGAGAGATGAAGAGGCAAAAGGAGCACTACATCATGCTACAATGCGCGGCTGATACACAATACGGGATTCCGACAAGGTGTCAGTGTGGTTCGAGGATCAGCAAGAACTACGAGGTAAACGATTCTGATTTGTGTATCCCCTTTCAGTTTCTATAAGTTATTTGCTTATATGGATAATTATGATATGTATTTTTTATGTTGTAACCAAGGATGATGTGTTGCATTGTCGTCATCCTTGGGTGTTTGGTGTCCAGGAGGAGATCGAGAGGCTGACAAAGCGGGTGAAGGAGTCTGAGGAGGTGATTCTTTTGGTGGCGAAACTCAATAAACAGATTGATACACTGGAGGTGAGTATTTTCCTATTTTAAGATAATAAATTAGTTGTGTCCTTTTACGTTGATGATAATTCTAACATTAGTGAGTATTTTCCTTTTTTCCAGGAACAGGTTCAAGACCTCACTGTCAAGGTTCATGTCCTAGAGAAGCTCTGCTTCGACTGAAAACAGTAGGTACGCCTCAATCTCATGAAAACTGTTTGAGTGATTGTTTTATGTGTGTTGGTTGGTTTCTTTTAGTTGAAAAAACTGCACTAGAATTTAATTTTAAATTTAAAAACTGAACTAGAAGTTAAACCGAACTAGAACTTAAGCTTTAACTGAACTAGAAATTAATTTTTCTTTTATATATGATCCGGTTTGAACTTAAACTGAACTAGAAGTTTATCGAGGACTAGAAGTACAATGATTTGATGTGTAATGAATGCATAGCTTTGGTGGTTGGTTGCTGTGATTTCGTTGCTTTGATGTCTTTGATGTGATGTAGTAGCTGTGATGTAGTAGATTCATTAATTCTTTCATTAACTATAATGAATGTTTGGTAGTTAGATTTAGTTTAATTGTTCTCTGCTAAAAGTATTTTAAAACCAGAGGACCTCCTCTATAGAAAACACAAACGAACTAAAAAAGAACCAAGTAAAACTAATCTAAAAAGAAAATGGATCCTCTCTTCGTTAACTCTCCCGGGTTTGTCCACTCTCCCGGGTTTGTTAACCTCTCAGCTTCACAGAACACTCAAACAATAGACGTAGAGTCTTCTGAGTTCCCTAGCTTTAGTAGTCAGAGCTCTGTAGGTCCTAAGCCACTGGAAAGGCGCAAGTGGACACCAAAGGAAGACTTGGTGCTGATCAGTGCTTGGTTGAACACCAGCAAGGATCCGATAGTCGGTAATGAGCAGAAGGCAGGGGCGTTTTGGAAGAGAATAGAGGACTACGTTAACGCAAGCCCTCAGCTCAATGGCTTTCCTCCTAGAGAGTATAGTCAGTGTAAGCAGAGGTGGGGAAGAGTGAACGACTCGGTGGGGAAGTTTGTGGGATCCTTTGAGGCCGCTTTGAAGAAGCAAGCTAGTGGCCAAAACGATAATGATGTAATGAAGGTTGCGCATGACATCTTCACTAATGACCATGAGTACAAGTTCACTCTTGAACATTGTTGGAGGGAACTCAGGTTCGATCAAAAATGGAGATCACACTACCTGTCCAAAGATGGTGCAAAGGACAAAGGGAAAGAATCTGCGGACAAGAGGAAGGAACAAGCGGAGGTGGTGGTCGACGATGAAGAGGCTCGGCCTCCTGGTGTTAAGGCTAGCAAAGCAGGCAAACGGAGGAAGCACGGGTATGAAGCACCTTTTGATCAAATAAACAACATCCTAGCTGTGAAAAATGACATATCGAAAAAGAAAATCCTTAGCCGTCTCCTAGCCAAAACAGAAGAGACACTATCTGATATTGAAGTCTCTCTTAAGAACAAACTCATATCTGAAATGCTTTGATTTGGTCAGTGGCTTTAACTTGATGATATTGAAGTCTTTCGTTTATTGTTTTTACATCTATTGTGCTCTGAAATGCATTGCTTTAACTTGATTGTGGCTTTAACTTGTTTATTCATTTGTTCAGTGGCTTTAACTTGTTCTATTTGCTTGGCTAACTTGATTGTGTCCTTGTTCTTTTTGTTTTGCAGGTCACGGGTTGCAAGTCACAAGTGGCAGGTCACGGGTTGCATTATGTTCTGTCTGTTTTATGTCTAGTTGCTCAGTTTGTTTCACGGGAAAGTGTAGCATTTTCCTTCTGACTACACTTCTTTTTCACTTGTTTCACGGATGTAATGTAGACATCCACGGGTGTATGTACTGTCAACTTGTTTCACGGATTTGTAAACACCCACGGGTGTAGTTC
The DNA here is from genome assembly GCF_020379485.1 of Brassica napus. NCBI lineage: Eukaryota > Viridiplantae > Streptophyta > Magnoliopsida > Brassicales > Brassicaceae > Brassica > Brassica napus. The sequence continues at coordinate 33,781,000 of NC_063447.1, read as the reverse complement.
TATGGATGCTCTATATATACTTTGTCTTTCATTATCTGAAAAACTTCACAGAAGAAGGAAAAAAAAAACTCTCTTTCTATTTTCTCTATCTTTCTCTATCTTTGGAAACCAAAACAACATCAGCTCACATCAAAACATCAAAACTCTTTCTCTATCTTTCCAAAACACTTGACCAAATTTACAAAAAACAGAAAACAATGTCTTCCTCGTCAAGTGATGAAGTATATGAAATTCTAAATGAAGCTTTTGAAGAAATTGTGGATCAACATGTTGACAATTTCATCGACTCAATTATTAATGTTCAAGCCAACAACCGGACAAGACGAGCTTATATCGAAAGAGATCGAGAGCAAGGACAGAATCAGCTTTGGGACGACTATTTTAGTGATCATCCTACATATTCAGCAGACATGTTTAGGCGGCATTTTCGAATGAACAAGCCATTGTTCCTTCGCATTGTCGATCGCCTAAGTAATGAAGTTCCATACTTTCAGCAAAGAAGAAATGCTCACGGAAGGTTCGGGCTATCTGCACTTCAAAAATGTACAGCAGCTATACGTATACTGGCATATGGTCAATCGGGAGATACGTATGACGAATATCTCCGACTTGGTGAGAGTACATCACGTTTATGTTTGGAAAATTTCACTAATGGAATAATACAATTGTTTGGAGATGAGTATCTAAGAAGCTCTACACCGGAGGATCTTCAGCGATTGCTCGATCTTGGAGAGGCACGCGGGTTTCCAGGTATGATAGGCTCGATCGACTGTATGCATTGGGAGTGGAAAAACTGCCCAACGGCTTGGAAAGGCCAGTACACACGTGGTTCAGGGAAGCCGACAATTGTCTTAGAAGCTGTGGCATCACAGGATCTTTGGATATGGCACGCATTTTTTGGATTACCAGGTTAACTCAATGATATCAATGTTCTTGATCGGTCACCAGTTTTTGATGACATTTTACAAGGTCGAGCACCAAAAGTTAAGTTCAAGGTCAACAACCACACATATCGTATGGCATACTACCTTAATGACGGAATCTATCCAAACTGGGCAACATTTATCCAATCCATCCGACTTCCTCAAGGTCCTAAAGCAGAGCTATTTGCCGAACGTCAAGAATCCACCAGAAAAGATGTCGAACGGGCTTTTGGAGTATTGCAATCAAGGTTTGCAATAGTTAAAAACCCGGTTCTACTATGGGACAAGGAAAAAATAGGAAGGATTATGAGAACTTGTGTCATATTGCACAATATGATAGTAGAGAACGAACGAGGCGAATACACACTAACTGATACATCTGAGTTCGAGTCAGGAGAGTCAAGCAGAAGTTCCAAGGTGAAAAGGAGAACAAGTTTTAATATCGGTAATATGTTAGGCATTCGCAATGAAGTTCGAGATTCAGAGAAACATGATCGTTTGAAAGCTGATTTAGTTGAAAATGTATGGAAAATGTTTGGTAATGTAGATGAATAATCTTTGTATGTTCATGAATATTTTTAATGTATTGAATAAAAACTTTTATAATATTTTAAAAATTATTATATTTTATTTATGTATTGTCAATATATTGAAAACTTAAAAAAATATATTATTTTATTCCTATGAACCCCTTTTTCAGATTCACTAATGCAGGAACACAATAGATAGAAGTTAATCACTATTTATGGTCTCAGAAAAAAAAATATAAAAAATCTTTATGAATCCCAAGAGGGGGTTCATTGATTCAGATGCTCTGACATTCAAAGAACCTAAGAGTAGATCGATCACATCAAAACACTAATCTTCTTCGACACGCGTCAAGCGGAAGTGAGTTGGTACTCCCACGTCGGATGTGTCGGCGCCCACTTCCTTCGCCGTAACAATCAGTATACTTATGACACTCGTTGTTGCAGTAGTCAGAGAAGGAAGACAGCTCGTGAACGGTCTCTGAAATCAAATCCCGACAGATGTGGTCATGAATGGCCAAACCGATCTTAGCGACCTCTCTTCGTTGACCAGATGCCACGTCATCACAAAGATCGGTCACGCTCTCCATCAGGCTCCGTCTTACCTTCCGCACCATAATTGGCGCATTGTCACGTGTCTCTATCGTTGCTGTCCTGGAAATGACGTCATGAATGGTGTAATGATCGGGTCTAGTGATTAGATTAATGTGGTTGACTTTGTAGGTTTTGTTGTCTTTGTACTCTTGATCGTTCTTCATCACCTTCGACAACATTGTTGTGTCCGTGTCTGTTTCATGTACTGTCGCCTTCATGTTCTTATCCGTTTGCGTCCCCACGTCGACATCTCCTGCCATTGGTAAGCAAATACAATAATCTTATACGACAAGATTTGTTTAATTAGTATATTATCTATTTTATCATTGTCATCGTCAAAAATCAATATTAATGTTGTAAACCAAATCCTTATTGTATATATCTCGACTATCACAATAAGACCAAGCATCTACTAATTTTACAATGTTGATTTCATCCATGTTTTTTTAAAAAGAAGACATACATTCTTAAAATATCCCTTTTAAACAGCATAAAATATTTTTGAAGCTGTAGAAAAATGTAAAACAACGTTTTCTAAGTTGTTTTCTTATGTATTATTCCAAAAAGTTTACATAAATTATGTGCTATGCAGAATCATTTTGCTTAAAAAGTGGTATACTTGATTTGGTACCATTCAACGGTTTGTGGGTCAGAATCAGGAATAAATCAAATAATGAGTGGGGGCCCAAATGAGGGAGAAAGTAAAAGTGGGCTTCATGAATAAAGCAATAAAGCCAGCCTAAAAGCTGTTTCTTCTTCATTATTTGTCTAACATGCCTCTTTCTCCACTCTCTTTTGCACTTTAATTAGACATAAATCATGTTAGATTAGACTAAGACTAAACGTCACTACTAATTATTCCCCAATCTTTTGACTTAATATCAATTTGATCATTATCCTCAATGACAATTGCCAACAACTTTGAAGTGAACTCAATGACAAATGTGACTCAATCAAGTAACACATTCCATGCATGCATGAAACTGTTAGAGCAAATACATTTGTTTATCTCTATATATTCATATTAATGAAAACAAAAAAAATGATGAGACTGTCTTCCACTATTGGACATATATACTCATGACTTACCCACCACCAAAGAGACCAAAACTCTTTGGCATTCTCATTTTGCTATGTTAACTTAGGTTACGTATAGTTTATCAGTTTAATTTTGCGATTAATATTTAGTAAATGTATAACATGATGAGACACATTTATTAACATGAGAACCGAGAAACTCACCGGTGCTACAGAACTTGAAACTATCACGCGCCATCGGCGGTGAAACCTCAAGTTTCTTGTGAAGAAGGTAACTGGTTTTGATGACGTCGATGGTTCTCCGTAGCTCCTCTAAGTCCCGATCACATTTCTCTAACGCTCCAACAAGACTCACCCTCGCCAGATCACCCTCCATTCCTTCGTTGTGTGGAAGCGGCGACTCTACGGTTCCTCCGCCATCTCGGTTTGATGTATCATCTGGAGGAGAAGCGTAGGTGACCGTTCTTTGTTCTTGCTTTTTAGATCCCTGAGTGATGGATTTGCGGCGGTTGGAGGAGAAGTTGAAGGTGGAGAGGAAGAGGTTGAAGAATCCCGGAAGACAACCGGAGGATACGGCGGAGGAGTTTGAAGTTCTCCGAGGAGGATTATGAGTCTCCCGCCATGAAGAAGAAGGAGAAAATATGTTCTCTTGTTTACTCTTCTTCATTACTCTTTGTCTTTTGTTTCTTTCGGACTTCTTTGTGTTCTCTCTATCTAAAACCTTAAACTCTTAGCAAAAAAAAAAAAAACCTTAAACTCCCATCGATAATGTTTTTTTATTCACCAACGGTAATTAGAACACTATACCCTTTTGTTATTTAGATTTTTATTTTATTTATTATTTCTTTCTTTTCTCTTTTATTTTACGTTTTTATGCTTTAAGGTGTTGGTCCACTGGCACATGACAAATACTGAATTACCAGTGTTTTTTACAATTGTAATATATAGTTAATATAATGTTTCCCCCCACTCCATTCCTCTTCTTTTTCCTCTTGTATAAAGAAATTTACGATAAAATATTTCTCTTTAATTTCAGTGAGAAAAACTAATTAAAAATTCTATTTTTATTATTCAAATTTTCAACTATCACCAATGAAGCTTAATTGTATATATTATTTAAACAGAAAACACACGAGGATTTTGGTGATGGATCATACAAATACATAAAGATTTTGGTCATAGATCATAGAACATCCTTGTTTTGAATGAAAAAGACTACAGTGCTGTAAGTTAACCGATAGTGACCAAGGGTTCTTCAGTGTCAACCAGATAAACCTGTAAGTTAACCGATAGTGACGTATCAGTCAATTGAAGGAGCAAATCCTGTAAGACAGTGAACGAATAAGTACAAGCTTGGATCGATGTCGTTGGTCTGATCCAATGGGTGAGAAGTTTAGAGTTTTGGCTTTTCTGAATACAAGTTATGAAAACCAGTAAGCTTTTATGTACTTCACACTTTGGACAAGAGACCTTGAGTTGCTGTCATAGTACAAAGCCCATCTTGAGTTGATAATTATTTGAGATGAAACACTAAAATCTATTTGTTTTCTCTGTAGAAAAGTTACCGCGGTAGATCTTCTAGAGCTGCGCATAGGACATACCACAAAGCCCATTAGACAGTCCCATCTTGAGTTTATATATATTTGAGAAGAAACCCTTTGCTTTCAATCCAAGGAACCCTTTGCTTTCTCTGCAAGGTACCCGTTCCTTTAAAAGAAACCCTATTGTTCTTTCTTTAGAAAAGTACTCTTATCGGCGTTTCTGACTAGGTAAGTGATTTCAACCTCTCTTGATGTTTTGATTGTAAAACATTTATTCTGGTTTTGACATTTTTTTAATGTTAACAAGGATGAAAAAGTACGAGGTGGCGCCTGTTGAGCTCCTGGCATCTAAAATATCGGTGTGGTGGGACATCACCAGTTGTCCGGTTCCCAAAGGTTATAATCCTCGTCTTGTCCGTAGGAGTATAGAATCAAAGTTAAAGAAGACAGGCTACAGTGGTCGTCTCACCATCACTGCCCTTGGCAACCTAAAAGACATTCCTGATGAAGTTCTGCGAGCCTACTCTTCCACTGGAATAGTTCTGAAACACGACCCATTCATTAATCTTCTTATTCTGAAGGAGGTGTAGCATCATTCATTGCGGTGGAACTGTTTGGTTGGAAACCGTGGAATCCACCCCCGGCTTCAGTGGTGTTCAAATCCGATCCCCAAAACACTAGCCGCTTGACTCTGCGGATGCATATATACTATATGTATGAGAGGATACAACATTCTTCATATATTGAAAGATACTCTTAAGCTCCCTATTAGATTTTGGGGCTGGAAAAGTCTCCTGAAAGGTTGTTGTCCCCTCTCTTTCTCTCTCTCAGTTATGAAGTGTGTTTAGTGTATCTGAACTATGTTTTTTTTTTTTCACCACAGATGCAAGAATGGGCAAGAAAATTGAGGAGCAGGAGCTGGATGATTTCAATGTTGAACCTGTTGGTATTGTTTGCAGAGTATGCCATGTCCCCCCTTTTGAGGATCTTACCGCTCATCTAAAGAGTGAAATGCATGAAATGAAAGTAAGCATCCTTTCTTGCTTGCCTCCTCTCTCTTGCTTGTATCACAAACCCTAAACTTTTATTGGTTTTCAACACAGGTGTCTAACAGATTAATCGTTCAGGATCTAACCAATGGGCAAAGGCAAGTTTAAAAAAAAAACATGTCTGATTTTCCACTATTAAACAATTTTGCAAATTTTATTTTGATTTACTCACTTTCGTTGATGCTTAATAAAACATTGTAGAGAAAGAGAAAGTTTAAGTTTAAGCACAAAAGAATCAAAGGTAAGTTTTATTATCTGCATTTTTTCTTAATTGAGCTTTAAAATAAATAAATATTTATTTGACTTGTCTCTCAACTCGACTCCAAATTTGATCTTTTTGTAGGGAAAACTGAACAAGAGGAAGAAGAAAAAGAAGCAGTTGAATGAGACTACGGCAAGTTTTAGTACCTCCATTTTCTTAAATGATATTAAAGAGTTCCAATAACAAAATTGAATATGATCTCTCAACTACACCTTTTTTTTGTTTTTGTTTTTGAACATGATCTTTTCGTTGTTCAAAAAAAATACCAACATGATCTTTCAACTAAACTCCAATTTAATTTACTGACTGAAACTTTGTAGAAAGAAGAAGAATATTAAGGTTGATTCAATCACATTCATCAAAGATCGAGAATCGAGATGAAGAACGATTCCAAAGCTCCACAAGGAAGAAGATGATGAAAAAATTTGTTATCTTTCTTAGTCAAATATCGTAACAACTTTACACATATATATACATTGGTTTAAGCTAAAGGAAACTAAACCAATGATAACCGAAAATACTAAACCGGTTATTTAAACTTAACTATCCTAATACACCCTCCTCGAATCTTTAGCCTTGAAGAATCTGGAAGGTAAAGACTTGACAATGAAAGGCGACTCAATAGAGCCTAAAAAGGTCCGAGATGTAAAGGTTTTGTGAGAATATCAGCAAACTGGTTACTCGAAGAAACATGAAGCACCTTAAGCTTCCCAGCTTTGATCTGATCACGTACAATATGACAGTCTATGTCAATATGTTTTGTACGTTCATGGAACACAAGATTCGTTGCAATATGAATCGCTGATTCGTTGCAATATGAATCGCTGACTTGTTGTCAAATAACAGCTTCGCAAGACATCTCATCTCCACCCGCAAGTCTTTAAGCAACTGTTGCAGCCATATCAATTCACAAGTAACCAAAGCGAAGCTTCTATATTCAGCTTCTGTACTGCTTCTACTCACAACAGATTGCTTCTTAGACTTCCAAAACACCAACGAAGTACCAAGACAGACACAAAAGCCTGTAACTGAACGGCGTGTATTCTTGCAGGTTGCCCAATCAGCATCAGAAAATGCGTTAAGACACATCTCAGTTGCAGAGGAATACATCAAGCCTTGACCATGATTGTTTTTGATATAACGAAGGACCTTGTAAGCTGCTTGGAGATGGACATCCGTTGGAGCTGACAAGAATTGGCTCAATTGATGGACAACAAATGTAATATCTGGACGCGTAATAGATAGAGAAAACGTCCAATAAGCTCCATATACACTCTAGGTTGAGACAAAAGCTCCCCAAGATCCTTAATGAGATGAAGATTGGGATCCATTGGAACACTGCTCGCTTTACATCCAAGTAAACCAGAATACTCTAGTAAATTTAGAGCATACTTCCTCTGATACACTGATATACCACTAGTAGATCTTGCTATCTCCAAGCCAAGAAAGAAACGGGATTGTCCAAGATTCTTTATCTTAAAGGCAGACTGCAAGAGACTTTTCAACTCATCAACCGCAACAGAGTCATTACTAGCGATCAGTATATCATCTACATAGACTAACACAGCCACAAACGAAGTAGAGGAGGCTTTGACAAAGAGAGTATTATCAGCTGGAGACTGTATGAAGTTAGCTCCAATTAGAACAGACGAAAATCTCTTATACCACTGACGTGAAGCCTGCTTTAGTCCATACAGAGATTTACGAAGTCGACAAACAGGATTAGGGGGTAATGTAACACCTGGAGGCGGTGTGTAGCCTTGTGGCAAGCTCATAAAGATTTCCTCTTCAAGAATTCCATGAAGAAAAGCATTGGAAACATCCATTTGCGTCAAACTCCATCCTTGTGCAGCAGCCAAGCTCAATAGAAGTTTAACACTCGTTAACTTTGCCACAGGGGAGAATGTATCTATGTAATCAACTCCTTTTTGCTGTGCGAAACCCTGAGCAAATAATCTTGCCTTATAACGTTCCACAGTCCCATCCACATTGTATTTAATAGTGAATATCTACTTACACCCAACAACATTCTTTCCTGGAGGTAAAGACTCAACATCCCATGTACTATTTTGCTCCAGAGCATCAAACTCCACATTCACAGCACCTTTCCACTTATCAGATTTCATGGCTTGTTGAAAGTTTTTGGGTTCTGTTTTTAAAGTGTATGAAATGGTAGAAGTTTGAAAAATAGGATTAAAGGCTTCATATGAGATAACAAAGGATATAGGATATGGTATTGTGAATGGGTGAGCTAAAGATGAATCAGAAAAGGAAAACAAAGAAACAAGAGAACAGTGATATTCAGAAAGATAAGTTGGAGCTTTAGTCTGTCGCCTAGGCCTAGCATTATTATCAGGATGAGTCACTGGTTCTACTGAAACTAAAGACCTATTGTTATCATGAGGATGAGGATGATGCAGTATCTACATGAGATGTAGGCATTGTTTCAACAAAATGCATAGGAGGAGGTATGTGCAAAATCGTATTAGGAAACATGTCAACATCACCAGCTAATTGTTCACTTGTTTTGAAAGAAAAATCATGTTCATGAAAAACGACATTGCGAGAGATACTAACAGAATGTGATTCCAAATCTAAAACCTTGTAACCCTTATAACCAGCTGGATAACCAAGAAAAATACATGGTTTGGCTCTAGGTGAAAACTTATTTCTGTCATGATTATGGGTTGACACATAACAAAGACAACAAAAACTTTTAAGCAAAGAATAATCTGGAGCCTTACGTGTAAGGATTTCAAAAGGTGATTTGTAATCAAGTAATGGAGATGGTAATCTGTTAATAAGAAACACTGCAGTCACAATGCAGTCAGTCCAATATGCAAGAGGGATGTTCGACTGAAATAACAACGACCTAGCCACATTAAGTATGTGTTGATGCTTACGTTCTACTACTGAGTTTTGTTGAGGCGTGTATGCACAAGAGTAATGATGGATCATACCATGTGTTTTAAGCAAATCAACAAAGACTAATTCAGGAGCATTAACAGAACGAATAGCTTTTATTGTTGAGTTATATTGTGTTTGAATCATTGTGATGAAAGAAGAAAAAATTCGAGCAACATCACTCTTTTGTTTTAACAAGTAAATTCATGTGACACGGCTACAATCATCAACAAGAGTGAGAAAATATTTGTAACCTTCAACTGATTCAACACTAAAAGGACCCCAAATATCCAAGTGTACAAGATCAAATGGTTTTGAAGAAAGAGTATTATGAGAAATATAAGCTAAACACTTTTGTTTTGCAAGAGGACAAATTTTACAATGAGAATCATGTGAAGAATGTGTCTTGATAAGAGAAGAAAAAGAACTCAATTTTTTGTTGTATAGATGAAGACGGATGCCCTAATCTTTGATGCCACACAGTTTCATCAGCAATGTATGATCCACAGATTAAAGGTGTATGAGAAAATGACGTAGATGAATGCGATGTATGCTCAAGGATGTACAAATTATTGTATAGTCTACCATTTCCAATCATCAAGCCCTGAGTAAGTTCTCGGATCAAGCAACCAGTGGAAAAGAAATGAGCAGCACGAAATTGGTCTTTCACTAAACAACTAATGCTGATCAAGTTAAAATGAAAATTTGGAACATGCAGAACATTGAACAATGCTAATGAATCAGTAACATGAATGGTTCATGTATGCAAAATGGGAACCTGAGTGTCATTAGGTAATGTAATAGTAACGCTAGACACATGATTCATTTCCGAAAATAATGCTAAGTCTGAGCAGACATGACTAGAAGTTCCACTATCAACGATCCAATCACCAGGAGAAAGAAAAGATGGTAAAACAGAAAGGCAATGATTTTTGAATTTAAGTGTGTGATCAGTGTATGTAAGGGTTGTAGATGGAAAGGAAAGATTACCATAAGTGGATTGAGGAGCCATATATCCATCTTTTGTGATTGAAGCAGACGTGGAAGCTGGTGAAAAAAGAGTCGAATGCTCTAGAACTCGGACATGAGAATTGAATTTGGAAATGAGATGTTGTATCTGCTGAGGAGTAAAGTTCTGTAGTGTGAGAGTTTTACCACCACTTGTGACTGACGGCACATCACTAGCTACACCAGAAACCATCTGGGATGTTGTAGCATCAGCATAGACATTTGCAATTGCATTTGCAGTCTGAGTGGCAGTAGGATTAGTTGGAGAAGGCAACTGCATCTTGGGTTGAGAAGAAGACTGCTGAGTTCTTGGTTTGTAAGAAAAGTTTGTCCTATAACCCAGTGGAAATCCATGGAGCTTGAAGCACTTTTGTATCGTATGGCCAAACTTTCCACAATGAGTGCAAACTGGTTTCTGATTAGCATTGAGAGGGTTGTAAGCCGCAATATACGCTTCATTATTCATCAACTGATTATATCCAACATCTTGAGGCATAGGAGTAGTAGTCTGAAAAGCTACACGAACAATAACCGAAGAAGGTTTAATCAGCTTCTGTCTCTCATCTTGTGTAACGATATTAAACGCTTCTTCAATCGTTGGAATAGGCTTGAGCATCAAGATGTATCGCCGTGTATGTTCAAAAGACTCATTCAATCCCATCAAGAACTTAGTAACACAGATTCGATGCTGCAACTTCTCCCATAAAACAGCTGCATCACACTCATATTTACCGCATGTACATACAGGTAATTCAACATAGTTTCGATGCTCTTCCCACAAAGTCACCAACTCAGTATAATAAGTTGAGACATCCATAGAACCCTGCTCAATCTTACTCAATCGCTGTTCAATATCATATACTCTAGGTGCATCATCTTGTTTAAACCAAATTCCCTCATTGTTCCAAATTCCCTCAGCAGTAGAAATGAATAACAAACTATGTCCTATCTTCTTAGAAACCGAGTTCATCAACCATGTTGCAACCAGATCCATAATCGCGATGAGTAGGCGAAGGTTTAGTGATCGTACCGTCAATGAAACGAAGCTTATTACGCACATTCAAGGCCATACATACGGATCGGCGCCAGGAATGGAAATCGGAAGCCGTCGACAGTCGATCGGTGACCAGAGCGAGACCTGTGTGGTCATTGCGATGAAGATGAAATGGATTCTCATATTGATCGGTAGAGGTGTGAATCAAAGTCGGAGATGGTGGAAGTGGCGAGGAACTCATGGTGAAACGATCAATCAAGTTCAAGAATCAATCAATAAGAGAGTAGAAGAACTAAAAAGAACAAACAGAATGTGAGTTTCGCGAGAAAATCTAGAATCGCCAAGAAAATGAGACTTGTGAAGCTTATGAAATGAGAAATTGGAACGCTCATAGTGAATCGAATCGAAGCGGAAGCTCAAAAGAGAAGCTCTGATACCATATTAAGGTTGATTCAATCACATTCATCAAAGATCGTGAATCGAGATGAAGAACGATTCCAAAGTTCCACAAGGAAGAAGATGATGAAAAAGTTTGTTATCTTTCTTAGTCAAACGTCGTAACAACTTTACACATATATATACATTGGTTTAAGCTAAAGAAAACTAAACCAATGATAACCGAAGATACTAAACCGGTTATTTAAACTTAACTATCCTAATGAAGAAGAAGAAGAAGAAGAAGAAGAATAAGAATTTGAGTGAGACAAGGGCAAGTTTTACTATCTCCATTTTCGTAAAAAAAAATTGAAATATGATCTCTCTTAACTGAAGTCCAATTTAGTTTACTGGCTGAAACTTTATAGGAGGAAGAAGAAGAAGAAGAAGAAGAAGAAGAAGAAGAAGAAGAAGAAGACAATGGCACGTTTTACTATCTCCATTTTCTTAAATGAGATTAAAAAGTTCCAATAACTAAACTTTGAATTATGATCTTTCAACTGGACTCCAATTGAATTTACTGACTGAAAATTTGTAGGAAGAACAAAGAGTTAAATGAACTTCTCAACCAATACTAGGGAAAAGAAAGACATTACTTCTTACATGTGCCTTGAGAATGGCACTTGAAACTTTTTAGCTTTGAGCTTACTTTGTACTTTTATCATGTGTTTTTGCATGCTTATGTTCTATTATTATATTTTGCTCTCTACAATTGACTGATGGAATTTTGGGTTTTGGGGATATGGTATTGTTATCTTTTTGTTTGATTTTGTTCCTCGTCATCTATGTTGAATTGAATCACTAAAACATTGTCGAGATTCATGCCCTCAATTGCCATTTTCATATACAAATTGAGATTACATGTTGAACTATTTCGGGTTGTCAAATTTTCTTAAGAAGTTGAAAACCCAAACCTCTCTCACAGGTGCAGAATAACAATTTTGAAGAAAAATTTGATTTGAGCTCTGTCTAGAGATGTTTCCAAACAAGTCACTGGCCAGTGACTTGGTCATGGCTATAATCATCCAGGTAACTTTTTTTGTCAAGATTGTTGCTTTCCTAAAAACTGTCTTTTGAAAAAAAAAAAAAAACTCTGTTAAAAAAAACAAAAAAATATAATATATATGTATATCAATATAAATAATATACATATATATTAGTTTTAAAACGGGACCAAGCATGGTTATATATGTTATTTAGGGCATCCACAGTTGGAAGAGACAACTTCAGTTTTTCAAAAATAAAATTAATATTTTGATTATATGGTTATGTATTGTATGTGTAAATTGGATCTCTAATTAACACTTATGACATAGTCTATCTCACGAGAAATTGTCTATGTTTTATTCCCGAAAGAATCCTATGAGATATTCTCACCAGTGATGATCTTATGTCCTCGTTAGATTTTCGATTATTTTGAAAGACAGATAAGCTATATTTTAGGTCTCTGGTTTGTTGCTCGCTCCATCCTTCTCAATGCTGGTCCATGTCCAACCTCAGGAACTTGTCACGGGTTACTCTGTCTCTTCCTTTTAAAATCTTTGAAAGAGATCATGCTCTTTCCTGATTTTAATACAGATTTGCATTGGTTTTACAGTGAGTAAAGTAAATCTACAGTTCTAGTTAAAATTGTAAATGGTTTGATAACTAGCCACATGTACAACTGTTTTTAATTTCTATGAAAATATAGATAACTAGTTAACCAAAGAGCTAAATCTCATATTGCCTTTGTGGTTTTGTTTCCTATCGGTTCCTTCATATTCTATTTAAGAGTGGCGGGTAGGAAAAGCATACAAGTTCAATAATATAAAAGCAACTTGATTAATTAGTATTGTATACCCCTCTATGTTGATACTTTATTGTTCAGTTAACTGCCGTCAATAGAGATTTGACTGAGAAAAATTCGAAGTTAACCTTGCTAGTAAACCTTGTCCCTCTATCTAAATCATCACTTTTTAAGTTTTTCTGTCATCAAGTTAACCTTGCTAGTAAACCTTGTCCCTCTATCTAAATCATCACTTTAAGGTTTGTACGTTTAAGATATCAACAACTTCCTCACAGCATTGAATGAATACAACATTTTTTATATATTTAAAGATTCTCCTGAGTACATTGTTAAAATTTTGGGCTGTGAAAGCTTCCTGCAAGGTTGTTGTCCTATGTCTCTCTGTCACTCTCTCATGTTTTGTGTATCTGAACTATGTTTTGTTTTTTTTTTTCCATCACATATGCAATAATGGTCAAGAAAGTTCAGGAGGAGTAGTTCAAAGTTGAACCTGGTAGTATTTTCTGCACAGTATGCAATAAATATTAATGAATGAAATGGAAGTAAGCATCCTTTGCTTGCTTGACTCCTCTCTCTCTTGCTTGTATCACAAACCCTCTTTATCAAAAACTGTTATTGGTTGTGAACCAAGATATTTGGGAAAATCATTTGGCATCTAACCAAGGTCGACCCCAAGATGATGAGAAGTATAGAGCTTACCGAAAATCTACCCAAGACCAAAGGCAATTTTTAGAAGAAAAGACATGTCTGATTTTTTCCCCCATAAACAATTGCAAATTTGAGTTAGATTTGCTAACTTTGGTTGATGCTTAATAATACATTGTAGAGAAAGAGAAAGTTTAAGAGTAAGGACCAAGGAATCAAGGGCAAGTTTTCTCTTTTATTAAAACAAATATATTCTTTTTTCACTTCGTCTCTAACTCGACTCCAAATGTGATTTTTGTTGGAAAGAACTTGAATTTACTCACTTTAAGAATAATGATCATGATGAAGTAAGGAATCAAATTGAACAAGAGAAAGAATAAGTTGAATGAGACAACCACAGAATGAGCTTCTAAACCAAGAAGAAAGCCAAAACTTACATTACGGTTTTTTCTTACTAAAGGTTGGTCCATTGGCACATCCCAAAAACTGAAATAAAAATGCTTTTACTATTCAATATATACCATTAGCTATTAGACTTTTTTTTTTACGTCTAGCTATATTAGACATAACGTCTTTCTCCCTTTTTGTGGTTTTCTACGTTTTCTTTTGTTAAAAGAGAAAATACATATATACTTTGGTCATATCACATAAATGCATCATTGGTTTGATTGTAAACTGGTTCTAACATAAGATACTGATCTATAATCAACACCTGTCGAGATTATTCACTTAGAGTCATTCTCAGACCCAAAACTTACCAAAAATTAGAAATAGTTCGGACCAAATTGATAAAGAAACAGATATTTGGGCTAATGTCTAACAAAACAGTTATGTGTGCCAGACAGCCCTATGTCAATTAGATTCGTTTAAATTTAAATAATTGGACTTAAATATTAGCAGGTCGAGCCAGGCCCGTACAGTAGTGAGCTTAGCCAAAAGGCCGAGAAAGGTATGATTTGGAAAGGCCGCTTAGCTTCGTATCTATAGTGCGAACTTTATGACCAACATGCTATGGCTTACCGATGTGGGACTTTAGAAACAACTCTCATAGTCACTTATTCATTAGATATTCAATACGACGTCGGTCTTACCTGTCTTCTTCTTCTTCTTCTTCTTCTTCGGTTCTTTCGATGCTTGTCTTGGGCTTGGCTACCTGGTTCTGGTCAGAGATTTTGAAAGCATCGTCGTCTGGCTTTGATACTTTCTTTAAGCTAAGTGATTTGTGGGCACAGAGAATAGTCGAAATCTGATGAGTGATTCATAATGCACTATCTGGGGCGTTCAAAAATCATACCCTTTGATAACTTTTCAACACTTCTTCAAAAACAAAGAAATGGAAAAAAGATATATCAGAGAATCAATGCTATATATAAACTTATCAATCTTGTCAAAATCATATACAAAGCTATACAGACAAGACACGAGTCTTATTTGCTGGTGATTTGTAGATAGGAAGCTTTGTTCCCATGTCTTGCAGTTAGCGAATGAAAAACTCTGAGACCTGGGATTTAAGTCTTCACAACCTTCATGTATTGGTTTCAGGCATACAAAGGGGACACAGCTTGCCAAATATTGCTGGTTTCAGTTTGTGTTGTTGCTTCCAAGGTCTTAGCTCAAAAACTGCAACGAAGCTTCATTGGAATCATCACAAGAGCTTTAAAGACTTGTTGTGTCTAAACTTCGTACTTGAATGAGTCTAGGAACAGTCCAAGTGCGAGTCCGCTCTTCCATCTTGTTGATTAATGGAATGGTTGCTCTGTCCATCAAAGCTTTGATGCATTCGACTACAATGACAGCTAATGCAGCAGATAGAACATCTCAGTCTCTCCTGTTTGTCCAATAAACGTAGAGAAAGCAGTTGCAGAGTAGAAACCCATCAAGAGAAAGAGCAGCTTCTTGGGGAGATCTTTCTTTATCTCCTGAATTTTCACCATAAGCTTAGTTCTGAGATCTTGTACGGATTTGATTATTACTTGAAGAACCTGATGGTGGATCTAATCTGCCCCCACCAACCGAGCTCCTGATTGTTGTCAATGACATTCTCCTGGAAAATGCAAAAACACACACTTAAAAAATGGATTACTGGAAAGAAGAATTAAAGCATAAGGTCATTTTTAAAAGCCAGTGTGCAAACAAAGGAAACCTTCGATAGGAATTTGATACAAGCAATAGGCTTAGAAACTTAAGGAACAAAGGCATGGCTTAGATATAAGTAACCATGGGTTAGTGCATGGATGGTTAGGCTCTGTTAAGAGATATTCATGTGTTTATCTGGGAAAAAAAGGTATCTAAGAAGGAATGAGATGCGCACTATTACTAAACATCCTCATTCAGCAGTCATTATATAAAAGCCACACAGCCGCAGCATTGATGCTTGCAAAATTAAAAAAAAAAAAAATGACCAACAAGAGGCTGTGCAGGATGAAAGAAGTGGCAGAGAGAACATAACTCCAAGCAAATGGCAAGAGAGAGAAAGCACCTTTTGTCTCTTAGACTCCTCTTTGCCCAAAATCAATCCTTATCATATATAGTCCTTATGATGAAAGTTAAGATAATGTCTACATTTGAGAACAAAGTGAAGAAGACTTGGCAAATTCAAACATGTTTCTTCTTCTGCTAAATCTCTTAGTTTGAAAATTAACACTCAACAAAACGAATGCTGTTGCTACTAAAATAACTTGTAATGTTTTCAAGAAAGTTATCAGAATTGCTCCAAGACAAAAGAAAGTCTACCGAATGTACAAACAAACAAAAGCTGTCTTCCTCTCTTTTTTTTTTATAAGCAAACTGGCACAGAACGAAAACAAAAAAAAAACAAAAAACCATAGTTTTGAGATCAGAAAGGAGCTGAGCTTGTTCGTCTGAGCTGCCGCTTGGGATCAGGAGGTGGTGCACTTGGTAGGATCTTCTCTACCTCCTGCAAAGTAAAGAAAACAACACCCAATCAATATATGGCTTTGCTATAAAGGCAGATGTGTCTGTAATGTGATGATAAGTTGTGTCTAACGACCCAAAACGACTCTTAAAAAACAACAACAACAACAACAACAAAGTTTAAGCGTATATACCATTTTCTCTAATTCGAATCCAAAACTTAACACATGACAGTCCTCACTACTCCTTCAACTTTAATACAACCACATTCAATGCATGTGTATAACCAAAAGATCCAAAAGGCTGCAAAACATTCACCTTTTGCCTCCTGAGTCTTTCGTTTTCTTCTTCTAACCGTGAAACTTTGATCTCTAGCTCCTGAGTGTAAGCCTGCTCATCATCAAACACCCAAACGTTAGACACCAAAGAGAAGAAAAAGCAAGGTGTGGTTTGCAATAACACAAAAGTTTGAGTGTTTTCACCTGTTTCCTAGCACGAGAACGAGCAGCAGACTCTCTATTCTTTATCATCCTCTTCTGCTTCCTCTCAACAGTCTTCTCCACAACCTCTCCTGATGCCACCCTCTTCCTCCCCGGAGTCTGCGTATCAGACAAACCGCCCATCAGAGACGTCTGAGACACCATCGCTTGCATGTCAGCAACCGGATACGGCATAAAAGACTGCCCCTGCGGCATCGAAGGAAGCTGATGATACTGAACCCACGGACCAGCCTGAGGTATGTTCTGCCCTAAACCTCCACCTCCACCTCCACCTCCACCAGTAACTGTCTCAGTCACAACTCCTGCTTTCAACAACAAATCCTCAAGCGTCATTTCACCTAGCGTAGGCTCCTTATTATTACCTCTCCTCTCATTCGCACCACCACTGCTTCCGTTAGCGTTCTGCTGAATGTCTTTCCAGACCTGCTCGACGGTCTTCTTGCTGAGATCCCGCGGCAGAGTCAAACTCCCCTGACGAGAGAGACCACCACCCTCCTGAGTAGTATCTGCTGCTGCTGCAGCAGCACCGTTCACATCCACGGAACAGACACTCTTGAGAAGCTCGTCAAGGTTCATGCTTCCGAGGGCTTTACCAGAGCCCCCTAAATGGGTTTGGACCTCGTCGAGTGTTAAGCTGTAAAGAGAGGAGCCTCCTTGCCTATTCAAGGAATGAGATTTAGGTTCCCTCTGAGAATCCATTAACTTTTAATCTCAATTTGACTAAAATGGCGAAGAGATTATCAAATCGAGGAGGCGAAAGTAACCCTTTTTACTGAGGTCGAGTTCATGTGGAACATGCAATCTGAAAGGGTCTTGGGAACTGCATGCAGCATCAGAGTCTATCGAATGCAGATGCACAATCTTGCCAGGAGGAAGAGATTAGCTAAAAAAGGTAGGATCTTTGGACAAGGGTTAAACGAATTTGAGCTTAAAGAGGATCAGATCTATGCAAGAGAGATTTGGGTTTTTATTTCTTGAAGTCGTGAGAGTGGGAGAGAAACAAGAAATGATTAAGTGCAGATAGAGAGAGATTTTACAAAGTAGACCCAAACTCTCCTCTCTGTGTTTGTGTCGAAACCCCCTCTCTCTCTCTCTCTCTCTCTCTCTCTCTCTCTCTCTCTCTCTTTTGTTTCGCGCAGGAGAGAAACCTTTTGATTGAGCAACTGTTTAACTTTCAAACATTAGTTTATTTTAATAATAATTGTGATTAGTGGTTCCTGGTTAAGTTAATTTGATGAAGATTTCGAGTCTATTCCCTCGGAATATACACTACGCTGCATAGTCTACATGTGCAGCTAGACTTCAGTCAATTTAGCTTTTAGTTTTCTTATGTAGGCATCCAAATAGATTCAGTCAACTAAAACTTGGAAAGCACATTCCAGATATGTAACTGCAAACATTTTCGCATGTAGTCAGCAGAAAACACAGCTCAAAAGTCTTGTGAAACTGCCACTGAGGACAGGTTTTGAAGTAACGAACATAGTTTCTTTCCCTTTCAAGTTTCAACCACTGGTTGGACTCAAGCCAAGATGGGATACAAGAATTTAACAGCGCAAAGATATAGGCTGTCTTGTCAATAAGATCAGCAGTAAGCTTCTTTAACTTGTCTTCTACAGATTTAAACTGAGATTCCAAAGTTCTCCATGGCTCCCGAATATCTCTTATGTACAGCTTGCATGAGGACCCCGAAACCACTCCGAGCCTCAGACCTCTCAGTAACAACCTGAGCATTGCCAATACAAGAGCAGAAGTTGGCTCCACACTGGATAGGAAAGAGGGGCTTGGCTCCGAACCACCTGAGCATATATCCCTTAGAACGCAAAACATATTACAAAACCATGAAACCGTAAAGCAGAGAGATCGAAAAGAACTTAATTATAAATTCGGAAAAACTAGAATTTGATAAGACAAGAGAATAGTAGTGATTTTTATTTTACAAACGAAAGTTCAGTATGGAGCTGATTCAGAAAACTGAAAAATAAAGACATTAAATCTGAAAATACTACAAAGTTTTTAGGAATGGCATAAAAGATAGTTGGTGAAAATAAAAACTTTTA
The DNA here is from genome assembly GCF_020379485.1 of Brassica napus. Classification (NCBI taxonomy): domain Eukaryota; kingdom Viridiplantae; phylum Streptophyta; class Magnoliopsida; order Brassicales; family Brassicaceae; genus Brassica; species Brassica napus. Next base: position 33,761,863 of record NC_063447.1, on the reverse strand, counting down.
TGAGTTTGGCCTTATGAGCAAACCAAAGAGTAAACTTTTCATAAAGACTTCAATTGCATCAGCTCCTTATAAACTTCAGAAGAATCACCAAGCCAATATTAAAACACTGTTTTCGGACATCTGCACAATCAGTTTAAGGAAAATAAGAAAAGCTTTTTCACAAATCTCAATCAGCCGAAAACGGAAAACCCTTCAGAAAAACAGTTAAAAGTAGCAAGCTGTTACATAGGAATTGCAAAAGTAACGTCTCTTATCATGTAACTAATGCAAACACACACCTCACAGGAAGCAAACCGTGTGGATTAAGACACGGAAAGTTCATGTGTCGGTTCCATGGAAAGTATATACTAAGGAGACGATTTTCATTGCTATACCTGAGGGGGCACATGATACATCTAGTGGCCCATGTAAGGAGAGTATTGCCCGACACCATGTTGCCCTCTGCCTTTACCGCCCTGACCAGGTTGTGGAGTCTGATACCCACCTTGCAACCCAGGAGTTGCGCCAGGTGTCATACCGTGAGTACCATAACCACTCGGCATTCCATCCCAACAAAGCCTGACCAAGTGCCGGGTTAAACCCCAAACCAGCTCCCTGCGACACTAACAAAGCTGTCAAAGCCTGTCCAATGGCAGGGTCCATCCCTTGCGCTGGAGCACCCATCCCAGGTTGGTGACCAGCCATAAAACCACCAGGTGCACCGTAACGAGGATTGTTGTGATTGGGAGTGTTAAACTGCTGCTGCTTCCCCTGTTTGGGACCATCAATAGCCTTCTGGCAATGCAAAACATGCCCCTCAAACGTCTTATGCGGCTCCTGCAAAGCCCTCTTGGCGCTCTCAGCAGACTTATAAACAAAAAGACAGAACCCTTTAGGCCTCCCAGTAAACTTATCAAGACCCAACGGACCTTCCTCAACCTCACCAAACCTCGAGAAAAACGCCAGCAGCTTCTCCGGATCAAGCTCCACTCCCACATTACTAACATAAATCTTCCTCTGAGTGTGCTCCACACTCAAACCCTCAACCGCGTTCCCACCAAAAACAGGTCCTTTACAAGCTAACTGACACGACGTCGTACGGCTCCCAATCTTCTTCTGAGGCTGCTTAAGCGCGTTACGGGCGCCTGACCTAGACTTAAACAGTATAAAGCCGTAGCCTTTAGACTTCCCCGAGACTTTATCGAACACGGCCTTGCAGTCTTCGATCTCTCCGTATTGATTGAAAGCTTCGATTAGGGTTTCGGTTTTGGTGTCCCACCCGAGACCGTGCACGAAGATCTTGCGGTGAGATGGGTCTTCGTCGGCTACTTCGCGGATTCGATTCGCGACGTCAGGATGGTTCTCCGCCGCTTGTTTGAGGAGATCTAGAAGCTGTTCTTTCGAGAACGGTTCCAATAGATCCTGAATCGGATCTTCCTCTACTTGATCGCCGTTTGCTTGATTAACCTGCTTATTGGTTTCAATTTGTTCCTCCGTCTGGTCGTTCGAGCTTTCTCTTCTTAGTAATGGTGGAAACCATAATGGAGGAGATTTTAGGGTTTCGAAATTTTCCTAAATGAAACAAACTGATTCTCTTCCTTATGATGAACCTCATCATGTCTTCTCTCTTAATTTACATTAAAAATATATTTTATTGGGCTTTATGTCCGAGGCCCATTTACGAAAAAATGCAAACACAGACTTTAAAGCTCATGGGTTTGATAGCATCGACGGAGTGGAATTCATTCCAAATCTCAAGCAAACAATAATACTCCGTCTCAAAGGGCTAGTAGATGCACACAGACAGATATTTGTCTTCTCTCTAGGGAAAATGCGTGATTGGAGCTAAGCTCACAAAAGAGATGAAATCGATGAGACAACTCACAAGAGATGCCTTCTAGCTGAAGTCTTGGATACCAAGGTTATTTAGGTCATGTACGTTTAAAAGTAGGCAGCGACCGACCTCCGACTATAATTAAATATCACTTTTGTTCATTCGTTTTAATGTTGTTTCTGCTTAGTGTTAGTCATTGTGATTAATCGCTTGGTTATTCGTATACTGATCACACGTAATTTGTTACGTTGTTTTTTATTTATCATTTAAATGTCAAATACAAATTCTAAAAATACTAGTATGACTAAAATTCTAGAAGTTGACCGCTGCGACCAATCGTCGCTGCTCATACAACAAATTGTTGTTGCTGTTATAAACAAACATGGATATTGTCTCCAAAACCAAGATAATGAAACTTAATTCTTGCAATAAACAACCTTTAATGCAGCAAGTCAGCAACTCCAACCTCATCTTAGTCATCTAACGGTTTGCTGACCACGTAGACATTCATAAACGGTTCCATCGTAGTTCTTCACAGATAACCCCTTACCAAAAATCGGGTTCTAAACCGTGCTAGGCGCTAGTCGACAGTAAAACCGCTCCCGGCGAGTTACCAAAAATCGGAGAATACCCGGGAGACATATTCAGGGCCTAATTTTAAATACATTTTAATATATTTATAATATGTTTAGCTAATTCTAAGCATGATGACACAAGTTTTTAGACATAATTATATAATTTCTTATAGAAAATCTTAAACAGTCTCTTTTTGATTTGTCGAACATTTAGATTAGAATTTGTTTGATGTGAAAAAATCATCAAATTCAGTATGTATGTTTTTGTTTTGGGTTTGAACAATAGTTTTAGACTTGATAGTTAATTGTAATTATTTGGTAATGTATAATTACACAAAACATGTCAATAATGAATAAAAAGTAATCAACCGCGTTTCAATTTTACGCGGTTAAAAACTTTACGCGGAACTACGCGGGTCAATGTAATTACGCCGGTCAACACCTTGCTTCACCGATTTGGTCATATTTGCCCGTGGTCAAGCTCCGAACAACGCCTAGGCGACAGCGTTTTCGAACATGGTACATCTTAATAGGATTACCAGAAACAAAAATAATTATTTCCCCACAATCAATCCAACTTGTTAAGACAGATTCACTTTCAGCGAAGAGCCTAGTTGTAATAATTGGGCCCAGATTTAATTAGCCCATTCATGTGAAAGATGTTAAAATCAACTGGTCCTGCATATCAGATTTAATTGCTTTTCTATAAAAAGAGACAATATGGCAGACTTTTTTAGGAAAGAAAAGGAATCTTAATTGCTTTAAGGCGCAAGAAGCTTGGGCAACAAGAGTGGGCAGTTATCGGGAGCGATGAAGAAACTTTGGGCACAATGCATCTGACACGACCGCTCCTTCGAGTCAACATTCTCACGTGTCCCTCTCTCTTTTTGTTTCAAACTTTGCTTTTTTATTGATCAGTTTTGAATTATTTTAACATTAAACTATAGAAATAATAACTAATATAAAGTATAAACATTAGTAGTAGTATAATTTAGACGCCTCTCGTCATGATACCATCATGATTACATCGTTTCTAAAAGCTGACGCCATCGCTGGCGTCTCTTGACTTTTGTTCCAAGATCAGTGCTGTATTTTTCTAATGACTACAAATCAGAGAGACTTTCCACTTTTTTTATTGTGTATTTAAAATTATGAGCATAATGGTACAAAATGTAACAGATAGCATTTCGTAGGAAAATTATCCATAATCTGGTTTTTTTTGGTGGGTTTTGTTTTCTACTTGAGACCCACTTAACTCATATTACAATTTACCAATGTAAGTAAATCTTAATTGGGGTGATATAAACTTCCTTTAACCAAGAACAAAAAATATATAAAAGTTTCGAACAGAGAGTAAAATGAGTTTCAAAATTCATTGACCTATAATTAAGCAGTTTCATTGGTGAAAGAGACCTCTTGAACGCAGGTGAGTCGTCGCAACGAATTCGAATATACTGAAGATCGTAGTAAACTAATATTACTACTAATGGTATTATTTAATTGACACTAAGCTGACTAAATGAAAAAAGTTATAGGTCTTGCTGATATTGATGTGTTTCTCAGCTTCTCACAATGGTTAATTGTCAATGATCGGGACTATGCAAGTGTTTTCTTTTTTGAAAAAGGGATACTATGCAAGTGTTGTACAACTAATATTGTGTGCTGACTCGTTATTATTTATAACTTTTATAAGTATCACTTTCTTTAATAAACGAAAATCATTTTAACTGTTAATATATGAATAAACAGTTCAATTTTAAATATAGTAGTATATTTTATGTGTTTCACAATTACTATATTTAAAATATAGTAATGATATTTTATATGATATTTTATAAATTATTTTTGGTTCAGTTTGTACGATCTTTTGAACTTTTTAATGTAAAAGTATTAAATTAAGTGATTAAAATATTAAAAGTTAATGTGTTTTTAATAGTAATGATTAATTACTTTTGGTTACTTTTTGTTGCAATCAAATGTTTCTAATATAAATAAACTATTTCTTAATTTGTATGTTTATGGTAAAACATCATACGAAAGAAACAGAGGGAGTATCTTAAAACTTTATAAGTTTCTGTGATGTTAATTGATTACTTATTTTATTTTTGTGCATAAATGATGCGAAACCTTAATGATTGTACATAAACGAATAAAATCGAAAGAACAATGCCTACGTCATCCAAATTTGATGACTGCAATAATTGATTACTAAAATCAAAGGTACAACAAGGAGAGCTATGTAAAAGATTGGTCCATCTGTTTTTTCCTTCTTATTATGGTCCACTTCTTCTCTTTTACATCAAAAACACAAAATGAATTGTCTGGCTTTATATATGGAACTGAATTTTCTGATCCATATAATTTGGATATATATTGATAAACCAAGATAGTTTTCTTCACGCAGTTAGATTCATATTGACCACGCAATATATTACCCCTCGATTAAATGTTAATTTTTGCCAGCGCAGTGAACTAATATGCTTACCAAATAAATTCATAAGAAGAAGAGGCAATAATTCTTTACAAAAAAAAAGAAAAGAAGATGCAATAACAAATACTGAAAATATTTAAGGGAATTAGAAGATCAATAAGTAATTATAAAACAGCGGCGCACATAATGCTTTCAATACCAATTGTTATTGAGAATTGGGCCAAAAAACACCTTAACTTTGCACGAATTGCCAAAAGAAACATGAACTGACCAAAAAAACACCAAACTTTCATTGACTTTAGAATTAATTAACAATGTTTTCGCTGACTTGCCAATTTAGCACGCCGTCAACAAATTTAACAGAAATATTTGACGTCGTTTATTGTTGGCGTTAAGTGAAACGACGTCGTTTTCAAATGAGATGAAACGACCTTGTTTTACATGATTTGAAATTAAAAATATATAGACCCCTGGATTCGAACCCAGGTTGTTTGGTCAAATGGCAAGGTCTTTTACCACTAGGCTAGTGGAACTTTCAATGTACTTACTAACATGTTTACTTTTATTTGGTACTGATTGAATATAAAAATATTCTCTAAAAACTTAAAAAGATCTTTAAAATTCCAAAAAATTGAAAAATAAATTTTTTTTTATAAAATCAATTTTGAAATTAAAATTGAAATAAATTTTATTTTTCTTTTTAAAAAATAAAAACTCTTCCAAAATTTTCTATAAAATTAAAACGAACTTTAAATTCCAAAAAATTGAAAAAAATAAAGAATTTTTTTATAAATTAATTTTGAAATTAAAATTGAAAATAAAATTTTATTTTCTTTAAAAAAATAAAATTTTATATTTCTTAAAAAAAATCTCCCAAAATTTTCATAAAATTAATTTTGAATTAAAATTAAAATATTTTTTTTCTTTAAAAAGTCAAAAAGTTTCCAAAATTTCATTTTTAAAAAAAAAATCAAATTTTTAAAAAATTATAATAAAATGCAAAAATTTAAAGTTACAATTATCAACTTTTTATGTGTGTATAATTAATTTCAACTTTTAGCAAATGTATTAAAAAATTGAAAATTTTGGAAGATTTTTTATTTTATGAAAAGAAAAAAATAAAATTTTATTTTCTATTTTAATTTCAAAATTAATTTTATAAAAAAATTCTTTATTTTTTCAATTTTTTTGGAATTTTAAAGATCTTTTTAAGTTTTTAGAAAATTTTGGAAGAGTTTTTATTTTTTAAAAAGAAAAAGAAAATTTTATTTTTTTAAAAAGAAAAATAATTTTTTTTATAAAAATCTTCTTTATTTTTTATTTTTTTGGAATTTTAAAGATCTTATTAAGTTTTTAGAGAATTTTTTATATTTAATATGTACCAAATAAAAGTAAACATGCTAGTAAGTACATTGAAAGTGTGAGTAGCCTAGTGGAAAAATACCTTGCCATTTGAACCTGGGTTCGAATCCAGGGGTCTACATATTTTTAATTTCAAATCATGTAAAACGACGTCGTTTCATCTCATTTGAAAACGACGTCGTTTCACTTAACGCCAACAATAAACGATGTCAAATATTTCTGTTAAATTTGTTGACGACGTGCTAAATTGGCAAGTTAGCGAAAACATTGTTAATTAATTCTAAAGTCAATAAAAGTTTGGTGTTTTTTTGGTCAGCTCAAAAGTTCATGTTTCTTTTGGCAATTCGTACAAAGTTGAGGTTTTTTTTGGCCGAATTCTCAATTGTTATTACCTTTTTCATGACATAATTATATAAAACGGTAGTATAAGAGTTTTATTGATAATGATTACAAGTGATGCTGGTGGTACTGGTACCATGTGTAATTGCATTAAACAAACATATCTATTGCATTCAGTTCACCTGAGATTGGATATGAAATATTCACGTAGTAATGAGAATGAAAACTATATAGAAAATGAGACTTTAGCTTTATTAGTATCATATGTGTTCTCAAATTTCATACTTGTGATAATCAAGATTTTGAGTTTAGAATAACATAATTAGGTACATTTTCAGACGAAATATATCTGATTAGAATAACATAATTAGGTACCTATATATTAACTATTTTAAAACATAAAAAAAATATTAACTACTTACCCTTGTTGATATTTATGTAGGAAGATTTATATCTTCTTCCTTTGAAAATGTTGTGTTTTGTCGGCGATTGAATGTCATTCTTATAATTTTAAAACAACACAAACATTATTAGTGTAAACTATATAGTTTGAGCTAATCATCGTACATTATTTATAAAATCAGATAAATCCTACTATATATTAATTGAGAAGTCACTTAAGTGACTTTTTCTTAGGTGTCATTCATAGGTGAAGTTTAGAATTAATTCTCTTAATTTGATTGGTTGTTGGTATTTGAATTTTTATTTATTTAATTAAAATTTTAAAAAGGAAACTAATCCTGGAACTACCTAATCTAATCTATATTACCATACAAACAAGTAAACATTTTAAAGATAGACGAATTAACATAATTTGTTTATAGAAACAATTAAATACATAGATTACATTATAGAAATTTAAAATATACATTTCAATACATATGGTATGATAGAAAAAATTATATAAACGATTTTAACATATTTATATTAATAGTGGGTACAATAAATTATAGATTACAGAAAACTAATTAACCTAAACCAAATAATATTTTTCTAAAATGTGTCCAATGAATGCAAAACAGTCAATTATACAATTTTAAAAACATTCAATCATTTTTCAGTGACAAATGTTGATTGTATGTTGAGTTATTACTTTCAGAAATGATTAAAGTATTTATAAATTTAAAAACAGAAAAATATATTGTAAGTCTTTTAAAATAATATTAATAAATAAAATATTTATTAGAATATAAAATTGAAAAATTGGAACATTATACTAATACAAAACTAAAGTTAATATACTTTATTAATATAATTCTTATAGCCTTGATTATAATAAAATTATATGGTAAATTATTAAAACAATATTAATCAATGAAAAAGTTTATTATAATATAAATTAAAAAACGAGAACAATATACTAATACAAGACTAGAGTTAAGACTCTTTTGATATAGTTTTGATTATAATAAAATTGACATGCTCATTTTGTAATAGAAAAAAGAAATGATACATATATAAAACATCAGTGAAGAATATTAAAACTTGTTTGTTGTATTCTTGGTTGTATTCTTTGTTATTTTATACTTTTACGTACTTAATTTTTTATATGTTTGCCGAAATACATGTTGTTTACGTATTACTATAATTGTTAATTAATTATTTGTAACTATTTTACTTCTAAATAAAATAAAATAAAATGGTAGAAAAATAATGCGAGATTAGAAAGTGTTATGAAATCACGTTTTTTGTTCATTAAATTTTGGTTTTTTATTAATCAAAAATTATGTCATAAAAATACTTTTTGGAAACTTATAATAAAATTCATAGAATTAACAATATATGTCAATAATCTTCTAAGATTATAAATACCAAAACTTTTGATTTTCAATCTATTTAAAATAAAAAGGTTATTTTTTATAGTTATGATTATTATTCAAAAGTATAAAATTATAAACATAATATATAATTTTCATAAAATATTTATACCTGCGAAAAAGCGGACAACCACCTAGTATATTTTAAAGTTAAGTGTTTGTAACAAAATTATTTATTATCAAAAAGAAAAAATAAAGCAGATCAACACCACCAAATGTTAGCGGATAAAATCTACATGCAGATCTCTTGTTTTTTCCACAAAAAGACAAAAATATTGAACTGCATGCAGATCTCCCGCTTAAACTGCTTTTGCAAACAGAAAAAACATGAATGGTGAATGTATTGCGGAAAAACTGCACGTGCAGGAGAATTGCACTTGTTCTGCCCTTCCATTCATAACCTTATTATACTCCCTTTGTTCCTAAATATAAGATGTTTAGGAAAAAACACACATATTAAGAAAATTGTTTTTTTTGTCTAGAAAGTATCATTAAAACTATAAGATGAGATTTTTGTACCATTAAAAAATTAGCAAGTGAAATCAACAAGAAGAGAAGTTGCACAAATAATATGGAAGATTTTTGTACCATTAAAATGTTACAAATTTTTAAATCTAATCTAATCAATCACTAAAACATTAAAATGTTTTTCTTTTTCAATGGAGGCTTCTATTTTAGTGAACTTGACGGATATATAATAAGAGAGGTTTTTGTCCAAAAAAAAAAATATAATAAGAGAGGTTAACAAAAGTTAATCTGATCTATTTTATTTAGATACACATATACAGATATATACATGCAATATTATAACTATAGAGATAATTATTCAGCAAAAGGAAAAGAAAAAACTATTTGATAGGTTATAGAATATAAAAAACAAAGACATGTGCAAATGAATTAGTTTTTCTTTTCTTATCGAAAAGAAAAGGAAAAAATAAGAATGAGTCGGAGGTGAACACTGTAAAGTTAACGAGCAGGATGAGACATTGGGAGACGTGAGACGCGTTTTGCATAAAAAAAAAAGATGGCGAGGCGAATAATCATTTCAGATACCCCATGCATGATTCATGCAAAAGTCTCATAGTCAGTCACGACTCCCACGTTACAGTTTCATTTATAATTTTAGAACATATAATAATACAAACTACACTTATAACAAGTGTGTCGCTTTTGAAAAAGAAATATCGCTTTTGACACACTTGTTAGTTTCAGTTACATACTTGATACTACTAATTAAATTAATTTGCATGTATGTGATAGGATTATAAATTTTAAAGAAATAGATGTCCAGTCTAGTCCATGCATGTGTAAGAAAATTAAAAAGCAATTCATGATTTAATACGTTTCCAGATAAAGTTTCACATGGTATCAAATAGCATTCAAATTGGGGATCATGCTAACTATAAAGCCCGATCCTTTTAAATATTTATTCAGAATCTACTTGATCCCAAATCAATGTCTCATTTAGAAAGCATAATTCAGCTACTATATACAGTAAAAGACTTTCTTTCTTCTGTTGAAATATGTTTTTATTACGGGGAAGAAGAAATATGTCCAAATTTCATTATTTTGTAGCCATGTGTTATCGTGAAGAAGAAATTCAGAATTTTTAGAGAAATAGGTTGGTCCATCTTAACTTATATTATATTTTTTATTAAACTAACTATTAAATTAATAAATAGTATACAAAAGAATATTCTCGCACTTTCCTTAAATAAAAGCTACGGAATTGCCTAATATGATTAAAATATATGTGACAATTAATGATTACGAATAATAAATATTTGATAACAATTTTTGTATCTTAGCTATTTTTTTTTAATTTTATATTATTAAAAGATATTAAACAATCACTTTAACCATATAATAATTAAAAAAATTATATGTTATATTTTGAATTTTTAAAACGACTATAAATTACTAAAAACGTTAAATGTCTCACACTAAAATTTTGTGATCAATGGTTTAACTTTTTGGTAATAACAAGATACAAATTATCATAAATCGTATTAATATGAAGTCTCATTCACTAGACATTCCTATTATATTTTAAATATAGTTTGAAATGATACTATATAACATAGAAAAATGCTTAAATATGGTAATTTCTAAATTTGTATTGAAAAAATATTGAAAAATTAATATTTTAATTTTGAAATTTTCATTCAAAAAATCGCACATTAGAAATTTGTGTTTATCATATGAGTATGAATTCTCAATAATAAATATTTATATTAAAATATACTATATATCTATGTCCATGTCAATAAATTTTAGTTATACACCATATAAAATAATAAAATGATTGTTTTGATTAATTTACCAAAACATTATCGTAATATTGTTTTGATTTATGTGCTTATTCAAATTTAATTATATACATAATACATAAATGAATACAAATAAATAATAATATATAAAAATATTTTAATATATAACATTCATTCCGCGCAATTGCGCGGATCTTAAGCTAGTTTGCGAGTATTTGGAGAATTCATATCAACATTATAATAACTATATATTCTAGTTAATATTTTAAATAGATAATTATCCGACTCTGCTGTATATCAGTGTTGATTTGGAAATATTCACCTTTATTATACAATATAAAACATATAAAAGAGTATGAATTGGTCAGTTTTTGCTGGAAGTAAAAGTCCATAAACTTGTGACATTGACTCACCATATATAAAAATCACTTTAATTAATTTATAGATTGTTCAGGATCAATTGAGAAAAGCTACATGTTTAGGGTTTAAATATCATAGTGATAGTCAATAAAATATAACCAGTGTTTGTGTATATTTTCTGTTGTCAATTTTTATCAGGAAAAATTTGGTGTTGTCATTGTTAAAACCACTATATGAAAGTACTCAACTTTAACTATGAAATTAATTATCAATTTTTTTTTAATATTTCACAAAAATTTGGTGTTGTCATTGTTAAAACCACTATATGAAATTACTCAATGACAATAGGAAAATGGGATTTTTACAGAATTGACCTACAACTTAAAGTCAAACACAAAACTAACCTCCTGTTTTTTTTGAAAATTAGTTTTGCCCTATTCACCCCACAAGTTCATATAATTCACGAAAATGCCATCAATTTTTTTTTTCTTTTTTTCTTTTCGAAAATGACATTTTTACTCTCTCACCCTCATCATCTTCAAGTAATTACAAGATTGCCATTGTCATCAATACCCTAAGCACCATGAACAACCAATTTGAAGCTTTTAATGCTCCCAAAATCGAGTTACCCCTCTTCTTTTTTTCATTCTTATGAACTAAACACAACATATCTCTCACTTTCTCTCCACATTGAGCTAAAAAAACCCAAGATTTTGATTTACATTTTTTTATGGTTCATAGAGTCATAGAAGCTAACGATTCTGAGTGGATCACTTTCGTTTGAGATTATGTGTGCTTGGAGAAGCCTTATGTGTGCTAAGGAAGTTATCTCACCAATTTAAGGTATGAAATCAAATTTTTTTCTAGATCTGTTCGTCAGGCGACTTACATGGGAAGTCGTCTGGCAGTAGACGACTTACCTGGAAGCCGTCTGGTCAACGCAGAGGTTATTTTTGCAATTGACTTTGAAATCTGTTTTCTGAGACGACTGAAAGTTAAGTCTTCTGATTTTGTTTGGTTACAAAAAAATCTCCAAAGAACCTAGACGACTTACATTTCAGTGGTCATAGGTTAGTTTTGCATTTGACTGGATTATTTCAGAAATTTAACTTTTCCGGACGACTTACATTTCAGTCGTCTAGTGAAAATTGAAATATATTAACACTAAACGACTTACAATTAAGTCGTTATAGGTTAGTTTTGCAACTGAAAAAAAAAATTCAATATTTAATTATACCCAGACGACTTACAATTCAGTCATCCGTCCGACGACTTACATGTAAGTCGTCCATGATTTTATTCCGAGATTCTGGTCAAACCTCGTAAATCCTGGACGACTTACTTGTAAGTCGTCTGACGGACGACTGAATTGTAAGTCGTCTATATATAATAAAATATTGAAGTTTTTTTTTTCAATTGCAAAACTAACCTATGACGACTTAATTGTAAGTCATCTAGTTTAAAAAAAATATTGATATTTTAATTTTTACGCGACGACTGAAATGTAAGTCGTCCATGAAAGTCAAACTTCTGAAATAATCCAGTCAAATACAAAACTAACCTATGACGACTAAAATGTAAGTCGTCTAGTTTTTTTGGAGTTTTTTTTTTAACCAAAAAAAAGTAGACAACTTATTTTTCAGTCGTCTCAAATAACAGATTTCAAAGTCAATTGCAGAAATAACCTCTGCGTTGACCAGACGACTTATATTTTAGCCGTCTAGAATACTTAGATTGAAGTCGTCCGCGTCGACCTAAATGGACGACTTCTCTGGAAGTCTACTAGATGACCTCCGTGGATGTCGTCTGCGTCAATGTTTAATAAACTTGCATTTTCTCTAAAACTATAAAGACTTTTTAACATTTTCTTGTTAATTCATGTTTATTAATGAATATTTGAGCTACTGAATGAAATTTATAACTTAATTGATGATATTTATGAGGTTACCAACATTCACGTTAATTAAAAATTTTAACTGATCCGAGAAGACTTCCGTGGAAGTCTTCTCCGCTAGTTTTTAAGTTTTCTACGCTAGTTTTTCAATAACTTGTATTTTTAAGAGTGATAACTAACTTCAAGATATGTAAAACTCATATTTACAAAATATGTTCTCTCCCTTAGTTTTACTAAATTTGACTAAGTTTTTCAACGCAAACTTATAAAAAATATGATATGCTTTGACTAGTTACTATTGTTTTCCATCTCTTAAGTATTATTGTTATAGACACTGATGATGATTATTGTTATGAGTTGGAAGAAGGGTTAAAATACTTTTTAAAATGTTGTATCAATATGAAGCTACCAACATTCTTGTTTATTAGGATGAGAAAAAGACCATTGGAGTTTATTATTGCATATGAGAGATCCAAAGATAAGAAAAAGGCTACTGAAGTCTATTATTTCATTGATTTTTAAATGTGTAAACACATTGTTAGCACATGTATTACATCTTGGGAAACATTATTACTGATTTTACAAAAAAATCACAACTAAAAGAGTAGACATGCAATTCACAAAACAGATCACAAACAAAACTATTATAAATCATTCCTCTACAAAAACAAGCTTGGACTCCACTTGATATGGAAGAAGACTTTGTCAGAAGACTTCCAGGAAGTCCAGACGACTTCTACTCCAGACGACTTCCAGGAAGTCCAGACGACTTTCAGGAAGTCCAGACGACTGAAATGGAAGTAGTCTGGAAGACTTCCCGGAAGTCGTCTAATGCATTATATTTTAGACGACTAATAGGTAAGTCGTCCCAGAAGTCTTCCAGATCTAAAAAACCTGCATATCAAATCCAGATCTGAAAAACCTGCATATCCAAAAACGTTCAAATGACTTAAAAACATAAAAAAAATGAGTGGAAGATTAGATAAATCTACCTTTATAGAACACACAAAAATACATATCTAAAATTAATAGATCTACCTTTAAATGAGTGGAAGATGAGTACCATCTGATTAAAAACCTGCAAAAAAGATAGATTAGTAAGAAAGACATGAGACAAAACTGAAAAATTCATATAATTGGTGTTTTCAAGTCAAAGAGATTAGAGTGGGTTTGGAGAGTTTTAGTTTGGGAAAAAAGTAAGAACTTTATACAACAAGAAGTTACCAAATGAAGAAAAATCAGACATAAAAACTTACCAAAACTCTCAGATCTATTATGAAAGGGAGACTTCGCCAGAAGACTTCCATGAAGTCCAGATGACTTCCAAGAAGTCGTCTGGAAGACTTCCTGGAAGTCGTCTGGAAGACTTCCTGGAAGTCGTCTGGAAGACTTCCTGGAAGTCGTCTGGAAGACTTCCTGGAAGTCGTCTAGTGCATTATATTTTAGACGACTAACATGTAAGTCGTCTCAGAAGTCTTCCAGATATGAAAAATCTGCATATCAAATCCAGATATGAAAAACCTGCATATCCAAAAACGTTCAAATGACTTAAAAACAGAGAAAATGAGTGAAAAATTAGATAAATCTACATTTATAGAACACACAAAAATACATATCTAAAATTAATAGATCTACCTTTAAATGAGTGGAAGATGAGTACCATCTAATTAAAAACCTGCAAAAGAGATAGATTAGTAAGAAATACATGAGACAAAACTGAAAAATTCATATAAAGTTTGGTGTTTTCAAGTCAAAGAGATTAGAGAGGGGTTGAAGAGTTTTAGAAAGATGAACATTACATTTTTGTTGCATCCATTTGAGAGGAGGAGAGAGAATGTGTAAATTTTTCTTTATATAGGGAGACAAAAAATCCAATTAGGTTAAATATTTTTGATTCAGACGACTTCCTAGACGACTTACTTGTAAGTCGTCCAGAAGAGTTTAATATTTTTACTGGGAAATTAAAATATTTTTAGCGGGAAACTAAAATAGAAGACTTCCCAGACGATTTACAAGTAAGTCGTCTGGTTTAAATTATTTAAGCGGGAAAATAATTGTTTAAAAAAATTTTAGGCGGGAATATTTGGACGACTTACATGTAAGTCGTCTATTTTAATTTCTTCACTAGACGACTGAAATGTAAGTCGTCTAGATCCTAAACATAACCCCTAAACTTAATTAACTAACTAAACACTTCATAAAATCAAATTAAACTTCAAAAGTGTTTACTATACACAAAAATAAACACGTATAGGTAAAAAATTAATTTTTCAAAAAAACATTCAAGCTTTCCAAAAGCTAACCCTAAGAATACATACAATACTACAACATATGTTTACAAACCCTATACCAAAGAATACCATGATTCACTACTTACACTCATCTATGTTGAAAACAATTCAATTTTGTTATATTTTAATTTATATCACTTAAAACTGTTTATAATTACAAGATTTTAATTTTTCGCTTATCAAAATATTTTTTAAAAAATTTATAAATTATTTTTAAGATCAGCTACACGAGAAGACTTACTTTGAAGTTGTCCAGACGACTTCCAACATCTCAGACGACTCAGACGACTTACTAGGGCTATATTCGTAAAAATAGCTTATGTTTTTTTGTTTGGTCACAAGGGGCTGAACTGTAATTTCACAAAGTTTTTAGGTTAGTTTTGCATTTGATTCAAGTTTGGGTATAGGTTTGGGTTAAAATCAAGTTGTGGATTAGTTTTGGCAAAAACCCCCTACGAAAATTTGCAATTTAAAATAAAGGGCCGGGACAGAATAGCCTAGTGGTAAAAACACTAGAGTGAACTGGATCCCAAGGCACCCGGGTTCGACTCCTCCGGGATTCCAGAGAGCGCAAAAAAAAAAAAAAAAGCCGGGACAAAATAGCCTAGTGGTAAAAACACTAGAGTGAACTGGATCCCAAAGCACCCGGGTTCGACTCCTCCGGGATTCTAGAGAGCGCCCGGTCCAAAAAAAAATAAAAATAAAGGAAATACCAAGAAACATTGAATAGGTCAAACTCTTGGTATGTGGTGTAGAACATTAAAGGAGAGTGACTCAATAACGTACGTAGTATAGTTGTTGAATGGGTCAAACCATGGATGGTTGGATTTATTATCAAATATTCTTTTAATGTTCTTCCTCGCAATCTTAGATATGCATGTTTTTTTTTTTTTTGTAAAAAAGATATGTATGTTTGTTTCATTGTTTGTAGGTTGGTATAAGATTTAGACAGACACAAAAAATTAGATAAGTGTACAATGTCGCACTATAATTAGAGCTATATACATAGATTAAAAAACATTTTTTTTCTTCTATTTTCTTAACAAAAACATCATTAATTATTTATCTAATTACAAATCAATCAATAACAAAATAGAAGATATAATATATATGGTAATATAACAAAAATATTAATAAATTTAAAATTTAAAACATCATCCAATTTGAAACAATTTGTTTCTTTCTAAAATGTCATGTATTAAATGTATTAAAAAATAGAAGGAGTAAAAAGCAACAAACTATATTGCATTACAAATTCATAAAATAAAATGAATAAGAATGATGCAATTAATAACGCTAAATAACTCTCGACATCCTCAAGTATGAAGACTAGGGACGTCATTATCGTTAATTAATACGGGATAAGTTGGGTCATGGACTCATGGGTTTAATCAATTAAGACCGTAGACCAAACAGAGCTGAGTCAGACATCCGTACAACACTGCTGACGCGTGTCTTACTTAATCTCTCTCTCTCTCCTCTCTACGCGTTTTCTCTCTCTACACTCTCTCCCTCCGCCGTCCTATTTATTATCTCTCCTCCGCCTTCATTCTTTCACTCTCTAACTTCATCCCCCACTCCTATAAGAAAAAACAAGAGAGCTCCAAAATTCTATATTCGTTTTTTACCGTCTTAGAACTCGAATTTCACTGTGGTTTTAAAAAAAAAAAACATGGCGTCGTCTGATGGATTGGCGAGCGTTGAGCCTTGGTCGTTCCGACAAAGCTTCAACATCGACTCCTGGTTACTTCCTGATCACGACAGTGACATACTCGCCAAAGCTCTTCACAGATCCATCTCTACATCTACACCCACCGATCCTTTTTCTCCTTCGGCTTACTTCGACTCCGCCGCCGTTGCCGATCTTTCTCCTCCGCAAACGCTCTCTAACGTCTCCTTCGCCTCAGATCTGGACATCTCCGGCGCTGGTGGGGCGAACCGGAAGCGTGGTCCTGGCGTCTCCGGAGATAAACCAGCGAAACGCCGATCTCGAGTCTCAACGAAGAAGTCTCAGACAACCTTTATAACGGCGGACGCGGCTAACTTCCGGCAGATGGTTCAGCAAGTCACCGGCGCGAAGTTCATCGGTTCTTCTTCCCACGGCATTTTCTCTCCGATCGTGAAGCCGGAGCCGCATAGGCTCGCTACCAGGCTACCACCATCGTCATCCTCGGTGGTTCCCACGCTTGATACGTCGTCGTTTTTGTCGAACCATCACCAGGAGAACATGATCAACGATTTTAGCTCTGTTTCAGCGCCGGCGAGTTCGGTTTTTCAGTCAAGTACGGCGTCGACGGTGAAGTCCGGTGTTGGTGGTGGCGGTGGTTCCGCCGTGGAGTTGGATAGTTACTTCCCTACGCTTGAGTCGTGGAAAGTTATGTGATCGAGTCGGATTTATAAGTTAGTGTTTGTAGATGTAGTCCCTTGTATCTCTCTGTGTTTGGTTATGAACATCTTGTTATCATCCTGAGCTTTGTGGCTATGGAGTCTCTTGTTCATACTGTTGGGGGATTAATGAATCAATGGTTAATGGCAATTTTTATATTTTTTTTGTTGCAATTAACAAAATAATACAGAAGCTAAAGAATATCTTTCGTGATGATCCCATGGACATGTTGTCAATATCACACATAAGACAATCATATACGTTACCACCACCACAATTATGTATTCATTAATGATTCAAATCCATATAGTTTTCTTTAATTTAATACCAGAATTACTGATGCAAAAGAAAAGCTCAGTGCAACTAAACAGTATACAAAATAGAATGTTATCTTCCAAGAACTACACCCGTGAGACCATGTCAAAGTAAACGATAGTGCTAGAACCCAAGTCAAAAGATTACATCGTAACAAAAGGTTAAAAAACACTCGTAATGGGTTTGGTGATCAAACAAAAAGAAATCAAAGAAAATGGACTATTTTAATTCAGAAAGGCTTAAGTTGTGAAATATAAAAAAAAAATCAAAGAAAATAGACCTATTTATTTCTTGATATATTAATTAAGTAATTTATCTATAGAGTATGAGAATAAGTTCGTTGACAAAAAAAAAAAAAAAATCTATAGAGTATGAGAAAAGTCGTAAGCAATCTGAAATTGTTAAAAGTTTCAATTTTTTTTTATTTTCCAATACCACCTTGGGGTCAGGCTCAGTTTAAAAGCTGAGTCAACGTCAATGCTACAAAAGAGGAAGCATTGATCAGATCCATCCATCATCATTCATCAGTCGTGCTCATAGTTTTGACAGTAAAATGTCACTTCCGTTTGAACACTTGATTCCTATATTACACGACACCGATGTCTTGTGGTGATTAAACTTACCCATTAAACACATAACGTAAACTTTAAACATACTTCAAATTCAGAGCATGCGGAACGGTGAGACTCATTGGAGTTTTTAGCAACAAAGGCATTTCAGATTAATCCTGGATATTTTGGATTTAAAAAAAAAAAAGATGACCATTCATAGGCCGCCACGTAGTCGTGGGGACCCGCAAATAGTGTAAAGATTCACTAAAAAAAGTTTTTATTTAGGAATTTTAAAGATTGAATCCTTAACTTTTGGTATGGTCCACTGTTTATTTCATTATTTTTTTCCTAATGATTAAGGATTCCCATTGCGGATGCCTTGAAACGATTTACCAATGTGAACGCTACATTTGGATGAACTTATCGTTTTGTTGGATCTATGCACAATAAATTTTGTATCCGAATCTTTTTTAGGAACATGTGGACGGTGGAAGACACTACTACTAACTCGGCGATAAATATAAGGAGGGACCATGGATTGACTCAGGGATTAATATATTATATAGTCAGAAACGAAGACTAACGCAACGGTGACAAGTGTGGTTGTTGGTTGCACCTGAGAAGGGGTTTATGAGAGAAACATCATCTACTTTGACTTAATCAGATTCAGACACTTATCTATCATATCATGTGGGTCTGTCTTTGAACTTCTAAATATACGAATGAGGACGACATAAATGAATATTTTTTATGTGTTAGGTTTGCTTGGAATCGGATATATGGTGTAAAGAAACTTTATAATGCAAGTGCTAGAGTGCAAGCATATCTTTGGAACTTCCTTGGGTTATACCGCCTTCATCTTGAGTGACTTTGCTTTTGTGATGAATCACATATCGTTTCCTCAAATTATTTCTGAAAAAAATTACCGTGCTTATAAGAAAATAATGTCGACAAGACCATACAAGTCGACAAGTTTGGGCACAACAATGGTTCATATGCTCAAAACATAAGGCTGATGGGAACAAACTAAAACCATGTCGATGAATGACTGATAAGCTTGCAGTAGCTCTATTTGCTGAGCTAGCATTTGGAGAGATACTCTAGCTGCCCCAGAGTCTTTGCCGTTGCATAAGCCACCAAGTATAAAAATACAGAATCCTCGTTTGTGAGAAGTCAGCTTTGATTGTGGAATTCTGAGTCGTGAGACTTGAGTGAGAGCAGCTGGGTTAAGCCAGTGATCTTGAGTCAGAGTGATCGGGTTAGGCCGTGATCTCTTAAGAGTTTCTATATCAAAGTGTACATCGTTGTTCTTATTCAATTCAATAAAAGATTTACATTGATTGGATTGAGTTTGTTGTGTGGTCTTGGAGAGAACCGATAAGCAAACTCTATCAGTGACATTCCGCTATCTACGTTCTATAAGGCGAGACTGAGGAGAAACGCGCTAGGCTATTCAGGAAAATAATGGTCGACCTCAAACGCACCGCTGTAATTGGAGAGCAAGAGTGACACTTTCACAGCTTAATTAGATGGATATGAGCTTGTATAACATATTCGCGCTTGTATAACATATTCGTATACTATACTAATAGAATATGGGGCCTAAAGTCATGCTGCGACTTATATTACTACTTAATACTAGGCCCAATTAAATATTCCTAATGATATTTATTTTTGTGTTTTAATTGTTACAGGCCTTGTGATTAATGTATAAGAATAAAATGAATATAACGTTGTCAAAAAAATATGAATATATCACACTTAGATTTTAGGGGAACAATTTTTTTTATAAAACATTTGTTTTCTAGAATTACAAAATGAATAAATGAATAAAGGAATGACCAAAGAAAAAAAAGAGAAAAATTACATGACAGCACAAGCATGTACATTGTCATCGCTAAAGAGATGAATATCATTTTCATCAACTTTTTGGGGTGAACGAGGATAATAACCGTTGATAGAAGAATCTTCGTAGAAATTGTAGTTCCCACCGTATGAAATACTGTTTTCTCCATGATTATTTATTTTCTGATTCGATTGTTCCAAATATTGATGAGAAGGATATGTGTAATAGTCGCCGTAATATCCGTCATACGGGAATGGCCAGAACTCTGCCCCTCGTCCCGTTCGTTTTACGATTCTAAGTACCTCTTCCCTATCAATGTACCCTGTGACCGTCACCTTTTGTTGATCCACGTCTATCTCTACCGTATCCACTCCTACACATATTCATTAGATTTGCATTAAGTAAAACCAACATTATATGAAGCAAATCCATGTTTGGATTAGTATTTTTTTTTCTTACCATCGAGTTTGGAAATGGCTCTTCGAACTTTCGTTTCACATCCTTGGCAATCCATATCTACCAGAAGCTCCACAACCTTAAACAACAGAAGAAAATATACATTAGAAAGATCGAAAGAAATAATAAACGGCGTGTTGAAGAATATTTGGCAAAGAGGTGTAAATCAACGTACAGATAGAGCGAGGGATAACCGAAAGTTTCCATGCATCCAATCAAGCATTGTCTTCTCTTAAATATTTCCAGGAGCCTTATACGTTTTGTGTTAAGATATATCTTGTTTGCTTTCAGTATGATCTTTTGGTTGTGTAATATAATGTGTGAGCTATATATATAGGCGTAAATGTCTGCGCGTGTTAGAAACAACACTTGGTGTATGATTCCAAGTAACCGCGTTTGCGTCTTCTGAGATGCAAAAAGCTTATGTCTTAAGTCTTCCATTAGCTTGTGTTTTGGTGTTGCCAGGGCTTTTCTTTGTCTTTTTATTTTATTTCATTTTAATTATTGTCTTATTATTAGAGTAAGGGTTTACCATTTTTGTTTCGGTTTTAGGGATTTCCTGTTTAATAAACATAAGTATGGTTTGAAAAATATTATTTCGATTCAATACTTTTTAGATTCTTATAAACTTTGTCCTATCCTTTCGAAAACTAACGAATGTTTTACCAATCAAATAGCTAGCTGTTACATCTCTTTTTTTAAACTACTGTTACATCTTTGAATTGCTAATATCCTGTTAACTTTCTGTTGCATCTTTACAATATGTTGTTAAATTTACTGCATGACGAAACTTAAACATATTGCATATAAAAAATAAGATAGTAATTTAGAACTAAAAATGATATGGAACCAATGGAAGCATGTGACTTGTATTAGTTATGTAATATGTTGACATTCTTTGCGTAACACATATTCGTAGGCTTAAGAATTTCGAACTTATTTTTTTTGTTTAAAACGAAATAGTGTTATTTTTGGTCAGGACAACCCAAACCGAAGTGTCTGTCAATCATATTCAAAAAGTAAAGATTTCCTGCTTACAAACTTGTACATATACACACAATTACAGTTATATATTAGCTAATCAACGTATGTTATAGAAGTGCAAGTGTGAATAGCCAAAAAAGCGCTCAAGTATGTGCTGGAATTACCCTTTAAATTGGTATTACGTAGCTAAGATATGTGATTTATATGATACACATATAAAGATGACCCTCTAAATTGGTGTATGTAAATTACCGAGAAAGATCACAAAACCTTTTAGTTGTATTACCTATATTAACGAGAAGAAACACACATAATCACAAACCATTTCTTGAACCAAAAATAGTTTTGTTACTAGAAGAATAACACAAGATACTAGGAACGTTGCGGTGGCTTAACTTAGTCCGGTCCGATCCGGCTCCAACATAATCCATCCTTGGATGGCATTGCTTGGTAAAGATTGTGTCCAGTTAAGACCCGGTGTAAGTCACTGTGAACCTGGAACTTGGTAGACTTTCACCGGTGTCAAAATGATGAACAAATCAGTCCTCTCTCTTGGAGCCCCTGTGGTAGATATCCTCAAAACGTTTTCTGCTATACTTGTTTGCTTTGTCTCATTTTGGTTTCTGCTAACTTTGTCCATGCTGTTATCCCTTTACATATTTGGCATCAGCTTCATATGCAGCTCATCTCTTGCTTAACTTGAGTAATAGAAGGGCCATTCAAATCATAATGAATCCTTTAAACAACTTTCAGCTAGAGACTAATCCAAAAGAACAATGGTTGCATTTCAAAAGGCATTAAAAATGGTTCCAGAAAGTTTACAAACAACATTACAAGAAAAGTTGAATTAAAAAAAAAAAGACAGCAAAGAACCAGTCATATCATCATCATGTCTAAACATTCTTGAGCTTCTTCATCTTGGAAGGTGGCCATCGACCCTTCTTCCTCAACTTACGCTTACGAACCAGACGTTTCCTCCTTAGCCTAATCTTCTTGGCCAGCTTCATCTTCATCCTCTGTTCCAGCAGCAGCTTCTCTTTAGCTTCTTTCGACTCCAACGGCAGTTTATCCACAGGAACAGCAGCAACAACAGTCTTAGGTGGTTCCTCATTGCTCTCAGGCTCAGCTCCGTCCACGCCAGAAGAAGCTGCCTTCACAATCGCTGCTCTTCCATGGCTAATGCTCAAGCTGTACGCACTGAGTGAGACTCTGTTCTTTGACTCGACGGTGCTGGGTTTAAGGATGAAAACTGAAACCCATACAAGGAATAAACTAGAAAAGATCAGAGCTTCCACAAGTGAAAAACCAAAGAAGCATCAAATCATAAAGTGTTCGATGAAATGCCTCAATGAAAATCTAATGCCATCTCTTCAGCTTTTAAACAAAGGAAGAAGCTTTTCCGTTTCTCGGGTCGGTAATGGAGATATGCAGTCAAAGCAATACGTCAGATGATTAGAGAAACAAGTGAAGCTGCGTACCTGGTGAAGAGGAAGACGAAAGTTGAAGCCTTTGAGAAGAGAGAGAAGAGAGAGGAGCGAGAGAATTGAAAGAGAGAAGTGACATCTTCTTCGAATTGAAGAATTTCGCCTTCAGACAGTCATTTGAAGTTTAGTGTCTGGATAAGCTTTTGTTCCCCTTTGCTCTCCGTCTTATTAACGAACGGATTGGATTTGATCCGGATCAATCCGGTTTGCACCTTCATAGAAATCAGTTCTTTGACAATCGTTAATATTTACTGTTGTTAGAGTCCGGTTTAGCTTTGATGTGTTTTAGAAAAAAGGTCGATTATTTCAGCAAGAAGGCACTTTTCGGTTCAGTTGGGTTATAAAGTTCGGTTCAGTTGGGCAATTAAAAAAATTGAATTTTCGGTTAGTTTGGTTTTCTATATTTTTAACCAAAAACTATAAATTTAGATCAAAATCAAACAAAATACAAACCGAAAAAACATAATTTGATCAAAATTTTCAAATTTTAACAAGAAACTTAACTAAAATCGAATATTTCAGTTAATTTCAGTAAAAAAAAAAATTTGAAACCGAATTAACAAGAAACCAAACTGAACCAATTTTTTTTTGGTTAGAATTTAGCGAGATTTCTTCGAATAAAAAAATAACCGAATTCTAAAGCTCAGCCTCAGTTCCTTCCTCAATGACTGGCAAGCCAAGCTCGCTCTGGTCTCGTTTCTTCTGCCTCTCGGTGAGTAAACACTTTAACTCTCTACTTCCAAATGGTGGGGCCTGACCGGTAAGATGATTGGTTTTGTAGGTTCATGTGACAATGTACCTCAACGATTGTCAAAGAACTGATTTCTATGAAGGTATTGGTTTAAACACAAAGGAGTTCGACATGCACATCATCATTGAGGTAAACTAACTTGAAACCAGGAGACTAATAGTAAGTAAGCTGTGTCTCTGAAAATGTTGAGACTTTGTTTCAGACAAACCGAACCACGGCTAGAATATTCCCGGCTGTGCTGGATGTTGAGAACCCTGAGTTCAAGAGGAAGCTAGATAGAATGGTTGTGATCAATGAGAAGCTGATGGCTGTAGGACAAACAGACGATCCTTCCTTTGTCAAGAACCTCAAGAGGATTCCTCTCATTGCTGGTTTAGTATCTGAGATCTTGGCTGCTTATCTCATGCCTCCTGTTGAGTCTGGATCTGTTGACTTTGCTGAGTTTGAGCCTAATCTTGTCTATTAAGTTTTTGAAGGCTGGTTCTTGATTTCTTGGAATTTTATGAACCAAAATACTTTTACTGCTCTCTATCAATCTCACATTGCACATTGTATTAGCCAAAATTCAGATTTTATTGAACTGATTGTTACAGTTGAGTTTGCTACATACAAAAACACATTATGAAAATCTAATAAGAAGAGGATTGCATATGAAAGCTAAACCTCTATTACTCAATCAGTCTTAGCCTTAGGTTTCTCTTCTTCTTCGGTGAGAGGCCTAAACACAACATTGAAGAACCAAACAGCCAGCAATGTAGCCTTGATAGGTCCAAGCCAATACACAAGTAGATGCTCTTGTGTTATATGTTCACCTCGTGCATAAGCCCATCCCATAACCTGCAAAAATCTCACACAATTAAATAAACAAAGAGCTAAAGACAAACACATCACAATCACAAAGACTCCTTTGGGTTCATACCGCTGCTGGATTCATGCATCCACCGGTTAGATCAGCACCAAGAACATGGAGAGTTAACTTAGCAATACTACCAATCCAAGTCTTCATGAAGAAACTTCCAGGGATCTTCCTTGCTAGTCCCAGTGAGAGCATGACAATAAAAAATGTTAGTATCCCCTCGGTTAAAGCGCCATGATGGATTGCTACGTTTAGTTTTGGTCCTTTCCCAATCTCAGGGAAAACATGGATGATATGTTTAACCCCAAGGATTGATCCTAAAACCTGAAGAAAAACAAACAGAACAAATGATTCATCCTTTTCTACTTGTAATAACAAAAACAGAACAAAAATATCATAAAAAACAGAACAAAAGATTCATCTTGTCTACTTGTAATAACAAAAACAGAACAAAAGATTCATCTTTTCTACTTGTAATCACAAAAACAGAACAAAAGATTCATCTTTTCTACTTGTAATAACACAAATAGAACAAAAGATTCATCTTTTCTACTTGTAAGCACAAAAACAGAACAAAAGATCACAAAAAAAAACAGAACAAAAGATTCATTTTGTCTACTTGAAAAGTTGTAATAACAAAAACAGAACAAAAGATTCATCTTTTCTACTTGTAATCACAAAAGCAGAACAAAAAGATTACAAAAACAGAACAAAAGATTCATCCTTTTCTACTTGTTATAACAAAAACAGAACACAAGACTCATCCTTTTCTACTTGTAATAACACAAACAGAACAAAAGATCACAAAAACGGAGATTCATCCTTTTCTACTTGTAATAACAAAAACAGAGCAAAAGATCACAAAAACAGAACAAAAGATCTAAAAAATGAAGTCTTTAGAACACAAAAAACACAAACATAATTCACAAAAAAGATCATCATGAGTTCTTATAACATGCAGAGAATGTCAATTCATCATCATTACCTCAACGGGGATTCGAACCAGGACGGTGAAGATGAAATTGCTGAAGCCACCGGTGACACCAGCAGCCAAAGCGGTTAAAGGGTTGTAAAGTCCACCTTTGCTGAGTTTCTGAAGGAATGCGAAGACGAACATGGAGATGACGGAGAAGAGATACCGGACGATCTCGCCGGTGGTATCTTTCCGGCTGAATCCGAGTACTCCGTGAACTAAGATGTTGACAAGAACTCCTGCCCATGTCCACATAAAGGACAACACAAGATCAGAAACCACTATACCGATTCGACCCATTTTCGATTCCAACGATGAGAAACAAGAAAAGATTCACAGAATGAACGTAAAGCAGGAAGCTTTGTCTATGATTGGAGAATGTTGGATGAAAGAGAAGAGATCGAGATTATGATTGGTTATTAGCGGCTAGTGAATTTAGCATATAATTGACGCTAGAGACGTTTTGTGTATTTGGTTAATATTAATAATATGGTGGTGAGTCAGCTTCCGACAATAAAGGTTTTGTTCTGTCTGATCTTTGGCTTTGTTGTCATGAGATTAAAAAAGAAAAGTTTTTCCTACTTCGGAAACGATGATATAGCTTGTTGGCTACATGAAGGAGAGGCTAGGGAGGGAGACGGTGGACAAATATTTACAGGGTCCAACAACTTGGTAGCTGGTGAGGAAAATATTTTTACAGCGTTGGTAGGATTTTTAATATTCGAATTGAATTTGGGCTCATGGACTTTTAGCAAATAAGCCTAAAATATAGATTAGCCCATGAATTATTAAATTGGAAAATTGTCAAGGAAAAAGCGTTAGCGTTTGGAAGACGGCAACGAAACGCCGAAAATTTAAAACATTGGATTAGTCTAGGGCTGTTCAATATGGTAAAACCGAACCGTACCAAATCGAACCGAACCGAAATAGACAATATGGTTTGGTTTTGGTATATACCATATAAACCGAATGGATATAATTTTATAAAAACCGTAAGATTTGGATATGGTTTGGTATATAACCGATTAAACCGAATAAACCGAACAAAACCGTTTAAAAGCAGAAACATAAATATGTATCTATTTTATAACAATACATGAAAATCTATTTGTTATATAAGTTAAATTTGTGTTAATAACCATTACCATAATGTTATAGTAATAAAGAACCTTATATAATTTGTAAAACACTTGAACTATAATTAAATAACAATACATCGCAATTCAGACATCTTCTTTTCTAAGTTTTTTTTTTTAATCTTTTTGCTTTATTTTAGTATTTACTAAATTAATATGAAGATGATAAATTTGATGAAAAATAATTAATGAAAAATTTTCACAACTTTTTTCTTATCTATAAACAAACAGAGTTTCGTATTCAATCGAAAAAGCATGACTTTAATGAACACTAAATATGAAAGAGTGGAAAAACTTTTCTTTCATGTTTCTGTTTTGTTTCATATTTTTATTTTCAAAATTTCAGGCTCTGATTTTAATTATAGATTTGATGATTTTATTTGATGGTAGAAGCATTTTTACGTTTTTGTTCATTTATTTGAACATGTAATATATTTTTAATAAATGATTGTGTTGACAATATGACTCTAAAATTCATTTTATATGATCTCAAACTAAATAATTATGTTTTTTGGTATAAAACAGAATAAACCGAAAACCGACGGTATATAAACCGAACCGAACCGAACCGAAGTAAATATGGATTTAGAATGGTAGTTATATTTTACTAACCGAAATACCGAAAACCGAAAAAACCCGAACCTAAACCGAACCGATATCCGGATTGAACACCCCTAGATTAGTGACTAATTATAATTTCCTTATATTAAATTTAAATATATCTTCGTTTTTTTGAAACACATATTTAAAGATATCTAAAGAACAAATTTTTTTTACAGTATTATATAATTTTATCCATAGTATAACAATAAAGAGAAATATCTACTATAATGATTGAGTTTTTGCTCTCTCCTCAGCGCACCACGTCAGCATTTTGTGGATCCCATTTTTAAAAAATGTGAAAAAATGTCAAGCACATGGTTCGAACCCGGGTTATTGAGATATAAACATCAACATTTATACCACTAAACTAAATGATACTTTGTACATTGATGGCCGAAACAAATATATATTTATGAAGGTTGGAAATCCTTGCTTCTTCGGTTTTCTCTGTGGGCCTGGCCTACAAGTGTATTATGAGTTTCATTTTTAAATGAGATTCATCACGTTATATGAAAAAAAACAATTATAGTTTTCCCATATTGTAAACTGTCTTTGTTTAATATGAGTTAGAGTTCTTTTCATCATTGTCTTAGACAAGTCTGAGTTACAGAGTTGCGTCGTGTGTCTGTTCGTAATCTATTTTTTCACTGGCGAACTCTTCATCTCCCCATCTTAAATCATTTGATCATAAATATTCATGATTTGTAGTCCTTCTCTAAACCATATATATATGATTCTCATCTTTGATGAACCCAATTTGCATCTCCACAAAACTCATTGATTCCTCTTAGCTTTAACCATCTTCTAGAAAATGTCTCTTTCTGCCTCTCCAGTTCCTCAAACCGGCGTCTCCGGTGTCCGTCACTCAACCTTCGAGTCTCTCCGTCTTGGTCGTAGTAGTCAGAGCATAGCCTCTAACCTCCTCGCTTATGGGATTCCCTGAATTTCAAGAAAAACAATGAGTTTATGGGAATCACAGTTCTCTTCCTTGATGAAAAGGTAAGTTAATCTTCGATTTATCACATTTATTTAATATAATTATTTTTAATTGATTTCCTGATTCTTTGTTGAATAATATTATTTGCAGATTCCGTGTTTCATGGGTTTATTCCTGTCGGACGTGCTAATCATTACATGTCATCTTTGAAAGCCGGTTCCATTGTGAAAGTCGATCGTTTTGAGGTTGCTATGTGCTCAAGCATGTACAAGATAACTGATAATCCATTCTTCATTCGTTTCATCTCACCAACTATTAATGATGAAGTCATCACGGGTGTTCCTGAGATCAACCTCCAGTCATAACTAGACTGTTCGAAAATTTCCAAGTGATTGCGAACACAAACCTATAACTCCCAGGTATATTATCATATTGCATTTGAGTTTATATTATGTTTTGATATCATAACTGATATTTAAACTTGCAGATGTGGTTGGGCAAATCCGTTCTGTCCAAGGCTCTGACTTTACCAAAGAAACAACTCGAGTCCTTATCCGTCTCCTCATTGATCCGTAAGAAACAATCAACACACAATTCCCTTTATATTATTATCTATTTTGTGCTAACATTAATAATCAAAAATATTTCCTATTTTGTGATCGTCTATTTATCTCCCTTACTTATCAAACTAATTTTACACAAACTTTTATTTTACAGCTTAAAAGAAACCACAACAACCCAAACAATTAAAACACCAAAAACTAGAATTCCAAAAAAGACGAATCATTAATGATTACCTCTTTTTTTTTGTCTAATCTTAGAAATAAACTTCAAAACAAATATACCAAACCAATCACCTCAACTAAAACTCATCGACACATACATCAAGCCAGCTAAAAAAAATACAAACTACACGACCAGCTATTTAACAATTTACAAACTTACTTTCACAACGAAGAAGACGAAGACGGCAACCAAAATTAGTGAACTTACCTAAACAAAAAAGAAGAGTAAATTACGAACTCTGATAAATACTACTAACAATGATTTTTGTTTACATATTACCCATCAAATAAAAGATAAACAAACACAGCTGCACCAAGAGATACAAGAGACAATCCCGATAGACACAAAGGCAGCAACAACATCTCCACCTGCTCACTACTCTTGTCTTATAAAAATAGCTTACATGCCCAATGTCAACATGCCAATACTATTGTTTTCTTATGAGAAATGCATAAATTCGTTTAAAACTCATTAAAACCCAAATACTCAGAACTGTCACTCATTTTATAGTTATTTCTACAAGTCTTCATGTATTTGTTTTAAAGGTTCGGTAAGAGCAACAAGTTTAAAAATAAAATAAAAACATATAACAAACATAATAAGGATAATAAAAATTATTACTTAATACACACAACTAAACTGGAGAAAAAATATCTAGAAACAAAAGGTACTCTCAACAACTTTAATATAATTTATGTACTCTCAACAGTACAAGAAACAAATTAAAAAGACAAACAAACAATAAGTCTCGGTGACACAGCAAACAACACCACGAACTATATCAATCACATTATTAACACAATTTAGTCCTTCATAAGTAGAGAACAATGCATACACAGTTCATCATCATAACTCTAACCCTATAACAATAAAAAAAACTTGAAAAACAACTCAAAACGCAAAATTCACAACCACAATAACCCTAGCAAATATTGAGATGAAACAAGAACTCTTTCCACAACCACGCACTTGCGCGGAGGCAATGCCCCTAGTATCTACAAGATTTTTAATTTTGATAGTAAAGTCAGCGATTTCTCAAAATTCCTATTATGGTTAACAAATTTTAAATATGTGTTTGGAAAAAACGAAGATATCTTCAAATTTAATATAAGGAAATCATGTTAGAAAGTATATAATTTTATCCACAGTATCTATTACAATAAAATAGACTTGTCTCTCTCCTTAGAGAGCCACATCATGAGAGAGCTTGGGACAAATCAGGACACCTGTCCCCTTAAAAATCAACGAAACCCATTTTTTTTCCTTCCTTTCCTCTGCGTTCTTTTATTTGGGCTTCATGTTCTTTTTTCTCCAGGTCTAGAATTCTTTTTTGGTTTCATATGCCTTATTTGATTTAAAATTCTTATCGTCGTCGTTGTCCGATGAAGCCGCCTCCAACATACAACCTGAAACGCCTTACGTTTCCATTATTTTGGTCCTTTAATCCTAGCATTAACAAGCTTCGTCCCACTTGATATTCCGTGTTTTTAACGGTTTTAAACTCGTTTTGGAGCAATTAAATGGTCGGTTTTAATTAATGTTTTGGTCTATTTGATGCGTTTTGGTGTTCTTAAGTGTAATATGCAGGTTACTAGATAGCTTGAAAGAAAAGAACGCATTCGGGATTTATTCAGAAGCAAGATGGACCGAACAATGGACCGAATGAAGTATTGATCGCACAGAGCACTAGATCGACCGATCCGGGATATGTGGATCGACCGATCCTAGGCTTTCATACACGAGATCGACCGATCCGGGCCATGTGGATCGACCGATCTCAGGCGCTACGGGCTCCACACGCACACACGAGCTTTTCACTCCTTTTTACCCACTCCCCTCAATAATTCACAAAAGATCTCGACCTTTGAGACTCAGAAAAGACCAGGGGCGACCAAAGAGGAGATTTACAAGTTCTAGAGAGAATATTTGAGTGTTTTGTACTTGTTTTGGTGTGATTTGTGAAGATTTGTAAAGGAGTTCATCTCAAAACCATTTGGAGAAGATCTTCTGAACCTTTACTCTGTTTTAATACAATCTTATCATGTTTTCTTCATCAAAATCGTTTTGTTCTTGCTTAGTTATGTGTGAGTAGTCATCTAGTTGGGTTTAGGGGTTCTCATAGGGGATTTCTTGATGTCTTGATCCATAAAACGTGTGTAGACTAAGGGATTACGTTTTGGTTCTTCATCTAATGGATTTCTTACTACTTGAACTGAATTGATCACTTAGTTCATGATTTCAGATTGTTTGATGCACCGAAAGTGATTGTTTGAACTTCCGAAAATACTTTAGATGAGCAAGGTGTCCTTAACCCTCGGAAGTTGATGTTATTGCGCTTTGTGAACATATTGAACCTGTTCTTAATGCTTGTTTAGAAATTGAAACTCAGCGGAAGTTAGTGTGGAGATTTCTATAACATAGAGAATTAGCGCTACGGAAGTAGGTTAATTCTAATATCGTGTTTGAGTTCTAGACGGTTCTTAATATATCCCTGTGTCTTCCATTAATTGTATCTTGATTAAAAAGAAATCCCTGAGAATTCCCAATGCCCAACGTTTGTTTTAAAATAGTTTTCAAATCGTTTAAATCATCTTTTTACAGCTTGTTTATGTTTTGTGACACTAGAGAAAATTAAATAAAAACCATCAAAATTATATCTTGATTCGCTGTAGCTATTAACTTGTCTGCAACTCTACGTGTGATCATCGGTCCCTGTGGATTCGATCCCGCATTACTACTGCGTACTTTACTGTGCACTTGCAGTTAGATAATCGGGTTAAAACTCGAGACATCACCACTACGCAACATTAATTCGAGCTCGGACTCTTCGTATGTGGTTCAAAGCTCTCCTATAAATTGACATCTCTGCAGTGATGAAGACCGATGTATCTACGAAAACTACAAGTATCATCTCTGCTTATTATCACCTCCGACAATGGCGAATTCATTCACCCTACTTGCTGATCTGAAAGCAGGTCGATGTTCAACCACAACAGCCGTATATTTTTTTTTGCTCTTTGTAAGCCTCTCTACAGTCACGCTGAATCCTTAACTGCTTATGTCTGACCTCCGCAAGAATTGAATTTAATTTGCTGAGAGGAACATGAATTGAGTTTCTTAGATATGATGGAAAGCTGGCTCAGAAGGCGAGAGAAAAGGTCTTACAGGGTTTCAATCAAATCAAACAGAAAATAGTAAGTGGATGAATCGTTTCTAAGAAAACTTCAAACGCTTTTTAATTGGATTATTGGAACATAGAGCTTAAAAGTTTTTATGCTTCTACAGGTTCTGCTTATATCTAAGAAAGCTGGAGGAGTTGGTCTGAATATGACTGCAGCTTCAAACGTCTTCTGAATGGTACTATGTCTCTGAAAGCTTGCGATTCAATTCTTATCGATTATGAAGAAATGGTGATGGTGATGATATCTTCTTTGTTTTCTTGAAACACTTAGGATTCATGGTGGACTCCGGCTATAGAAGAGGAAGAAATCATGAGAATCCATCGCATACAGCATAAAAGAATTGTATGCGCAGAAGATTTTTGTTATGCTATTTAGATCATTTTTCAAACATTCACGTGTAGAGTACAATTCATTTATAACACGTCAAACACTTACTAAACAAAGAGATTAGCCCCAAACAATGCTGTTGTTCTTTTTATTTGTTGGTAATTCGTTTCTTACTTAGCTGAGACATGTTTTCTGTTCCAGCTAGAGGGCTTGGTGAAAGAAACATTGAAATGGTGCAGAGAAATCACATGGAACAGCCTACTGCAATTTATGTGCTTAAAGCAGGACTGCACTCAGTGGTGAGAATGACAGACTTCAAGTATGTCTTTTCCACATACTTATTAGTTGCAGTGACAGAGACAGACTCATTATAAAAGGATTTGTAATTTTTTTACTGCAGGGGCTAGGACGCCATGAAGGAGACACTCCTATTCTATGGAACCGAAGAAGCTATTGAAGAATGTCTTACTGTATGGGCTTGGAGGCAATGCCACACTCTTATTCTATGTTAAGGTATCTTGCTACTTTTCCATGTGGAGCAGTCCCTTTCACTGCAGAAGAAGAGCGACCACCAGATCTTTCATGTGATGGTGCTGCCAAAAAATATGAGTATGTCCGTGTGTAAGTATCTGCTGCTGGAACTGAGCTTTAAGGAATTGTAAGACGTCAGTAATAAAGCTGCAAGTTTTTCCACTGGGATGATGTGGCAGTAACAGAATCAGGCTGAGAATAAGTCATCCATCCATCGTTGTTGCTGCAGTAGGAGGCCAAGTAATAGAAACAAAGTTGCGGTCTCTGGATAGATTGTCAAAAAAAAAAAAAAACAGCATCAGACCATTCATTGATGGGTTCTTCAGTAATTCTTTTCTGGGTCCGTGACATGAGCTGAACAGCTTCCATCTCATGTTTGTTCTGGTGAACAACGGGAGCTGTAGATACGAACTGGTAGCCTTTGGAAGAGGAATTCAAATTTGCAGGGGCATAACCACTTGAAAAAGAGGTAAACGACATGGAAAAGTTTTGTGCATGCATAGGAGCAGGCATGATCTTGCCATATAGCCCTCCTTTATAAGTGTGCTACCCTTTGAATCTCGATTATCTCTTTTAACTTTGGCTTTTGAGATTGTTGAGAGTGTATCTGAATATTAGCTTGGCTTGAGACGCTTTTCACACTGACTTGCAGTTAAAGTTGCATAAGTGGATGGGGAACAACTTGATGATGCTTTTGCTCTCTTAAACAATATTCATGCAAATCCTATAAAATTTTGGTTAATTTACTAATAATTCTTTTTAAAACTCGATTAAATTTTAATTAATTTTAAATAATTATTAGATTTATATGATTACCAAAAAGACAAAGTATTTGTAGAAATATTGTTATAAATAATCAAAACTAGGAAACTTATTAAGAGAAAAAACCGTGTAGAATTGGAACTTTTTTTGAACTTTGCGTAGATTGAAACCTAAGCTATACACTTTGTAAACCATGCGTAGTTTATGAACCCACCCCAATGAGATCTCTCCATTCCACTGAGTTCCATCTTCTATGATTTTTTGGTAAACAAAAGATCTTTTAACAAAAACATTTCAAATTTACTGGAATCTATATATACTGTATAAAATAGGAACAATATAAGCTCATTAAAAACTGAGCTAAAATACATTAATCAGTGATCATCACCATATAATCCAAAATTTTTGCTTCTCTTCATGTCTTCATCATATTGGCTGGTCTCCAACTGTTTCTGAACGAAGGCTAATTATCAAGATTCAAGTAATTTTCGGCAACAATCTTGAACGCTTCATAAGTGCAGCACGACAACTTGATGTGCATATCCTGGCTCTCCTATAGAAATTTGGGTATTTTTTCAAGTGGTTGGTAGTGTACATAATATATTCTTACATATATATATATATTTAAAATTACCTTATGTACATATATGAAATTTGTTAATAAAATAGTATTTTGAAAATATTATGGATGACATAGATCATATTTTAAAAGAATATGTATATATATATAAAGAAAGGACCAATAAATTTGGAAAAAAATGTTTAAGACCCCAAATAATCCATGATTTATATTCAAAGATACTTCATTCTACTTATTATCATGGTAAAAGTAGAACAAACATTGAATATGCTAAACATTATATATACTTGAAAATTTTCTTAATGGTATGACAAACATTTCTAATAAGAATAGCAAACTATAAATAGTGAAAGTTAAAAATTATTTTTAAATGAGAATAAATTAAACACTTTTTCAAATGCTCATTTATGTTACTAACTAACTTTCTAACCCACCCGTACTACAAGTTAAACAAAATGGAAACAAACAAAATCGAACACATTACAATATTATCACATGCATACCAAGATTACACCGATTACATTACTGCATTTTAACTACTGTGTAAAAGACAATGGCCAGACACATACGATGAGGAATTGTTTTCAAATTAAAAAAACAATAGAAAAATGGATGATAATATTAAAAATAATAAAATTTCATAAAACACTTATAATAGAAAATAAAAAAAAACATAAAAATATATGAAAAATTCACTAAACAAATATAATCTTTCAACATATATTTATCTTCATATTAACATTGTATTAACAAGAATATCAGCAATAACTCACTTATTGGACTCATGATCCTTTTAAAGACAAAGTATTTAATCAATACGGCCTCAGTGAAACCCTCAACAAAGTGCCACATTTTTTACGTAGACAATGTATGCAAAGATTGTTAATACTTTAAGAGGATGAAACAATTTATTATCTTCATTCAAATAAGATAATCACAAAAACTAACACAAGCATTAACATTTTTCCTTCTCGAACATCAACCTTACTTTATATTTAAATTTAAATTGAATTTACTTTGTTAGGACTATCAGCTTTTTATTCTACTTTTATTAAATCGATCAGTCACAACCACTTATGCTATTCCACATTGACCTAGGCAAATTCAAAACAAAGTAATACACTACGGTCGTTAACCACTATCAAATAGATCAGAAAAATATCATTCACTTTCAATATATATTCATCTTCATATTTTTGAACATATTTTCTTTACTAAGACCATAAAATAAATTGTTAATTCATTTAAGAATAAAACATATGAACCCGGTGCTTAGCGCCAGAAGACCACTAGTAACCAATAAAGAGAAATATCTACAAGATTTTTAATTTTGATAGTAAAGTCAGCGATTTCTCAAAATTCCTATTATGGTTAACAAATTTTATATTGAATCTTAAAAAAAAAACTTTTTATATAGGATATGGACAAAAGATACAGAGTTTTTACTTTTAATTATAATTCCACTTTAGATTACTGGTATGGATTTGAACTAACAAAGTTGAAATGATCACATATTTTCAGCTAGAGTAAAGTGGGTTCAAAATACACATAATAAGCTTAGGCTAAATTGATAAGTTATTTCTTCATTTTAATTTATATGAAAATGTATGTATATATGTTTGTGAGAGAAAAACTCGGAAATGCTAAGAATAGAAATAAATGGGTCATGAATTGTTTCTCTAAATTTGAAGGCTTTCAGTGGTTTGAGGAGATGAACGGTTACTTCTTTGACAAGAAAAGATGAAAAGTCGGAGAGAGAGATGTTTTGATCCCTTAACTCTTTTGGCCATTTGTTAGGTTTGGTTGATTGTTCAGAGCAGTATTCATTCCCAAAATGTTGTAACTCAAAAAAGAAAAAAAAAACCTCTTTTTTCTATGATAAAATGACAATGGAGACAAGAAGTCACATACTTATAAGTTAAATTGAATATTCGTGCTGCTTTTCATTGAATGGTTAGGTTTACAGTTTGTCTTCTCTTGTGTACGTGTACATCTATAGGATTTGTTGTTTAGACAAGAACAAATATGTTTCCTTAGGTTTTCTTCTAGGATATATACATGTCTCTAGAAAAAAAGAAAAAGAAAATGAGCAAGGAACAAGGCTGTGTTCTAAAAGCTTGGGAGGTGACAATGAAAAAGACCCAACAAGCCAAGAAGCGAGCAAACAACATTTTTGGGACAGTATCTGTAGCTCCACAAACAGATGATGAAACTTCAACAACGAATGAGAATGATGATGAGAGCAGCACAGGTGAAATGTACCATGCAGAGAAAGTACTTCCTAATGGAGACTATTACACAGGTCAATGGTATGATAGTTTCCCCCACGGTCACGGTAAGTATCTATGGACAGATGGTTGCACGTACATTGGTGAATGGTACAACGGAAAGACTATGGGGAAAGGGAAGTTTGGTTGGCCTTCTGGTGCAACATATGAAGGAGAGTTCAAAAGCGGGTACATGGATGGGACTGGGACTTACACAGGTCCTAGTGGAGATACTTATAGAGGTCAGTGGGTGATGAACCTAAAACATGGACATGGGATCAAGAGTTTTGCAAATGGAGATGTGTATGATGGTGAATGGAGGAGGGGGTTGCAAGAAGCTCAAGGAAAGTATCGTTGGAGAGATGAGAGTTATTACATTGGTGAATGGAAGAACGGTTCCATTTGTGGCAAAGGTACTTTTGTTTGGTCGGATGGTAGTAGATACGATGGGTTTTGGGACGATGGCTTCCCTAGTGGAAACGGAACTTTCAAATGGGATGATGGGAGTTTCTACGTTGGTCATTGGTCTAAAGACCCGGAAGAAATGAACGGTACTTATCATCCACCAGAGAACGAAAGGAACCTTGAGTGGGATCCTAAGGACGTGTTTAACAATCTAAGTGAGTACACGATATGCAGTGGTGAGAGAGTTCCTGTGTTGCCTTCACAAAAGAAGCTCTCTGTTTGGAACTCTTCCAAGCGTGTAGAGAAGCCGAGGAGGATCTCAGTTGATGGGAGGGTGAGTGTTGGTTTAGATAGAGCGTTTGAGAAGATGAATATGTGGGGAAGTGAGAGCGGTGAGGGCGCTGCTGATATTGATTCCAACACAAGAAGAGATTTAGATGCTGAAATAATGAGACTTGAGGCTGAAGGCTTCATTCAAAGCTTGAAACCTAGCCCTGTGCCTATGAGATTGCCAAGGGCAGGGAAGAAGCAAGGTGAGACGATATCGAAAGGTCATCGAAATTATGATCTTATGCTTAATCTACAGCTTGGAATCAGGTAATCTTACTTCACCTCCTCACCAGCAAAACGGGTCTTGAGATTTTTGGGGTTATATACAATTTAATAAGAGTTTTTATTCCATTTTTTAATAAAAATTTAGAAGTCTATGTTTATGCAAAAACAATTCTTAATTTTGGAGGCTATAGACCAATGTTTCATTTGTCTATCCTCAGAATCGGCTCTGGTCACCAGTTATGACCATTGAATCCTTCTTGATATTTAATGGTTTAATTAAGCAGACATGCTGTTGGGAAACAAGCTCCTGTTGTGTCTCTTGATCTTAAGCATTCAGCTTTTGATCCAAAGGAGAAGGTGTGGACAAGGTTTCCACCAGAAGGAACCAAATACACACCTCCTCACCAATCTACTGAGTTCAAATGGAAAGACTATTGTCCATTAGTTTTCAGGTGAGAAAACACAACACTAGACTCTACATATTCTTACACTATGTTTTATGCTAATTCATCTATCTTCAGGAGCTTGAGGAAGCTATTCAAAGTAGATCCAGCTGATTACATGTTATCGTTATGCGGTAATGATGCCCTTAGGGAGCTATCATCACCTGGTAAAAGTGGAATGTTTTTCTACTTAACAAATGATGATCGTTATATGATAAAGACAATGAAGAAGTCTGAAACTAAAGTGAGTTTGCTTCTTCTTGAAGTTACCAGATGAAGAATGGGTGACTGCTACAACTACTAACTGATTTCTTGAATTATGATGATGTAGGTGTTTCTGAGAATGCTTGCAGCTTACTACAACCATGTTCGAGCATTTGAGAACACTTTGGTGATTAAATTCTATGGTCTACACTGTGTGAAATTGACTGGAACAATCCAAAAGAAGGTGCGGTTCGTTATTATGGGAAACCTGTTCTGTTCCGAGTACTCTATCCACAGACGCTTTGATCTAAAAGGATCTTCTCTTGGTCGTACAACTGACAAACCTGAATCTCAAATCAACTCAAACACAATCTTGAAAGATCTTGATCTGAATTTCATTTTCAGACTACAGAAAGCTTGGTTCCAAGAATTCACCAGGTTAGAAGAACATAAGTTTGTATTATGAATAATAATAAATAATATTTATAAAATATATAACTATGTTAATGTTTTTAATTTTTAAATATAAATGTTTAAATCCGCCTAAACATCCACACATGCCGTATACTATTCATATGAATCGGCGTAAAACACTATATAACATGAAGTCGTATGTTTGACCATAGCGCATGGGCGTAGGCATCCGCATAGAACACTGATACTAACCCATTTCTTTACGTTGACCAGTTTCCTTATATGACCATTGTTGTTATTGTTTTCAGGCAAGTGGATAAAGATTGTGAGTTTCTAGAACAGGAAAGGATAATGGACTATAGTCTTTTGGTTGGGATTCATTTCAGAGAAGCATCAGTGGCTGGAGAGCTGATTCCTTCTGGAGCTCGCACGCCTATTGGTGAGTTTGAAGATGAAACAGCCCCTCGTCTCTCCAGAGCAGACGTGGATCAGCTCCTATCTGATCCCACAAGGTACGTAAACACACAATAAAAAGTTGAACACATACTTAGAAAAATAACTTTTTGAGTTCAAGAAATGGGTTAATTGTTGTAGGTGGGCTAGCATAAGACTTGGAGGAAACATGCCGGCTCGAGCAGAGAGGACAATGAGAAGGAGCGACAGTGAGCTCCAGCTAGTTGGGGAACCAACAGGAGAGTATTACGAGGTTGTCATGATCTTTGGAATCATAGACATTCTTCAAGATTACGATATCAGCAAGAAACTTGAACACGCTTACAAGAGCATCCAGTACGATCCTACTTCAATCTCAGCCGTTGATCCGAGGCTGTACTCTAGACGTTTCCGTGATTTCATCTTCAAGGTCTTCACTGAGGACGATTGAAACTTTTCATCTCCTATGTTTCTAGCCTTCTCAAGGTTACTTGTGGGTCAAGAAATAAAGGCTTAGGTATATATATATATATATATACTCGCTGCCTTGCAGCCACTACATTTTTTTTAATATAATTTATAAGTTATGCTGATTTTATAATAAACTATGTACAACAGTTATATGAATTAATCACCTAAATGAATTTTCACATTCCTCGTACAAGTACAACATCCTTTCACTTAACTCTTCGCAATTCATTTTGTAATGATCATCCATATTTTCTACTTGAAGATGCAAAGTGTAGAAAAGCCTTTCCCCTTGAAACCTTGAAGATGAAACATCCACAAGAACAAAACCATCTTCTTCTAACCCAGTTAACACTTTAGATATCGAGAAGTTATGAATCTTGGATGATGAGATTTGGACCATCACTTCGTTGTCTCCAAGCCTAGTCGCGGAAACAGTGGAGACATAACTTGCAATTGCCTTTGGTTGTGGCTTAACGTAAAGTTCAATGTCTCGTTGACCTGATACTCGAACCAAGAGTTCTTCCTTCTTTTGTAATAACTTCTTCACTTGCTCTTGCAACTCTGGTATGTACTTCAAGCTTCGTGAAACGGTGGCTGAAATGCTTAGCTTTTTCTGCAAGAAAGTAAAGGAAAAAGGGATCTTAGCATTCTTCTTTTAAATGGTTTAGATGCAAATGCAAAACGTAGTTATTCAATCTGTTAAGTTTAATGGAGATCCAACTTAAAATTAATCGATATGTTAAATGTTGTTAACAAGCCCAAATCAAACATGAAGAAAGCCAGATAATTTAAAACTTGATTGAGGCCATTACCGTTTTATGGTTTGTACTGATTATGTGAATAAATTTACGACTCTTTAGCCAAGGTATATATACAACTTTAAGAAATTACCGTTTTATGGTTAGTATATTTGATATTCTTTGTATATATCACTGTAGGTCTTATCTCACTGTAAGATTCCTAACATATTATCTTAGAAATTCCAAAACATAAAACATAATGGACATATTAGAAAAGTTATTTACCGATTGATCTGAGGTTGGAAGACATGAGCGGAGAGATGCAAACAAAGAGTTGATCTTCTTGCGACGGTCACGCTCACTAGCATTGTGATTAAGCTTCTTTTTAACAACCGGGTTGTTGTCTATTCCATTTCCCTCCGACGAAACAGAAACTCCTAAGCTGTTCTGATGATGAGCCAATACTCCATAAGTTTCCACAACCGGAAAATCAAGAAACATGTCGTTGTTGAGGTTTTCTCCGCCGAGGTAGTAGCTCTCGTAACCTGCCGTCGACGGCCACCCAAAGTCGGGGAACAGTGGAGGGACTAATGCACACATTTTTGGTTTAATTAATGATATTTTTAGAATTTCTATCTCTTGAAGCTGTTTCGATTGGAAGATTATTGAGTCCCGTATATGTATACGGGCAAAGGGTTAAAGAAATAAAATATATGTTTTAATTATTAATCAAGGAACTATATAATAGGAGTATGTTTTATTCGTTAAGACAACGACTTCTCATACTATAAAAAGAATTATCTAGGTCTCCATAGATGGCACATGTTGACACGAGCCAGAGCCTATGTTCCACACAGAAGTAGGACCAGTCACGAATAGATAATATTGTAAAAAAACCCAAACACGAGCATTACATGTTTTAAAACTCTACTAAGATTATTATTTGCATACTGAAAGATGACTCAGCTTAGAGAAATTGTTGGTGGCTCGTGGAAATCAGGTGGAAAGATGCTTTCGGCGTCGTCCTCGTCCCAATCGTTTTCGATGTTGTAAGCCTATACATAAGCATTTTCATGGTGTAAGCCTATTGGTAAGCATTTCGAATTTTTTTATCATAAACAAATCCAGATTTCGTTATTTAATACAACAAAGCCATTATAATATTTATCAGTTACAACTTGATGGCAGATGTATAAACTAGGCATGGGCGTTCGGGTCTTCGGGTCGGGTTCGGACCGGTTCCTTTCGGGTCCGGGTCTTTCGGATCCTAAATATTTAGACTCAATAGGTACTTAGAAATTTCCAAGTCGGGTTCGGGTCGGTTCTTCTCGGGTCCGGGTCGGTTCGAGTCTATAATTAAAAAACCCGTGATTTTTCGGGTCCATATCAGGTCCGGGCCGGGTTCGGGTATTTAGGAACCAAATCGGAACCAAAGATAACCAAATTCTTTTTTTTTTATATGGTATTTTTCCTTACTAATTTAATTATCTACAACGAATCTAACCCAAAACAATCAGAACCAAATCCGAACCGAAAATAAATAAGTTATTAATTCTATCTTCTAGCCCCCATCTGAACTATGCGATATCCAAAATGTCCGAACTGAACCGAATTGATACCCGAAATAGCCAAGCCTAAACACAACTATCTATTTAAGCATTACTATCTGAGATACGCTTAATAACATTTTATTAATATGTAACAACTTTGTTGATAAAAAAAATAGAAAAAATCTGTTTACAAGTATATATTTTTATGTTTTCTATAAATTTTAATTATTATTTAGTGATAGTACATTTTAAATTTTAAGAAAATTAATTGGGTTTATTAAATTACTACTAGTTTACAAGTCTTGTCAGCCAAACTAAATATTAGTATTTGTGACCGGTGATATGTTTGGATCGAAATGTAGAAAAAAAAGAAAAAGTTTATTGTTGTAATATGATTTGCATAGTAAACCGAAACAACTCGATTACAATGCTTTGGTCAAGAATGTTAGATGTTCAAGAGAAAGGGACGACATAACTAAAAGAAACAAGAACAAGTTATCCTCTAGTATGAGTTCCCACATTCCTCATACAAGTACAACATCATCTGACTCAACTCAGTGCAATTCAGCTTGTCATTATCAATATTGTCCACTTGGAGATGCAAAGTGTAGAAAACCCTTTCTCCTTGAGACCTTGACAATGAAACATCCACAAGAACAATCCCATCTTCTTCTAACCCACTTAACACATTAGATATCGAAAAGTTATGAATCTTGGACGATGAGATTTGGACCATCATTTCATGGTCTCCAAGCCTAGTCGCAGACACGGTCGAGACATATAATGCGCAACCACCTTTGGTTGCTGCTCAATGGCTCTTTGACCGGATACTCGCAACAAGAGTTCTTCCTTCTTTTGTATCAGCTTCTTCACTTCCTCCTGCAGCTCCAGTATGTGCTTCAAGCTCCTAGAAACCGTTTGGGGAATACTTAACTTCTTCTGCAAGAAAGTAAAGAAAAATAGTTAGTTTTATATTTTTCCTCTAAATAATATAGAGACACATATATCTTATCGAAGTAGCTACTTACCGATTGATCTGAGGCTGGAAGACATGAACAAAGAGATGAGAACAAAGAGTTGATCTTCTTGCGACGGTCACGCTCGCTTGCATTGTGTTTAAGCTTCTTGTTTACGACCGGACTGTTGTCTATTCCAGTTCCTGCCGACGAAATAGAAACCCCTAAGCTGTTCCGTTGATGAACCACTCTATAAGTCTCTGGTACCGGAAAATAAAAAAACGTGCAGTTGTCGAGGTTCTCTCCGGCCAGGTAGTAACTCTCGTACTCACCCGTCGACGGCCACCCAAAGTTAGGAAAAAATGGAGGGACTAATGCACACATTTTGTTTGCTTAATTGGAGACAAGTTTATAGCTTATGTTTTCTATTGAAGCTGGAATATTAGTGTCTCCCGATTATATAGCGGATAAAGGATTTAAGAAATAAATCTCTGTTGTTAAATATAACAAACTATATAATGAAGTTTCAATTTGATTAGATGAGACTATTTATATAAGTATGTGTTATACTTATATTTACTACAAGGAAAAATACGTAGGTCTCTGTAGGGCACAGGTTGGCACGTTCAAGAGTTTATGTTCCACGCATGCACTAGGTCCAGCCACCATTGGAGATATTGTGTAGG
Source organism: Brassica napus (assembly GCF_020379485.1). NCBI lineage: Eukaryota > Viridiplantae > Streptophyta > Magnoliopsida > Brassicales > Brassicaceae > Brassica > Brassica napus. The sequence goes on along the minus strand of NC_063447.1, from coordinate 33,718,142 downwards.
AGTTAAAGACGAATACTAAAACTATAATAAGATGATTTTTTACATACTGAAATATGAGTCAGCATTAAGAAATTGTTGGAGGCTTGTGGAAATCAGGTGGAAGATGATTTTCCCTTTCTCCTCCCAGAAATTTGGTTGTGGTAAGCCTGCCTATACAACAGCATCTTGATGATGTAAGCCTATACATAAGCATTTCAATTTTTAATAGCTTTATCTTAATTAAATGCGGTCTCGATATTTAATACAAAGCCATTCTTTATAAATGCTGTGGTCAACTTGATGTCTATCGTAATTAATAGATGTTTCTGGTTTAGTTATTCTTTCAAGAACGGGAAATTGTATAGGTGAAATCAGTGAGGTTCCATAGATTCTTATTGTGACCCCCGCATTAGATAAATTATAAATATAATATACTGGGGGCCCTATAAATACTCCGGAAGCTACAATTGTGATCCTGTAATATTTTTTTTAAAAGCCAAATAAATGAGAATAAAAGTTATAAATTTGTCACACTAAAAAGGCAATTAAAAAAAAAAAGCGGAGATAACATGTTATATACAGAATGAATAGATGTGTTTTGCAACAAAAGAAATTTTCAAAAAATATTTTGAAGGAAAATAAATTAAGGGTCTAACAGGTGACCATTAAAAGAACATTGGGAATGTAGAAGAATAAAATTATAGGAATGAAAAAAAAATTAATCCCCATCAATTTTGGAGAGAAACAAATTTGTTCTATATCCTCTAGAATAAAATGAATGAAAAGGAAAAACTATTCTTTATAAATGGTAAAATAAAAAAGAAATAAAAAGGAATGACAAACATTTTGTGAGATCGTCTTTTTCTGTTAAACATGAGAATGTTACTTTTCTGATTCAATTTTTTTCATTTTTTTCTTATAGTTTGGCAATATGCTAATGGATAACCATGACTTCTCTTTTATCATGTATTTTAATGTTTTTTTTTTTTGAACACAAAGTTTCTTTCATTCATAATCAATCTTGTTCAGTACAATAGAAAAAGGGAATTAGCCATCCTCTTTGTCCATAAATAAGCTAAGTAAGATAAGTCTTCAACCGAAGATGACAGCGAATTCGAGACGGTGCTTGAATGCGTCGGGAGAGCCTTCACGACAAAGTCGAACAGCTGGAGAATAGTCACATAATGTGACGTTGAGGTCCAGACCTCATCTACGAGAACTACCAAAGTAATCTCGATTGCATCTTCAGGTCCCGTGGAGACCGCTATGCAAGATGGCAAACCGATGAGGAAACTGAAGCATACACTCGGCACCAAGACCGAGGAAATACTTATTTCCATAGGAAAAAGGTAAGGTGGTAACAGTGTCTCCTCGGCAGAGGAGAATGGTCAAGAGAGAACCGAGGTTAACACGCCAGAAATCTCTGATAAAGAAACCCCATCACCAAAAACCGTATTCTAATGTTCTCTAACCTTTTTTTGAAAAGTAATGTTCCCTAACCTGGCCAATGTGTACTTTTATATTACTTTTATATATATAAACTCCAAGATCAATGGATAACCATGCCTTCTCTTTTATCATGTACTCTTATGTTTCCTAACGTACCCTTCAAATGTCAGGACCATCTCCTAATAGTATTATCACCGGCACCGGATAGAGCCAAGCATCAATATATAAACAATTTAAAATACATAAACAAAGAGTAGAAGACGACAAAAAGTTGGGCACCCAAAGACTCAAGTTTAGACAAAAATAAAAGTTTTCAGCTATGGCATGAATTTCATAGTAATCAATATTCAATAGCAAGTAAATGTAATAATGACTGATCATTGACATCAACAAGAAAAATAAACGAAACAACTCGACTACATGAATGTTAGATGTTGAGAAACGGATGACATAACTAAAAAACATGAACAAATTATCATCTAAACGAGTTTCCACATTCCTCATACAAGTATAACATTCTCTGGCTTAGCTCTTCGCACGTCAGTTTGTAATTATGTTTATTTCCCATTTGAAGATGCAAAGTGTAGAAGAGCCTTTCTCCTTGAGACCTTGAAGATGAAACATCCACAAGAACAAACCCATCTTCTTCTAACCCACTCAACACATTAGATATCGAAAAGTTATGATTCCTGGACGATGAGATTTGGACCATCAATTCGTTGTCTCCAAGCTTAGTCGCAGAAATGGTCGAGACGTAACGTGCAACGGCCTTTGGCTGCGGCTCAACGTAATGTTCAATGGCTTTTTGACCTGATACTCGCACCAAGAGTTCATCCTTCTTTTGTATTAGCTTCTTCACTTGCTCTTGCAGCTCTGGAATGTACTTCAAGCTCCGAGAAACCGTCTGAGGAATACTTAGCTTCTTTTGCAAGAAAGAAATTAAAGAAAAAGGAGTTAATTCAATATTCTTCCTCTAAATGGTATTAGATGTATGGACAAGCGTATTATAAATATCACATAAAAATAATGTAATGAGCAGACTAATTATTTAATTATTGCTATTTGGTTTTGAGGTGAAACTGATTAATAGATGATATAGCGGAGTAGCTACTTACCGTTTGATCAGAAGCTGGAAGACATGAACGGAGAGATGAGAACAAAGAGTTGATCTTCTTGCGACGGACACGCTCACTAGCATTGTGATTAAGCTTCTTGGTTACAACCCCATTCCCCTCGGACTGAACAGAGACCCCCAACATTTCCTGAATCTCCTGATGATGTTCCACTCCATGTCTCTGATGCCGGAAAATCAAGAAACGTAAAGTCGTCGAGGTTCTCTACGGCCAGGTAGTAATTCTCGTACTCTCCTGTCGACGGCCACCCAAAGTTTGGGAACACTGGAGGGACTAATGCACACATTTTTGTTTGATTAATGACAAGTTCTAATTAAGATTATGTTTTCTCTTGAAGCTGGGACTTCCCTGAACTATAGGTGGAGATATAATTGTAGAATATATTTATATCCGGATAATAGGATAAAATAAACAAATAAATCTCTATTGTTAAATAAAATTTAAGAAACCATATAATAAGTGTTTCCGAAGTGTTATACGACTTACCGATACTATAAAGAGAAATATTTGGATCTCAGGACGTTAGTGGGCACACGCCAGAGTCTACGTACCACGCGAGAGCTATGTCCAGTCACAATTAATAATAATATTGCAGGCATTAAGAGTACACTCATTTGCACTAAAGAATTAGAGTTCACATACTGAAAGATGACACAGCCTCAAGAAAGTGTTGGAGGCTCGTGGAAATCAGGTGGAAGAAGGTTCAGCCAAACAATTCTAATGTTGTAAGCCTATACATAAGCAAGTTGTTGGGCCTATCAAAACCCTTTAATAGGCTTGATTTAAACACGATGGGCCTATAAAAGAATACTATATTCAGTTACTTTTAAAACCCTTTCTGTATGTATTCACATCCAGCGTTGTACATTTGTGTTAGCATCTTTATTCTCTGCGATGGTGAGGCCGTATGGGATAATGGGAACAAAGTAAACAAGAGAAAGGAGAGACAAGAGAGGTACGGTAAGAAGAAGAGGAGCAACTATGTTTGAGCAGAAACAAAGAGCAGATGAAACTCAGGAAAGTGTGAAACATAAAAGTCATACTTGCAGAAGTATTTAGTTACTGAAACTGTACATGGTACAATGGATGCATCGATCTACTCTACAAGCATGTCTATTTTTTTTAATACAAGCAACAAACAAGAGACATTTAACTTTCAAAACATGACTCTGTACAGTACATACAACAAACGGAATCACTCACTTGCGATTAAGTGTTAAACTAGATGGACTTCCAACCTAAAACCAATTGGTGATAAGTGGAGTGACCCATCTTTCTTATATATTACTAAAGATCCCTCCCAACTACCGATGTGGGACCTTTGTCCCTAATACGCCCCCTCGAGATGATGGCTCTTTAAACGTCAATCTCGGAATGTTTGGGCAAGGATCGAGGGCCAACTTTGGGCCGGGTCGATGGACTGCGTGGATCGGGCTCTGATACCATGTTAAGCTAGATGGGCTTCCAACCTAAAACCAATTGGTTTTAGGTTGGAAGCCCATCTAGTTTAACATGGTATCAGAGCCCGATCCACGAAGTCTAACCCGATCCATCGATCTGGCTCAAAGTTAGTCTATCGATACTTGCCCGAGCATTCCGAGATTGACGCTCAAAGAGCCATCATCTCGAGGGGGAGTATTAGACACAAAGTGTCCCACATCGGTAGTTGGAAGGGATCCTAAGTAATATATAAGATAGATGGACCACTCCACTTATCACCAATTGGTTTTACGTTGGAAGCCCATCTAGCTTAACATCAAGAACCCATACGGCAGGCGTGAAAACGGACCCAAACCATATCTTACCATCATCTCTCTCATAAGCCTCACTCACAGGGGCGGATCTACTTAAGGTAAGTATGGGGCAGTTGCCCTCCATGAAATTTAAAATTTTTCTTTAAATGATGAGTATATATTTTAGTTGCCCCCATTGAAAAAATAATTTCTGCCCCGTAACAAAATCTGTTCTCAATGCTCAGTTCAAAATCTCCATTATTTCCATCTTTTACAAGGCCATTTATGATATTTCTATTAGAATTATTATGTTTCCATATTTGATTTACTAACATTAAACCATTGTTTCCGTTTTATATAATAAATAAAATCAATTTGTGTTTCTCTTTTTTTTTGTTTTTGTTTTTTGAACTTAAGAAAATCAACTTGTTGCTTAAAAATAAGTAGTTTTATAACATCAAATAAATATCTATTTATTTAATAAGTTATAATAATCAGTTTTCTTTACTTTATCATAATATATGCAATGACAATAAAAAATATTATTTTTATTTTAGTTTTTCATATATAATTATTAATCCATGACTGAGAAAGAAAACACTATTTAGGAAAAAAATTATATGATCCGAATATATATACTTGTATTTTTCATATCATGAAAAACGTGACTTTTTGTATTTATAATTTCTGATTTTTTATTTATTTTGTAATTGAATTATATAAGAACAGTTTTAGTTTTCCATACAATGGATCTTGTATAATACACTTATAAGTTGATAGAAAATATATTTATAAAATATTTAATACAAATTTTGTTAATGATTATTAACTGTTTGCCCCCGGTAAACTTTTCGGCTAGATCCGCCACTGCTCACTCACATACTGCATTGTCTTCCCTTCTTTGTCCTCAAGTATCTCAACTATCTCCCCCGTCTCCCCGGAGATTTTCACGGCCACCCCATGCGGCTTAAACCCGTTCACTAACCCAATCAATAACTCTAACTTCACCGTCTTTTCAACTAACTTCCCTAACCACTGATTATTCACAACCAATCGTCCTAGTAAGTTTTTCTTACAGTGTATACCAATCCAAAAATCACCAATGGGTGTCAGACGGATGTTGTCAGGATAACCAGGAACCTTGGCAAAGATATCACGAGTCCCAGCTTTAGGACCTTAAATCCAATATCGATGGACAAGGCCAGTGGCAGACTGACATGAGATTAAGAAAGGATCTATCTTTGTTTAGAGCCAAACCGTTGTTACAACGGAGATTGTCCATGACAACCTTGGCCTCTTTCGTCTTCTTTTTGTATCTGATCACTCTTCCTGGCCGCTCACCGTTGACAATCACGTAAAATATATCTCTGACCAGCAAAAATCACAGTTAGATTTAAATTTTAGATTGTTCAAACGCTATTTTGTTTTGCGTTAGAATTTAGGTATACATTAAACTTTGTTAAAATGCAACCGGAAACAGCCTACAACTTCTATCCATTTATTTGTTATTTATAGATTGAAAATGAAAAAATAAAACTACGAAAGTTTGTGTTTCTTGGAGAAAAAAAACAGATTAAAACGTTAAGTAAAGCTTAAACATTAGGTAACACAATAAGTTAGGTAAAACATTTCGAAAATTGGTTGATCCTAAGTGCATATATATAAGTTTGGTAAAGCCTAAAACATACCTGAAATGATACTTGTCACTACTGTCATTGAAGTAGAAGACATCTTCCTCTTCGTCAATATCCATCTGGTTCGCAAACATTACTTTGCGACCTTCAGCCTGGTCCACTACCAACTCAGCCAAGCCTCCTTCTGGCCCAACCTTCATGACCCCGATGTAACCATCACAGATGTACAAGTCTCCTGTTTTCTTCTCGAAACTAAGTCCTAGTGGCCTTCCACATGTAGGTACTACTTCATGCCGTGAACAGTTCCCTCTACGTACAACATGGATAATACATCATTGTTATTATTAAAAAAACTTCCATAGTGTAAACTGTAAACATATATATATATATATATATATAATGTTTTCCCGCACATGCGATTTCTTACTAATACTTATCAATTTATGTTTAACTAATTCAAAAATTAACATAATAAAGTATTATTAATGTTTTCAAAAAGTTGTCAAAAATCAAATCATTATATATAACAAGTTTTTCACTAAAATATATATGCTTATTATCGTGTTAATTTTTTTAAATCACTCACATATTAGAAATATTTTAGAAATATCTTTATACAAACATTTTTGCTTGATTAATATTTAATTATAATTTTTTTTATATTTAAATTTTAAATTTTTTATAATAGAAAATTGTATTTCTAGATAACAACACAATATATAAGAATTATTTTTTAAATATGTATTTTTAGTTTTGAAATTTTTATTAAATTAATGTGTAATCAATTATCTAATATACCATAGAAATATAATATTATTAATATAAAATTCATTTTAATTATATATAAAAATTCATTAAAAGTATAATATTTCAGAATCGAAAATCACTTCGCAGATAAAAGTATAAATATATAAAAAAATTCTTTCTAATTTTATTGGGTAGAAAGAAAAAATATGAAAAGGCTCCAGAACAGTACAGTAAAATCCTCATTGTCCTCTAAAGAAAACAAAATAAATAATTAAACAAATTGTTTTGTTTGCTTAAATTATTTGATCACTATGCATGTGTTGGTGCGCTCTAATAAACGTTGTACGTAAAAACCTGTGAGGAGATGTGTATGCGAGCTCAGCCCAACCGAGACCATCTCCACGCCACTTGAGAATACGGCCGTCCACAACAGCAGCATAAGGACCTCCTCCTTGCGAATCCCACTCAATGCTCTCTGGTCCATCGACAGGAAGTGGTATGGTCTTAGCCATCGACAATACATTTTTGGTGCCGTTCAAATTGTCCGGCGCGATTAGGATCTGATAGGAAATTACGGAAAAGACGGCAAAAACAGCCGGAACAACGGCCCAAGTCGGAAGTTTCTCACTAATCGGCATTTTGTTTTTTACCACAGACAAATATGATGGTTGAAGAGACGTGTGTAACACTAGCTGTTATCAGCTTACATGATCAACGTGACAATAGTTATATAAATCAGACGAAAATGGACAAAGGAGTGTAGATATTTCTTTGTTTTGTGGATGCAGAAACGATATACACGTATTGCCATTTCTGTCGAAGTGTCAGCTGTAAAATATGAATACAGTGAATGAAATCCATATGTGGAATCATCTAATGTAACGTTTTTATTTTTAGGAAAAAGTTCCCCTTTTGTTATTATTTAGGGTTGTAGTTTCTGAAACGTGAGTATAAAAAAAGAAAAGTGTCCAAATCTGACATAGCCAAGTATATTTCTCTTGTAACGTCAGGCACAAGTCTCATCCTATGGCAAGAGAAATGAGTTTTGGTCTTATCTGGTTATCTTTTATCTAGAATGAACAAATCAAATTTAAATACATGCAAATTGAAATAATTTTTATTACAAAAAGTTATTTCAATAACTATTCTCAGTGTTGCATATATTTTAATTCGATTATCTTTTTTGACAACCTTAACGTATGAATAGTTTCTTTTTGACAACCTACACGTATGATTAGTTATCCTATGCATTACTTGTGATGTGATTTGATATGTGTTATAACCATATTAGTTTTGAAAAAAAAATGATGACATTACTTACTAACACTGGTGACATGGTCTGGAGCTAATTGTGACATGTATTGATTTATAATTTTGATAAGTTTTTGAAATATGATAATAACTCATATATCATCAATAAATATAAAAATACATACTATAATAGTAGAAATATAAATATAATATTTCACAATTTTTGAAATATTATTTTATTTTATCATTACAATTATATAATTTTAATTACAAAACAATTCTTCAAAACTTTATGCAGTTTAAAAAAAAAATTAATTTCTAATCTTTATACTGTTAGTTTGTTTTTTTAATATCCACAAATTTTATAAATATTATTTAGTTTTACGTTTTGATAATTCTATACCTGACAAAAAAATTTCTTAATTTTTAAGAATTTGATTTAATATATTTTAACCAAAAGAAATAGATAAAAAATATTTCCAAAATTATAATTTTAAATATACACATATCTATTATTAAATATAAATTTAAATAAAAAAATATTTATTTTATCTTAATTTTTATATATAATTAATTTAAATTTAAAATGTAACAAATAATAAAATTTTAAAATTTTTAAAAAATTATACAAAATATAATTTTAATTTTAAAACTTTTATTTCTGCACATGGTGCATGAAAACACCTAGTAATACTATAATTTCATATCAACTATGATTTAGTTTCTCGCCTGCTTGACAGACAAATAAGAGATCGGATCTTCTCATTCCGTGCGACAAACCATTCGGCATTGTCAACTATGATGCAGCAAATATAATTTTAATTTTAAAACTTTTATTTCTGCACATGGTGCATGAAAACACCTAGTAATACTATAATTTCATATCAACTATGATTTAGTTTCTCGCCTCCTTGACACACAAATAAGAGATCAGATCTTCTCATTCCGTGCGACAAACCATTCGGCATTGTCAAATATGATGCAGCAGTGGCTGAGTTAAGATCCCCACTCCCCCTATGTTGATACGCCACTCCTCCGATCACGACGGTTCAGTATTATCAAAGCTCCAAACTTCCCAATGTACTGGCTGGGCTCTAAAAACAATAATTGTGTTGCACGCCTTGTGAAGAATAAATATTTTATATTTATTACTTATTTTATATTTTTTTGCATATTATGATATAATAAAATAATAATTATATATTAAATAACTAAGAAATCAGTTAATATTATGTAATAAATTGGCGTGTGCATATAAATCAAACGACCGCTCTTGTTTACTCGCAATCATTTTAGGGTAAATAAATCGAAATAATCAATCTTATTTATCGTATATGATATATAATTAAATTTAAATGATATTAACATAGATATATAGTATACTTTTAATATATATATTTATTAAATGAAGTTTCTACTCATATGATTTTATGATTATTTGCATAGTTGTGTAACAAAATTTTACACCAACGATTTTTTTAATGTGGAATGTTTAGTGGTTTCAATAATTAAAAAAAAAATGAAGATTCCAAAATTAAAATATTAACTTTTGAATATATGTTCAACGCATATATCAAAATATAAATATGTATTTTCATATGAAGTATAGTTTAATTTAAACGATATGATATATATATATATATATATATATATATTAACATAAACAAAAATTAAAATAAAATTATTCATTCATATGATTTTATAATTATTGTATCTTATTATAGAAAAAAAATTAAACCTTGATCACAAGAGTTTATGTGAGACTTTTAACAGTTTTTGTAATTTATACTTTTTTAAAAAAATTCAAAATACAACATATACAAAAAATCTAATTTTTTATTATATGATTAATGTAATTGTGTAATTTATTTTAATAATAAATATTTAAACAAAAATGATGGAAAGTATACCGATTGTTAGCAAATCTTTATTATTTAAAATCATTAATTACCATATATATCTTAATCACATTAGGTAATTTCATAGGTTTTATTTAAGGAAATAATATATAATAAATTTAATTTGATAAATGAATGGTCTATAATGGACATACCATATAATATAACATTCTCTAGCAATTAAATTTTGGACTAACAAAATTCTCAATTGATTCTAAAATAAGCAAAATTAGCATTCCAATTACGTGATAACTCAGCATGATATTTTTTTAATTAGTAAAAATTACATGTTATAACTTTTTAAACGTTTCTCTAATATATAGGGGATAATAGTTTTGATGGTACAAGGTTACTTTTACATCCATAATATGACTTGAAGCTTCAGTAGTTATTTTCTCGTCTAGAGTTTTAAACATATAACCTATCTTTTATTGACTTCGAACCATGCTATACATAAATAAGTTCGAAACACACGAAAAGCCATTAAGAAGGATCACATTTAACCCAAGCTTTGAACCAGTCGTAATTGTTTTAAGACATGTCTAATAATATATACGGAGATAATTATCCTCATGAATAACATAAACTAAGATAAGAACTGCGCCTTGCGCAGGGTAAGTTTATTTGTATATATTATCGATAGTTTCTTTTATATATTTGATCATTTTATTTATATATATAAAATATTTTTTGTTGTTATTATATAATTTCTTTCCGATGGATCGGATCAATTTTTATTAAAAATAATGGAACAAAACTATAATTAATACATCATGGATTGATCGGATCGGACATTAAACAAATTATGACATAAAAACATTATTTTTTCTATTGAACACATTCTTTAAAAAAATGAACAGTATTGTTTTCACAGTTAAATTATTTTGACTTTTATCTTCCATATGGTTTTGAAAGCTTTCAAATCAACCATCGAATTGATACATGTCATTTTAATGTTTTTAGTCGTATACTGAAGGAAAACTTACATTTTTGTATTTTAAAGTCGTTTTAAAAAATTCAAAATATAACATATAAGAAAAAATCTAACATATAAGAAAAATATAACATATAAGGTATCCTCATTTTTTTATTTTAAATTCGTTTAAAAAAAATATAACATATAAGGTTTTCTATTTTTGTAATTTAAAGTCATTTTAAAAAATTCAAAATATAACATATAAGAAAAAAACTAGTTTTTAATTATATGGTTAATGTGATTGTTTATTTTTTTAATAATATAAAATTAAAAAAAATGAAAAAGGATGCAAAAATTGTTATCAAATCTTTATTATTCATAATCATTAATTGTCATATATATGTAAATCATATTAGGTAATTTCGTAGCTTTTATTTAGGGAAAGAATACACACTTCTTATATTTTAGGTTAATATAATGTTCTCTAGTGGACATTAAACAAATTATGACATAAAAACCTTATTTTTTCCCTCGAACACATTCTTGAAAGAGTGAAGGGTATTGTTTTCACAGTTGAATTATTTTGACTTTTATCTTACATATGGTTTTAAAAGCTTTCAAATCAACCATCGAACTGATACATGTCATTTTAATGTTTTTAATCGTATACTTAAGGAAAACTTACATTTTTGTAATTTAAAGTCGTTTTAAAAAATTCAAAATATAACATATAAGAAAAAATCTAACATATAAGAAAAATATAACACATAAGGTGTTCTCATTTTTGTATTTTAAAGTCGTTTTAAAAAAATAACATATAAAGTTTCTTCATTTTTGTAATTTAAAGTCATTTTAAAAAATTCAAAATATAACATATAAGAAAAAATCAAATTTTTTTATTATATGGTTAATGTGATTGTTTATTTTTTTTAATAATATAAAATTAAACAAAAATGAAGAAGGATGCAAAAATTGTTATCAAATCTTTATTATTCATAATCATTAATTGTCATATATATGTAAATCATATTAGGTAATTCTGTAGCTTTTATTTAAGGAAAGAATACACACTTCTTATATTTAAGTTAATATAATGTTCTCTAGTGGACATTAAACAAATTATGACATAAAAACCTTATTTTTTCCATCGAACACATTCTTGAAAAAAGTGAACAGTATTGTTTCCACAGTTAAATTATTTTGACTTTTATATTCCAAATGGTTTTGAAAGCTTTCAAATCAACCATCGAATTGATACATGTCATTTTAATGTTTTTAGTCGTATATTTAAGGAAAACTTACATTTTTGTAGTTTAAAGTCGTTTTAAAAAAATTCAAAATATAACATATAAGAAAATTCTAACATATAAGAAAAATATAACATATAAGGTGTCCTCATTTTTGTATTTTAAAGTCTTTAAAAAAAAAAAATATATATATATAACATATAAGGTTTCCTCATTTTTGTAATTTAAAGTCATTTTAAGAAATTCAAAATATAACATATAAGAAAAAATCTAATTTTTTTATTATATGGTTAATGTGATTGTTTTATTTTTTTAATAATATAAATTTAAACAAAAATGAAGAAGGATGCATAAATTGTTATCAAATCTTTATTATTCATAATCATTAATTGCCATATATATGTAAATCATATTAGGTAATTCCGTAGCTTTTATTTAAGGAAAGAATACACACTTCCTGTATTTTAGGTTAATATAATTTCTCTAGTGTTATATAATTATGGAATAATGTGACACCATTAGATTAAACTATACTTTATATTAGAAGCTCTAGAATTCTTTAAAATGAAATTTAGAAGGTATTTAGAGTGCCACCTAGGATTTGAGGTTTTTTTTAATTAATACAAAATTAAGGTTCTAATTTTTCAAATGCTTCTCAATTAATATATAGGGGATAAGTTGCTGGAACTGCAAATAATTGTCCAATAGTTTACGGGAACTTGTTATCATTTTACTCCAAGTATGAAACTTGGCAAAATACACTATACAAATTTGTATTGCTCCTGCTTCATTATAAGTTAATTACATCATCGCCATTAGTGTACCAGTGTTCGTATGTTGTTTGTTGAATGTTATTATGAGAAATCTTTCATTTTAAAATCTACAAAGTGTATTTTTGGATAAATGTTAAAAGCGATGATTAGCTTTGATGGAGTTAAAAAGCTAATTTTACAATATTATAAAGTGTACCAGTGTTCGAATTAGCCTTTCATGATTTACAGATGGAACAAACGTTTTATGATGTTCACGAAGCTATCAATTAATTTTCTTATTGGCATACGACCAGACTGAAGAATAAATCGTTAATAAAATCAAATTTATAACAATGTATAAATACGGACCATTTATAGGTTACATTAATAAAATTCCCTAGAGATTATATTGTTAGTCTAAGGTTTACCTAAAGTCATCGTAAAGATGACACCTAAGCAATTAAAAGATATTAGGTGTTGACACATCATCAACTTCGTAATATAATTAATACAAAATTAAGGTTATATTTTTTAAAATAATTTTCAAATAATATATAAGAAATCTATTAAAAAAACTATAATATTTTGAGAACTAATCATGCAAAATAAATTAAGCTGTGAAAAGGGAAAGGGCTGGTGCTCCCTCTCGGACATGATTGCATGATTGCATCACCGGACACTGGACATCTTTTACGGACACGAATCACATTAAAGTACCATGTGTTTAAACTAGACGAATAGCCATTTTCATTGTTAATTACCATTTGTTTGTTTATATATATATATATTAATCTATCTGTCTTAGAAAGAGAAATGTTTTATAAGAAAGTTGTTTAACAGTATGTTTTATGTTTTAGACATTTTAATTAGTTAATAATGATAAATTACGAACTTCAAAAATATTAATTATACTTCTTAAAATACTATTATTTAAAATTATTTGAAATTAATAATTACAGAAAATAATATGTTTACTATTAAAATTTAATATAGTTTTAATATGTGTAAAACCAATTTAACATACATTTTTAGAAATATATAGAGTAGTATATAAAGCGAGGAGAAAGAGCTCAATCAGTCCACATCTTATGAAAAGGATTAAGAAGTAATAACTACTCCAGATAAGCAAAAAAAAAAAAATGCATGTCTTCTACCAAATTTGAAAAAAATATCATTGAAACAAAAAGAAAAATTCATACCACCGAATTATTAACCGGACCTCTCGTTCTTATGGTAAAAAAGCTCATCTATGAATACCGTCACCTGGATTTGAGTCCCACCATCCGGAACTCTTTAAATAAAAAAAAAATATCATACCACCAAATTATTACCTTTTGTTTGCGTTTGCTAGCTAATTCATTTGAGACCGTAAACAGATTTTCAATCACCCAAACGGCCGGTCAATACCCCAATCCATAACTTGCCATCTTCGCTTTCGTAAGCCTTGCCATCTTCGCTTTCGTAAGCTTCACTAACATACTTCATCGTTTTCCTTTCACCGTCCTCAACTATCTCAAGAACCTAACCAAGCGCTTGCGGTCGAGTGGCGCGAGGCGAGTTCGTTGGTCCTAAGGGCCGCGGGTTCGATCCTCCCTCTCAGATATGCCCAAGTGTTTGGCTAGGCAATTGGGTATCTAATTCCCATAGTAACAAATGGACTACCTCGCGCCGAGGGGTTAGTCCCCTGGGGGTTGAGATCCCTCCAGATTAATCAAAAAAAAAAAAAAAAAAAAAAAAAAACTATCTCAAAAACCTCTCCTGTCCAGGGACGGTTGTACAAGATTGACTACGGGAGCACGTGCCCCATATTACCTTTTTTAAAAATCTCATATATATTAATTGAAAAGCATTTGAAAAATGTAACTTCAATTTTGTAATAACTAAAAAAGTGCCCCTTGTTTATGTGGTATATTTAAATGTCTTCTAAATCATTTTCTAAGAATTCTAGAACACATAATATAAACTATAGTTTAATCTAACGTTGTCACGTTTTCCATAATTATATAACATAAAATCACTCGATTTTAAAGTGAAGATTAATACCCGTATGAAGACTTTGGCGAATGTATGTATAATACGTATGGCGAACAAGAGTCTGTATTAAGACCTGTCCGTCATTATTTCGAACCAAACTTATGAAAACTACAGTATACAAATTGCGATTGATTTACTCGATCATAAGAACATGGCGATTGATAAACAATATTTACGTTGGGAAAATAAAAGATGAAAAGCAATACTCTAGCGTAACAAGTTGATAAACAATACTCGGCCATACAAAGTTGACACCGAACACTATGATGATAAATTATACATCCGAACAAGTTGACAAACAAACAAAACCTGACACCTTCGTCTGTTAGTATATAGTAACAATTATAATACTTAATTTCTCATGAAAAATTTCAACATAAAACCTTGGTAGCCATTGTAGTTATGATATTACAGTTCTGTATAACTGAGAATTGAAAAACAGAAGAAGGTGTCTGGTTTTGTTGAACCGAATAAAATTGAAAAAAAATTGGTAGGTATAGAATATAAATTTTCCTAAACCAGCAAAGAGACATCGAAGAGATTTACTTTTATTTATTTATAAATGACGTTTTCCTTTTTAGATCAAACGATTAAATAATACTAATTTCATAATCTTATAGTTAAAAATCGAATAACATAGATTTGATGCACAAATCGGAATGATCAAAATATAGAAAATTTATATTTAATATGCAAAACTTTGGCAGCAAGGCGAGATTTGATAATATATTGAAGTCCTCTACGATCTATGACTATAAGTCTATAACCTAATAGCTATCATTTATATATCAACTAGATATGGACCCGTGCTTTGCACGGGTTTTATTTTATGTTTGAACTTTACGAAAAACATAAAAAGAATAAAAATATTTTTCACATTAGTTCTTGATTTTTTTAGTATATATTGGTATAAAACTTATTTTAGTATAATAATCAGTTTTTCTACATAAATTTTGATTAGTATTTCTACTTCAATAATCATGGTGTTTTAAAATAGTATATTAATTTTTTTTCTGTAAATAATTCACTTTAAATTATTTTTAATACTGTAGTTAATTGAAACATATATGATTGGTGTAAATTATCTATATTATTTATATTGTGTAAGAAAATTAAAAAAAAAATCAAAATTGATGTTAGACGACACTAATAAATATGTATGATAGATATTCAGCTAAATATAAAATATATTGCTTGATAAACATCAAATTTGTTTCATGCTACCCTACCGTAGCATCAATAGTGTGACTATAACCTCTTTCTATATATCAGATATTATTGAAAATTTCTTGATATACAATATTTTGTAGAACACTATTGTCGATATTTTTTGTGTCTACTTTAAGAATGTTGAAGTCATGCAGTTGTAGTGACTCTTTGATAGTGAAGCATACAATTGTCCATGAGAGACCATCTTGCATTTGTTGGTGTGAGACTTATTTTGGGAATAAGAATCTGTTGATTATTGATCCCAGTTAGGATTTCTGCTTCCGTAATCATATTGTCTAGGCTGGTTATTAGTATTATTTATTTTCGTTGATTTAAATGCCTTAATAACATGACTGGAGCATCAATTTTGAGATCAATTTTGTGATTTGGAATCCCTGGAAATTTTAACGTATTAAAAAATCTGTGGGATACAGAATATGCTGATTTGTAATTTCTTCTTTGTCGTTACCAATATTATCAGAACACAAATATTCTTTTTGCTCACCTTCTAAGAAAATTAACATATTATTCACTTTACCAACCGTTTCATTCCTTATTCTTTGGAGTAAACATTGCTTTTTAGATGAGATAATTCTTGTCTATATAGACATTGTTGTGCATTCAATAGGAGCTGCATTGTTTTGCAAGAAAAATTTGTTGTCTATCTCAGAAAGTAAATTATGTGAACATCAGTTTAGATGTGAAAGTACATACAGAAAAACTCACCTAAATATAAAAGTCAATTATTCATAAATAAATTGACATTGACATTAACTTAGCTACAACAGTATAACCAATTTATATTTTCGAGAAGAACAAACACATATAAGCATAATAGTCACATTAATTTTTGTACAACAACATAATTGCATAACATCTATTTGGCCATATGTACAAACGTGAAAGTAGAATTGTGGCAATAACTAACGTACAGCAGCACGACAATTATGACAAAAAAATCAACATCAGTTTAAGAAGAAAAAAAATGTGACGATCAGGAAACCTAATTATTTCGTCAACATGTGACAAGAAAAAAATCACACAAAGATACGAAAGAACATGCAGAAAAACTCACCTACTATTTTTCTTCTACTCTTATTATGTTTGCTGACCAAATATGAGAGAGATTAATCCAAAATACAGATGTTAATAATTGTAGTTCTTTTTGGTTTATGATTTTTATACAGAAAATTAAATATTTAATTAGGAAAGTTGATTATTCATAAAAATACTGAAATAATTATTCTACAATTTTTTTTGTTTAGGATTTGAAGAAAGGAAAATTACTATTAAACACTCTTTTACAATTTTCCTATGTTTACAATTTTAGAAAAGGACAATTACTATCAAATATTTTTTATAGTTATCATTTCTGTAGGATTTTATAAAAGGAAAATTATTATTAGATAGATTTTTTTACAAATACTTTTTTTTTTAGAATTTTTAAAAAGAAAAAAATTTGGTAAAAAATACTACCAAGTAATTTTCAAACTTACTTCTTTTTTAAAATCGTTTTTATTATCTTATCTTATACATTTATTAACCATGATATATTTTGATATACAACACAATTTTAAAAGAAAAATTACTATCATATTTTACAATGCTGACAAAATATATATTTTACAATTATCTTTTCTTTAGGATTTTAGAAAAGGGAAATTAATATTAAGTATGTTATTTTAGAAATATTTGTCTTAGGATTTGTAAAAAGAAAATTTTCTAGAAACAGCTACTGTTAAATAAATTTTGAAATTAATTCTTTCTATTAAATCATTTTCAAATTTGTATTTATTATCTTAGAATATATATATTTAATCATGAGAGATTTTAATATACGTCAAAATTTTAAAAGCAAAATTACTATCATATTTTACAATGCTGAAAAAATCATATTTTACAATGATCTTTTCTTTTTGAATTTTAGAAAAGGGAAATTAATATTAAATATATTATTTTACAAATATTTTTTAGGATTTGTAAAAAGCAAATTTTCTAGAAACAGATACTATTAAATAACATTTGAAATTAATTCTTTTTATAAAATAATTTTAAGATTTTGTATTTATTATCTTAGTATATATATATATATATATATAATCATGAGAGATTTTAATATACGTCACAATTTTAAAAGCAAAATTACTATAATGTTTTACAATGCTCACAAAAAAAAAATCATATTTTACAAATATCTTTTCTTTAGGATTTTAGAAAAGGGAAATTAATATTAAATATATTATTTTTAGGATTTGTGAAAATGAAATTTTCTAGAAACAGCTACTATTAAATAACTTTTGAAAATACTATTAAATATTTTTAAGAATTCGTATTTATTATCTTAGGATATATATATATATATATATATATATATTTAATCATGGAAGATTTTAACACATGTCGGTATATTAAAAGGAAAATCACTATCATATAATTATTTGCTTAATATTTTTAGAAAGGAAAATTATTATTAAATAATATTTATAGTTACTTTTTTCAAATAATTTTTTTTTGTTATTATCTAATTATATATATATATATTTAATTAGAAGATTGTTTAACACATGTCACAATTTTAAATATTTAATTGCCACTTGTCACAAAATCCTATTTTACAATTATCTTTTCTTTAGGATTTTAGAAAAGGGAAATTAATATTAAATATATTATCTTACAAATATTTTATTTTAGGATTTGTAAAAAGGAAATTTTCTAGAAACAATTAAATAACTTTTGAAATTAATTCTGACTATTAAATAATTTTAAAATTTCATATTTATTATCTTAGCATATATATATTTAATCATGAGAGATTTTAACACATGTCGATATATTAAAAGGAAAATCAATATCATATAATTATTTGCTTAATATTTTTAAAAAGGAAAATTATTATTAAATAATATTTATAGTTACTTTTTTACAAATCGGGTTTTTGTTATTATCTAATTATATATTTTTAATTGAAGATATTTTAACACATGTCACAATCTTAAATATATAATTGTCATGTGTCACAATCGTGTTAATTAGCAACTTTGAAGAACCAAATTTTATATAATAAGATAGAAAAACATTAAAAAGATGTAAAATGTAGTTTGTAATAATTTATCATTTAATTAAGATATCAATTAATTTTACGTGACAACTTAAGGATGCGATTGAAAAAAATGTTGGTCGAAAATGGATTAGGGATTCACTAGGGACATAATATAAACCGCTACGAGTTATTCTTGGGTTCACTCACTAGGGTAAACTTCTAGGTTCAACAACCAATAGTAGTTGGTGATATTTGATATCTTTAAAAAAAAAAGAAACAAAATAATAAGGACTTTAATTTATATTATGTTTTAAAAATAAAAAGACAAAATTTCTAAAAAATACTAATAATTGCAACAAAAAAATTTAATATCGTTAACACCGTCAGTACAATACTAAACTCTAAACCCTAAATTCTAAACCCTAAACCCTTGGATAAATCTTAAAACTTTGTTAAATCCTAAAATTTTGGATAAATCCTAAAATTTTGGATAAATCTTAAACCCTAAAAACATTAAAAATAAAATACTAATAACACTAAACCCTAACTCCTAATCACTAAACCCTAAACCCTTGGGTAAACCATAAACCCTTGAATAAATGATAAATTCTAGGGTTTATGGTTTATCCAAGGGTTTAGGGTTTAGTGTTATTAACATTTAATTTTTAATATTTATGTTTTAGGGTTTAGAATTTACCCCAAAGTTTAGGGTTTATCAAAGAGTTTAGAATTTATAGTTTATGGTTTACTATTGTGCTGACAGCATTGTCAATATTAGTTTATTAATTTTTTTTTGTAATTATAACTATTTTGAATTTTTTTTAATATTTTTATTTAAAAGATATAATATAAATTAAATTCTTTATTGTTTTGTTTCCCTTTTTAAAAAATATCAAATATTAAATAATCAACTACTATTGGTTGGTGAACTTATAGGTTCATCACCCTAGGGGGTGAACCCAATAATAACTCAACCGCTACTTAGAAGATGCGTATATTATTAGGAAATAAAAAATTTAATGTTTACAGACTATACTTATTTTATCGATATGATCTTAAGACGTTAATTAAAATAATTGGTTATTTTTAAATAAAGGTTTG
The DNA here is from genome assembly GCF_020379485.1 of Brassica napus. Taxonomy (NCBI): domain Eukaryota; kingdom Viridiplantae; phylum Streptophyta; class Magnoliopsida; order Brassicales; family Brassicaceae; genus Brassica; species Brassica napus. The sequence continues at coordinate 33,698,019 of NC_063447.1, read as the reverse complement.
TAATGACATACATATCCTAAACCTACATTGTATTCCAATTATATAAGTATAGTCTGTAAGATATTAACCAAAAAAATATTTGGACATAATATCAATGGTGTAAGAGTCATTTATAAATGTATTATATGCTTTTGGTACATTTTTTCATCGACCCTCTTTATAGTTGATCACAAATATTGTTTATTATTATTTTTTATAATATTCAAACAACTTTGTATTTATTATAAGTTTTCAAGTATACGATGGCAATTAGAGCAAATATATGACTTAAGGTATTTTTTTATTACAATCTTCATTTATTATCCATAGATATTATTCTTACTTGATAAAATGATATTAAATTTTCTATTTCCCGTATATGCGTAATGACGAATGGAAGTGTCTACAGTTAAGTTGATCAAACTTAATGACACTTTTAAAAAATGGAAATACCAATATTTAGCTTTTTAAACATTGTAATACATTTAATATTAGATATAATACCGAATTTTAAATTTTATATCCTTCTGTACACAAAATTTAGATATATAATTTGAAATAAATTACGGTGTCTTAAACCCTTTTTACAAATTTTTTTGAGGTGTATTATATATATACTTCGTATGAAATAAATGCATTTTATATGTAAATACATACGTACTGGAAAAAATATCCGAATTCAAAAAACAGAACCAAACCCAATCCGAAAATAGTAGTAAATCTGAACCGGAATTGATTAAATATCCGAACATGTTAAATTTTTTGTTATTTACATAACCGAAAGCGATCCCGACCAGAGCTGGAGTATTTTGGGTAACCGAATATATCTGAAATAGATTTATATACCTAAATATATTAATTATTTTTAGATTCAATGTATGTTAAAAACATCTAAAATATATAAGATACTGTTAAGTTGTCCAAAATACTTACAAATAGTCAAAAATAAATATGCAAAATGGCTAAATTAAAGTATACTCCAAACAACAAAAATACTTAAAATAACTATTGATTCCCTATCCAAATATTCAAATCAAACCAATATATATATATATATATATACTAAGTTTAGGTATTTATGTTATTCAAGTTTATATGTAATATTATTTTGCTTATTGGTTTTGAGAAATTTAATGTATAAAATGAGTTTTAAAATTTTAAAAATAATGTAAATGAGTTATCCGAACCCGAATCGACCCCGCAAAGATCCGAACCAAATCCGAACCGAAATTTAGAAATACTGAATGAAGATAAAATCTTTGACCCCAAAAACCCGAAAACCGAATAGATCCGAATCGAACCTGAATAGAACCCGAACGCACATTCATATATGTATGTAACATATATTTTTATAAAGTACTTCACCCCGTGCAAGGCGCGGATAGTCACCTAGTTATATATATATTTATCTAGTTAAATATAATTGTGCATGGGCGAATGTACAAGGTTTACCACGGGGCACGTTCCCCCCTACTACTTAAAATATATACATATATATATATATATATTCTTTAAAAAAAAAATCTAATTAAATATAATTTTGTAAAGAGACAAATAATAAAGTGTGTTCCCCTCAACATAAAAATATAAGCACAACTTTATACAACCACATATCTATCTTATCCCCCCCCCCCCCAAAAAAACTTTTTTCTCTCTCCTTCCCCATTCTCTCTTTCGATATCTTTCATGGGGAGAGATGAGAATCAAGCTCCAGTCTTGACCGGATCTTCTTCCGGCGTAGTCGGCCCGTTGATGGGCTCCAGTTCCAGCACATGATGGCACCCTCTGCATGATGTGGCTGGCTTTCGGTTCCGGAGTTTTACGGTCTTGTCGACAAAGCTTCCGACTTTTGGCTCCGGTGAACACATTTCCCTTCGGTGAAGCACCGGCTCTTGGTTCTATCGACGCAGATGACGGTTTTCAATTTCGGTGGCGTTGATTGGTTTTTTTCAAGGTTTTTTCGGATTCCTCTGATCTCCGCTTCATGCCTCTAGATTCATTTAAGTTTCATAGTCGAAGCTTGTTAATGGATCTCTTTACAAAGCGAAGATCCTTTCGTGGTGGTTTGATTCGTCTGGATAAATCTCTACAACGACTTGCTCTTGGCTTCGGCGGATTGAGCTCTCTGGTTGGAGTTCCGGCGACTATAACCGGTGTGGGTTGGTTTAATATTGTCTGAGATCGTCTCTACGGTTCTCTTTTCAGGCGTCCTGTTCCCGGTATGTTCCGGTGGATCGACGGGAAGCTGCTCCGGCGATGATCTGCTGGCGGTGAAGACGACGGTTGATCGGTGTGACGGACACGTGTCTCCTCTTTTGCTGAGGCTCGGACACGTGTTTCTTCCTCTCACGCTAAATGTTACGCGTGGTTTAATTGGCTAGGTTTACCTTGGCTTTGTTTGTCGTTTGGGCCTTTGGACCTCGTCTTGCTTTTTCTTTAGTTTTTTCTTTTTTGGGCCTCTTGTATTCTTTGGACTTTGTTCAATAAAATTCGGATGGCAAAAAAAAAAATAAAAAAAATCTATCTATCTTAGCCGCCCCCCCCCCCCCCCCCCCCCCCCCCCCCCCCCCCAAAAAAAGTAACTTTGGGAAAATCCCATTCGTAAAGTTAAAATTTTGACCTAGCTATGCTGCCCACGTTTATTTCTGTCTTCTTTTTCTACAAACTAGATTTTATATTCACTTTATTAATTTAGTTTAGTTTGCTTTATTAATAATTTAGTTTTTAATACTTTCAAAAGATAAATATAATTTATTTATACATATTTTTTTTATAAATATAATGAAAATAGTTTTTACTTTCATCCTATTTATATTTGTTTATGTATTTGTACATTTAGAAAAATTATTACTTAGATATTTATTTATTTGTATTATAAGAACATAAAGTACAATTATTAACATATTTATATTTTATAGAAAACTAAAAATTTTAATTTTTAATATTATATAAAATTTATCGATTTATATACAATGCTATTTTTTATTTGAAAAACATAAAAGAAATATCTACCGGCATAATATTTAATTTTGTTTTGTTTTTGAAATGTTTTTACAATGAATGTGTTGTTATATATATTGTGTTTACATAGAAGCTCTTAAAACATTTCTTTAATTATTTCGAGGGGATTACTAAATTTACTCCAAATTTGATACAACTTCTAAATTTATCTTTAAATAATAATTAGTTTCATAAATAAATTGAGTCTATTGTTCAAAGACAAAATAAACCATTCTAAATCATTTATAAATGTTTAAAAATTATCATAGAAGTTTATAAACTCAACCCCACCCCTTATATACTAAACCAAACAATAGTCATTAAACACTAACCCAAAGTTAAAGTATTTTTGATTAAGTGTATTTTTGAAAAGTGGTGTTTGTATGAAAATTAAGATTTAAAATTTAAGCATCATTACTATTTTTATGAGCTTTAACTAATTTTAAATAAATTTTGTTAAATAATTTTATAATAAAAATATAGAAGATCAAGTTTGTGTGTTACACAAGACGTTGCATTTGTTATGTCAGGCACCCATGACATGGAATGTGAAACTCGATCAGGTTCTCAAGGAGATGATGATTCTCACTCATGAGTGCAGTGCCATCATCTAGAGGCTTGTTGTTCCAAAGAAGCTTGAAGATCCAGGATGCTTCACATTACCCTGTGCTCTTGGACCTATGGTATTTGAGAGATGTCTCTGCGATTTGGGAGCTAGTGTCAGCTTGATGTCTTTATCTGTTGCTAAGAAGCTTGGTTTCACTCAGTACAAGAAGTGTAGACTTTCTCTGGTATTGGCTGATCGTTCAGTGAAGTACCCTGTGGGTATCTTGGAGGACCTCCCCGTGATGGTTGGAAACTATGAGATCCCTACAGACTTTTTGGTGCTTGAGATGGGTGAGGAAGCTCAAGATCCCTTAATCCTTGGAAGGCCTTTCTTAGCTACATCAGGAGCTATTGTTAATGTGAAAGATGGCAAGATTGATCTCCACTTGGGTAAAGGGCACATTCTCCACTTTGACATCAAGGAGGTAATGAAGAAACCAACGGTTCACGGGCAAGTCTTCTACATTGAAGAGATGGACGCCCTTGCTGATGAACTCCTTGAAGAGTTGTCACTAGAAGACCCTCTACAGCATGCTTTGAAGATAGAGAGAGAGGTTGAAGTGATTGAGAACCTGGAGAGTACTGCCTATGGGATGATGCTGGATTCACACAAAGGGTTTGTTAGTAAGGATCAGTATGAGGAGCTGCCACAAGTGGTTCATCAAGAAGCCTCAGTCACTCAACAAGAGGACACCCAACAAGATGACTGGAGCGAGCTTAAGGCGCCTAAAGTGGAGTTTAAACCTCTCTCCCCCATGGTGTAAGGTATGTATTCCTTGGTCCTAATGAAACTTATCCTGTCATTGTGAGTAGTGAACTTACTGAAACTGAGATATCTGAACTTTTGAAAACACTTAAAAGATTTAGAAAAGCAATGGGTTACTCACTTGATGACATCAAAGAAATATCAACCTCTTTGTGCATGCATAGGATACATCTTGAGGATGAATCAATGACTTCTATCGAGCATCAAAGAAGGTTAAATCCTAACCTGAAGGATGTTGTAAAGAAAGAGATTCTTAAACTCTTAGATGTTGGTGTTATTTACCCTATTTCAGATTCTAAATGGGTATCTCCTGTGCATGTTGTACCAAAGAAAGGTGGTATCACCGTAATTAGAAATGACAAGGATGAATTGATACCAACAAGAACCATCACAGGTCATAGAATGTGCATTGATTACCGAAAACTAAACTTTGCATCTAGAAAGGATCATTTCCCATTACCATTTATTGATCAGATGCTTGAGAGACTTGCAAATCATCCATTTTATTGCTTTCTTGATGGATATTCAGGGTTCTTACAAATCCCCATACATCCCAATGATCAAGAGAAAACGACATTCACATGTCCTTATGGTACCTTCGCATATCGAAGAATGCCATTTGGTCTATGTAATGCTCCAGCCACCTTTCAAAGGTGCATGATGTCAATCTTCTCTGATCTAATTGAGGATGTTGTGGAGGTGTTTATGGATGATTTCTCTGTCTAAGGATCTTCGTTTTCTGCTCGTTTGTCAAATTTGTGAAGACACCAACCTTGTGCTGAATTGGGAGAAGTGTCACTTCATGGTTAAGGAAGGGATTATGCTGGGACACAAGATTTCAGAGAAGGGGATTGAGGTGGATAAGGCTAAGATCGATGTTATGGTTGGTTTGCCCCCACCAAAGACAGTGAAAGACATCAGAAGTTTTCTTGGTCATGCTGGGTTCTACAGAAGATTCATCAATGACTTCTCCATGATCACTAGACCATTGACCAGGCTGATGTGCAAAGAAGCCACTTTTAGCTTTGATGTGGAATGTCTAGAAGCCTTCAAGAAGCTGAAAGGTGAACTCATCAGTGCTCCAATTGTCCAGCCACCTGATTGGGATCTCCCCTTTGAGATCATGTGTGATGCTAGTGACTATGCTGTGGGAGCTGTTTTGGGGCAGAAGAAAGATGGCAAGACCCATGTGATCTACTACGCGAGCCAAACCCTGAATGATGCTCAGATGAGGTATGCCACAACAGAGAAGGAGATGCTAGCCATTGTCTTTGCCTTTGAGAAGTTCAGAAGCTACTTGGTGGGATCTAAAGTCATTGTCTACACAGATCATGCTGCTTTGAGACAACTTTTGGCCAAGAAGGATGCAAAACCCAGGCTCTTGAGATGGATCCTTTTGCTTCAAGAGTTTGATTTAGAGATCAGAGACAAGCCAGAAGTTGAGAATGGTGTAGCTGATCACTTGTCCAGGCTGAGAGTGGAGTGTGGCATTCCTATTGACGAAGGACTTCCAGAGGAGCATATCATGGCTATTGGAGCAGTGATGGCAGTTTGTGAGACTGGTAGAAAACTTGAAGAAGTCAAGGCAACATAAGAGAAAGAACCTTGGTATGCTGATTTGGTGAACTACCTAGCCACAGGAAAAGAACTTTTGAATCTTGTGGGCTATGCCAAGAAGAAGTTCTACAAGGATGTGAAGAGGTACTACTGGGATGAGCCCTACCGCTACATTCTCTGCAAGGATCAACTTTATAGGAGAGTGGTTGCTAATGAGGAGATTGATGGGATCCTTACACAATGTCATGGATCATCCTATGGAGGCCACTTTGCTACCTTCAAGACTGTTGCAAAGGTGCTACAAGCTGGATTCTGGTGGCCACACATGTTTAAGGATACACAAGACTTTGTTTCAAAGTGTGATTCCTGCCAAAGGAGAGGGAACATCACCAAAAGGAATGAGATGCCTCAAAATCCAATCCTTGAAGTTGAAGTGTTTGATGTGTGGGGTATTGACTTCATGAGACCATTTCCATCATCCTTTGGCAACAAATACATCCTTGTAGCTGTTGATTATGTCTCCAAATGGGTGGAAGCTATTGCAAGCCCCACCAATGATGCTAGAGTTGTAACCAAGATGTTCAGGAGCATCATCTTTCCAAGGTTTGGAGTTCCAAGAGTTGTGATCAGTGATGGAGGCTCTCATTTCATCAACAAACTGCTTGAGGGACTTCTCAAGAAGAACGGTGTAAAGCACAAGGTAGCAACTCCTTACCATCCTCAAACAAGTGGTCAATTTGAGATTTCTAACAGAGAGATCAAGTCCATTTTGGAGAAGATTGTGGGGATTACAAGGAAGGATTGGTCTATTAAGCTTGATGATGCGCTTTGGGCTTATAGGACAGCTTACAAGACACCTCTGGAGACCACACCTTTCAACCTAGTGTACGGGAAAGCTTGCCATCTGCCAGTGGAGCTTGAGTACAAGGCACTATGGGCAATAAAGTTGCTGAACTTTGACATCAAGAGTGCCAAGGAGAAAAGACTTCTTCAGCTACATGAGCTTGATGAGATAAGAATGGATGCTTTTGAAAACTCAAGGATCTACAAGGAGAAGACTAAAGCTTTCCATGACAAGAATATCCTGAAGAGAGAGTTTAAAGAAGGAGATCAAGTTCTTCTCTACAAATCTAGGCTGAAGTTATTTCCAGGAAAGCTTATGTCAAGGTGGTCCGGTCCTTTCAAGGTCAAGGAGGTTAGGCCATATGGGGCAATAGTTTTGTGGAGTACTGATGGAAGAGACTTCACAGTCAATGGGTAAAGGGCTAAGCTCTACAAGGCGAATGCACCAGAGGAAGATGAGGTTTCAACTCTACTTTCTGATCCTACCCCGGCCTAATCTAAAAGGAGGCAAAGTCAAGTTAGAGACTTAAAACAAGCCCACTTGGGAGGAAGTCCCATGTATATCCTTGTACATATTGCATTAGTATTTTCATTTTCATCATATTTCTAAAAAAAAAAAAAAAAGAATTGAAGTTGTGTGCAGGTGCTTGATCGATCCGGTTTGAGCAAAGAATCAGGCGTGGGAGCGAGGGTGAAAGTTCGCTCCAGCTGGGAGCGACGTCACCACAGCAAGTGTAACAAGTCGCTTGGCTTTACGGCGTTTTGGGGCTCGAAAAATACTCTCGGAGCAACCTCCTAGAGCGACGACACGAAGTCGCTCCAGCTCCAGAGCGAGGTCACCACAGTGACACCGCGAGGTTGTTCGGGTTTGTGTCGATCTGAGACACGAAAAACAAGCCGGGAGCGACGTCCCACAGCGACTACCTCAGGTCGCTCCACGACCGGTTCAGGTAAGTGATTTTTGATCTAATCCCGGTTCAACCGAACCGGACGACCCTAAACCTAGCCCACAACCCTCGATTTTCATCTTTCTCACTCTCCCTCCCCTCACAAACACTCATATTCTCTCAAAACTCGCCCACACCAAAAAAATCCCATAACTCTCTCAATTCTCAACCAAATCACCTAGTTCTTGTTTCTAAATCCAAGCTTTCGCCCCTGTAGTCTATTCCCCATCACCCATTCACCATTTTCTTTCATCCAAAGCAAGATATTGAGTTTTTAACTTCAATTTCGTAGGTCCATGAACCCTAGAATTTGAAAGTCGAAATTTGGTCATTTTTTTGCTTGATTGTGGCGAAATAGACTAGGGAAAGCTTATCTATCAAGTTGGGTTGTTAAATTAATGGTGAAGTTGAGTTTAATTTGAACTTTGACAAAATTAGGGTTCATGGATTTGGGGCTTTTCGAAATTGACCTTAATTGAGTGTGTTGGTGGGTGAACTTGGTGTGTTAAGGTGTTTAAAAGTTTGATTAAAGAATTTTCTCATTCTAAAACCACTTTGATTATTGAATTAATTTTCATATTTTGATAAGATTGAGAAGTGTGATTCTTTGCTCTTAGCTTGGCTTCTTAGTGCTAAATGTGTAAAATAGTTGCATTGGGTTAACTTGAGCTTAAATTGCTAGTTCATTTGTTGGGTTTACTCTTGCAATTTTCATTTACAAAGTCTTAATCTTCTTTGCTTCCATCTACTTATCACTTTCCAAGTTTTGAATTTTTCAGGTACCAATGGTTAAGAAAACAAAGGGAAAGCTGGATGCTGAGAAGCAAGAAGCTGAAAGAAAAGAGTCTGCACTAAGAGGGGAAGCCTTAGCCTCCAAACTAGCTGGCTTTGGGACACAGAGGAATTCTCGACAGCAAACCTTGGCTGCAAAGAAATCAAAAGAGCAAGAGAAGAGGACAGGGAAGAGTGTAGCAGTTCCCGAGGAGAGTGACGATGAAAGTGAGGATGAGCAGGCTCCTACAAAGAAAGCCAAGATGTCAAAAGGGAAGGCGATTGCTGTTGATAGGGACAGGGAGAAAACTCCATCTGTGGAAGAGCTGTATGATCACTTGCTGAATGGGGTCACTTGGACTCCAACAAGGTTCGCCGACCTTGATTTGCTGAAGGAGTTGGGTCTTGGTTCTGATATTGAGGCGATGCTGGGACATTTAAAGATGCCAAAACTCCTCACCATGGCTTACCCTGTCTACAAGGATGTCTCCTGTCAGTTCTTGTCTTCCCTTGAGGTCACTTACCATAACACTCCGCATGTGAGGCAAGGATGGGGCAAGATCAAGTTCAAGGTCAATGGGAGAGACTACAACATGAACTTCAAGGACATTGGGAGAGTCCGGGGGTTCCAAGACTTGGAAGACTACTCTCTTCCCAAATGCGAAAATCTCTCCACCGAGCTTTGGAAGTTGATCACCGGAAACAGGCACTCTACCGGGACTGACAAGAACTCACATATCCGACATCCGTCTGTGCGCTACCTCCATAGGATGCTCGTCCATGCATTCTATCCACGGAAGGAAGCAGGTAATGTCACCGAGGAAGATATGCGACTGCTCTGCCCGGCTATCCGACCCTACGCCGCCCCTGGAGTGTTGCCTCTTCCAAGCACTGACATCTATGCCACCTTTGGGATGGTCAGTTTCTTCGTGAGTCGTCTCGAGCACTACAGAGACTGGGCATGGTACACCTCTGATTCTCGCCCGAAGGTTGGAATTGGCGGGTTGATCACACCACTGCTTCAATTTATGAATGTTCCCTTGGGAAAGGACGCAGCAGGACCTAGATTCATTGATGGCACTTACTTGAGGATTGCCACTTATTTCAGCGGGATGTATGGGAAGAACTATGTCTACTACTACTACTTGAAAGGCAAGCCTGTTGAAGTGGTTCTTCCAAACAAGAACCTGACGAGCTTAGAGAGACCTGGAGCTATCAGCTTCAACATTTCCCAGGAAGAATTTCTTGGAGAGCACGGGTCTCTCGGTCCCATTGCTGCACCAAGGAAAAGGAGTGCTCCAACGAGACATGAAGAACCTGCTGCGGAAGCATCTGAACCCGTCTATGGACCTCCGCACTACTACTTCAAGCCATATGCTGGAGTTCTTCCTCCTGGTGCGCTTCGTGACGCTCATGAGCATATTGGTCGACTTCAGATATGGAACAAAGCACAAGACAGGACGATAGAAAAGCTGAAAGACAAGTGCAAGGCGCTTAGCAAGATTGTGAAGAAGCAAGCAAAGACTTCAGCCAAGTTCATGAAGAAAGTAGCTGATGTCTTGACCAAGGGAGGAATAGCTGGATGTAGCTCAACAGACTTCTCCTTCACGAACACATCAGTCCCCCAGCCTCCACCTCAGCCTGCGGATCTTGGTTTCCCCCTCACTGCTAGACAGCTCCAGCGCTAGTGGAGGAACCCACCCATTGAACCCTCCACCTCACGAAACAAGTCCCCATCCCTAGCCTCTTCTGATAACGAGGTCGAGATTGACGAGGTTCAGAGCCAGCCATGCTTTGGAGGCTACAGCTCAGCACCAGGTGGTTACTACACCACATTCCCACCTGACGACGACGATGCTGGGGCATCTACCCCTACTCACTATCTGTAGAAGGTACTTCATTACTTTCCCTTGTATATACCATTTCATTTTTTGCATATTAGCTTTCTTTTGGGTATCTCTCTCTACTTGACAACACAGAGACTGTGTAACTTAAGTTTGGGGGAGGTACCAAGTATTTGATCATGTTTGCTTTGATGATTTTGCATTGAGTCTTGCATACATACCTTTTTGCATAAAAAAAATCATATAGATTATATCACTTACATTTTTAGGAGAGTCTAGAGCATACATGTTGCATTCACTTGCATTGGGAGCAATGATTTAAAATGTCTTGTAAAGAACACTACCTCGCGCTCGACTAGCTATTGCATCTCTCAAAAAGCCTTGTATGTTTCGAGCCTTGAAAACTCTTCCTGAATCTCATTAGTTGCTGAAACTCAATCTTTGAAGCCAACTACAACCTTATTTGAACTGAACGAACTTAATGCTTCTTGCTCATGGTCCCTTGTGTACTGAGTCATGGCTATACACACTTGAGTTGTCACATCCTTTACGCCAATCTTTTTGACAAACTCGAGTGGTAGACAACTCCCAAAACCCTTTCCTCCTTTTAAGCTTTCATTGTTTGATGAGTGAGGTCTTTTTCGGAAAGTCTTACATGTGCATAATGTTGAGAGTATCAGGAACGACAATGCTTGATCTTCATTCTTGCTAGATTAGGCACTCTATTGTCTAGCTATAGGTGGGGGGGGGGGGGGGGTGAGTGTTGTGATTATGATTTGGGAGCATGAAAAGTTTGAAGGAAAAGAATAGACTCTTTGTGTTTAAGTGAATAGTCTTATTGGGATAAGTAGATAAACATCTAGCTCAAGTTTATGAAAAGTCTTGGCCCAAAAAAAAAAACGAAAAAAAAGAAAGAAAAAGGGGGCTAGCAAAGTTGTTAGGAGCTAAGAAATGTTTTTAAATTGTGAAAAAAAAAATTCCTTGTATATTTCAAAGAGAAAGAGTTTTATGTGAAAAATGTTCTTAGGATCTTTTGGTGAGAGATGTGAGTTGGGTTTGACATTGGGAAATGATTGTGTAACTTGTATGTTTGGGAAAATGGTAGAATAATGGAGATTGAGCATTGTATGCATGAGTTGATTCCTTTCTTAGATATATTATGTGCAATGTCAAGGCTACTTGTCTTGAGAGTAAACCACCTTAAAGATCATGTATCTTGAACCTCTTGACTCACTTGAATAAAAAGCCTTCCCTTACCCAACCAAATGATTTGGACCAATTGACCATTTGCAAGAATTCACCTATGTTTATTGTTTAATGAATGTGAGAGTTGGTTGATTTGAAAGTGTGGATGCTTGATGATGATTGTAAGGGCAAAAGGAGTTGAGATAGGCCTAGAGAAGCTAGAGTATAATAAGAGAGTGTGCTCATGTTGGATTTAGATGTTGAATTGAGTGCTAGATGTGTTTCTATTGGCTATGAGCTCCCGCCTTCAAACCTCTCTCCCTATGAGTTCTAGAAAGTTCACTTGTGGACAAGTAAAAGAACAAGTTTGGGGGAGTTGATATCTTGCATATTTCCATTGTGTTATCCATTCACCCATGTGCATTTTGATCATATAGACTAGGATTTAGCCATGTTTAGGTTGCATTTTGCATACATGAGTCTTTATTAGGTATTGGAGTACCACAAGGAGTTCTTGGAGACATTTGGGTGCATTTGGAGCTCAAAAAAGGTGATAAAGGTGATCATTGGACGAGCAGTGCATGGGAGCGACCCTACCGGAGCGACGCCATGAACTCGCTGTGCCCTACCTCTCAGAGCGACCTTACCAGAGCGACCTCACGAGGTCGCTCGCCATTTCATCGTTTTGGAGTGCAAAAATAGACCCGGAGCGACCTCCTAGAGCGACAACACGAAGTCGCTCCAGCTCCAGAGCGAGGTCACCACAGCGACACCCCGAGGTCGCCCGGGTTTGTGTTGATTTGAGACACGAAAAACAAGCCGGGAGCGACCTCCCGGAGCGACGTGCCGAGGTCGCTGCGCTTCAATTATTTGGTCGAACTTATGATTAATCAAGGGGCTTTTGGTCATTTGTTATGCACGTTTTACACTTGCTAAACCTATGTTTAAGTACCTTTTGTAAGCCATTGGAGGCGGATTATCTTTTATCTTAAGAAAACCACCAAAAACCTCTTGGAAAGTTCATCTCTTTGATTCAATTGATCATTTTTGTTATTGCAATCCTGTTGTTTTCATATCGATTCTCTGTATTTCTCTACATGATTAATCTGAAATCCAATATGGGTTTAAGAGGAATCATGGAGATTAGTGAGTAATCACCTTTTGAATTCATGGGTTAGGGAGATTAAGGGTAATTAGGTTAGAGCTAGGATGGCTTAGTGTAGACCATTCTTAGTCCTTGCTAGTAGAGTATTCATAATGCATCTTCTGAGTTGGCCTCTCAAAAGTTGATCTTTAGGCATTTTCCACCCAAAAGGTGGTTGATGAAATGCCTGAGACAACTCTTCTAAGCTTTTAGCATACTTTGCCAAAGACATTTGTTGTTAGAGGTGCTAAGATAGCTATTAGACTTGTTAGTAATAATTGCTTTCATATTATTCAACCAAAGACATTTGATGTTTGAAATGTGTTAGTAAATGAACATTCATCTAGACATAGAGCTTGTTTAGAACTGTGTCTAAGCTTAAGGTTGATAGTTTGATTGATCGTTTGCCATCCTTAGTTCGAAACTTGATCACCCAAGGTCTAATCCCTATGCCCATGAGTTCTCTTTTTCCTTAGTCAAGAAAGTTACTTCATTTATCGCTTTTATTATTCTGCAACTGTATTAGCATTTATCATTAGTTTAGAAATCTTTTAAATCACCGGTTGCACTTAGATTAAGTGAGTACTTGCATTCTCAGTGCTATGAAATCTCTTAGAATTGGTTCGACAATCTTTTATACTACATCATTTGTCTTAGGAGCCTTGAAAACTCCTAACATCATGGATCAAAGAATTGTTGAGTGAAATACTAAGTAAAGAAGGCGAGAAGGTCAAGCTTAGGATCGACAACAAAACAGCCATTGCTCTAACGAAGAATCCAATTTTCCATGGAAGGAGTAAGCATGTAGTCAAGAAGTATCACTTCATTTGTGAGTGTGTGGAGAACGGGCAAATCGATGTGGAGCATGTGTCGGGTGTTGAGCAGAAGGCTGACATCCTTACCAAGCCATTAGCAAGGATATGTTCAAGCAAATGATGAGCTTAATCGGAGTTCAAGAAATTGATCTTACTAATTCAAGTTGAAATTAAGGGGGTGAATGTTGGATAATTCTATGGAAACTTAACATATTATTAGATGTTTAATATGTTAAGATAAACACAATAAGGAAACCTAGAAATAGGAAAATGAATTTTTCTATTTAGGTTAAGTTTGTGTTTTCCATATCCCACATGTTAAAGGGAATTGTCTTTCATATAAATATAAGTCTAATGGAGAGGTATTCCATAAGATCTAAGAGTGAAACATTGACAGTTTTAGTTTTGAATAGTTTCTAAAGCTAATAAGAAAAGTTGTTCTTATAATTATTGTGTTTCTGGAGATTTGATTATCTCTTTACTAACCAAAAAGAAAACGGGTCAGATTCAGTAGGAAGGTTAATGAAAATCAATGTTCTAATAAAAAATTTTAAAAAATCGTTCATAAACAAAATGATTCTTAAACGATTTTTTAAAATCGGTTTAGGTGTTTATTTAGACATTTAATCCACTATAAATGCTTAATTAACACATAGTTATTTGTTGAACATTAATGAAATATTCATTGGACCAGTAAACATGGAATAATGATAACATAGGAAGGTTGGCACTTTTTTTGTTAGGATTGAACATGTGAGGAGAAGTGCACGTGAACTCAACCCGGCCTAGCTCTTCGCCTCGCCATTCAAGGATGTGACCGTCTGTGACTCCTAAATAAAGGCATTCACCTTGTAAATCAAACTCTAAACTCTAAACTCTAAACTCTAAACTCTTTCGTCCACGGCAGGACAAGAATTGTCCCTTTTTTTTGTCACGAGGAGTACGTCTTTCGTGCCCTTTAGGTGGTCTAACACAATGATTGATGGCCAGAAGAAAAAGCAAACGATGGATAAGACAACTGGAACTGCTGCAACCTGTTTCAGAACTCTCTGGCTAATCGGCATCCTCTCTTGTCTCTTAGTAACTAATTATATGGTTATATAATGACTCATTTTTAATAGAATAGATTTGTCATTTTATCAAAAGAAATACACAGAAATTCTCTATACAGTTTTTACATCACTCGACAATCGAGCTTTATATGTAAACTTAAGGAAAATTTAGAATATAGTTATCAAAATAGAAAAAAATACTTATATAATACGCTGACAAAAAAAAATTATGCTTATACAAATTCTCTCTCATATAAAATTTTAAATGCAAAATGATGCAAACCAAAGAGAAGACAACGTAAAATATCTTTTTGACAACCTACACGTATGATTAGACTCTTTTTTTTCTGGCAACCTACACGTATGATTAGTCAGAAATACTGCGCTTCTATAGCTACTATATTATTTTGAGAATTAATCATGCAAAATAATTAAAGCTCGGAAAGGGTAAAGGGGAAAGGGCTGGTGCTCCTATTAGATTATCAATTGGTAATCTGATAGCTCCCTCATTCCACATGATGATTACATCACCGAATCCTCGGACATCTTTTACAGACGAGAATCACATTAAAGTAAGAAAGAAATCTTTCTCCACTCACTACAGGTTTACAGCTAGACAAGTGGCCATTTTCATTGTTAATTACAATTTGTTTGGTTTTTGATATATATATATATATATTAATCCTTCTGTACTAGAAATATATTTTTTAAATGGCCTATAAAAATATGTTTTATGCTTTTATATATTTTATTAGTTAATTATGATAAGTTACAAACTTAAAAAATATTAATTATACTTATTAGCACTATTGATTAAAAATAATAATTACATAAAATAAGATATTTAGTATTAAAATTTAATCTATTTTTAGTATTTATAAAATCAATTAAACATACATCTTTTAAAAATAGATAATAGCTAAATCAGTCTAAAAATAGGAACATTTTTCAACATACAAATATTTCACTGTTATCTTTTATCCAGAGACTATTATATTAAACGGGACATAATTACTTCAAGTCACCGCCATAATCTTTTCGCAACTGATATCTCAACTAACAGTATTCACTTTTTCAGACGATGCATATTTCAAGCAAAGAAGTAAAGATAACAAAAGTTGGTTTTTGTGTTCACGACTTTCCTACCGAGAAAATGCTGAAAAACAACATTTTAAATAAAAAGATTAACAATTCCTTCGAAATAGGTATACAATATAAGCCTCATATCAAGTCAACAAATATAACTTTACTTGTGAAGAAGGATAATTGGTATGTAGTTGGGTGCACGAACAAGAAGCTTACAAACACTAGATACCAATCACCATTCATACGCCGAATGTTTAATTGGCCAGTTAACATTGATCTTTACAACCACTTTTGAGATGTAATCAGAAGAGCACATAAGGAAAACAGACAAAATCAGTTCAAGTATGCACATTCATAAAAAAGTTAGAGACACAACAAACCATCAGAAAAATTGCCGGAAAAATCACCAGAGATAGTTCGACCGTCAGACCAACCACTGATTATGTTGCACCAAGCACTAAAATTAATAACTAATTCTTTTGAATGTATTTTTTTCTTTCACTGATTATGTATTTTGAAAAAACAAAAATATGAGATAGGCTTTAGCATTTAGCAGAACTTTTTTTTTGCTAACTTTTGGTGGTGCATTAAATTTAAAAAGTGGCAGGAGCTTAAGTTACATTTTAAACTCTAGTACAAATTCACATTTAGAAGGTTAATCAAAACAAACTTCAGATCAGGAACCAGTGTAGTGCTTAATTATAGGATGCAAGCCAAAAAGTAAAACTAACCCAGAACCCTAACTAGATGTATATCATAAATCATCGTAAATCATTATATGAAAAAAACGTTAAACAGATTAATAATTAGAATATTGTTTAACCAATATATTAATTAATTCAAGTAAAGTCAAATCAAATATACCAATTCGGACCCTGGGGAACGGGGAAAAGAATCAATTCTAACCTCAACAATTTCCGTCGTGCCACTTTCTACCTGGATTTTGTTACCGTGCTTATTTCATCCCAGACTAATATTTGTTTCAAATAAACTATATGAATTATCAAATTCAAACCAAAATCAAACCTGGCGAAAATGATTTCGGTCAAATATCTATAAATATAAAAAGAAAAACAAAATACAAACAAAAATATATAAATACCCAAAAACCTAAAATAATACCCAAAACCACAAGAAAAACTTTAAATACCCAAAACCTCAAAACTATACTTAAAACCTCGAGAAATCTATAAATTATTAAAACTAAAATATATTCAAATAACCAGAATATTTAAATATATTAAATACTAAAATATACTCAAAACCTAAAATATACGAGAAACCCCAAGAAAGCAAAAATAATTTGAGATTTTAAAATCTATTGTGACACCAAAAATAATAATAAATTAAATTATGTATGTATTCGATCTAGTTTTGGTTTTTGGATATATTTTGCGATGTTGGATATTTATAGTTTATTACAGATTTTTGGGTATATTTTGATTTTGTGTATAGTTTTGGTACTAATTTTTTAATGTTTCCAAATTATGAGAAAGTATTTTGTTTTTTTTAATATATATTTATAGATGGTTGACCAAAATTTTTTCAGTAAAAATTGATTTCGGCTTTAATTTGATAGTTGAGATAGTTTTTTTGAAATAATTGTTCGTCTTGGATGAAATAGGACCCTTATAAAGTTCATGCATGAGAAAAAGCTATAGAAATTGTTGAGGTTGGAAGCGACTACCGATTGTTATCAAGACTAGTAATTCTTGGGTATCTTGTCACCCTTGTCGTCGAGTTTATATACTTGTCAAAGTTTCTCGAAGACATAGTCATGCCGGACAAACACAATTTTCTTTTTAATCACCTGACAAAATTTATAAAATCCCACAAAACTCCATTAAACAACTCAACTCAACTCAACCAAATTACTTCAGAATCAAAGTCCACTCACACAACAACAAGAAAATACAAAAGAAGATGCATGTCTTCTAACAAGTTAAAAAGAAGATCATACCATCAAATTACTACTTTTCGCTAGCTCATTTGAGACCGTAAACAGATTTATCAAGAACCCAAACGGCCGGCCAATACACAGACCCAATCCATAACTTGCCATCTTCTCTCTCATATGCTTCACTAACATACTTCATCGTCTTCCCTTCTGTCCTCAAGTATCTCAAGAATCTCTCCTGTCTCTCCAGAGAGTTTCACAACAATTCGATGAGGTTTCCCACCATTAAATTAAGCGTTTTGATGAAAAACTTTCCAACAAAAGAGTGACTTAGAAACACACGAGTAAACAAACTGTCTTTGGAGTGCAATGCCACCCAAAAATCTCCTGTCGGCGTGCGTCGGATATCGTCCATAGGACCCGGAATCTTGGCGAAAACCTCGTTGGTCCCGGCTTTAGGACCCTTGACCCATATTCTATGGATAGTATTTGTACCACTTTCGCAGGTGAGTACAAAGGATCCGTCCTTGCTTAGAGCTAAACCATTAGGTAAATGAAGTTTGTCCATTATAACTGTGGCCTCTTTCTTCTTCATATCGTATTTAATTACTCTTCCTGTCTTCTCCCCTGACATATACACGTAGAACACTTGCCTGTCCAACAAAACAAACATAATACATACTCAAGTTGGTTACAACTTACAAGTATATATGTTTGTTTGATATAATATATATACGATCACTTTTTAGATTTATTGGCTATGTTACACATTCTATTAATCTATTCTATATATAGATTATTTATTATTCAATTTATTTATGTTTTCATTTTCCATGTTTTGCTAATGTTACCAACAAGATAAAAAATATTAAGACCGTGAATCTAAATTAACGAAGATGTAATTTTTTAATTACTCGAAGTGGTATTTATCGCTGATTGAAGTAGAAAGCGTCTTCCTCTTGGTCTATATCCATTTGGTTCGCAAACATGACTTTGCGACCTTCGGCTTCATCAACAACTAACTCGGCCAAGCCTCCCTCTGGTCCGGCCTTCATGACTCCAAAGTAACCATCACAAAAGTACAGATCTCCTGTTTTCTTATGGAAGCTAAGTCCCAATGGTCTCCCACAACTTGGAACTACTTTATGCCTTGAACAGTTATCTCTTCACTCACCAAAAAAAAGGGGAGGAGGTCAGATTCATTAGCAAGGTTAATGTGAATCAATGTTCTAATAAAGGGATGCCTTCTTTACACCCCCCAAACTACTTAAACCCACACCAAACCCCCCTAAACTTTTAGGCTCATTAAGAAACCCCATAAACTAATCTGCTTCATTAGTTTTCTCCCTAAAGTATTTTTCCTGAATTAATTCCACATATCGTATGATTTCGACGTGATTGCGTTTAGTTTCATAAAACGCGATCAGACAAATCACGTTGACCATAAAACTACCCGATAATCTCCCCACCCAACCGTATGACCCGACTTAAGTTAAAAGACCCGAATATGAAACTCTCGACATAATTTCGCCCTCAATTGCTCTGAAACTAGGGTTCATACTTCATCTCTATGAAAAGAAGCTTAAGGAAGCTTCATAGAGATTGTTTTTTAGTTTAAGATTTGAATCTTACTTACAACGTAAAAGAGAGCAACGATCTACAATATTCTTTTTCTTTTTTTTATGAACACGATCTAAGGTATTCTATGTAAGTTTTCTTATATGTTTTTTGCTTTGGATTATTTGTGGTTTGGTGGATGTTTCAGTTCCCTTTTGTTCCAGGACCTATGTCTAAAGCTATATATTACCGAAGAACTTTAGTTACAAGCTCCAAGAAATTTTTATTCAATGCAAGTGGCAGATGAACCCGGGATGGTCTTAAAGGCTAGAGTTAGGGCGCTACAAGCTGCAACCACGTCAAGAAAAATTCTTCTTCTTTTGTGACTTTTACTATTGAATTTTTGAGATTGCACATTATTCTGTCCAGAGTTCTATAATCTCCATCGGGCTGTGTTCTGTGTGTTAGAAAATTTTGTTGCTTACTTATTTCCCATAAAACAAGAGAAAAGAGACAAAGGGATCATCTTGTTCTCGTTTGTAAGGAGCCACTTTGTTGTAGTGACATAGTTTGTTTTATATACATAAACATTTGTAAACTTGATTATGTTAAACGTAAGCCATCACAGTCATCACAATAACTTGAAGATTATTAGTCTATGTTTGTCTGAGAACAACAAAAGTGTCAATTGTCAAACAACATGTTCGCATGTCATCATCTGGATTCAGCGTAGACAACGTCTAATATAATTTTTCCTATAAAGGAAAATATTCAAAGTCAACACAAGGAAAAATGGTTTACTAAAAATTCTCAGAAAACATCATTTATAGGATCACAAAGTTATTAAAATAACCATAAGACGCAAAACTAAACAAGAATTATTAAAACTCCCAAAGGTCATCATTCATAGATTTGGTTTGTTATAAGAACATTCATAAATCACCATCCTTCCTTAGTTTATGCGTGCCTCATTCTCCATCTTTAATAAATAGAACCTTCACCTAGTAGCTCTGTCTTTCTCCAATTCGATACATGTGCTTTACGAGAGTGGCGTAAGGTTGTTTAAGGTGTACGTGTAAGGTAGGGTTTGTTAGCATAGGTTTTTTCTATTAACGTGTCGGGTCTTTTTGTGTGGATCATGGATCCAAAAAAAATTATTGGATCGGATAAAGAGTAATCGCTATTTTTAAACGTTTTTTTAATTTCTAAACGCATGTACTCTTATATAAGAAAAAAATGTGTAATTAACTTGAAATAAATAGTTTAGGTGGATATTTGATGAATCATTTAATTTTGTGGGGTTAGGAGAAGAGCTTAAAAGTCTAGGGGGATTGACTGTGGTTTTAAGTAGTTTGCGGGGCGTAGAGAAGTCAACCCTCTAATAAATCTGTCATAAATAAATTAGCCTTAAGCGAAACGATATTTATGAACTATTTTTCAAAATCGGCTTAGATAGCCTGTAGGCGTCCCATCTATACAAGTACAACTAATCCCCTATAAAACGTTTAATTACTACCTAATGATTTTTTGAACATTGATCAAAATCTATTAAACGACTAAATAGAACAATGAAAACATAGGAAGGTTAGCATTTTTTTGTTAAGATTGAACCTGTGAGGAGAAGAGTGGGCGAACTCAACCCAGCCTAGCTCTTCGCCGCGCCATTTGAGGATGCGACCGTCAGTGACGCCAACGTAAGGGCCTTCACCTTGTGAATCGAATTCTAAGCTCTCTGGTCCATCGCCAGGGAGAGGAATGGTCTTAGCCACTTGGAGAACGTTCTTCGTGCCCTTTAGGAGGTCCGGCGCGTTGATTGATGGCAAGAAGAAATAGCAAACGATGGCTAAAACAACCGGAAAGGCTGCAACCTGCTTCAGAACTCTCTGGCTAATCGGCATCTCTCTTGTCTCTGAGGAGAAGTTGTTATGTGAATGATGATGTGCACTTGATTACTCTATTAAATAGATAAAACTGATATTCTTTTTCAAGTGCTTTGGACACAACACACGTCACACACGTTGAACAGGTACATATTAGTGTTCTCTTTAACCAAAAAGGCTTATATGTATCAATCAGTGTTCTACCTTTTGTCTTTATACTGTTTCTTTTCTGAACAAAACTTTCTTGATCTTTGACCCATACAATGTTTTCTAGGCCACTAGTCTCGATGATACTAAACTATTCTTTCTCAGAAAAACACTCAGAACAAGGGACCAATGACAAGGGACCAATGACAAGGGACCAGTGACTCGTTTTTGTTACTGTACCAATAGAAAACACCACCGACAATTAATGGGGACGCAGATCAAAAAAATATACGGATCAAACATACGATGCATATCAAATAGAACAAATACCGATTAAATAAATTCGCAGAATAAATATAGATCGAACTAGTTAAACTAATTTACTGAATTATTATATTTAAACGAATTTAAAAAATATAAGTAAAATATTTAAAATAAAATTACAAATTCTTATATATAAACAGTAAATGTTATTATTTTATTAAATATGATCAAAATTTAAACATTATATAAAATAAATACAATTACAACATACAATTAAATTGAAAAAGTTAATAGAGAGTATTTTTGTTTGTGCATAAAATATTTGCAATAATTTCTCTAATGTTAGTTATAAGTTTTCCTTGTCGAAACTCCAAATATCTTATTTTTAACATATTAAAAATTTTATAATTCACTTAAGAAACAAATTGAAAATGTACTTTTATTTTTCAATTATTTTTGGGGTATATATAACCTGAAATATGAAAAACCAGTTAAAGAAAGGATAAAAATACATGAATGTCTCATAATATATGTATGTATGACACAAAAAAAGAAATTATATACAATATTTCATTGTCTAAAATATGAATGATAATAAAATAACTATTTAAATTTATAAATATAATCAATCAATAAAATGCATGAATTCATTTAACTGATTTCTATAAAAATCTTATAAGATGAAATAAAACCAACCATATATGTTTTCTATTTATTTAAATATTATATAAGATTATTTAGTGTAGCTAAATAAATATTTATGCAGAAAATTATGTTAAATTTATGAATATGTCAAGTAAAAAAATATATAAGTGTTTACAAAAAAATTATAGAATTTGTTTTGTTTATTAATGAAATAAATTAAGATGGGTGTAGTATTTATAAGAAAAAGAAGAAGAAAATTACCTATTGGGCCTCTATTTTTGGCCATCTTCTTTTTTTTGCTATGTTTGCGGGACAATTTTTTTCTTACATATAAAATTATTTACAAACAGTTTACTAAATATTATATTATTTTCTTTTTGTTCTGCATATTAATGATGAATAGACAAAAAGTGCATATAAAACTGAAGACTATTTCTCCTGTGTTTCTTCTGCTTTTGTACTGCATCATATTCATAGCCTTACATTTGGTTTGAGGGGGAATTTCATGTTTACCACTTTCATGGTACTATTATTTATCTTTACTACCACTAAAGAGACATTTTCAGAATTATTTTTTTCATTAAGTGGCAAAAGACTCTTATAACCATGTTATATATATATATAATAAATAATTATTTAAATAAAATATTAAAAATTAAAAAATAAAAATAAATTTTTATTTTTTATGTTTTCGAATTATACTTTTTCAAATTCGAACTTTTTATAAAAAAAAATTCAAATTGTTTTTTCAAAATTTCTTTTTGAAAATCAAAAATTATGTTTGAAATTTTTTTTTTATATTTTTTAAGGATTTATTTATATATTTATTAGAATCCTAAATTTCACATTCCAATAACCATATCCCACCTCTCAACTTTAAACCCTAATTCTAGATTAGTTAATTCTAAGGGTATAAATGTCTTTTACCCTTCATTAAAAGTGAGAGTAAAAGTGGTACTATGAATGTGATATTTGTGGCAATTTCCCTTGGTTTGAAAACATCACTTTATATTAACAATTATATATATATTTTATTTAATTATTACAACATATTTTAAATTAATATATTAATGTTTTATCCAAAATAATGTTTTAAATCTGTAAAAGTAAAACTAAGAAATTAAAAGATTTATAAAATAGTATAAATTTAAAGAAATTAAAAGATTCATAAAATAGTATAAATTTAATGTTTTAATTAAAATTTTGATCTTTAAACTAATAGTATATTTATTAATAAATATTTATAAAAGAATTATGTCCGCATGTGCGGTCAAAACACCTAGTATAGTATAAGAATAAAAATAAATCCCTGATAATTTTTGATATTTTCACAATTCAGTAGTATTCAAGTGTATGTACAACACCTAGCGAAATTTCGGAACAAGAGTATATTACCAGTAATGTTGAGTCGAAGTAAATAAAAAGAATTAAAAATTTAATTCTGTAATATTATTTGCATAGTAAACCGAAACAACTCAATTACAATGCTTAGGGATCAAGAATGTTCGATGTTGAAGAGAAAGGAACGACATAACTAAAAGAAACCAACCAAGTTATCTTCTAAAGAAACAAAATCCTCTGACTTAATTCTGTGCAATCCATCTTGTAATCAATATATCCCATTTGAAGATGCAAAGTGTAGAAAAGCCTTTCACCATGAGACCTTGGCGATGAAACATCCACAAGAACAAAACCCATCTTCTTCTAACCCACTTAACACATTAGATATCCAAAAGCTATGAATCTTGGACGATGAGATTTGGACCATCACTTCGTTGTCTCCAAGCCTAGTCACAGACACAGTCGAGACATAACGCACAACCACCTTTGGTTGCTGCTTAACGTGATGTTCAATGTCTCTTTGACCCGATACTCGCACCAAAAGTTCTTCCTTCTTTTGTATTAGCTTCTTCACTTCCTCTTGCAGCTCTGGTATGTACTTCAAGCTCCTCGAAACCGTTTAGGAATACTTAACTTCTTCTGCAAGAAAGTAAAGAAAAAAGTGTTAGTTTTATATTCTTCCTCTAAATAATATAGAGACATATATGATTTATCAGAGTAGCTACTTACCGATTGATCAGAGGCTGGAAGACAGGAACGCAGAGATGAGAACAAAGAGTTGATCTTCTTCTGACGGTCACGCTCGCTTGCATTGTGTTTAAGCTTCTTGGTTACAACCGGGTTCTTGTCTATTCCAATTACTTCTGACGAAACAGAAACCCCTAAGCACGTTCTGTTGATGAACCACTCCAAAAGTCTCCGGAAAATAAAAAAATGTGCCGTTGGTGAGGTACTCTCCACTACCGTAGTAGCTCTCGTACTCTCTCGTAGCTCTCGTACACTGGAGGGACCAATGCACACATTTTCTTTGCTTAATTAGAGACAAGTTTATAGCTTATGTTTTCTATCGAAGCTGTACTTTGGCTGGAATAAAAGTGTCTCCCGATTATATAGCGGATAAAGGATTTAAGAAAAAAATCTACGTTGTTAGATATTAATCTACAAACTATATAATAAAGATTTTTCAAAAAAAAAAACCTATATAATAAAGTTGTAATTTGATTCGTTCAGACTATATAGTTATGCGTTATATATACTTATATTTACTACAATGATAAATATGTAGGTCTTGGTAGCGGTAGGACACAGTTTGGCACGTTCGGGAGCTTATGTTCCACGCATGCACTAGGTCCAGTCATCCTTCCTTGGATATAATGTATAGGAATTGAAGAGGCATATGAAAACTATAATAACATTATTATTTACATACTGAAATATGTTAAAACACGTTTTTAATATGATGGTCGGAGGAGTGGACGGTGATGGCATGGACGGTGATGTTAGGTGGCTGAAATTATTGACGTTGGTTTTGTCAAAGATTGTGAGCTCACCAAACACCTTCTTCATGCTTATAAAATGAGAGATATGGTGAACCATTTCATTCATCCCAAAAATCAAAATCACAGAGAGAAGTGAGGAAGAAGAAGAACGTGAGAGAGAAAAAAAAAAAAATTTCTTACGGGTATTTGGGATCGGGTTGAGAGAAAATTATTTAGAGAGTTTTGGTATTTTCTCCTATTATAACGAGAAAATTATTAATCGATTTCTCCGTTATAATTGAGAGGTTGTAACTCCTATTATTTTTCTCGTAATAAATTCTTCTACCTTGTCCGTAGTTTTTACCCTTTGGGGTTTTCCACGTTAAATCCGGTGTTCCATTTATTACACTATTTCTCAAATTATTAGCTGTGATCCTGCTCTATCCGGTCCAGTTTTACAACAAGTGGTATCAGAGCATAGGTTCTGGAAGAAGCAATGGCGGCAAAATTTGAGATCGAAAAATTCAACGGCAGTAACTTTGCGCTGTGGAAGTTGAAGATGAAGGCTATCTTGAGAAAAGATGGTTGTTTAGCGGCCATTAGTGCAAGACCGGCTACATACACAGATGATGATAAATGGAACGAGATGGATGGGAATGCTATGGCAAATCTTCATCTTGCCCTTGCAGATGGAGTGTTGTCAAGCATAGAGGAGAAGAAGACTGCAAAGGAGATATGGGATCACCTTGCAAAATTGTACGAGGCCAAATCGCTGCACAATAAAATTTTCCTCAAGAAGAAGCTTTATACCCTTCGGATGGGAGAATATACTTCAGTGACGGAGCACATCAACACGTTGAATACTTTATTTTCTCAACTCACTTCGTTGAGTTATAAAGTAGAATCACAAGAAAATTCTGAGCTTCTACTTCAAAGTCTACCAGATTCATATGATCAACTCATCATCAACTTAACAAATAATGTCTCCACCGACAGTCTAGTCTTTGACGATGTTGCAGCTGCGGTTCTAGAAGAAGAAAGTCGGCGCAAAAGTAAGGAAGACAGACGGGAAAATTCTCAAATAGAGGCATTGACGGTGATGAGAGGGAGATCAATGGAACATGGCTCAAGTGGGAGTCACAAACATGGTAGATCAAAGTCAAGAAGTAAGAAGACTTTTAAATGCTACCACTGTGGCAAGAAGGGTCACTTGAAGAAGGATTGTTGGGAATTGAAGAATTCCAACCCTCAAGGAAATGTCGCAAACACTTCAGATAATGGAATCGCGCTATGTTGTGAAGCAACAATTTCAAGCGAAAATAGAAGAAGGTTCGCTGATATATGGTTGTTGGACTCAGGAGCTACATATCACATGACCTCTAGAAGAGAATGGTTCCATCATTATGAACCCCTCTCAGGAGGATCTGTGTACAGTTGCAATGATCATGAACTTAAGATTGTTGGCACTGGATCCATTCAACTGAAGATGTATGATGGTACAGTTTGTACTATTCATGAGGTGCGACACGTGGAAGGCCTGAAAAAGAATTTACTATCTGTGGGGCAACTTGATGATCTTGGTTGCAAAGTTGAAGTTCAAAATGGTACTCTAAAAGTAATTAGAGGAGCACTTGTGCTTATGAAAGGAGAGAAGATAGCTGCGAAGTTATGCATGTTAAGAGGAGAAACTCTGTCAGAATCAGAAGCATATGTTGCTTCAAGCAGTTCCAGTGAGAAAGCTACTACGGTGTGGCATCAGAAACTTGGGCATATGTCTGAACAAGGCATGAAAATTCTTGCAGAGAAGAAGTTACTTCCGGGTCTCACAAAGGTATCACTATCCTTTTGTGAGCATTGTGTGACAAGCAAGCAGCATCGGTTGAAGTTTAGCACGTCAAATTCTAGAAGTAAAGTTATTCTAGAATTGGTTCACTCTGATGTGTGGCAAGCACCAGTTATATCACTAGGAGGAGCGAAGTACTTTGTGTCCTTCATCGATGACTACTCCAGGAGATGTTGGGTGTATCCTATCAAGAGTAAGGCAGATGTGTTTTCAGTTTTCAAAGTTTTCAAAGCACGGGTGGAACTTGAATCTGAGAAGAAGATCAAGTGTTTGAGGACAGATAATGGAGGTGAATACACTGGTGATGTATTTAGCCAATTCTGTAAAGTAGAGGGCATCAAAAGGCAGTTCACTACATCATACACTCCTCAACAAAATGGAGTGGCAGAGCGGATGAACAGGACTCTGTTAGAAAGAACAAGAGCAATGTTGGGAGCTGCAAGCTTAGAGAAGAAATTCTGGGCAGAAGCAGTCAACACCGCATGTTATGTGATAAATCGGTCGCCATCAACTGCAATTGAGTTGAAAACACCGATGGAGATGTGGACAGGAAAGCCTGTCGACTATTCAGACCTCCATATATTTGGGAGTCCAGTGTATGTAATGTACAATAACCAAGAAACTACAAAGCTAGATCCAAAGTCTAGAAAGTGTGTGTTCTTGGGATATGCTGATGGAGTAAAGGGGTATCGCCTGTGGGATCCCACTGCCCACAAGGTTATAATCAGCAGAGATGTTATCTTCACAGAAGATAAGAAGATCGAAGAAGAAAGAAGCAGTTCAAAAGAAAGGTCAGAGACTGTAGCAGTACAAGTGGAAAAGGAGAATTCTTCTGGAGCAACACCAGAACACGAGGAAGCCGAACCTGCCGAGTTGGAAGAAGAACTTGGTAAAGGAAAACGTGTAAGAACTACACCAGCTTGGCACGAGGATTATGATCTGAACTGCAACGTTGCATATTGTCTTTTAACTGAGGACGGAGAGCCATCAAATCTCCAAGAAGCAATGAGCAGTCCAGATGTTTCTCAGTGGATGGAAGCAATGCAAGAAGAAATTGAAGCTCTACATAAAAATAAAACTTGGGAGCTCGTACCATTACCGCAAGGAAGAAAAGCCATTGGAAACAAATGGGTCTATAAGATCAAGCGAAATGGTGATGACCAAGTGGAGCGGTATCGTGCTAGATTGGTGGTGAAAGGATATGCTCAGAAAGAAGGCATTGACTTCAATGAAATTTTTTCACCTGTGGTTCGACTTACAACAGTTCGGATACTGTTGGCAATGTGCGCTACATTTGACTTACATCTAGAGCAACTAGATGTGAAAACAGCGTTTCTTCATGGAGATCTTGAGGAAGAAATTTATATGCTCCAACCAGAAGGTTTTGAAGAAAAAGAAAAGGAGAACTTGGTTTGCAGGTTAAACAAATCTTTGTACGGTCTAAAGCAGGCGCCAAGATGTTGGTACAAGAGATTTGATTCCTTCATCATGAGCCTTGGATATAGCAGACTTCATGCAGACCCTTGTGCATATTTCAAGAGGTTTAGTGAAACATAGTTCATTACTCTGCTGTTATATGTAGACGACATGTTGATAGCAGGCCCCAACAATGATCGTATCAATGAATTGAAGGCACAGTTGGCTAGGGAGTTCGAGATGAAGGACTTGGGACCAGCAAACAAGATTCTAGGGATGCAAATTCACCGAGACAGAAATAATAGGAAGATTTGGCTGTCACAGAAGAATTATTTGAAGAAAATCTTGCGGAGGTTCAACATGCAAGAGTGTAAGCCAATCTTTACCCCACTTCCTATTAATTTCAAGTTATCCTCCGGTATGAGTCCTAGCAGTGAAGAAGGAAGGATGGAAATGTCTCGAGTACCGTATGCAGCAGCAGTGGGGAGTTTAATGTTCGCAATGATTTGTACACGACCAGACATTGCACAAGCAGTGGGAGTAGTAAGTCGGTACATGGCGAATTCTGGTAAAGAGCATTGGAATGCCGTAAAAAGGATTTTACGGTACATTAAAGGAACCTCGGATGTTGCATTATGTTATGGAGGATCAGACTTTGTTGTCAGAGGCTATGTTGATTCAAATTATGCAGGCGATCTAGATAAAAGCAAATCCACAACCGGTTATGTGTTTGCACTTGCTAGCGGAGCTGTAAGTTGGGTTTCAAAACTACAGTCAATTGTGGCTACATCGACAAACGAAGCAGAGTATGTAGCAGCTACACAAGCTAGTAAAGAGGCGATGTGGTTGAAGATGGTAATGGAGGAACTCGGGCACAAACAAGAGAAAATTTCTCTTTTTTGTGACAGCCAGAGTGCCGTGCATCTTGCAAGGAATCCAGCCTTTCATTCAAAAACCAAGCACATACGAGTCCAGTATCACTTCGTTCGTGAGAAAGTGGAAGAAGGCACGGTGGATATGCAGAAGATTCATACAAAAGAAAATGTAGCAGATTTTATGACGAAAGCAGTCACTACTGACAAGTTTATTTGGTGTCGATCCTCTTGTGGCCTGAAGGAGACGTAAGCAACATGGAATGACAAGGTAGAAAGAATGGTGTGAAGATCCGATTGATCCTCAATCAAATCTTCAAGTGGGAGATTGTTAAAACACGTTTTTAATATGATGGTCGGAGGAGTGGACGGTGATGGCATGGACGGTGATGTTAGGTGGCTGAAATTATTGACGTTGGTTTTGTCAAAGATTGTGAGCTCACCAAACACCTTCTTCATGCTTATAAAAGGAGAGATATGGTGAACCATTTCATTCATCCCAAAAAATCAAAATCAGGGAAGTGAGGAAGAAGAAGAACGTGAGAGAGAAAAAAAAAAAAAAATTCTTTTTTCTTACGGGTATTTGGGATCGGGTTGAGAGAAAATTATTTAGAGAGTTTGGGTATTTTCTCCTATTATAACGAGAAAATTATTAATCGATTTCTCCGTTATAATTGAGAGGTTGTAACTCCTATTATTTTTCTCGTAATAAATTCTTCTACCTTGTCCGTGGTTTTTACCCTTTGGGGTTTTCCACGTTAAATCCGGTGTTCTATTTATTACACTATTTCTCAAATTATTAGCTGCGATCCTGCTCTATCCGGTCCAGTTTTACAACAAAATATGAGTCAGCATAAGATATTGTTGGAGGCGTGTGGTAATCAGGTGGAAGATGATTTTGGCTAAATCATCCTGATATCTTCTCAATTTGCATTGTTTTAACCATTCATTCTAGCATATGCTGACCATTTAGGATAGCATTTAGATATGTTTAGGATTGCATTGCATTACATATGTCCTTATCAGGTGATGGAGATTTCAATTGGTGACTTTGGAGCATTTAGAGATGGTTTGGAGGCAAAAAGGGGTGATTATCGAGAAGGAGACGCATTGATCAAGTGTCCCAGCGGCATAAGGAAGTCCCAGCGGCCTTTTGGCCCCTCAAGAAGCCGCTGCCAGCGCTGAGAAACGGAGACCAAGTATGGGAGCGGCCTTTCGCAGCGGTGTACCGAAGCCCTTGTAGACGCTCGAGAGATGAAGACTCAAGAAATGGAGACCAAGTGCAGGAGCGGCCTGACGCAGCGGTGTGACGAGACCGCTGGGAAAATACCTCGTTCCCTGCCGCGTTCGTACTTGTCGCAGCGGTGTGATGACGAAGCAAGTAAGCCACTGCGAGTGTCCCAACGGCTAGGCGGAGCGGTTTCACGTGGCCGCTGCGAGTCAAGAAAGTCAACATTTTCCGGGTTTGACCAGATAATTACCAATTTGTGTTTTGGTTAACCCAGGTTTGTTGGGTTAAACCAGGTTCGACTTTAAGCTACTATAAAGGTCCTTCAGACCTAATTGTAGGATCTTATCTTGTTTTCTATCAAATCACAAAAGAACTTTTAGGTGAAAGATCATATCTTGATCATTTCTCTCTTGTGATTGCTTGATTTTCTTGATCTCTTATCATGTTTAGCACCAAATCATCTTTGATTCTTGGGCTCATCATGGAGAGTAGAGAGTAGTCATCTTTGGATTCATGGTTAGGGAGATTAAGGGTGATTAAGCTAGATCTAAGGTGTTTAGGTATAGATCAATCTTATTCCTTGCTAGTAGAGGGCTTTAATGCAATTTTAGAGTTAGCCTCTCCAAAGTTGAGCTCTAGGCATTTCATACCCGGAAGGTGTTTGATGAAATGCCTGAACCAACTCTTCTAAGCTTTTAACATCCTTTGCCAAAGGGATTTGTTGTTAAAGGTGTTAAGATGGCTAGTAGACTTGAGATTAATGATTAATTAGGTAACATTCAACCAAAGGAATTTGATGCTTGAGTTATCTAGGTAAATGAGCATTCATCTAGGGATAGAGTTTGCTTAGGATTGTGTCTAGGCCTAAGGAAGATATAGATTGGTTAAAAGTTGACACCTTTAGGTTGAATCTTG
This sequence comes from Brassica napus, assembly GCF_020379485.1. Lineage (NCBI taxonomy): Eukaryota > Viridiplantae > Streptophyta > Magnoliopsida > Brassicales > Brassicaceae > Brassica > Brassica napus. Next base: position 33,666,938 of record NC_063447.1, on the reverse strand, counting down.
ATCACCCAAGATCAATTCCCATAGCCCATGAGTTCTCCCTTCTTATAAGAAAGAAAGCTTGTGCCTTTATTGCATTTTAGGAAGTAAGTTAGTTTCAAATCATCTCAAAAACTGGTAGCACTTAGATTAAGCATGGTCTTGCATTCCCTTTGCATCATAATCACCTAGGATTGGTTCGACAATCTTTTATACTACATTGATTTGATCTTAGACCCTTGAAAAGTCTTATATCAAATTGCTCCAAAGTCACCAATTGAAATCTCCATCACCTGATAAGGACATATGTAATGCAATGCAATCCTAAACATATCTAAATGCTATCCTAAATGGTCAGCATATGCTAGAATGAATGGTTAAAACAATGCAAATTGAGAAGATATCAACTCAATTTGATATAAGACTTTTCAAGGGTCTAAGATCAAATCAATGTAGTATAAAAGATTGTCGAACCAATCCTAGGTGATTATGATGCAAAGGGAATGCAAGACCATGCTTAATCTAAGTGCTACCAGTTTTTGAGATGATTTGAAACTAACTTACTTCCTAAAATGCAATAAAGGCACAAGCTTTCTTTCTTATAAGAAGGGAGAACTCATGGGCTATGGGAATTGATCTTGGGTGATCAAGATTCAACCTAAAGGTGTCAACTTTTAACCAATCTATATCTTCCTTAGGCCTAGACACAATCCTAAGCAAACTCTATCCCTAAATGAATGCTCATTTACCTAGATAACTCAAGCATCAAATTCTTTGGTTGAATGTTACCTAAGTAATCATTAATCTCAAGTCTACTAGCCATCTTAACACATTTAACAACAAATCCCTTTGGCAAAGGATGTTAAAAGCTTAGGAGAGTTGGTTCAGGCATTTCATCAAACACCTTCCGGGTATGAAATGCCTAGAGCTCAGCTTTGGAGATGCCAACTCTAAAATTGCATTAAAAGCCCTCTATTAGCAAGGAATAAGATTGATCTATACCTAAACACCTTAGATCTAGCTTAATCACCCTTAATCTCCCTAACCCATGAATCCAAAGATGACTACTCACTACTCTCCATGATGAGCCCAAGAATCAAAGATGATTTGGTGCTAAACATGATAAGAGATCAAGAAAATCAAGCAATCACAAGAGAGAAATGATCAAGATATGATCTTTCACCTAAAAGTTCTTTTGTGATTTGATAGAAAACAAGATAAGATCCTACAATTAGGTCTGAAGGACCTTTATAGTAGCTTAAAGTCGAACCTGGTTTAACCCAACAAACCTGGGTTAACCAAAACACAAATTGGTAATTATCTGGTCAAACCCGGAAAATGTTGACTTTCTTGACTCGCAGCGGCCACGTGAAACCGCTCCGCCTAGCCGCTGGGACACTCGCAGCGGCTTACTTGCTTCGTCATCACACCGCTGCGACAAGTACGAACGCGGTAGGGAACGAGGTATTTTCCCAGATGTCTTGTCACACCGCTGCGTCAGGCGGCTCCCGCACTTGGTCTCCATTTCTTGAGTCTTCATCTCTCGAGCGTCTACAGCGGCTTCGGTACACCGCTGCGAAAGGCCGCTCCCATACTTGGTCTCCGTTTCTCAGCGCTGGCAGCGGCTTCTTGAGGGGCCAAAAGGCCGCTGGAACTTCCTTATGCCACTGGGACACTTGATCAATGCGTCTCCTCGAGAATCACCCCTTTTTGCCTCCAAACCATCTCTAAATGCTCCAAAGTCACCAATTGAAATCTCCATCACCTGATAAGGACATATGTAATGCAATGCAATCCTAAACATATCTAAATGCTATCCTAAATGGTCAGCATATGCTAGAATGAATGGTTAAAACAATGAAAATTGAGAAGATATCAACTCCCCCAAACTTGTATCTTACTTGTCCTCAATTGACCTTGTAAGAACTCATAAGAGAGAGAGGTTTGAAGGTGGGAACTCATAGCCAAAAGTAACACTTCCTAGCACTCAACTTAACATCCTAAAGAAACATAGCAAATAGCATGAGCATTCTCCTTATTATACTCTAGCTTCTCTAGGCCTATCCATACTCTTTTTCCTCTACTCAAGTTGCAATACTTTCTACCAACAAGTCCCTTCAATCAGCTCTCACATTGATTCACACACACACACACAAGGTGAAGTCTCACAAATGGGCACATGATCTCAATCATTTGGCTAGGTATGCAATGGTCTAATATGAATGAAGAGATGGGTTCAAATGTTTTTTTATTTAAGGGTGGTTATCACTCAAAACAAGGAGCTTGATCATTATGCAAAATTTATCTAAGATTAGAAGCAACTCATGCATACATAGATTCATTCTCATCATTCTACCCCATTTTGTTATAAATGATCACAAGTTCTACCCTCTTTATCATCATCTCAAAAATCAATCTAAAACCCCTCACATCACTCACCCAATGTACAACTCTCTCCTTTTTTTTTTATGACCCACTCACTAGGGATTTTAATCCACTTTCCACAAGCTCTAACCCTTTTTTTTTTTTTTTTTTTAATTTCCTTCCCCAACTTCTTTTTGATCTTTTTTTTTAGGGGGAAGGTTCTTTGTTCCATAATCAAGAGCTTCTTATTATCATTTTTTTTTTTATATATATATCCCTAGGAGCTTTATTTTCATATCTCTCATCTTTCTCACTCTCCAAACCCAAGATATTGAAATTTAAAACACAAACCCCTCTCACCATCCCCAAATGCTAACTCATTGTGCTAGCAAGAGATGAGAATAAACCTATGTTGCCTCCAATACTCTCAAGATTTTGCACATGACAAGCTATCAAAAGAGGCCTCACTCATGCAATTCAATGTTTGGTCTCAAAGAATGGTTAGGGTTTTAGGGTATGGAGTGCCATTTGGGTTAACAAAGATAGGTATGAAGGAATAAGATAACCCAAACGTGTATGAGATCCATGATCAAGTATGCAAATGCCCATATGCAAGAGAGATTAAGTTCATTCAAGCCAAGTTTAGATTGGAGCTGATCTTAAGAACAATGCTAACATCAAGCAAGCAAACAAGTTTCAAGAAGAGTTTTCAAGGCTCGAAGCGTACAAGGTTTTCAAGAGATGCTTAAGCTACTTGATATGTTTAACTAGGGTGTCATTTTGAGTTCTAGACAAGGGTTCTTTGCAAGGCATTTTAAATCATTATTCCCAATGCAAGTGAATGCAACCTATATGCTCTAGACTCAATCTTAAAAGTGCAAGTGATGCAACTACATGTTTCTTTTTGTGTTTTTCAAATTTTTTTATTTTTTTTTGGTTTTTTCTATGCATATATGTATGTACAATGCGATGCATGAGACTCAATTCATCAAAGAAAACATGATCAAATACTTGATACCTCCCCCAAACTTTGTTCACACAGTCTCTGTGTTAGAAAGTAGAAGGAGATACCGAAAAGAGAAATAAATGCAAAGAAAAACTGATATATACAAAGGAAGGGTGATGATGAAACCTGGCTAAGCAAAGGAGGATGCTCCCTCCGTGTCGTCGTCGTCGGTAGCGACTGAAGGAGACTCGTTGGAGGAGGCTTGGGGTGGAGGAGCTGTGTTCCTGCGTCTACGACGGAGTCGGTACTCCGGGGAACGAGGAGGTCCATAGAAGACAGGGTATGGGAGAGTAGATGGACCAGCAGCTGCCAACACGTCATCCCGTTGACAACCAGAACCGATAGACACTTGAGAGAGAAGTGCAGTGACCTTTTTCATCTGTCTCTTAAGCGCTTTCACTGAGTTCTTCAGCTTGTGGATGGTGGAATCTTGCATCTTGTTCCACCGAAGCAACTTGGCGTTTTGAGAGAGAGCTTGGCGCAATGCAATGTTCGGTGTAACTCCACCATAAGGCTGAAAGTGGTATCTCTCTGTCCCATACACCGAGGCTGGTGTGGTCGGTCCTTCGTCATCAGCATCACTAGGACGAGCTGCCCGAGAAGAACTGGCCTTGGTCTTCTTTTTGCGCGCTTTGGTGATGGTCTCGAGTACACCAAAATCTGCGGGAATGAGCTCATGAGCAGCTGGAGCGAAGAGTACATGCCGAGGATCAGATAGCGTCGTCAATCTCTCACAAGGGAGGAATATCTGTAGCTGCTCAGGTTCGAGATCAGTGGACCAAAAGGGGTAACCATACCGATCGCCAGATTGGCCGGTAAGGAAATGGGTTTTCTTCAAGTAAGCGAGATCAATGGAGGCTGGAGCATGATCCTGAGGTCCCAAATCTATCCCAAATGCTTCCAAGATCGGAGTAATGAAGCTCCCGATAAACAGCGTCGGTTTTTCATTCGGAGTTGTCCAAGCCCAATCTCGGTAGTACTCAAACCGCTTCATCAACAATCCCACAAGTCCCAAATCCTCAAAATCTTCCGGATCGGTGTGGAGTAGCGTTCCTTCCTCAAGAATAGGGAGAAGTCCAAGAGCTAGAAGTTTGAGCTCATCATCGTTTGCTCCGCCCGGTTCCCTCCGTGAGTAAAAGGTGTGAGTAAGGACCTTGTGGGCATATCTCACTCCCGGGTTAGAGATGTCATTGCTCTTGTCCTCTCCCGCTGTACGCGACCACCCCGTAATCACTGTCCATATGTCATCCACAATTGCCGACCTAGCAGGTAGAAACGACCCACGGTTGTCCGAGAAACCGAGAATGGAGCTTAGCTTCTTGAAACCCACCTTATAGGTTCTCTCATTGATCTTAAAACTGATGCGCCCAAACCCCTCGGTCCTATGTTCGTCGCAATGGTATTGCACGAAGAATGTAGACAAAAACTCACAAGAAGCCTCCTTGTGAATCCCGTAGCTCATGCCAAGTGTGACTCCATGCCCATGTTCCGGAGAATCATCCTTACATCTTCATAGATCCCAAGCGCATGAAGAGCTTCAGCATCCGGAAATCTCATGGGGTTCCATTTGACATCATCATAAAGGCGCTCATAGAGTTGTGCTGAAGTCGGTTTGCTGGTTGGGGGCACTCTCTTCCGCTTCTTAGCTGGCTTGGGAGCAGGTGTTTCTTCCTCCTCATCTTCAGTATCAGCTCTAAGACCCTCTTTTATCATCTCTTCGATCTCTGCCTCCAATGTCGCTCTGTCAGCTGGCGACTTTTCTCTTTGCTGTGGAGCTCTGCGCCGGGAAACCTGAGCTGGTGGGTTTGGCTTTGATCGTCCTGCTCGTGGTGGGCTGGTTCTTGTCCCAGCTCGAGACGAAGTGCCTACATCCACAATGCGATCAGTTTCGGGACCGCGATCTTTCCCCGTGTCCTGCTATCAACAAGCTCGAAATTGTATAAGTGACATGATCAATAAGAAACAAATTAAAGCTTGGAAAGAGTTAATGAGTTCAAAAACAGCAAATGGCATTCATACTCATCTTCTATGACTCAATAAACTCAATTTTAACATCAAACAATCACTCCATTTCAAATTTCGAAAACCCCAATATGAACCCTAACTTTTTCAAATTCGAATTCAGGTCAATTAAACACGTTTTTCATCTACCCAACTCATCAATCAAGCATAAAAGGACATAATTAACGAGTATTGAACAAGAAATCAACCATGCAACCACTTTAAAAAAAATGGAAATTTTAAATCCGAAAATAAGATGACGATTTCTCTATACCTTAGCTTGTTTCAGATAAACAAGAGTAGAGAAATGAAAAGTCGAAGTGAAATCACGGAGATAGCAACTTGAATCAACGAATTTGGTGAAGAATTGAGAGATTTATGAGTTCTTATGTTTGAGAGAATGAAAGTATGGAGTTTTTGATAAGGGGGAGAGAGAGATACGATTTTGGAGAGGAAAAAGGAGTGTCTCGCGTCGGGTTTTGGTGATTTTGATCCGGTTCAGTTGAATTGAACCGGAAATCGACGCCGGTACGCGCAATTGAGTGTTGCAGCGGTCACCGTAAACCGCTCCGCAAGACCGCTGCGCCTCTCACAGCGGCTTATTGCCTTAAAATCTCCCAGACCGCTGCGACAAGTACGAATCGGGCAGGGGTAGAGTATTTTCACAGCGGTTTGATGAGACCGCTCCGAGATACCACTGTGAGACTTCAAGCATATTTCTCATCTTCTCGTTTAGTCACAGCGGTATGCGTAGACCGCTGTGGTTGGCCGCTGTGAGCGTTTTGAACCTCACCACACCTCGTTTAATGCCACAATCTTTCCTCTTGGACCTGAAGGTCTGATAGACACAGAAAAATAGCCAAAGACATACTAGAAATAGAAAAAAAAATAAAAATATGTACAAGGATAGACATGGGACTTCCTCCCAAGTGAGCTTGTTTTAAGTCTCTAGCTTGACTTCCTTTCTTCTTGGCTAGGCGAGAATGGGATCGGAGAGAGGAACCGAGGTTCTCTCATCCTCTGTTGTGGCTCCCATGTAGAGCTTAACCCTCTGTCCATTGACTGTAAAGTCTCCACCATCCTTGTTCCATAACACAATTGCCCCATATGGCCTAACTTCCTTGATCTTGAAAGGACCGGACCATCTTGACTTGAGCTTCCCGGGGAACAACTTCAGTCTAGAGTTGTAGAGAAGCACTTGATCTCCAGCACTGAATTCTCTCTTCAAGATCTTCTTGTCATGAAAAGCTTTGGTTTTCTCCTTGTAAATCCTTGAGTTCTCAAAAGCATCAAGTCGGATCTCCTCCAGTTCATTGAGTTGGAGAAGTCTCTTCTCCTTTGCACTCTTGATGTCAAAGTTCAGCAACTTAACAGCCCACAATGCTTTGTACTCAAGTTCAACCGGTAGATGACAAGCCTTCCCATACACAAGGTTGAAAGGTGTGGTTCCTAAAGGAGTCTTGTAAGCAGTCCTATAAGCCCATAGTGCATCATCTAGCTTGATGGACCAATCTTTCCTTGTAGTCCCCACTGTTTTCTCCAAAATAGACTTGATTTCTCTGTTGGAGATCTCAACTTGTCCACTTGTCTGAGGATGGTATGGTGTTGCAACCTTATGCTTCACACCATTCTTCTTGAGAAGACTTTCAAACAGCTTGTTGATGAAGTGAGAACCCCCATCACTGATGACAGCTCTTGGAACTCCAAACCTTGGAAAGATGGTGCTTTTGAACATCTTTATCACCACCCTAGAATCATTGGTGGGACTTGCCACAGCTTCTACCCACTTGGAGACGTAGTCAACAGCTACAAGGATGTATTTGTTGCCAAAAGATGATGGGAATGGTCCCATGAAGTCAATACCCCACACATCAAACACCTCCACTTCTAGAATTGGGTTTTGAGGCATCTCATTTCTTTTGGTGATGTTTCCTCTCCTTTGGCATGAATCACACCTAGAGACAAAGTCTTGAGTGTCTTTGAACATATGAGGCCACCAAAACCCAGCTTGTAACACCTTTGAGACAGTCTTGAAAGTAGCAAAGTGCCCTCCATAGGATGATCCATGACAGTGTGTGAGGATCCCTTCAACTTCTTCATCAGCTACTGCTCTTCTATAGAGTTGATCTCTACAAAGGATGTAGAGGTAAGGTTCATCCCAATAGTATCGCTTCACATCTTTGTAGAACTTCTTCTTGGCATATCCCTCAAGATTAAGTGGCTCTCTCCCACAAGCTAAGTAGTTCACCAAATCAGCATACCAAGGCCCTTTCTCTTCAGTTGCCTTCACTTCTTCAAGTTTCTTTCCAGTTTCACAAACTGCTACCACCGCTCCAATTGCCATGATCTGCTCTTCTGGAAGCCCTTCATCAATAGGGATCCCACTCTCAATCTTCAGTCTAGACAAGTGATCTGCTACACTATTCTCAACTCCTGGCTTGTCTCTAATCTCAAGGTCAAACTCTTGTAGCAGCAAGATCCACCTCAGCAGCCTTGGCTTAGCATCCTTCTTGGCCATGAGGTGTCTCAATGCAGCATGATCAGTGTAGACTATGACCTTTGACCCAACTAAGTAGCTTCTGAACTTTTCAAAGGCGTAGACAATGGCTAGCAACTCCTTCTCAGTTGTGGCATACTTCATTTGGGCTTCATCAAGAGTTTTACTCGCATAGTAGATCACATGAGTCTTCTTGTCCTTCTTTTGACCAAGAACAGCTCCCACAGCATAGTCACTAGCATCACACATGATCTCAAAGGGGAGATCCCAATCTGGTGGCTGCACAATTGGGGCGCTAACCAGCTTCTCCTTCAACTTCTTGAAGGCTTGTAGACATTCCCAATCAAAGACGAATGCAGCCTCCTTGCATAGAAGCTTAGTCATTGGCCTTGCTATCATCGAGAAGTCTTGGATGAATCTTCTATAGAATCCAGCATGACCGAGGAAGCTTCTAATGTCTTTAACCGTCTTTGGTGCAGCTAACCCAACCATCACTTCAATCTTGGCCTTGTCTACCTCAATCCCCCTCTCTGAAATCTTGTGTCCAAGCACAATCCCTTCCTTAACCATGAAGTGACACTTCTCCCAGTTCAGCACAAGGTTGGTCTCTTCACATCTCTTGAGGACCCTGCTAAGATTTGACAAACAAGCAGAAAACGAAGATCCGTAGACAGAGAAATCATCCATAAACACCTCCACAACATCCTCTATAAGATCAGAGAAAATAGACATCATGCATCTTTGGAAAGTGGCTGGAGCATTACATAGCCCAAATGGCATCCTTCGATAAGCAAAGGTACCATAGGGGCATGTGAAAGTCGTTTTCTCTTGATCATTTGGATGTATGGGGATTTGGAAGAACCCTGAATACCCATCAAGAAAACAATAATATGGATGATTTGCAAGTCTCTCAAGCATTTGATCAATGAATGGCAATGGAAAATGATCCTTTCTAGATGCTTTGTTAAGTTTTCGATAATCTATGCACATCCTATGTCCTGTTATTGTTCTTGTTGGTATTAGTTCATCCTTATCATTTTTAACCACAGTCATTCCTCCTTTCTTTGGAACAACATGCACAGGAGACACCCATTTGCTATCCGAAATAGGATAGATGACTCCTGCATCTAAGAGTTTTAGAATCTCTTTCTTAACAACATCCTTCAAGTTGGGGTTCAACCTTCTTTGATGTTCTATAGAAGTCATAGATTCATCCTCTAGATGTATCCTATGCATGCATAAAGAAGGTGATAGCCCTTTAATATCATCTAGTGAGTAGCCTATTGCCTTTCTATACTTTTTAAGTTCATTCAAAAGTTTAGACAATTCATCTTCACTAAGCTCACTACTCACTATGACAGGGTAAGTCTCATTAGGGCCAAGGAAAGCATACCTTACACCATGGGGAAGAGGTTTAAGCTCCACTTTTGGTGCTTTGAGTTCACTCCAATCATCCTCTTGGAGATTCTCTTGTTGAGAAGCTGGGGAAGCATGGTGATCCTCATATGAAAGCTCCTCATTCTGTTCTTCATCACTAATCTCTCTGTGAGAGTCCAGCATCTTCACATAAGCATCACTTTCCTTGTTCTCAACCATTTGGACCTCTCTCTCAATTGTTAAGGCATGTTGTAGAGAGTCTTCAAGTGCCAACTCCTCTAGAAGTTCATCAGCTAACACCTCCATCTCCTCAATGTAGAATGCTTGGCTTTGAGTAATAGGCTTCTTCATCACCTCCTTGATGTCAAAGTGAAGAATGTTTTCCTTTCCAATGTGAAGATCAATCTTCCCTTCCTTAACATTCACAACTGCTCCTGCTGTAGCCAAGAAAGGTCTCCCCAATATTAAAAGATCTGTTGGTTCTTCATCCATCTCTAACACCACAAAATCTGTAGGGATCTCACAATTTCCAACCATGACAGGGAGATCTTCTAGGATACCAATGGGAATCTTCACTGAGCGATCAGCTAGCACAAGAGAGAGTCTACACTTCTTGTATTGTGTAAAGCCAAGCCTTTTTGCAATGGAGAGAGGCATAAGGCTCACACTTGCTCCCAAATCGCATAGACACCTCTCAAAAGTAAATTGCCCAATGGCACAAGGTAAAGTAAAGCTTCCTGGATCTTCAAGCTTCTTAGGGATGGTTAGCCTTTGGATAATAGCACTACACTCATGAGTAAGAACCACCATGCCTTCCATCTCCTTCTTCTTCTTAGTTACAGCATCCTTGAGGAACTTGCTGTATTGAGGCACTAGCATGAAGGCATCAATTATGGGCATAGTAATCTGAACTTCACTCATTTGTTTCTCAAATAAAGCCTTGTATTGCTCCAAAAGCTGTCTCTTGAATCTACCGGGAAAAGGAAGTTTTGGTTCATAGGGAGGAGGATTGAATAGAGCTTCTTTTGATGAAGTAGCAACTTCATTCTTGTTCTCCCCCTTCTTTTCTTCTCCAATTTTACCCTTTCCTTTTGCTTCAACTATTTTCTCCAAGATCTCTTCATTGGTCTTCTCATCCATAATAACTACATCATCATCCACATTGATGACCACCTCCCCATCTTGCTTCTCATTATCCCTAATGAGAGTTCTTGGTGGTAGCTGTTTTCCACTCCTAAGGGTGATGGCTTTCATTGTCTCCTTGGGATTTTGCTCTGGCTTTCCAGGTAATGCCCCTTGTTGGCGACTTGGCTGAGAGTTCATTGAAGCAAACTGATTCTCCAAATGGCGGATCTTGTTGTTGAGCTCATTGTAACTTCCATCAATCTTGGAGTGAATTTTCGTGAACTCATAACCCATTGTCTTCTCATTCTTGGCCTGAAAATCCAAAAGTTTCTTGAACATTGCATCCACACTTGTATCTGAAGCTGGAGCCTGTGAAGAACTTCCTTGAGCTTGAGTAGACTGATTGTTGTTATTGTTGAAACCAGGAGGGGTGTTTTGCCTAGGCTGATAGCTCCCTTGCTGAGTGTTTTGCCTCTGCTGGTATCCTCCTTGCTGGTTGTTTGAGTAGGACTTTTGCTGGTAGTTGTTGTACTGAAAGTTAGGTTCCTTCCTGTACCAAGAACCATTGTTGTTGATGAAGCACAGCTCTTCTTGTCCTTCCAAACCATCAACCTCATTAATCTTGGGAGGAATCTCTTGAATAGGACCACCCACAAAGTTGACCTGCTCTTGTTTAGCTTGGTTAGAAAGAAGCAAGTCCATCTTCTCCTGCAGGGACTTGATCTCTCTCTTTGTCTGTTGATCATCATTTCTGTTGACCCTATCATGCTCCTCGCTGTAGACTGAGTCGCTCTTAGCCATGTTCTCCACCAGTTCCTCTGCTTCTTCTTCAGTTCTCCCCAAGAAGAAACCATTGCTGGCAGTATCAAGCCTGTTTCTGCACTGTGGTAAGGCTCCTCTATAGAAGGTGCTAAGCAAGCTCTCCTTGCTGAAACCATGATGAGGGCACTGAGACCAATAACCCTTGAACCTTTCCCATGCTTCACTGAAGCTCTCTAGACCTTTTTGTTGAAATCCGGAGATTTCGTTCCTGATCTTAGCTGTCCTTGAAGTAGAGAAAAACTTTTCTAGGAAAGCTCTCTTGCAATCTTCCCAAGTAGTGACAGTGTCACTTGGAAGAGTCTTCTCCCATTGGTGTGCCTTGTCTCCCAAAGAGAAAGGAAATAGCTTCAGCTTGAAAGCATCTTCAGAAACACCATTTGTCTTGGACAAGCCACAGTACTGATCAAACTTGTACAAGTGATCAAAAGGGTCTTCAGCAGCAAGACCATGATACTTGTTGTTCTCTATAGTGTTGAGCAGCCCTGACTTGATCTCGAAGTTGTTGTTCTCCACAGCTGGTGCTCTGATTCCCAACCTATGACCATGAATGTGAGGTTGATCATAGGCTCCAATGGCACGAGTTTGGCACTGTGGATGTTGTGGCTGGCGCTGTGGTCTAAAATGATCGGCTCTTGGACCATTGCCTCCTTGGGCTTCACCATCTTGAGGCAGATTCTCCATATCAAACCCCAACCCTTGCAAGTGAGCCTGTTGCTGTACTTCTCTTCTTTGTCTTGTTATCTCCCTCTCAAGTGCTCTAATGTCTTCAACTCTTGGAACTAGGTTTGTTGGACCTCTGCTCCTTGTGTTCATACACCTGAAATGCAAAGAGAGAAGAACAAAGAGAAGCAATAACACGATTAAATAAAAATTGAATTAGTCTCAAGCAAATGACTAAATCTCAATGTCACAATCAACATAGAATTTGGCAACGGCGCCAATTTGATATAAGACTTTTCAAGGGTCTAAGATCAAATCAATGTAGTATAAAAGATTGTCGAACCAATCCTAGGTGATTATGATGCAAAGGAAATGCAAGACCATGCTTAATCTAAGTGCTACCAGTTTTTGAGATGATTTGAAACTAACTTACTTCCTAAAATGCAATAAAGGCACAAGCTTTCTTTCTTATAAGAAGGGAGAACTCATGGGCTATGGGAATTGATCTTGGGTGATCAAGATTCAACCTAAAGGTGTCAACTTTTAACCAATCTATATCTTCCTTAAGCCTAGACACAATCCTAAGCAAACTCTATCCCTAGATGAATGCTCATTTACCTAGATAACTCAAGCATCAAATTTCTTTGGTTGAATGTTACCTAAGTAATCATTAATCTCAAGTCTACTAGCCATCTTAACACCTTTAACAACAAATCCCTTTGGCAAAGGATGTTAAAAGCTTAGGAGAGTTGGTTCAGACATTTCATCAAACACCTTCCGGATATGAAATGCCTAGAGCTCAACTTTGGAGATGCCAACTCTAAAATTGCATTAAAAGCCCTCTACTAGCAAGGAATAAGATTGATCTATACCTAAACACCTTAGATCTAGCTTAATCACCCTTAATCTCCCTAACCCATGAATCCAAAGATGACTACTCACTACTCTCCATGATGAGCCCAAGAATCAAAGATGATTTGGTGCTAAACATGATAAGAGATCAAGAAAATCAAGCAATCACAAGAGAGAAATGATCAAGATATGATCTTTCACCTAAAAGTTCTTTTGTGATTTGATAGAAAACAAGATAAGATCCTACAATTAGGTCTGAAGGACCTTTATAGTAGCTTAAAGTCGAACCTGGTTTAACCCAACAAACCTGGGTTAACCAAAACACAAATTGGTAATTATCTGGTCAAACCCGGAAAATGTTGACTTTCTTGACTCGCAGCGGCCACGTGAAACCGCTCCGCCTAGGCGCTGGGACACTCGCAGCGGCTTACTTGCTTCGTCATCACACCGCTGCGACAAGTACGAACGCGGCAGGGAATGAGGTATTTTCCCAGCGGTCTCGTCACACCGCTGCGTCAGGCCGCTCCCGCACTTGGTCTCCATTTCTTGAGTCTTCATCTCTCGAGCGTCTACAGCGGCTTTGGTACACCGCTGCGAAAGGCCGCTCCCATACTTGGTCTCCGTTTCTCAGCGCTTGCAGCGGCTTCTTGAGGGGCCAAAAGGCCACTGGGACTTCCTTATGCCGTTGGGACACTTGATCAATGCGTCTCCTTCTCGAGAATCACCCCTTTTTGCCTCCAAACCATCTCTAAATGCTCCAAAGTCACCAATTGAAATCTCCATCACCTGATAAAGACATATGTAATGCAATGCAATCCTAAACATATCTAAATGCTATCCTAAATGGTCAGCATATGCTAGAATGAATGGTTAAAACAATGCAAATTGAGAAGATATCACATCCCTGACATTTGGTTGTTTTATAAGCCTCTTTTTGAAAAATCTTATAATAAGCATCTTGATGTTGTAAGCCTATACATAAGCATTTCAATTTTTAATAGCTTTATCTTAATTAAATACGGTCTCGGTATTTGATACAAAGCCATTCTTTATAAATACTGTGGTCGACTTGATGGCTGTCGAAAAATAAAATATGTTATAGTTTAGTAATTCTTTCAAGAACGGAAAATTGTAAATGTGAATCGATGAGGTTTCATAGATTCCTATTGTGACCTGTATTAGATTAATATTAGCCGAATGGAGTTAAATACCTAAAATATTGACATGTTTGCACATTAAAATTAGGGAAATTGCTAAAATGTCATATTCGTAAAATCACTTTTCATGTTTATCTTAACCGTTTTACCATAACTTTTAAATAGCGAATAAGACATTTATAACCTTATGAGTTATCTTTAACTAATCTAGATATTGTATTTAGAGTTGTCAGGTGGGATATAGCTTTTGGAACGTGGAGTTTAGGATTTTAATAAATATATAAATAAATACTTAAAAAAATTGAAAAATTAAAAAAAAAATAGTTTCAAAAATGATTTTCGAATTTCAAAATAAAATTTGAATTTTTTTTTTTTATAAAAAAGTTATAATTTGAAAAATATAATTCGAAAACAGAAAAAAATTACTTTTTATTATTTTTTATTTATTTAAATAATTATTTATTATATATATATAAAGCAAGTGTATAAGAGTCTTTTGCCTTTTAATGAAAAATATATTTTTGAATATCTCTAGTGGTGGTAAACATGAATAATGATACCAACAATGTGGTAAACATGAAAATTCCCCTTAAAATTAACTATGTATTTGCAATTTGTTTTTTATTCTCTATGTATAAGAACATGTTTCAAATTTAATAAAGTATAGACAGGAAGTGAAATATTAAATAATGTTTTTTGTTTTTATTTTAATATTTTGATGGTCATTATTTGTTAAAAACTGATTTTTTCGTATTAATTTTGTTTTTTTAGTTTACTTATATAAAAGTGTTATATAATGAAACATACTTGTTATAAAAACACGTTTTTATTTATTAGGTTTATATATTTATAATTATATTGTAAATTTAGATTTATCAACTCCTCTAGAGAATATTACGCTAGATATTGTATTTAGAGAAATTCTTAAATTCTTAAGAAATTCTTAAAATCTCTAGGTTCACCAACCAATAGGAATTAGTTATTTTAGATTTAATACCTTTAAAAAAACTAAATAATAAGAATTTGTGAAATTATATTATGTTTATAAAATAAATAAAAATAGTAGTAATTACCAAAAAAATATATTTTAATATTGTTAAACCTGTTAGCAAAATACTAAACCCTAAACCCTAAATTGTAAACACTAAATCCTAAACCTTTGGGTAATTTTGATTTTTTTGGCAAACCCTAAATCGTAAATCCTTAATCCTAAACCCTAAACCAAACCCTAAACCCTAAACCCTTAATCCTACGGTTAAGGATTAAAGGTTTAGAGTTTAAGAGTAAGGGTTAGGGTTTAGGATTCCGAAGGTTGAGTTTAGTGTTAAGATTTTCCCGAAGTTTGAATTTAAGATTAAGGTTTAGGGTTTAGGATTTTCCCGAAGGTCAATGGCCCATAATAATTACATAACAATGTTGCCTTATAAATATAACGTAATGTTTCATTATAGCATTTATGTGATTTCTCTAATAATGTAGGTCCATTTAAATAAGGATTGTGAGGAGAAATGTGGTGTTGACATCTCAGCATTAAAACTTAATTTACAACTTAAAAATGTTTTTCTTTTAATATATAGGAGATAATACTCCGGAAGCTACAATTATGATCCTGTAAATTTATATTTTTAGCAAAACCAAATAACTGAAAATAAAAGTTTTAAAATTGTAAAACACTAAAAAAATGAAAAATAAAAAGGGAGACAACTATACATAATTAATTAGTATATGTTGCAACAAAAAAATACAATAAATTTGTAAAAACAAATTACGTATTCATTTGCCAAGAAATTTGTTAGATCGTCTTTTCTGTTAAAGATGAGAATGTTACTTTTCTGATTCAAATTTTTATTATTTTTTTCTTATAGTTTTGCAATCTGGCTAATGTGTCCTTCTCTATATATAAAAACTCCAAGATCAATGGATAACCATGACTTCTATTTTATCATGTATTCTAACGTCTCCTAACCTGGCCAATGTGTACTTCTTTATATATAAACTCCAAGATCAATGGATAACCATGCCTTCTCTTTTTACATGTACTCTAATTCCAGGACCATCTATTATCACCTGCACCAGATAGAGTCAAGCATTTAGTATATAACAAAATTCTATATTTTTCGCTCAAATAAAAAAAATGTAACTTTTTAATATAATGTTGTCCATTATATCATATTAGTGATACAGTTAGTTATAAGCTTAAGGACCACTTTTGTCTTTGTTGATTGGGAAAATTGTTTTTTTTAGGTCAAATAAATGATAACTATGTCCTATTAGGCAATTCTCAAATACTATATGTCATATTAGTCTAAATATTTTCAAAATGACAATATTGTTCTTAATTTCAATTAAAATTTTCAAAATTGCAATTAATAAAACATTGTTAAATATTAAAATATAATTTTAACTAAAATAATTAAAATAAAATATTAAAAATCTCCAAAAAAATCTAAAGTTCGAAGTTTTTTTTCTCAAAGGGATCGATCAATCCCGTAAGCAAAAGTTCGATCTAAACCGGTCGATCCTGATAAATTTATCCAGAACAACAAAAATATGCATAGCATATACTGATCGACCAAGCCCAGGTCAGTCGATCGCAGAAGCTCGATCCCACTTCGATCGATCGGTCGCGTCTTCGGGATCGATCGATCTCGTGCCTAAGTAAGTCTTCCAAATCGATTTCCTGGTTTTCGTCGGTTAAATCCGGTTTGATTCTCACCTGATTTGAACCGAACAAACACGAGGTGAACTCTTAAAACTCGATTTCTAATCAATCAAACTCATTTTTCTCTTCTCCTTGAAGAACAAAGGGGAGAATAAGATGGCATGAGAAAATTTTTCCAAATCGATGTTTTATTTTTTTTTAATTTAAAAATTAATTTTATAAATCACGACTTTTTTTAAAAAAATCGATTTAATAAATTTAAGGAAACTGAATATTTCCAAATATTCTCTTCCCATATTTTTGGAACTGATTATTCTTATCCGTAGAATCTTTATTCTAGTATATGTAGAACACATTAAACATGTTTTAAATCGATTTCTACTAGTTTTAGATTTATAGTAATGTGTAGATTTCGATTTCTACAGGTTTAGATTTATAGTAATGTGTAGATTTCAAATTCTACAATTTTTAGAATGATAGGTTAAGCGCGAAATGTGTTTTCCAAATATTTTTAGATTACTATTGTTTACGTAGATGACGTATTCCAAACATATTAGATTCAATGAAAAAAGTGGATTACATTTTCTACTGTGTAGAATGTCAATTCTATTTTTTGTAGAACAAAATTTGAAATTACGATTTAAACATTTTTAGAATTGGAAAAAATACCAATAAGTTGATATAAGTATTTCATCGGTGGTTACTATTTTTTGAATCTTTTTTGTTTGTAAAACTATTTATTTAATTTATTTTAGAAAATACTAAAGAATATTAGAGGAAAAAATGCTACAAAAGAAAAATTAGCCTAATAGGACATAGTTATCATTTTTTGGCCCGAAAAAACAATTTTTCCTTGTTGATTTTATTAATATACAATACACAACTAACTGTTAACAATATGTAAATAATTAAAAAATACATAAACAAAGAGTAGAAGACGACAAAAAGTTGGGCCCCCAAAGAAAAAAGTCTAAACAAAAATAAAAGTTTTCGGTAACATGAATTTCATAGTAATCAGTCAATATTCAATAGCATGTAAATGTAATAATCGATCATTGACTTCGACAAGAAAAATAAACGAAACAACTTGACTACATGGATGTTAGAGCATGTTTATTGCAGGTTTCTTAAATTGGGTCTCTTAGCGTAATATAAGATACGGTCTCTTAGCTTTTAACTAAAAGAAACAATAACAAATTATCATCTAAATGAGTTTTCACATTCCTCATACAAGTACAAAATTCTCTGGCTTAGCTCTTCGCACTTCAGTTTGTGATTATCTTTATTTCCCATTTGAAGATGCAAAGAGTAGAAGAGCCATTTTCCATGATACCTGGAAGATGAAACATCAACAAGAACAAACCCATCTTCTTCTAACCCACTCAACACATTAGATATCGAAAAGTTATGATTCTTGGACGATGAGATTTGGACCAGCACTTCGTTGTCTCCAAGCTTAGTCGCAGAAATGGTCGAGACGTAACGTGCAACGGCCTTTGGCTGCGGCTCAACATAATGTTCAATGGCTCTTTGACCTGATACTCGCACCAAGAGTTCTTCCTTCTTTTGTATTAGCTTCTTCACTTGCTCTTGCAGCTCTGGAATGTACTTCAAGCTCCGAGAAACCGTCTGAGGAATACTTAGCTTCTTCTGCAAGAAAGAAATTAAAGAAATTAAAGAAAAAAGATTCTTCCTCTAAATGGTATTAGATGTATGGACAAGCGTATTATAAATATCACATAAAAATAATGTAATGAGCAGACTAATTATCTAATTATTGCTATTTGGTTTTGAGGTGAAACTAATTAGACGATATAGCGGAGTAGCTACTTACCGTTTGATCAGAAGCTGGGAGACATGAACGGAGAGACGAGAACAAAGAGTTGATCTTCTTGCGACGGTCACGCTCACTAGCATTGTGATTAAGCTTCTTGGTTACAACTCCATTCCCCTCGGACGGAACAGAGACCCCCAACATTTCCTGAATCTCCTGATGATGTTCCACTCCATATGTCTCTGGTGCCGGAAAATCAAGAAACGTAAAGTCCTCGAGGTTCACTCCGGCCAGGTAGTTACTCTCGTACTCTCCTGTCGACGGCCACCCAAAGTTTGGGAACAATGGAGGGACTAATGCACACATTTTTGTTTGATTAATGACAAGTTCTAAGATTATGTTTTCTCTTGAAGCTGGGACTTCCCTGAACTATAGGTGGAGATATAATTGTGGAATATATTTATATCCGGATAATAGGATAAAATAAACAAATAAATCTCTAGTTAAATAAAATTTAAGAAACTATATAATAAGTGTTTCCGAAGTGTTATACGACTTACTTATACTATAAAGAAAAATATTTGGATCTCAGGACGTAAGTGGGCACACGCCAGAGTCTACGTACCACGCGAGAGCTATGTCCAGTCACAATTAATAAGAATATTGCAGGCATTAAGAGTACACTCATTTACACTAAAGAATTAGAGTTCACATACTGAAAGATGACTCAGCCTCAAGAAAGTGTTGGAGGCTCGTGGAAATCAGGTGGAAGAAGGTTCAGCCAAACAATTCTAATGTTGTAAGCCTATACATAAGCAAGTTGTCAGCATATACATAAGCATTTTATTTATTTGTTGACCTACCAAAAAAAAAAACATTTGTTGATAAATATATAAAGGTTAAATTCAATAAACAACGGTCGGTGATCTATAATGTAAAGGCATTATCGACCTAGGGTCAACTACAATCATTACCTTTAAAACAAGTAAGCAAATTATGCTTCTCTGTTTCAGACATCAGACTGATACTTTTCAAGGAACATGTCAAAATATTCCAAAATGGTAAAAATATGAAGGGACCAGTTTCCATAACTTTACTTTTCTGGTCTCTCTATCTCTTAATTGGGCCTATTAAAACCCTTCAATGGGTTTAAATTGGGAAAATTGGAAATATGCAACAAAAAAACTAGTATATTGTCCCTATGCCATAATATGAACTAGAAGTTGTCCATTTAGCATAATTTTTTATGTAAACCCAATTAAGTCCCTAATCTAAGCTTAAAACGTTTTCTTTTGTAAAATTAATTGTTAAAAAAAAAGTTAAAAGTTAAAAAAAAAACAGAAGGTAAATAAACAAAAGGGGATAATTCCAAATCGTGATTTAGAACCCTAATTTCGTCTTCTCCTTTGGCGATAGAGAACAAAAGACGATTTGAAGTCATCGGCGTGTCAGAGCTCACCGTCGCCGGTGTTCCTTCTGCCCCCTAGGACTCCAGTGGTGTTCTTCTTCTTCTTAATCGCAGTCTCAGAAACCACGTCTCACTTCGCATCTCGTTCTCAAGTAACTCGCCGAACACCACTGAAGCTCGAACCTCACCGATAACCGAAGCTCGTGCCTCTCCGATCTGGAATATACTCTCTCAGCTCTATTTCAAGCAAACCAATCGAGATTTTTCAGGTTTGTTTGTGAATTCTTTTTCATGTCTTTGTATCTTTAACTTGAGTCTTTAATCATAGTTTGACTGTCATAGGTTTCGAATTTAGTTTCTGTGAATGATTTAGGCTTCTATCTTATCAAAGTTGCATACTTTTTTTTATTGTTGGTTTGTGGCAATTGATCTCTTGTACCTGTTGTTGTTTCTCGTGACATTGAGGGAGAATGGATTCGTATTTGATTGGGTATTGACATCTATAAAGCATGTAAAGTATGTGGTTTGCATTTTTGTATGTCTTAGGTGATTTTGTTTGATTTGTTTTCACTAGTATGTATGTCTTTGGACGATTGTTTTATGATGAAAAGTGGCATGAACCGTGACTGTTGTGATTGTTTTTCTTTCCTTGTGCATTATTCTCAGACACCTCGACCTTTTCAGGTTTGTATAAGAACTGGTGACTTCATTTTCATGTCATTCTTTTTAAAATATATGTGTTTCGTTATCATAATTTGCACTTGATATGTATCGATTTTAGTTGAGATAGTTAGTGTTAATGATTTAGGTGTCTATGTTATCAAAGTTTAATTCTTTTGATGTTTTTGAACGCTAAGTAAAGTTTCATACTTTTTCTTGTTTGTCAACGCTTAAGTATTATGAACTTGTATTATGATGACTTTGTTTTATGAGTACTGACTGTGGTGATTGTATTTGTTTCATTGTATACAGGTATGGCGATGGATCAGTTGCCAAAAACCCTATTCAAAGAGGGAGCGGAAACACAAGTTGAGAAGGTCAACAACACATGTCGAACTTCCATACTTAAGAAGGTGGAGAAGTATGTTGAAGCAGAGTACAAGGAAGTGTTGGGTGATCCACTATTTTCTCAGGTTATGGATATTTATGTGCACAAGCTTCAGTATTCAGGGAGAGTGATCCACAGCTTCGTTTGTAAGCAGCTTCTGACCGCAAAGCGCCATGAGTTGTGGTTCCATTTTGCTAGGAGTGCTCTCAGATTTTCAATGCAAGAATTCAATGCGATCACTGGTCTGAAATATAAAGACGACGAGCCTGACTTGGATATTGATAACTGGAGAGGTGATAAAGGGTTTTGGAGTAAGTTGCTGCGGAGAAAAGGAAAAATTAGCCTACAACAAATCAGGAAGGTGCATCTGAAATCTTGTAATACATGGTCTCATGTTGATAGGCTGAGGATGGTGTATTTGTGTGTGATTGCTGGTCTGGTTATGGCGAAGGATGAGAAGGTGTGCATCCCACACAAGTACATCAAGCTGGTGATGGATTTCGATAAGATGAGAAAATATCCGTGGGGTCTTCACTCTTTTGATGCGCTTGTGACTTCCATTACTGAAGCTAGGGATAAAGTAAAGACGCAGAACATTTATGTCATAGATGGATTCTCTTATGCACTTCAGATTTGGTTGATGGAGGCTATTCCAGACATCGAGTCTCTTTTGGGTAAGAAGCTCAAAGAAGGGGTCACTAGCATGAGATGCAGAAATTGGAAAGGATCTGCTAAGGTTTCCTATGAGGATATTATTAGTATTGAGTCCGATTTTGCATCCACTGTAAGTTTTGATTCCTTTAATCAATGTGATTGAATTTCATGATTCTTAATTTTTGTGTTTAATTTTTGAACTTTGTTTTTTTTGTAGGGAGTTGTGTTTCCATACATCTCTTCAACTGGAAATGGCAACATCATTGTTGATGCTGGGTTTGAGCGAGAAGATGAGATGAATGACGAAAGGGTCGATCTGATCATTGACATGTACAGAAAGAAGTATGACTGGAGTAAGCATGTTTGGGGTTATCAGGAAACTGAACAACCATATGCGGACAGTTCTGAGGATGATGGTTCAAAGGAAGAAGAGGCTGGAGAAACAAGTGACTGTGGAATGGAAGAAGAAATAGAAACCGCCCATGTGTCTCCTGCAAAGAAGAGAAAGAACCAGTATCAGGATATTGGAGCCGAGTCAAGGAAGAAGAGGTTACTTTGCCAAAGATCAACCGACAAATACAGAGATCTTGAAGAGGGTATGAAGTCCTATATCCAGGGTATGTTTAAGTCTTCTTTTACTGCCTTAGGGCTTGAGGTCCGCGACTTAATTGAAGACCGGTTTACCAAATTAGAGCAGACGATCCTTTCATCTCAGACTCCAGTTGGTGTTCCGGCTTATACTCAGACTCATGGCGCTGCTCCGGCTTATACTCAGACTCATGGTGCGGCTCCGGCTTATACTCAGACTCATGGTGCTGCTCCGGCTTATACTCAGACTCATGGTGCTGCTCCGGCTTATACTCAGACTCATGCTGCTGCTACGACATCTACTCAAGCTCCTGGATCAGATTCTACTCTTTCTCCTACTCCTACTCCGGCGTCTACTCACACTAGTGCTCATGCTACTACTTTCCGCGCTCGAGCTTCCCGCAACAAAGCTTCGGTTCCTTCTCACACTGGTGGTCCTGCAATTGCTGCTAAGACAAGGTCTCAGACAAAGGTAAACAAGAAATAGATCTTTTCTCATGTATTTGAATTCTCTTCTTGCGGTTTGTATTCGGTTACTGTTCTTGCGGTTTGTAATATTATTGTATGGATGATGTTTTGTTAGATGTTTGTAATATTGATGTAAGGATGATGGTTTGTTTGCGGTTTGTAATATTTTGAAGTAAGGATGATGTACTGAAATTGCATGTATTTGATGTTGTCTTATATATGTTTTAAAAGTATTAATGTCATGTTTTTCTGTTTATAACCAGGATCCAGAGTTGTCTGATGTGTTTGGCAGCTTATTTGACACTATAGATTTCAATTTAGGGACCCAAGAGCACTTACAAAAGACAATGGGCAAGCTTACACAAGAGTCGTATGTTAAGGGGTTTGATCCATCTCAAGAGATCTTCAACCGACCATTCTTGAATGATATAGATGATCCAGAAGTCCGTTGCAAAGACAGCGACTATGAATTGGTTTTTGTTCCAGAAGACAAATTTTCCAAACTAACTGGATGGATCCTCAAGCCCAAGTAAGTAATATTTGTATTGTTTTACTATTTTTCTCAATTTTCCTCACAAACATCGTCTTACTACTGCTTTCTATTTACAAAGTACTCCAGATTGGGCCATATAAATTTGATGCAAAGTTGGTTTCGCGTATAATGGGGCCTAATGAATGGTTGAAGAACAATGTGAGTTTAGCTTAGACTTAATTTGCAGATTGAATTATGTTATTGGTTCTCATTCCTTAAAAAAATGCATTGTCTTTTTCAGGACATGGACGCCATGATGTATTTGTTTCGGGAAAAAACCTCATTGCGTCGGTGGAAGCCAAACCGAGTAGCATTTATGAACAGTATGTTCAGTAATCAGATCATCACCGCCTACGGCAAGTTTGATGGGAACAGGAGAGGGTACAAAGTCGACAACAACCTTCTCGAGTATGGAAGAGGTGAGCTTCCATATCATGGAAGCACAGGTTCGGTTTGGAGTGTTGATGTCGATCGTCTCTACATCCCTATTTGTGTCAACCAAATCCATTGGATCTCTATGTGCGTCAATCTTGTGAACCGGACTGTTGAGGTCTTTGATTGTGGGGGTAAGAAGAACAACAAGGCCGTGGAAGCATTTGCCGTCCTCATTCCACGAATCGTCAAGGTTGTCCAGTCATCAGATAAGAAGAAAGATTTCAACGTCAAACAGTATACTGTTTCATATGTCCCGATGCGCGCCCTAAACACGAGTGGCAATGATTGTGGTGCTTATTCGTTGAAGTTCATAGAGTGCCATCTACTTGGTTTAGATTTCTCTTTGGTGAATGACGAGAACATCCAAGAAGCCCGACACAAGATAACGTTTGATCTTTGGGAAGCAACAAATGATGAGGCCTTGCAGTATCGAATGTCCACATTAAAGCCTCCAAAGCGTGCTCCGGAGAAAACGGTTGAACTCTTTTGAGTTCATGATTGTTGTCTTTGATAGTTTGTGGTTTATCAATTCAGTTCATGCACTACTGTTATTGTTTTGAAACTGATCTACTATTTCAGTTCATGATTATTGTTTATGTTTCGAAACTGATATATTAATTGATTTAAGGTATAGGGTTTCAACCCTATCTAATTTATTTTAGTTCATGGTTAATTGTTGTTGTTAGTTATGATAATTTTCATTTTAAATAAGAACGGGTTGAAACCCCTTCATTCATTACGGCTCAAACTCCCAAATTCGATGTTGAACCCCTAAATTCGATTTGGTTCAAACCCTATACCCTAAATCATGTTATAGGGTGTAGTATTTAACAAGAGTAAATAAGAATTCTGTGTTTAACAATTTCTTTACAATATAGTATGTAACAAGACGATTTTAATTGATTACTAAGATATTTTTATAGATTAGTATTTTCAAATTTTGTTTTCATATAATTCTCAGAAGTCGATTTTTTTGTATTAGAGTGTAGTATTTTAGCAGCTAATATAAGTGTTATAGAGTATAACCCAATTACGGTTTATACCCACTAGGCCCACCCGAAAATGTTTAAAACCCGGGTCCACACAACCCCAAACACGTGAGTTTCGTTTCATTTGTCGAAACTTAAGAAAGTAAAGTAGAGAGAAAAGGAGATTAGGGTTCTTTATCTGCGAATTTAGCAAGGAAATCTCAATGACCAGTTCGTCAATATCTTCTGCTCGTTTTCCTCGAATCTCTACTCATGGTATGCCTACAAGATGTTGGTGTGGCGAGGGTATAACCACGTTTGGTTCATCGATGGCGGAGAATAGGTATCGACAATTCTACCGATGCGAAATCGCAAGAGATGTAAGTCCCTGTTTTGATTTCGTGTTGCAGATTAAATCATACTATATCACTTAGATTTACAGTTCATAATACAATACTGACTGATTTTTGTTTCTTTTGCGCTAGAGAAAAACTGAGAATCATCTATTTAAATGGGTTGATGAAGCTTTGATTGAGGAGATTCGGATGGTGGATGCGAAACATGAGAGGGTTGCTCAAGGGATTACGAAGTTTGAAGAAAGGGTTATGGAAAAGGTGAAGTCCGAGATGGTTAGAGTTGAACATCAGATGTCCGAAAAGCTTAAAGAGAAGGTAGACTTGGAGATTGCTAGAGTTGCACACGAGATGAAACATAAGCTAAAGATAGCAACTGTGGCTATGGTAGTTGTAGGAGCAATCGTAGGAATATGGACTTCTCTTAGTGTATGAGCAAGTTCTAGTGGTCGGTTGTTGTTGTGATTTTGATTTTCCTCAGAATCTCTTAAGTTTGCAGTATTGTTTTTCATTATTTTGACTAATATACACTCCTTGGATTCTTGTTTACAGTCGTTGGCTTTATAAGCAGCTTCAGTTCACAATATAAGTAATGTTTTTTAAAGAGTAAAAGTTGCAGAGAAACCTATTGATCAGCTTCGTTTTACGAAGGAATGATTGCATAAAATTAAGTAAACCATATCCAAGAACAAGAAAATCCAGAAGCAAGAAAACAAAGCAAATCAAGTAACCAACATCATAATGAAAAACAAGAAAATCCAAAACAAAGACATGTCTAAATAGCTCTGTCACACGTAGCCCTGTTATGATTCTCTTCGCCACATCGACTGCACCTGTGCCTCTTTTTTTCTTGAGCTCCTTGCGATGAACGGAGCTTGTCTTCAACAGTCTCATACATGCGTTTTCTTCTCCTTCCTGCTCCTCTTCTTGATTCAGGAGCTAGCACACTGGCATTCCGAACAGTATCTGGAACGACCCAACTATCCTCAGGAACACCTATTGGATTGATAGTTTCTTCATAAGCTGTTCTCCAATTGGAAGTCGTGAACATGAAATCCGTTAGTGAGGATGGGGCTCGGCCAACTGTTAAACCAGCCTTGATTGCGTGTCTACATGGGATTTTCAGTAGGTCGTATTTCCCACAAGAGCATGTTCTTCTGTCCAAATCAACCAGGCAGTCGATTGTATCTCCGCGAACCAAAAAATGATGCACGTTAACTGGCTGGACAAGAAACATTTTACCCTTGTTAATCCGTCTATCTATCTTTTTCTCGATGGCAATAGTTAATGGTTTTGTGTGCTTCCTGCTTCGTGTGCGTCGTTCGAAGAACCAACGGGTAAGCATTTCTTTGATGCTATCCAACAAAGGAATGACTGGATACTCTCTTGGTGAGCGCAAAGCAGAGTTTATTGACTCAGCCGGGTTTGTCGTCCTGATGTCGTACCTGTATCCTTGAAACTGACAGCGAGCCCACTTTGTAACATCTGCATCTCTTAAATATTTTCCAATAGCTGGACTAATATTGCACACAGCTTTGAATCGCTTCTGAAAATCAACAACTCTATAAGCTTTAGAAGCTTTTGCAATCAATCCAACCACTCATTTTCCTCTGTAATGTGTGACCACATTATTTAACAAATGGTGAATACAAATTCCATGTTGAGAAAGAGGATACACATTCTCAAGCCCCTTACAAAGTGAGTTATTTCTGTCCGACACAAAGGCAAGAGCACGCTCGTCCGGAACAACAACCTTTAGTTGTCTGAAAAACCAATCCCATGAACGATCATTTTCCGAGTCCACAACCGCAAATGCAATAGGATACAAGTTGGAGTTTCCATCTAAAGTCGTCGCAACAAGTAATACTCCTTTGTATTTGCTCTTCAAAAATGTCCCATCAATAACAAGAACTTTTCGCATGGATGTATGAAAACCTCATACTGATTGCCCAAACGAAACAAAGAGAAATCTGAATTTACCATCAACATCGGTTTCATAAAAGGTGTGTGTTCCTGGATTTGCTTCTTTCAGCATGTGCAAGTATTTCGGAATTTTTCCAAAACTCTGCTCGGGAATGCCTCTAACCAGACTAATCGCATACTCACGAGCGTCCCACGCTAATGATTTAGATATCTCGCATCCATGTTCCATTCTCATAATCTGTATGATATCATTAGCTTTGGGACCTTCTTTGACACCATCATACCTATGCATTATTAGACTCCCAATAGTTTTTGCAGAAGCTGTCTGACCACCATTATTCATACTTGACGCAGCACATGTATGATCCGCCACATATTTTTTGATGATGAAATATGTGGATCCTGATAACCCCTCAGCACGAACACTCCACCTACACTTGTTGTCCACGCATCGGATGTACCAAAGTTTTCTATCTGAATTCACAACTTTGTAATCGAAGTTATTCTTCATTGCTGACATTTCCAATGCTGCTTTCAACTTAGATTTGTTTTGAAACGTTTCACCCCTCTTCACAACATCCTTCAAAGAGAACCGAACACTTATTCCCTTATCCTCTTCTTTTACACTTAAGTCAGCATCTTCATCTTCTCCTGGGGCGTTCGAGTTACATTCGTCTTCACCATCCTGGCTCGATTCACAAGAACTACCAATGCCATCTCCAGGTGAAAATGAGGAAGGCTCACCTCGCTCTCTGCCAGACGCGTTAGATTGCTCCTTATCAAGCTCAATGTTGTCGTTGTTTGCATTGACATGTGAAATAGACACACACAACCTTGAAGAAGCTTTTCCACGTACATATGTAAGAAAATTCTTGACTTGCCGATCATTCTCAATGATAACTGGAGGACAGTCTATCGTATTGATTAACTCCATAGGTAAGTAGGTTAACTCAAGCTCGACATCGTTTTGGTCAATTCCAAAATCCTCAAAAGCCGTAGTCCTTAGATCTTCAAAGGAACTTGTCAATTCCACAGCAAGTACTCTTCCTCCTTTTACCTTATCAAAAGCAAAATCCCCATCCTTTACAGGGATCAAATTTCCACACCCCACAAGAGGCATAGATATGCATGTTCTTCAACAAGGGGTTCAAATTTTTGGGATGGTTTCAAAATTAATCAAGAACTTGTGAAGAAGAAGAAGAGAGGTCACGGTTTTTTTTTTTAAAACATAACTTTAGGAAACACGTAAAATTTGGGAAATTAAAGATTTACAAAATATTTTTCAACAGATTTTGGAAAGATTTAAGGAATATTTTCGAAAATAATTCGAATTTGGCAGAACATGCATTTTGTTGCCAGTAGATTGTATATATGATGGTAGATATGATGGCAGAATGTATAATCCGGCAGAGATAGGTTATAATATCTTAGTAGATAACGAAATATTACCATGGTAGAGTATTAGTAACTGGCAGATTCTATGATTCCGAGCCAGTAGATATATAGGAGACATTAGTTCATGAAATCTTTCGGGGTTCAGATCGTAAGCAAAACCGTAACCTTTTCTTTCTGCGGTAGTAGACATATTACGAAATCGTAGATTTTAACATCTTCAAGCGCCAGATATATATGTAGTTAACCGAAACTACGATCTACATATTCGTAGTTAGTAGATTTTGTTTTCTGCGATCTGAAGATCAAAATATGAAATTATGTTACACTAATATTTAGTCAGCCAAATTATTTTTCATATGATTGTTTCATGTTTATGTACATTTTGAATAATTTTTCATATTTTTCTGACTCTTAAAATAATTGATATGAATTTTTTAAGTTGGCCAGGGGTATCTAAGTCCAAATCCGACCAAAAAAGGATTTATGCTATAGGGACAATGTAGTTGGTCTTCTGTGGTGTTTTGACAATTTTTTCTTAATTTAAACACAAATGACCTTTAAAAAATTCTATGTTCAGTTTTTATAGAGAATATAATGTTGTCCATTATATCATATTAGTGATACAGTTAGTTATAAGCTTAAGGACCACTTTTGTCTTTGTTGATTGGGAAAATTGTTTTTTTTTAGGTCAAATAAATGATAACTATGTCCTATTAGGCTAATCTCATATACTTTATGTCCTATTAGTCTAAATATTTTCAAAATGACAATATTGTCCTTAATTTCAATTAAAATTTTCAAAATTGCAATTAATAAAACATTGTTAAATATTAAAATATAATTTTAACTAAAATAATTAAAATAAAATATTAAAAATCTCCAAAAAAATCTAAAGTTCGAAGTTTTTTTCTCAAAGGGATCGATCAATCCCGTAAGCAAAAGTTCAATCTAAACCGGTCGATCCTGATAAATTTATCCAGAACAACAAAAATATGCAGAGCATATACTGATCGACCAAGCCCAGGTCAGTCGATCGCAGAAGCTCGATCCCACTTCGATCGATCGGTCGCGTCTTCGGGATCGATCGGTCGCGTCTTCAGGATCGATCGATCTCGTGCCTAGGTAAGTCTTCCAAATCGATTTCCTGGTTTTCGTCGGTTAAATCCGGTTTGATTCCCACTTGATTTGAACCGAACAAACACGAGGTGAACTCTTAAAACTCGATTTCTAATCAATCAAACTCATTTTTCTCTTCTCCTTGAAGAACAAAGGGGAGAAGAAGATGGCATGAGAAAAAATTTCCAAATCGATGTTTTATTTTTTTTAATTTAAAAATTAATTTTATAAATCACGATTTTTTTAAAAAAAAATCGATTTAATAAATTTAAGGAAACTGAATATTTCCAAATATTCTCTTCCCATATTTTTGGAACTGATTATTCTTATCCGTAGAATCTTTATTCTAGTATATGTAGAACACATTAAACATGTTTTAAATCGATTTCTACTAGTTTTAGATTTATAGTAATGTGTATATTACGATTTCTACAGGTTTAGATTTATAGTAATGTGTAGATTTCAAATTCTACAATTTTTAGAATGATAGGTTAAGCGCGAAATGTGTTTTCCAAATATTTTTAGATTACTATTGTTTAGGTAGATGACGTATTCCAAACATATTAGATTCAATGAAAAAAGTGGATTACATTTTCTACTGTGTAGAATGTCAATTCTATTTTTTGTAGAACAAAATTTAAAATTATGATTTAAACATTTTTAGAATTGGAAAAAAATACCAATAAGTTGATATAGGTATTTCATCAGTGGTTACTATTTTTTGAATTTTTTTTGTTTGTAAAACTATTTATTAAATTTATTTTAGAAAATACTTAAGAATATTAGAGGAAAAAATGATACAAAAGAAAAATTAGCCTAATAGAACATAGTTATCATTTTTTTGCCTGAAAAAATAAATTTTCCTTGTTGATTTTATTAATATACAATACACAACTAACTGTTAACAATATGTAAATAATTAAAAAATACATAAACAAAGAGTAGAAGACGACAAAAAGTTGAGCCCCCAAAGACAAAAGTCTAAACAAAAATAAAAGTTTTCAGTAACATGAATTTCATAGTAATCAGTCAATATTCAATAGCATGTAAATGTAATAATCGATCATTGACTTCGACAAGAAAAATAAACGAAACAACTTGACTACATGGATATTAGAGCATGTTTATTGCAGGTTTCTTAGGTTGGGTCTTTTAGCGTAATATAAGATACGGTCTCTTACTTTTTAACTAAAAGAAACAATAACAAATTATCATCTAAATGAGTTTTCACATTCCTCGTACAAGTACAAAATTCTCTGGCCTAGCTCTTCGCACTTCAGTTTGTGATTATCTTTATTTCCCATTTGAAGATGCAAAGAGTAGAAGAGCCATTCTCCATGATACCTTGAAGATGAAACATCAACAAGAACAAACCCATCTTCTTCTAACCCACTCAACACATTAGATATCGAAAAGTTATGATTCTTGGACGATGAGATTTGGACCATCACTTCGTTGTCTCCAAGCTTAGTCGCAGAAATGGTCGAGACGTAACGTGCAACGGCCTTTGGCTGCGGCTCAACGTAATGTTCAATGGCTCTTTGACCTGATACTCGCACCAAGAGTTCTTCCTTCTTTTGTATTAGCTTCTTCACTTGCTCTTGCAGCTCTGGAATGTACTTCAAGCTCCGAGAAACCGTCTGAGGAATACTTAGCTTCTTCTGCAAGAAAGAAATTAAAGAAATTAAAGAAAAAAGAGTTAATTCAATATTCTTCCTCTAAATGGTATTAGATGTATGGACAAGCGTATTATAAATATCACATAAAATAATGTAATGAGCAGACTAATTATCTAATTATTGCTATTTGGTTTTGAGGTGAAACTAATTAGACGATATAGCGGAGTAGCTACTTACCGTTTGATCAGAAGCTGGGAGACATGAACGGAGAGACGAGAACAAAGAGTTGATCTTCTTGCGACGGTCACGCTCACTAGCATTGTGATTAAGCTTCTTGGTTAAGACTCCATTCCCCTCGGACGGAACAGAGACCCCCAACATTTCCTGAATCTCCTGATAATGTTCCACTCCATATGTCTCTGGTGCCGGAAAATCAAGAAACGTAAAGTCCTCGAGGTTCACTCCTGCCAGGTAGTTACTCTCGTACTCTCCTGTCGACGGCCACCCAAAGTTTGGGAACACTGGAGGGACTAATGCACACATTTTTGTTTGATTAATGACAAGTTCTAAGATTATGTTTTCTCTTGAAGCTGGGACTTCCCTGAACTATAGGTGGAGATATAATTGTGGAATATATTTATATCCGGATAATAGGATAAAATAAACAAATAAATCTCTAGTTAAATAAAATTTAAGAAACTATATAATAAGTGTTTCCGAAGTGTTATACGACTTACTTATACTATAAAGAGAAATATTTGGATCTCAGGACGTAAGTGGGCACACGCCAGAGTCTACGTACCACGCGAGAGCTATGTCCAGTCACAATTAATAAGAATATTGCAGGCATTAAGAGTACACTCATTGACACTAAAGAATTAGAGTTCACATACTGAAAGATGACTCGGCCTCAAGAAAGTGTTGGAGGCTCGTGGAAATCAGGTGGAAGAAGGTTCAGCCAAACAATTCTAATGTTGTAAGCCTATACATAAGCAAGTTGTCAGCATATACATAAGCATTTTATTTATTTGTTGACCCACCAAAAAAAAAAAACATTTGTTGATAAATATATAAAGGTTAAATTCAATAAACAACGGTCGGTGATCTATAATGTAAAGGCATTATCGACCTAGGGTCAACTACAACGACCTAGGGTCAACTACAATCATTACCTTTAAAACAAGTATGCTTCTCTGTTTCAGACATCAGACTGATACTTTTCAAGGAACATGTCAAAATATTCCAAAATGGTAAAAATATGAAGGGATCAGTTTCCATAGCTTTACTTTTCTGGTCTCTCTATCTCTTAATTGGGCCTATTAAAACCCTTCAATGGGTTTAATTTAAACACAAATGACCTTTAAACAATTCTATGTTCAGTTGTTTAAACATAGAGAACCCCCCCTCCCCCGCGTTTAAACTAGGGTATTGAACCACTCTGAATCAGTCACCTGCACACTTGAACGTCCTTTGCAAGCTCAGGTGTCTTATCTCTCTCTTTCATGTAGCTGTTCTTCATCAAAAGTTTCGTCTTTTCAGGTTTAGTTTTAAACTAATATTAATGCTATACAGGAATGTAATTTATTTGCTTTATGTAATGTGATTACTTTTCTGTATGTATTCATATCGAGCTTAGTACAATTGTGTTAGCCTCTTATTCTCTGCGAGGGTGAGGCTGTATGTGAACAAAGTAAACAAGAGGAAGGAGCGTCAAGAAGTATTTAGTTATTGAAACTGTACATGGTACAGTGGATGCATCTACTCTACAAGCATGTCTATTTTTAAATACAAGCAACAAACAAGAGACACTTAACTTACAAAACATGACTCCGTACATACAACAAACGGAATCACTCACTTGCGATCAAGAACCCATACGGCAGGCGTGAAAACGGACCCAAACCATATCTTACCATCATCTCTCTCATAAGCCTCACTCACATACTGCATTGTCTTCCCTTCTTTGTCCTCAAGTATCTCAACTATCTCCCCCGTCTCCCCGGAAATTTTCACGGCGACCCCATGCGGCTTAAACCCGTTCACTAACCCAATCAATAACTCTAACTTCACCGTCTTTTCAACCAACTTCCCTAACCACTGATTATTCACAACCAATCGTCCTAGTAAGTTTTTCTTACAGTGTATACCAATCCAAAAATCACCAGTGGGTGTCAAACGGATGTTGTCAGGATAACCAGGAACCTTGGCGAAGATATCACGAGTCCCGGCTTTAGGACCTTTAATCCAATATCGATGGACAAGGCCAGTGGCAGACTCACATGAGACTAAGAAAGATCTATCTTTGTTTAGAGCCAAACCGTTGTTACAACGGAGATTGTCCATGACAACCTTGGCCTCTTTCGTCTTCTTATTGTATCTGATCACTCTTCCTGGCCGCTCACCGTTGACAATCACGTAAAATACATCCCTGACCAACAAAAATTACAGTTAGATTTAAATTTTAGATTGTTCAAACGCTATTTTGTTTTGCGTTAGAATTTAGGTATACATTAAACTTTGTTAAAATGCAACCGGAAACAGCCTACAACTTCTATCCATTTATTTGTTATTTATAAATTGAAAATGAAAAAATAAAACTACGAAAGTTTGTGTTTCGTGGAGAAAAAAAACAGATTAAAACGTTAAGTAAAGCTTAAACATTAGGTAACACAATAAGTTAGGTAAAACATTTCGAAAATTGGTTGATCCTAAGTGCATATATATAAGTTTGGTAAAGCCTAAAACATACCTGAAATGATACTTGTCACTACTGTCATTGAAGTAGAAGACATCTTCCTCTTCGTCAATATCCATCTGGTTTGCAAACATTACTTTGCGACCTTCAGCCTGGTCCACTACCAACTCAGCCAAGCCTCCTTCTGGCCCAACCTTCATGACCCCGAGGTAACCATCACAGATGTACAAGTCTCCTGTTTTCTTCTCGAAACTAAGTCCTAGTGGACTTCCACATGTAGGTACTACTTCATGCCGGGAACAGTTCCCTCTACGTACAACATGGATAAATACATCATTGTTATTATTAAAAAAAACTTCCATAGTGTAAACTGTAAACATATTTATACTATTTTCCCGCACATGCGATTTTTTACGAATACATATTTAACTAATTCAAAAATTAACATAATAAAGTACTATTAATGTTTTCAAAAAGTTATCAAACATCAGATCATTATATATAACAAGTTTTTTCACTAAAATATATATGCTTATTATTGTGTTAATTTTTTTAAATCACTCACATATTAGAAATATTTTAGAAATATCTTTACACAGATTAATATTTTAAAAAATTTTATAATAGAAAATAGTATTTCTAGATAACAGCACAATATATAAGAATTATCTTTTTAAAGATGTATTTTTAGTTTTGAAATTTTTATTAAATTAATATATAACCAATTATCTAATATACCATAGAAATATAATATTATTAATATAATATTCGTTTTAATTATATATAAAATTTCATTAAAAGTATTATATTTCAGAATCGAAAATCACTTCGCAAAATAATAGTATAAATATATAAAAAATTTCTTTCTAATTTTATTGGGTAGAAGGGAAAAATATGAAAAGGCTCCAGAACAATACAGTAAAATCCTCATAGTCCTCTAAAGAAAACAAAATAAATAATCAAACAAATTGTTTTGTTTGCTTAAATTATTTGGTCACTATGCATGGTGCGTTCTAAGACCATGATTAACTCGGATTTTTAGGGTGAAGTTCTTAGTTTCGGCTGAGAACCGTTTCTTAGCTTTTAATTAAAAAAGCTAAGAACCGTCTCTTAAATAAGAGATATAAGAGCCAGTTCTTAGCCGAAAAGTGTTAAAAAAACAAACAAAAACAAAAAAGTGTCAAATCATGAGTTAAAAACCCCAAATTAAGAACCATGGTTAAGCATGCTCTAAGGGATTAACCTCGGTTTCTTAGCCGGAGGTTCTTAACTCAAGATTTGACAGTTTTTTATTTTTTTTTACATTTTTCGACTAAGAGACGACTTTTATATTTCTTATTTAAGAGACGATTCTTAGATTTTCTTAGTTAAAATCTAAGAAAACTAAGATTCGTCTCTTATTCGAAGCTAAGAACTCCAGTTAAGAGACTAGGGATAATCATGGTCTAATAAACGTTGTAAAAACCTGCGAGGAGATGTGTATGCGAACTCAACCCAACCGAGACCATCTCCACGCCACTTGAGAATACGGCCGTCCACAAGAGCAGCATAAGGACCTCCTCCTTGCGGATCCCACTCAATGCTCTCTGGTCCATCGACAGGAAGTGGTATGGTCTTAGCCATCGACAATACATTTTTGGTGCCGTTCAAATTGTCCGGCGCGATTAAGATCTGATAGAAAATTACGGAAAACACGGCTAAAACAGCCGGAACAACGGCCCAAGTTGGAAGTTTCTCACTAATCGGCATTTTTTTTTCTTCGCCGCAGACAAATATGATGGTTGAAGAGACGTGTGTAACACTAGCTGTTATTAGCTTACATGATCAACGTGACAATAGTTATATAAATCAGACGAAAATGGACAAAGTAGTGTAGATTTTTCTTTGTTGTGTGGATGCAGAAACGATATACACGTATTGCCATTTCTGTCGAAGTGTCAGCTGTAAAATATGAATACAGTGAATGAAATCCATGTGGAATCATCTAATGTAACGTTTTTATTTATAGAAAAAAGTTCCCTTTTTTGTACTATTGAAGGTTGTAGTTTCTGAAACCTGAGTATAAAAAAAGGAAAGTGTCCAAATCTGACATAGCCAAGCATATTTCTCTTGTAACGTCAGGCACAAGTCTTATCCTATGGCAAGAGAAATGCGTTTTGATCTTATCTGGTTATCTGTTATCTAGAATGAACAAATCGAATTTACATACATGCAAATTGAAATAATTTTTATTACAAAAATTAAATTCAATAATTATTCTCAGTGTTGCATATATTTAAATTCGATTATCATTTTTGACAGCCTACAGGTATGAATAGTTTCTTTTTGACAACCTACACGTATGATTAGTTATCTCTTATACATTATTTCTGAAGTAATTTGACATTATCATCACCACATTAATTTTGAAAGAAAAATAATGACATGGTTTATTAACAATGATGACATGGTACATTTATATTAAATGTTGATTTATAATTTTGATAAAATTTTGAAATATGATAATAACCCATACGTCATCAATAAATATAACAATACATACTATAATAGTATAAATAGAAATATAATAATATTTCACAATTTTTGAAATATTATTTTTATTTTATTTTTACAATTATATAATTTTAATTACAAAAAAAATTTCGAAACTTTATGCAGTTTTTTAAAAAAATGTAATTTCTAATCCTTATACCGTTAGTTTCTTTTAATATCTAAATTTTTATAAATATTATTTAGTTTTACGTTTTGATAATTTTATATCTGACAAAATTTTCTTTTAATTTTTAGAATTTGATTTAATATATTTCAACCAAAATAAATAGATAAAAAATCTTTCCAAGATTATAATTTTAAATATGCACATATATTATTAAATATAAATTAAAAAAAAAAAATTTAATCTTAAATTTTACATATAATTAATTAAAATATAAAATTAAATATTTTAACAAATAATAAAATCTAAAAATTAACGAATAATTTTTGTTGTAAATATAATTTAAATTTTAAAACTTTTATTTCTGCGCATGATGTAGAAAAACACATATACTGTAATTTCATGGCAACTATGATTTGGTTTCTCGCCTCTTTGACAGACAAATAAGAGATCGGATCTTCACAGACAAACCATTCGGCATTGTCAACTATGATGCAGCAATGGCTGAGTTAAGATCCCCACTCTCCTTTTGTTGATAGTATACGCCACTCCTCCGTTCACCACCAACTCCTCTTCAAGCCGATCACGACTCTTCCGACGGTTCGGTATTATCAAAGCTCCAAACTTTCCAATCTATTGGGTTTATTATTGGTTAACTTATGATTATTGATATGAGATTATGTAACTGGACTGGGCTCTAAAAACAAACTGAGGCCTCGTAAGGCGTGACATTTTATTTCTTTCCGCTTCTAGCCTTCTAATATGAAAAATCTGTTTAAAAAAAACTATAATATTTTGAGAACTAATCATGCAAGATAAACTAAGCTGTGAAAGGGAAAAGGGCTGGTGCTCCCTCTCGTTCTACATGATCACATCACCGGACACTAGACATCTTTTACCGACACGAATCACATTAAAGTAAGAATAAAATCTTTCTCCACTACAAGTTTAAACTAGACGAATGGCCATTTTCATTGTTAATTACAATTTGTTTGTTTATATATATTAATCTATCTGTATTAGAAAGATAAATGTTTTATAAGAAAGTTGTTTCAAAATATATTTTATATTTTAGATATTTTAATTAGTTAATAAATGATAAATTACGAACTTCAAAAATATTAATTATACTTTTAAAATACTATTATTTAAAATTATTTGAAATTAATAATTACAGAAAATAATATGTTTACTATTAAAATTTAATATGTGTAAAACCAATTTAACATACATTTTTAGAAATAGATAGAGTAGTATATAAAGCGAGGAGAAAGAGCTCAATCAGTCCACATCGTATGAAAAGGATTAATAAGTAATAACAACTTCTTTTGAATGTGTTGTTTTCGGTCATTGATTATGTAATTTAAAAAAATACCAAGGCTTTAGTTTAGCAGTGTTTTTTTTGCTAACTTTGGTTGCATTAAATTTAAAAATTGCAAGAGTTTAATTAGTTACATTTTAAACTCTCGTACTAATTCACATTTAGCAGGTTAATCAAACCAATTTCAGATCAGAAACCAGTTCAAGAACAGTGCGTACATGATGCTAGCAAAAAGGAAAAATTAGAACCCTAACTAGATGTACATCATAATTAAATGATCTTTTTGAATGAAAATGATCGTACATCGTTATATGAAAGGTAAAATAAATTAATAATTAGAATAGTGTTTAACGAACTTAAAAGTTCAGTCAAAAAGAACTTAGCCATTGTTATCAAGACGAGCATTTCTTGGGTACCTTCCCCCTTGTCGTCGAGTTTATAATACTTTTATCAAAATTTCTCGAAGACATCATGTCGGACACAACACAATTTTCGTTTTAATCACTTGACAAAATTTATAAAATCCCACAAAACTACATTAAACTACTCAACTGAACCAAATTTCTCCAGCATCAAAGTCCACTCACACAACAACAAGAAGATACAAAAGAAGATGCATGTCTTCTCTTTTTTTAAAAAAAAAGATGCATGTCTTCTATGTTCAAAAAAAAAAAGATGCATGTCTTCTAACAAGTTTGAAAAAAAGAAAACAAATATCATACCACCAAATTATTAACCGGAGCCTCTGGTTCTTGTGGTAAATGGTTCACAGCTGTGAGTACCGCCACCTGGCTTTGAGTCTGGTCTTTCGGAACGAAACGATAAAAAAAAGAATAAAAAAATTATCATACCACCAAATTATTATTTTTTGTTTGCGTTTACTAACTCATTTGAGACCGTAAACAAATTTTCAATCACCCAAACGGCCGGTCAATACACAGACCCAATCCATAACTTGCCATCTTCGCTTTCGTAAGCTTCACTAACATACTTCATCGTCTTCCCTTCACTGTCCTCAACTATCTCAAGAAGAGAGGCGGTTGTACAAGATTGACTACGGGAGCATGTGCCCCATACTACCTTTTTAAAAAATTATATATATATATATATATATATTTTTATTTATTTATTTATTTATTTATCTAGTTAAATATAATCGTGCATGGGCGGATGTACAAGGTTAACTACGGGCACGTGGCCCTACTTAAAAACAATATATATATCTAGTTAAAATATAATTGTGTAAATAGAATAATAAAGTGTGTTCCCGTCAACATAAAAATATAAACACAATTTTATACAATCACATATCTTCTTAGCCAAAAATAAAAAATAAAAGTAAGTTTTATTTTGGGGCGTAGATGATTCCATCGATTGACCGATATACTAGTTTCAGAGACATTTTCCATTTATATCGATTTGAGTTTTTCTGTGCCGTATGTTGATCTGTCTCTTCTTCGACCCGGAATTTCCATCAAATTGGGCATGAAATGTCTAATTTTTTGGTCAGAATCTCAACAGTAATGCCTCTCTTAGATTTTCGGGTCGAAATACGGAAAACTCCTTTGGGAAAACCCCATTCAGAAAACAATGAA
This sequence comes from Brassica napus, assembly GCF_020379485.1. NCBI lineage: Eukaryota > Viridiplantae > Streptophyta > Magnoliopsida > Brassicales > Brassicaceae > Brassica > Brassica napus. The sequence goes on along the minus strand of NC_063447.1, from coordinate 33,627,891 downwards.
AATTAATTAAGAAAGTTAAAATTTTGACCTAGCTATAAGCCCACGTTTATTTTTGTCTTCTTTTTCTACAAACTAGATTTTATTAATTTAGTTTAGTTTGCTTTATTAATAATTTAGTTTTGTAATACTTTTAAAAGATAAATATAATTCATTTATGCATATTTTTTTATAAATATAATGAAAATATTTTTTTTTACTTTTTTCCTATTTATATTTGTTTATACATTTAGAAAAATTATTACTTAGATATTTATTTATTTGTATTAAAAGAATATAAATTACAACTATTAACGTATTTATATTTTTATAGAAAACTAAAAATTTAAAATTTTAATATTATATAAATTTCTCGATTTATATACAATGCTATTTTTTATTTGAAAAACATAAATGAAATATCTACGGCATAATATTTAATTTTCTTTTGTTTTTTTGAATTTTTTGTACAATGAATGTGTGGGTTATATATATTGTGTTTAAATAGAAACTTTAAAAACATTTCTTTAATTATTCCAAGGGGATTAATAAATTTACTTCAAATTTGATACAACTTCTAAATTTATCTTTAAATAATAATTAGTTTCATAAATAACTTACGTACTTACGTTTATTGTTAAAAGAGAAAATTAACCTTTATAAATCATTTATAAATGTTTAAAATTATTATAGAAGTTTATAAACTCAACCCCACCCCCTATATACTAAACCAAAAAATAATCATTAAACCATAACCCAAAGTTAAAGTATTTTTGAATAGTGGTGTTTGTATTTCATGCAGTTTTTCTTATTTCTAAACAATATGTAATAGTAGAAAATTAAGATTTAAAATTTAATCATCATTACTATTTTATGAGCTTTAACTAATTTTAAATAACTTTTGTTAAATAATTTTATAATAAAAATAAATATAATTCATTTTAACTAATGTTAAATAATATTTTATTTAGTTAGATATTAATATAAAGAAAATATAGTGTTAGATTTCACTTCTACATGATCTAATAACTGTATATAATAGTAGTAAGGCTTATGTTACTTATAATTCTTTAAAATAGATTTGATATAAAAATTAAATATAAATTTATGATAAGCTAAATAATGTTTGTTTGATTTATCATTGTAATACCTTTTCAAAACTATCATTGGAATAGTTTCTACTTCCAATAAAAATTTAACAGATTTCATAGAAAACGTTGACATTTTTAACTGTTATAATTTGGAAAATTTTATTGTTTTTAGTTTTTTTTTATCAGCAACTTTAGATAACATATTATTATCTTAATAAAAGAATATTTTCTATTGCCCATATCAGGTTTATCATTCAGGCTGTAGTGATATTCTTCAAAGTTTAATATTAGAGTTTATACTTAAGTTAATGTTAGAAAATTTATAATAGATATTTAATATGATTTACCTTAAGTTAATATTATCAAGCATATACCCTACACTTTGAAATTTTTGTTAAAATTCGAAATATTATACATATTATTTTATGTTAAAATTCGAAATATTATACATATTATTTTAAATTTATTTATATTGTTTTTAATTTTTTTAGTTTGACGTATTTGATATATAATTTTATTTTATTTTTAAATATGCAATTTTTGGAAATATTTATATTTTTAAAAATGTTAAATTAAAATGAAGATTTGTCATAACATCATTGGTTGTTTTGATGTGAACAAGTTCAATAGCTTACAGTTTCAATTTTTATATAGTATAAAAATTATTTGTGAATATTTTCATTAACACATATAACCTAAATTTTGAGAATCATGTGTTAAATTTATATTTTTATAATTATTCAATCTTTTGCATTTTTGAATTAGTTACTACTTTCATTAGTTAATTAGATTTAAATTTTGAAAATTATACCGTTATAATTAAGTTAATTTATTTATAAGGTTTATATTTTTTAAATTTATCTTATTTGATATCTATTTAAATTTTATATTGAAATAAATGATTTTTTGGTAATATTGACATTTTTAGAAATAGAAAATTAAAAATATGATTTGTCGTAATATGGTTGATTGTATAAAATCCTATGTGGACGCCTTCAATGGCTTACGACCTCAACTTTATTTTTATAATTATTCAAAAAAATTGCATTTTTGAATTAGTTACAACTTAAATTAGTTAATTAGATTTTAAAATTCAAAAATTATACTGTTATAATTAAGTTAATTTAGTTAAAATGTTTATATTTTGTAAATTTATCTTCTTTGATATCTATTTAAATTTTATATTGAAATAAATGATTTTTTGGTAATATTGACATTTTTAGAAATAGAAAATTAAAAATATGATTTGTCGTAATATGGTTGATTGTATAAAATCCTACGTGGACGCCTTCAATGGCTTACGACCTCAACTTTATTTTTATAATTATTCAAAAAAAATTGCATTTTTGAATTAGTTACTACTTTCATTAGTTAATTAGATTTTAAAATTCAAAAATTATACTGTTATAATTAAGTTAATTTAGTTAAAATGTTTATATTTTGTAAATTTATCTTCTTTGATATCGATTTAAATTTTATTTTGAAATAAATCATTTTTTTGGTAATATTAACATTTTTAGAAATAGCAAATTAAAAATGTGATTTGTCGTAATACAGTTGATTGTTTAAAATCCTACGTGGGCGCATTCGATGGCTTATAGTCTTAACTTTTATATAGTATAGAATTAAATTCTCTCATAACTACAAAAAATATTCGCCCAAGCAAACACAAAGGTTGCGTATAACGAGTTCAACAAAAGACCTAAAAGGTAAAAATAAATGAAATTTTTTATTTATATTATCTAAACAACAAGAATCGTGATAATTCATAAAATATAGAATTGTGCTAAGTTACGGTTGATGTTGCTTATTCTTAGAATCACAAATAGTTTATCAAAGGCTCTTCAAAAGAAAGATCAGGATATTCTGAATGATATGTCGCTTGTGAAATCTACAAATAGCAATTGTATAAGCGCAGAGAAAATGGATGGGTATCTCTAATCAACAAAAAAAATTTCCTTTTGTGATAATTACAAGACTGAGTTGCTGGTTATGGATGCTGAATTTGATTCATATAATCCAAGAAAAAAACAATATAACCAGTTTGCATCATTACAAAGTGGAATGCTTTTACACTATGTTTGATATGAAAGTTTTGGAGTTTAATGACGTTTTGATGTGGTAAACACTGAATTACTTGGTTGCATGGATTCTATGATCCCCATGGATTCATTTCGTGAGTTTGATCAATTGAAAGTTATGAGATTGTCTGACTTTTATCCTGAAGATTTTAGTTCTATCGAGCGGATGACTCTTGAACATCAACTTGGTCTCTATATTGATAACATCTGTGAAGATGAAAGATTTTCTAAGTTGAAGGATCTTGGAGATCTTGCATGTATATGATGGTAGAGACAAAGAACATCTTTCACATCCTCTGGTTTATTGTCTTTTAACTAGCTTTGACTTTACTTGTTGCCACCACTACAATTGAAAGATGTTCTTTTGCGATGAAGATAGTGAAGACTAGCTTGTGGAACTGGATAAGTAATCTGTTTTTAAATGATTGTGTTGTTTGTTTGGTTGAAAATAGTTATTTGATAAAGTAACAAATGAAGTTGTGATAAAAAATACAAAAATATTGAATCTCGTAGGACAAATTTGTAAGATGTTTTATCTTTATTTCAAAAACTTTATTTTATAAATGAGTTCAGTTATAAATGATGTTGTGCCTTGGGTAGAAAATAGTTCTAGATCCGCCCTTGCAGTCATGTCTCTCCAGAGAGTTTGACAACAATTCCATGAGGTTTCCCTCCATTAATGAGATGAATCGCACTCTCCACCTTCAACGTCTTGATGGAAAAACTTTTCGACCAAAGAGTGACTCCGAAACAAACGAGTGAACAAACTGTCTTTGGAATGCAATGCGACCCTTAAATCTCCCATAGGCGTGCGCCGGATATTGTCCATAGGACCCGGGATCTTTGTGAAAACCTCGTTGGCCCGGCTATTGGATCCTTGACCCATATTCTATGGATAGTATTTGTAACACTTTCACATGTGAGTACAAACGATCTAAACCATTGGGTAAGTGAAGTTTGTCCATTACTATTACCAAAAAAAGAAAAAGTTTGTCCATTACAACTGTGGCCTCTTTCTTCTTCATATCGTATCTAATAACCCTTCCCGTCCATAGGACCCGGGATCTTTGTGAAACCTCGTTGGCCCGGCTATTGGATCCTTGACCCATATTCTATGGATAGTATTTGTAACACTTTCACATGTGAGTACAAACGATCTAAACCATTGGGTAAATGAAGTTTGTCCATTACTATCACCAAAAAAAGAAAAAGTTTGTCCATTACAACTGTGGCCTCTTTCTTCTTCATATCGTATCTAATAACCTTTTGATAGGTCCCAGTTATAGGATAATCTATTGCTGATCTAGAAACATGTGATTTGATACCAATTAAGGTCTCTTTTCAAATCAAAGAGAATTTATTCAAGAACAAATTAAGAACACACTAGAACACGCTTTTCTTTTGGGTAGTTATGACTACCTCTTTTTGTTATTTGCATTGATTTAAATAGATAAAAGTTACAAGAAGCAATTGTGGGATCATGATCCCTATAAAACGATGAAATAGGAAACGTGGGATGATTAAGTTCCTAAACATGAGGAAGAATCAGTCTCCATTATTAACAACTAAACTCATTAAAATAAATAATTAAAAGAACAATGAAACACTGAAAACCAGGTCCGGTTCGTTGACCAACGTTAACGCGATTACTATCTCATCAATACTCCGGCCGTCAAAGAACCTTGTCCTCAAGGTTTGTGATGAACTGAGGAAAGCTTGACTTGAGTTGCTTCTCTTTCTTCCATGTTGATTTTTCTTGCCAGTAGATGTCTTTCAACGCATTACAACTTCAAAGACCCATACCAAGCTTGTTTCCTTATTAGAATAAAACTGTTTTTTTTTCTTTTCCAATTGATACCAATTGATAGGTCCCAGTTATAGGATAATCTATTGCTGATCAAGAAACATGTGATTTGATACCAATTAAGGTCTCTCTTCAAATCAAAGAAAATTTGTTCAAGAACAAATTAAGAACAGACTAGAACACGCTTTTCTTTTGTGTAGTTATGACTACCTCTTTTTGTTGTTTGCATTGATTTAAATAGATAAAAGTTACAAGAAGCAATTGTGGGATCATGATCCCTATACAACGATGAAATGGGAAACGTGGGATGATTAAGTTCCTAAACATTAGGAAGAATGAGTTTCCATTATTAACAACTATACTCATTAAAATAAATAATTAAAAGAACAATGAAACACTGCAAACCAGGTCTGGTTCGTTGACCAACGTTAACGCGATTACTATCTCATCACCCTTCCCGTCTTCTCCCCGGACATGTAAACGTAGATTACGTGCCTGTCCAACAAAACAAACGTAACATTCTTAACATTTGCACTAAAAAACACATACACATGATAGTTACATAATGACTTAAAGGTTTTACAAATGATCAATGGAGCATGTGCACCAAAACAAATTATTTATATTGTAATTTTCGTGTCAAATAACAAATAAATTCTGTTAGAACAGGTGAAAAAGTTGTATTGTGCAAGTGCACCATAACAACCCAAGTTCGAATGCACCTTTCGACTGTTTCCATTTTATAATCGACACTTCACCCAGTAAATAAATATTCTGGATTCAACCAGTAAGTCTATATGTTCAAAATCACGTTTAGATCTATTAGCTACATCACATTATGGTTCCCCAATGCTACTAATATATTTTACAAATTATTATTATTGATTTTATTTATTTATCCGTTTTTCACGTTCTGCTAATGTTACCAACCAGAGAAAATACTAGGACTGTAAATGTAAATAAACGAAGGTGTAGTTTTAATTACTCGAAGTGATTTTTATCGCTGCTATCACTAAAATAGAAGACGTCTTCTTGATCTATATCCATTTGGTACGCAAACATGACCTTGGGACCATCGGCTTCATCAACAACTAACTCGGCCAAGCCTCCTACTGGTCCAACCTTCATGAGTCATGACCCCAAAGTTGTTAGGAAATATGCTGTCAAATTTTGCGGTAAACCAGAATTTATGGGAGCGGGAAAGAAGCACACAAACAAAATTGTTAACGGAGTTCGGCCAATATTGCCTACGTCTCCGGACCTGCTACAGATCTTTTATTATCAACCAGGGAAATTTTACAGGCTCACAACTCACACCCCGATCCCAAATACACTCAGAAATTACTCGTAATTTCTTAAAGAATATTTTTTTGTGAGAAAAAAAAACTTTTTTTTTTCTTCTTCTCTTCTCTTCTCTTCTCTCGTTCTCTCTCTGTTTTCTTGTTTTTGGGATACATTTCTTCTTCTCCTTAGCTCTCCTTTTATAAGCATGAAGAAGGTGTTTGGTGAGCTCACAATCTTTGACAAGACCAACGTCAACAATTTCAGCTCACCGTCCATGCCGTCACCGTCCATGCCGACCAACACGTAAAACGTGTTTTTTTTTCTTACAATCTCCCACTTGAAGACTGATTTCAATCTGTCTTCACACATTGATCGATGTAGCAGGTCTCCCCAGCTTGTTACTCCAACAAGCCAACTGAGGTTGCACACAACCTCAGCTTATCATACGGCACGACCTTTGTCAACATATCTGCCGGATTCTTGCTTCCTGGGATCTTCTCAAGCACCAACATTTCATCTTCCAACGCTGATCTGATGAAATGATACCGACGATGTATGTGCTTCGTCCGAGCATGGTAAACCGGATTCTTTGCCAAATCGATGGCACTTTTACTGTCACAGTACAACACACCTTTCCCTTGGTCATGGCCTAGCTCTTCTAGAAAAGACTGTAGCCATATCATCTCTTTTGTTGCCTCCGTTACAGCAACATACTCAGCTTCACAGCTTGATAGAGATACAATTTTCTGCAACTTTGAAACCCAACAAATTGCAGTACCGCCAAAGGTGTAGACATACCCGGTTGTGCTCTTCGTGCTGTCAATGTCACCTCCATTGTCAGCATCAACATATCCCCGCAATCCCATCTCAGACTTCGTGAAACATAGCGACAAACTTGGATTTCCTTTTAGATATCTGAAAATCCACTTGACGGCTTCCCAATGTTCCTTTCCTGGATTGCTCATAAATCTGCTGACGACTCCCACTGCATGTGCAATGTCTGGCCTTGTACATATCATCGCGTACATCAGGCTGCCTATAGCAGAAGCATATGGAACCTTATCCATACATGCCATCTCGTCTTCCGTCTTTGGAGACTGTTCTCTGGATAACCGAAAGTGACTTGCCAGGGGAGTACTGACTGGCTTCGCGTCATCCATGTTAAACCTCTTGAGGACTTTCTTCACATACTCCTCTTGTGATAGCTTAAGACCTTCCTTGCTCCTACTGATTCTCATTCCTAGAATCTGTCTTGCTTCTCCAAGGTCTTTCATCGCAAACTCTTCTGAGAGTTTCGTCTTCAAGCTATTGATCTCGTGCAAGTCTGCTCCTACTATCAGCATGTCATCGACATATAGGAGCAATATCAAGTAGGACTCTTCAAGCGTTTTGAAGTAACAACAGTGGTCAGCTTCACACCTCAAGAAACCAACGCCTTTAATAAAGTTGTCGAACCGTTTATACCACTGTCTTGGAGCTTGTTTTAAGCCGTACAAACTCCTTTTCAGCTTGCAAACAAGGCTTTCCTTCCCTTTGATCTCAAAGCCTTCGGGTTGCTTCATATAAATTTCCTCATCCAAATCACCGTGAAGAAATGCCGTCTTCACATCCATCTGTTGAAGATGCAGATCTTCTTGTGCTACCAGCCCAAGAACCGTTCTAATGGTCACCATCTTGACTACAGGAGAGAAGATTTCGGTGTAGTCAACGCCTTCTTTTTGTTGGAATCCCTTCACAACAAGCCTCGCTTTATAGCGCTTACTCCCATTAGGTTCTTCTTTTATTCGGTAGACCCACTTGTTATGCAATGCATTTTTCTCCTTAGGCAAATCTGCTAACTCCCACGTGTGATTGGATAACAACGAGTCCATCTCGTCGTTCATTGCAAGCTCCCACTTGATCGACTCATCAACTTGCATAGCTTCCTCATAACATTCAGGCTCGCCTCTGTCTGTGAGCAGAATGTAGTTGAGCGATGGAGAGAATCTTACTGGCTTTCTGATGATTCTGCTTGACCGTCGTAACTCCGTGACTGGTGTATATGGGACCACTTCAGAATCATCACTTTCTTCAGCCTCACCACTCTCGTCTTGAGAGATTTCTTCTTCTGCTGTTGCGGTATCCTGTGGCAACTCCGGTGTCAGGATATCTTCTAAGTCAACAGCTCCAGGCTCTTTCTTCTCCGAGCCTTCTCTTAGCTTATCCTTGTACAACGCTTCTTCGTTGAACACAACATTCTTGCTGCGGATGATCTTCCGATTTTCATCATCCCAAAACCGGTAACCAAACTCCGCGTTACCATAACCGATGAAGTAACACTTCTTAGACTTCGAGTCAAGTTTACTTCTTGCAGCATCATCAATATGAACATAAGCTAAGCATCCGAACACCTTTAGATAAGAAAAATTTACTTTCTTTCCACTCCAAAATTCTTCAGGGATCTTAAATCCCAACGGTACAGACCCTGTGTTTATTAAGAAGGCTGCGGTATTGATTGCATCTGCCCAAAACATCTTTGGCAATCCACAGTGCAATCTCATGCTCCTTGCACGCTCATTCAAGGTTCGGTTCATCCTTTCCGCTATTCCATTCTGTTGAGGCGTTCCAGGAATAGTCTTCTCCATCTTGATCCCATTATCAGCGCAATATCTCTTGAACTCGCCGCTGATGTACTCTCCACCATTATCAGACCTTAAACACTTCAACTTGAGATTCGTCTCAATCTCAACCATGGCTTTCCATATTTTGAAAACCGAAAACACTTCATGTTTGTTCTTCATGAAGTAAACCCACACTTTTCTTGTGGAGTCATCAATAAAGGTCACATAGTAGTACGAACCTCCCAGCGATGCAACAGGAGCGGGTCCCCACACGTCAGTGTGCACCAGCTCTAACTTCTCAGATTTTGGCTCTCTTCCTCCTTTAGAGAAACTAACTCGTTTCTGTTTCCCAAGGATGCAACTTTCACACATCTGATGATCCACCGTCTTCAGATCCGGAAGAGCACCATTTTCCACCATGAGTTTCATCCCTTTCTCACTCATGTGCCCCAACCTACAATGCCACAACTTGGTATGTTTGGCATTCTCGACAACAGCAACAGTGTCTTGATAACTCGTCGTCATATAAAGAGTGCCTCTTTTATGACCTCTAGCCACCACCATGGAACCTTTCTTGACTCTCCAGGCTCCACCACCAAAATTAACATCGTGCCCCGTATCATCAAGTTGACCTACTGAGATCAGATTTCGCATCAACTTTGGCACATGTCTGACCTTCGTAATCTTCCACACACGTCCGTCTGACATTTTCAGGTTGATATCTCCAATACCAACTATGTCCAAAGGTAATCCATCAGCAAGATATACCTTTCCGTAATTTCCCGCAACATAATTCTCCATAATGTTATGGTGCGGTGTGGTGTGGAATGACGCTCCTGAGTCAAGAACCCATGAATCGACTGGGCTATCAACATAGGATATTGACGCTTTGGTGGTACTTGTAGCTGCATCATGAGCTTCAATTTTCCTCGGGGAATCAACAGACACTACCAATGCATCAGCGATTTCACGTGTCACTACATTGGCTCCGCCTCTAGTGTTGTCTTCCTTCTTCGGTGGTGCTCGGCAATTCTTCTTAATGTGACCTGTCTTTCCACAATTCCAGCACTCTGCAGGCTGTCGGAATTTGGACTGACCCCGTCCATTCCTTGACTTCGATCTGCCATTACTCCGGTTATTTCTATCTGGGTTTCTCCCTCTGTTTTCCACGTTGAAAGCAGAGCTCGTTGATGCCTCCCCAGAGTCTATCCTTCGAACTTCCTCAGCAAGGATACGATCTCTAACATCATTGAATTTGAGCTTTTGAGTACCCACAGAATTACTAACCGCTGCCCTCATTGGCTCCCAACTATTTGGCAGAGATGCCAACAAAATCAGTGCTCGCACTTCATCTTCAAACTCGATTTCAACTGATGACAGTTGGTTGACAATCGTGTTGAACTCGTTCACATGTGCGGCAACCAGGCCACCTTCTTCCATCTTTAGATGAAAGAGTTTCTTCATGAGAAACACCTTATTGTTTGCCGAAGGTTTCTCATACATATCAGAGAGAACTTTCATGAGCCCTTCTGTGGTCTTCTCCTTCGCAACGTTGTGAGCAACGTTTTTCGACAGTGTTAACCTTATAACACCCAGAACTTGTCTGTCAAGGAGCTCCCACTCATCCTGATCCATCTTCTCAGGCTTCTTGCTCAGCGGTTGATGAAGCTTCTTTCCGTACAGATAATCTTCAATTTGCATTCTCCAAAATGCATAATTTGTACCGTCAAATTTCCCGATACTGTGCGCCGAACCGTCTTCGCCTCCCATCGTTTCTGGAACCACCGTGTATTAGAACACCTACGTCGACAAACCGATGTTACCGACAAAAATTCACTATTCACGAATTACTGTTCACGTGAATAGTAACTCCGCAAAAAATTTGACCGATCACCGTAACTCAAGCTCTGATACCAGTTGTTAGGAAATATGCGGTCAAATTTTGCGGTAAACCAGAATTTATAGGAGCGGGAAAGAAGCACACACACAAAATTGTTAACGGAGTTCGGCCAATGTTGCCTACGTCTCCGGACCTGCTACAGATCTTTTATTATCAACCAGAGAAATTTTACAAGCTCACAACTCACACCCCGATCCCAAATACACTCAGAAATTACTCGTAATTTCTTAAAGAAGATTTTTTTGTGAGAAAAAAAACTTTTTTTTTTCTTCTTCTCTTCTCGTCTCTTCTCTCGTTCTCTCTCTGTTTTCTTGTTTTTGGGATACATTTCTTCTTCTCCTTAGCTCTCCTTTTATAAACATGAAGAAGGTGTTTGGTGAGCTCACAATCTTTGACAAAACCAACGTCAACAATTTCAGCTCACCGTCCATGCCGTCACCGTCCATGCTGACCAACACGTAAAACGTGTTTTTTTTACTTACAAAAGTAACCATCACAAAAGTAGAAATCTCAGGTTTTCTTATGGAAGCTAAGTCCCAATGGTCTCCCCCAACTTGGAACTACTTTATGCCTAGAACAATTATCTATTTACTGACCAAAAAGAAAATGGGTCAGATTCAGTAGGAAGGTTAATGAAAATCAATGTTCTAATAAATCAATTTTAAAAAGATCGTTCATAAACAAAATGATTCTTAAACGATTTTTTAAAATCGGTTTAGATAAGGTTTAGGTGTTTATTTAGACATTAATCCACTATAAACGCTTAATTAACACATAGTGATTTGTTGAACATTAATGAAAAAATCATTGGACCAGTAAACATGGAATAATGATAACATAGGAAGGTTGGCACTTTTTTTTTGTTAGGATTGAACATGTGAGGAGAAGTGTACGCGAACTCAACCCAGCCTAGCTCTTCGCCTCGCCATTTAAGGATGTGACCGTCTGTGACTCCTAGATAAGGGTCTTCAATTCACCTTGTAAATCAAACTATAACTAAACTCTAAACTCTCTGGTCCACCGCCACGGAGAGGAATTGTCTTAGTCACTTGGAGAACGTCTTTCGTGCCCTTTAGGTGGTCCAACACAATGATTGATGGCCAGAAAAAATAACAAATGATGGATAAGACAACCGGAACTGCTGCAACCTGTTTCAAAACTCTCTGGCTAATCACCATCCTCTCTTGTCTCTTAGTAACTAATTACATGGTTATATAATGACTCATTTTTAATAGAATAGATTTGTCATTTTATAAAAAGAAAAAAACAGAAATTCTGTATACAGTTTTACAACACTTGACAATCGAGCTTTATATAAACTTAAGGAAAATTTAGAATATAGTTATTCAAAATAGAAAAAATACTTATAATATAATATGCTGACAAAATAATAATAATGTGCTTACACAAATCCTCTCTCATATAAAATTTCAAATGCAAAATGATGCAAACCCAAGAGAAGACAACGTAAAATATCTTTTTGACAACCTACACGTATGATTAGACTCTTTTTCTCTGACAACCTACACGTATGATTAGTCAGACTACTGTAATCTTATAGCTACTATATTATTTTGAGAACTAATCATGCAAAATAATTAAAGCTGGGAAAGGGCTGGTGCCCCCTCGTTCCACATGATCACATCACCGAATCCTTGGACATCTTTTACAGACACGAATCACATTAAAGTAAGAAAAAAATCTTTCTCCACTCACTACAGGTTTACAACTAGACGAATGGCCATTTTCATTGTTAATTACAATTTGTTTGGTTTTTGATATATATATATTAATCCCTCTGTACTAGAAATATTTTTTTTAAATTGCTCTTTAAAATTATGTTTTATGCTTTTATATATTTTTATTAGTTAATTATGATAAGTTACAAACTTAAAAATATTAATTATACTTATTAGCACTATTAGTTAAAAATAATAATTACGTAAAATAAGATATTTAGTATTAAAATTTAATCTATTTTTAGTATTTATAAAATCAATTAAACGTACATCTTTTAGAAAAAGATAATAGCTACATCAGTCCAAAAATAAAAATATTTTTCAATATACAAAGATTTGACCGTCATCTTTTATCCGGAGACAAATATGTTTAACGGGCATAATTACTTCAAGTCACCACCATAATCTTTTCGCAAATGATATCTCAGCTAACAGTATTCCTTTTTTCAGGCGATGCATATTTTAAGCAAAGAAGTAAAGATCACAAATGTTGGCTTTTGTGTTCACGACTTCCCTACCGAGAAAATACTGAAAACAACATTTTAAATAAAAAGATTAACAATTCCTTCGAAATAGGTATGCAATATAGGCCTCGGATCAAGTCAACAAGTATAACTTTTCTTGTGAAGAAGGATAATTGGTATGTAGTTGGATGCGGAAACAAGAAGCCTACAAACACTAGATACCAATCACCATTCATATGCTGAACATTTAATTGACCCCTTTAACATTGATCTTTACGACCACTTTTGAGATGTAATCAGAAGAGCACATAAGGAAAACAGACAAAATCAGTTCAAGTATGCACATGCATAAAAAAAAGTTAGAGACACAACAAACCAACGGAAAAGTTGCCGAAAAAATCACCAGAGATAGTTCGACCATCAGACCAACCACTGATTATGTTGCACCAAGTAGGCCTGTGACGGATCGGGTATCCTGACAATTTTAAGGTATACGGATCCTTATCCGGCGGTTCCATAATTTTATTATCCTTATCCGGATCCGAGGTTTTCGGATATCCGGGCGTCGGATATCCTTCTAAAAATTGTAATATCCGGCGGATATCCGGATTCGGATATGGATCCTTAAAATAAATATAAATAAAAATATTAATATATATATAAAATATTTACAATAATTTAAAAATAAAAATATATATAATGTTTTTAATTATTTCTATGTATAATATTACAAAATTTACATAAAATTTATATATACTATTATAAAAATGAAAATATATTAAATAAAATTAGTTTTTATATATAGATATTACTATTTTGAAATAGTTATTAATAAAACTTACAGATACAGATATCCAGACTAAAAATCAAGATGTCCGGATCCGAATCCGGCTTTGATGGATCCAATATTTTACTATCCGGATCCGGATTCGGCCCCTCCGGATATCCGGATTTTCGGATTGAATTCAGATCGGACCTCGGATCGAATCCGGATCTCGGATAAAAGTTTCAGGCCTAGCACCAAGCACTAAAATTAATAACTAATTCTTTTGAATGTATTGTTTTCTTTCACTGATTATATATTTTGAAAAAAATAATATGCGATAGGCTTTAGCATTTAGCAGAACTTTTTTTTTTACTAACTTTTGGTGGTGCACTAAATTTAAAAAGTGGCAGGAGCTTAAGTTAAATTTTAAACTCTAGTACTAACTCACATTTAGAAGGTTAATCAAACTAAACTTCAGATCAGCAACCAGTTCAAGTAGTGTAGTGCTTAATTATAGGATGCAAGCAAAAAGGAAAAATTAACCTAGAACCCTAACTAGACGTACATCATAAATCATCGTAAATCATTATATGAAAAAACGTTAAACAGATTAATAATTAGAATTTTGTTTAACCAATATATTAATTAAATCAAGTAAAGTCAAATCAAATATACCAACTCGGGCCTGGTGGAAACGGGGAGAAGAATCAATTCTAACCTCAACAATTTCCGTCGCGCCACTTTCTACCTGAATTTTGTTACCGTGCTTATTTCATCCCAGGTTAATATTTGTTTCAAATAAACTACATGAACTATCAAATTCAAACAAAAATCAACCCTGACCAAAATGATGTCGGTCAAATATCTATAAATATAAAAAAAAGAAACAAAATACAACCAAAAATATATAAATACCCAAAAACCTAAAATAATAACCAAAAGAAAAAGAAAAACTTTAAATACCCAAAACCTCAAAAATATACTTAAAACCCCGAGAAATATATAAATTATTAAAACCAAAATATATTCTTTTTTTTGTCATCAACAATATAGATTCATACTGATTCTGTAAACCAAACTGCGTGATCTGCATCTATGTGAACGATGAAAGACGATTGCTTTCTACCACTGCGTGCTAGACTATCCGTCTTTTAATTATGCGTCCGTGGTACATAGATAATCTCTGATCGGGTGAAACTCTCTTTCAGGATCTTGATATCTTCCAAATAATTTGCAAAAGCTGGTCATTCCTCTGGTTCTGAAACCATCTTCACCAATTGAGAACAATCCGTTGCAAACGTAACTTGAAATTGACATAAATTCTTCATGCATTCCATTGCCCATAATAGCGCTTCCATCTCTACATGAAGAGGCGAGAGACTAGCCCTAACATTTTTCGCCCCCAACAATCCATCAATACCTTCCAAAGTACTGAGCCAACCTTGTCCTGAAAAATAAACGCCCTCTTTCCACGAGCCATCTGTGAAACACTATCTTCTTGGGATCGACGACAGTACCGTATCTATTATTGGTGGTGGTGTCCTCTGGTAATTCCCTACTTGTGCCTCAGCCCACAATGTGGATTCTGTTTCAGCCAATTTTAGCGTATCCATAGGGTCCATATCCAAATTACTAAAAACTTTATTATTCCTACCTTTCCAGATGTACCATAGTATCCATGCAAACTGGTGATCCTCCATCTGCGGGAAAACTCTCCAGAAAAGATGATCTATGTTTGTGAAGAGGGAACTCGTTGGAAAAATAGCTTGATTTGATGGTATCTTCGAAAGAGCTCAAACCTGAAGAGCTGGAGGACATTCAAAAAACACATGGTTTATTGATTCCTCAGGAGCTCCACATCTTACACAACAAATATTCCCTTGAATCCCCCTTGCTTGTAAATTCTTCCGTACCGCTATACACCATGTCACTAATTGCCATAGGAAATGTTTTAGCGTTGGTGGGCACCGTATTTTCCAGCAGTAAGCCTTCAAGACATCAACTGTTGGCCCAATCAGTAGTGGTGGTCTTTCTCTATCTGGATAAATCCGTTCTACTTGATATCCTGATTTGACTGTATATTTACCATTTTTCGTAAATTGTCATCCATCTCTATCCACCTGATGAATCCCGCTTAGTGGAATACTTTATATTAGTTTCGCATCCTGAGGATCCACCAAAGTCCGAATTACCTCTGAATTCCAAGTTCGCGAGGTAGAGTCAATGAGGGACTCTACTGTAAGGTTGAGGTATAAATTGTGTTGATTTTTATTAGCTGGTCTCGGGCGATTGGTTGGGAGCCAGAGGTCATTCCATACAGATATAGAAGACCCTGATCCCACCCTTTTGATTAGTCCTTTGCTAACCAGAGATCTAACAGAAACAATACTCTGCCAGCCGTATGACGGAGAATATGAACGAATCAGTTCCAAGGGTGAAGCATTCCTATAATACCGACCTTTGAAAACTCGAGAAAATAAAGTGTTTGGCTTCTCTATCAGACGCCATAACTGTTTACCAAGCATCGCTGTGTTGAAATCAGTGATATCTTTAAACCCTAAACCTCCTTACTCCTTGTCTACACATAACTTATCCCATGATTTCCAGTGCATGCCTCTTGTACTTCCCCCTGGACTCCACCAAAATTGTGATACCGCACTTGTCAGTTTTTTCACCGTTGCTTTAGGCAAGCGATAACAGGACATCATATGATTTGGTAATGCCGTAACCACTGACTTAATAATCACTTCCTTTCCCCCTTTTGTTAAAAACTTGAAAGTCCACCCATTGACTCTATTATTTAAACGATCTTGTACAAAGCTAAAAACCTGGATCTTTGATCCCCCCAGATTTTCTGGTAGACCAAAGTATGATCCCATTCCTCCAAGATTCTGAATACCCAAAATATCCTTTAAATCCTGTCTGACGGATTCTTCAATCTTATATCCAAATTGAATGAAAGACTTATCAAAATTTATTAGCTGCCCTGAAATTGCCTCATATTCCTTTAAAATCCTAAGGATTGTTTGACACTCTTCTTTTTGAGCTCTACAAAAGAAAAGACTATCATCCGCAAAAAGCAAATGAGAAATCGATGGGCAAGCTCGAGCTACCTTCATTCCCATAATTTGTTGTCCTCTCTCTGTCTTTTTTATATTTGCAATTAAAGTCTCAGTGCAGAGAATAAATAAATAAGGCGATAAATGATCTCCTTGACGTAAACCCCTATGTGGTACAATGAGGCCACGTGGTTGACCATTTATAAGAACCCGATATCCGCAATCCGCGAAACATTTCCTGGGCGATAAGAATATTATCAGAAATCAATATTCCTGCCATAAATGCAGATTGAGTCTCGGAAATGAGTAAGGGAAGACATATTTTCAAACGCTGATACAAGACCTTAGAAATGATTTTATATCCTACATTACAGAGACTGATTGGCCTCAGTTCCGTCATCCTTGTAGGTCTCTCCGTTTTTAGTATCATATAAATATTGTTAATCGCCTTTTCTGGGTGCATCATAAACAAAGCCTCTTTAACCTCCTCCTCCGTCGCTAGCTTCAACAAGCGTTGATTCATCTGAGGAGTGATGCCCGGTGTAATCTCTATCAGGAAACTATCAAATTCCGATGGGGAGGTGGTAGTAAATAAATCTTCGAAATAGTCCACTGTCACCTTTTCCACACCATTATCCTCTGTAATCCAATTCCCATTAGCATCATGTAATCCAACAATTCTATTGCGAACTCTCCGTTGCTTAGTTAAAGCATGATAAAATTTTGTATTCAGATCCCCAGATGAATACCACATGTTCCTACTTTTTTGATGCCAGTAATCTTCTTCATCCTTATATGCGTCTTGTAATTTCCTAGACACCTCCAGAATATCCTCTTGAGACCTAGTATTATTTGTTTGCACCTCTTCAAGTGCTTGTTGTAACTCATTTATTTTTTTTTTCCATAAGGTGAATTATTTTTCCGCCATTTTGCAATTTCATGACGACAGTTACTAATTTTTGCCACTATGCTCTCTGCCCCCCCCCCCCCCCCCCTACTATTTCTTCATTAGAATCTATCAAACCCATTGTAATTGATTCTAGGAGACCCTCTAGCCCAATCCACCTCTTATCAAACCGAAATTGTCATTTCCGTCTGGGACCTTTTTCTTCCATATAAGCTACCACTGGACGATGATCAGAAGCCACCATCCCAAAATACTCTGTAAAGGAACATGTAAATAGGGTATGTCATTCTTCATTTGTTAGCGCACGGTCCAAACGGCATCGAACCATCACTGCCCCTTTCCCTTTTCCTCTTCTCCTTTGCCATGACATTTTATTTCTCCTAGCCGGAAATTCTACCAGACCACTATTTCTTATCATATTATTGAAAGGAATAAAAGAATCTGCACTCCTTATAGCCCCACCATCTTTTTCATGATTTCCAGTAATCTCGTTGAGATCCCTAATAATAAACCAGGGGTCGGATCTCGCCAGTCCATATCAAGTTAACTGTTCCCATACTTGTTCCCGCATTTTTTGAACTGGGTCCCCATATACAAATGTAAGATAGACCGTTTTGCCCAGGACTTCCGCTTCCACATCAATCATTCGGTTACTAGAATATAATACCTTTACCTGATACTTATTATTATAGAAAAGCGCTAATCCGCCACTTCTCCCCACTGGGTCTATAGTGACTAGGTTATCGAATCCAAAGTGAGCTTGCCATTTTTGGACAAACTCTGAATCTTGTTTTGTCTCTGATAAAAACAATAAATCCGGTTTATGTTTATACCTTATCTCGCTCAAATAGCTTAGAGTTCACTTACTTCACATCCCTCGGCAATTCCAACTCAAAACCCGCATTTAAAAAATTTATTCTTTATTTGCTCTGAGAGCCGAGTGTCTATGGGTGTAATGATACCCTATTTCCACAATCCAACTATTTTCCTTTCTTTGTGATCTGAACCATCCCATAATAATCGAAAATGATACCACTAATACTGTCCAATTTCTATCACTTAGCCTCCATAATAATACAAAATCGATTCCATAAACGAGAAAAAAACTACAGTCTTGTAACCCACCAAAGCCACACATTTTATACGCAAAACCACCCACTCCCACTTGAAACCAGTTTGTTTCACTAAAAAACCAACACCCACTGTCTTCTTGGTTTGAGAAAAAAACCTCAGCTCGCATTGCATATGCATCATAATATAATCCCCTCCATCCAATCAGTAACTGATCCTGGTTTGATGATACCAAGGACACAACACGTTCGCGCACCGTATCAGAGACAATAAGATAATCCAAACCCCTCAAGCTATTCTTAAAAGAGAAACCTGCAACACCATATCCAATAAACCAGAACCTCTCCAAACATTGAACATCTATTAACAAAAGAGATCTCACTCTGCCAAATAAGTAACATACCAAAACTATAAAACAGTCTGTGGTCCCCAATGCAAAAATGATAAAACCCAAAACTCCTAACTTCATGTGCCACCACTGGAAACCTAACAAACTCACCAGACGCCTCCTACAATCTGACAAACTCACCAGACGCCTTCCCGCCACAAGACTATTATGTCTCTGATTCCTTTCCAAACCAACGAGACCATCATCCCACATTCTAATCCTATATCCATCTATATAACCAAAACGATTACAAGAATTCATTACCATAGTTAGACGACAAAACCAATAACACAAGACTGTTTTATTATTCCATTGCTTTTCCTCAAAGAAATCCCTTAACAGCCACCATAAAACCGCAGTAAGACCAGACGCTTACAACTCTTAGAAACAGAAAAAATGCAAGTGCTCATAGAGCTTATTAAAACCAGAAAACAACCTAAATCATAAGACAGGCCCTGCCTGCTTGAAAAACCTTGAGAAAAGACTCTAACCATAAATCAGATCCTCTGATTTCCAAGTTTCGGGTTTGAAGCACCCTTACTCTCTGCTTGATTGGTGGTATCTCCGTGTCGTGTTCCTGGCCTCTCTGCAGCTCGCTTACGTGGTGACGCAAGCGCATTGAACGCTCTCATTTTAGTACTTCCCGCAGTACCGGTCGACGGCTTGAATAGACTCTTACGTAATCCTGGTTTCTTCACCGCATCTCCACCAAGCGTGCCTTGCTCTTCTTCCACAAACACCACCTCGTCTGTCTCTTGAGCATTGTTCTCCTCTTTCTGTTTCTTGCCCACTTCCTTAGTTTCCTCCTCTTCTAGCTTCTCTAAAAAATCCTTTGCATCCATATCTATATCATTCTCAAGTAGATGAGCCTTAATCTCATCCATGTCCATTACATCCTCATCTTCTAAGTCCACATGATCCTCCTGCATACCATGTACCGCTGCCAACCCTTGGTCCACATCAATAGGATCCGAGATGACTGTCGTTCCCTCAGCCTGAGATTTGGCCAGTTCCACTTGAAACGCTTGAGAAGGTGGCATTGCGCGAGACTCCTCAGCGGACCTGATCTCAACCTCCTCTCGAACTTCCTCACGAGCATCTTGTTGAGGCTGTTGCTCCCTAGTCTGTCCTGAAGAGGGTCGAATTTGTCCACTCTTAGCGCCAGGCCTTGAGTCCTCTCTCCTCGCAGGTCTGTGCCGAGAAGCTTCCCCATCTCCTCTATAAGTTCCACGGTTAGTGTAGGCTCTCTTACTTCCTCTCTCTGACACCTTCATCCATTTAGAATATGTTTCCTCCCCCATCTTGCCCTTACTTTTGCCATAATACTCCCGGCCTTCTCTTTCTTTATTCTGTTGATTCGCGTTTCCATTAATGACTACACCTTTATAACTCCTTGCGCGATCATCATACTTCCCTCCATCGTACCAAGCACCATTACCTTCTCTTCCTTCTCGTTTCTTTTCTGGGCTCTTCTTGATGTTCTTCACATCTAAGGGACAGACTTCATCTTTATGGCACAGACTACCACACACTTGACAATATCCAAACAGCTTCTCATACAGCAGCGATACCGGAGCTTCCTCTCCATCATAAAACTCCCCACCAGTGAAGTCTACCGTGGTTTCAAAACACAGCTCATTAAAAGCATCAACCACCACTTGCACGCGAGAGTGATCCAAATCTACAGCCACTGTCCTTCCTATGGCGTCACCAATGCTCTCAAAAGTGGGTTCCGTTTTGAACTCCCACGGGACTCCTATGACTCTAACCCAAAATGTTATCTCCGACGGGTAGAGCAAGGACTTGTTAGGTTGCCACCGCGCCAAGGACAACATCCAGTAATCAAAATGAATAGGTTGAAGCTTAAGAACCCCCTCCATGTCCTCCTCCTTTTCGAAGTCAAACTGGAACTTCTCAAAACCCAAATCCGAGCCAACAACCCTCTCCTCAAATTTCCATATCTTCGGGAGATTCGAGATCAGAGCCTTCATCTCCTGCTCCTCCGGATTCATACATCTTCCAATAAGAGTTTTGGAAAAAGTCTTGATGAGAGCTGAATTATCGAAATGGGGCACTGAAATCTTCTGCGAGTTCCTTCTCCGTTCTTCACCTCCCCCACATTGCTCAAAAGTTGACTCTGTGTCATAGCCAAAAGAAAAAGAATAAAGCTTTGATCTTTGTCAATAGCAAGAGAGAAAGTTACAAGGTATATGATCCAAGTATAGAACCCCTTCTTCCTTTTATACTGATCCCAAATCCTCATCCTAGGGCTCCCACAATTTTCCTTAATTTCTCTTTGATTCATGATAACA
Source organism: Brassica napus (assembly GCF_020379485.1). Classification (NCBI taxonomy): domain Eukaryota; kingdom Viridiplantae; phylum Streptophyta; class Magnoliopsida; order Brassicales; family Brassicaceae; genus Brassica; species Brassica napus. The sequence goes on along the minus strand of NC_063447.1, from coordinate 33,606,449 downwards.
GAATCAATCTCCCGTAATAATCCCATTAACCACAAACTCATTCTACAATCCCACATTTCTCGTACCAGGACATTATAACTTTCCTTCTGAAACACTTTTCGGGATATCTTCGTATCTCCACATCTCTGATTGATCAAACTAAAGGAAAGAGAAAAGATACGTTTTCTTCTTGATTCAATTTCGTCTTGATGATGATCGAAATTAAAATCAAAATCCCGATCCTCGTAATCCTTAGTTTTCGCCAAATCCAAATCTCCATCTTCATCGTAACCTCGATCAAACCAACCCATCCAAAATCAAAAGAAAATCTCGAGTTTCCATCTTCAGCCTTCCGACCTTGGAGAATCCCATCTCCAAATCGAATCTCCGATTCAAATCGACCCGTTAACCTCTCCTCCTCTCTAATCCCAGGATCCCAATACCTTTGAATCATCGAAACCCTAGAACACTAGATCGCCTTTCGCATCGCCGCTTGGACCATGGTTAAATTAAATATATGATTATATAAACAATAAAAAATTATCAAAATATATTCAAATAACGAGAATATTTAAATATATTAAATACATAAAATATACTCAAAACCTAAAATATAAGAGAAATTCCAAGAAAACAAAAAAAAAAAAAATGAGATTTTAAAATATATTGTGACACCAAAAATAAGTAATAAATTAAATTATGTATGTATTCGATCTAGTTTTGGTTTTTGGATATATTTTGTGATGTTTGATATTTATAGTTTATCACGGATTTTTGGGTATATTTTGATTTCGTGTATATCTTTGGTGCTAATTTTTAAATGTTACCAAATTATGAGAAACTATTTTAAAAATATATATATATATTTGTAGATGGTTTATCACCTGACAAAATTTATAAAATCCCACAAAATTTTCTTTTTAACCACCTGACAAAATTTATAAAATCCCACAAAACTCCATTAAACAACTCAACTCAAAACTTCAGAATCAAAGTCCACTCGCACAACAACAAGAAAATACAAAAGAAGATGCTTGTCTTCTAACAAGTTAAAAAGAAGATCATACCACCAAATTACTAGCTCATTTGAGACCGTAAACAGATTTATCAAGAACCCAAACGGCCGGCCAATACACAGACCCAATCCATAACTTGCCATCTTCTCTCTCATATGCTTCACTAACATACTTCATCGTCTTCCCTTCACTGTCCTCAAGTATCTCCAGAATCTCTCCTGTCTCTCCAGAGAGTTTCACAACAATTCCATGAGGTTTCCCTCCATTAACGAGATGAATCGCAGTCTCCACCTTCAGCGTTTTGATGAAAAACTTTCCAACAAAAGAGTGACTAAGAAACACACGAGTAAACAAACTGTCTTTGGAATGCAGTGCGACCCAAAAATGCCCCGTAGGCGTGCGTCGGATATTGTCCATAGGACCCGGGATCTTTGCGAAAACCTCATTGGTCCCGGCTTTGGGACCTTTGACCCATATTCTGTGGATTGTATTTGTACCACTTTCGCAGGTGAGTACAAAGGATCCGTCCTTGCTTAGAGCTAAACCATTAGGTAAATGAAGTTTGTCCATTATAACTGTGGCCTCTTTCTTCTTCATATCGTATTTAATTACTCTTCCTGTCTTCTCCCCTGACATATACACGTAGAACACTTGCCTGTCCAACAAAACAAACATAACACATACACAAGTTGGTTACATGTATATATGTTTGTTTGATCAAAAAAAAAATACGATCATATTTTAGATATATTAGCTATGTCACATTCTGTTAATCTATTCTATAGTTTATTTATTATTCATTTTATTTTTATTGGCATTTCCACGTTTTGCTAATGTTACCAACCAGATAAAAAATATTAAGACCGTGAATTTAAATTAACGAATGTGTAATTTTAATTACTCGAAGTGGTATTTATCGCTGCTATCATTGAAGTAGAAGACGTCTTCTTCTTGGTCTATATCCATTTGGTTCGCAAACATGACTTTGCGACCTTCGGCTTCATCAACAACTAACTCGGCGAAGCCTCCCTTTGGTCCGACCTTCATGACACCAAAGTAACCATCACAAAAGTACAGATCTCCTGTTTTCTTATGGAAGCTAAGTCCCAATGGTCTCCCACAACTTGGAACTACTTTATGCCTCGAACAGTTATCTCTTCACTCACCAAAACAAAAAAGCGGGTCAGATTCACTAGCAAGGTTATTGAAAATCAATGTTCTAACAAATCGGTCATAAATAAATTAGTCTTAAGCGAAAAGATTTCTAGAACTATTTTTCAAAATCGGTTTAGACAGCGTATAGGCGCCCACCTATACCCTAATTAATCCCCTATAAAACGTTTAATTACTAAATGATTTGTTGGACATTGATGAAAATATATTGGACGACTAGTTATGGAACAACGAAAACATAGGAAGGTTGGCAACTTTTTGTTAGGAATGAACCTGTGAGGAGAAGAGTAGGCAAACTCAACCCAGCCTAGCTCTTCGCCGCGCCATTTGAGGATGCGACCGTCAGTGACGCCAACGTAAGGGCCTTCACCTTGTGAATCAAATTCTAAGCTCTCTGGTCCATCACCAGGGAGAGGAATGGTCTTAGCCATTTGGAGAACGTCCTTCGTGCCCTTTAAGAGGTCCGGCGCGATGATTGATGGCCAGAAGAAATAGCAAACGATGGCTAAAACAACCGGAAAGGCTGCAACCTGCTTCAGAACTCTCTGGCTAATCGGCATCTCTCTTGTCTCTCAGGAGAAGTTGTTATGTGAATGATGATAGTGCACTTGATTACTCTATTAAATAGATAAAACAGATATTCTTTTTCAAGTGTTTCGGACACAACACTCGTTACACACGTTGAGCAGGTACATATTAGTGTTCTCTTTAACCAAAAAGGCTTACAATGTTTTCTACCTTTTGTCTTTATACTGTTTCTTTTCTGAACAAAACTTTCTTGATCTTTGACCCATACAATGTTTTCTAGGCCACTAGTCTCGATAATACTAAACTATTCTTTCTCAGAAAAACACTCAGAACAAGGGACCAATGACTCGTTTTTGTTACTGTACCAATAGGAAACACCACCGACGATTAATGGGGACGCAGATCAAAAAAATATGTGGATCAAACATATTTATGCATATCAAATAGAACAAATACAAATCATTTAAATTTGCAGAGCAAATAAATTTGCAAAACAAATGTAGATCGAACTAGTTAAACTAATTTACAAAATTATCATATTTAAAAGAATGTAAAAATAAATAAATATATAATTTAAATATTTAAAATAAAATTACAAATTCTTATATATAAACAATTAATATTATTATTTTATTAAATACGATGAAAATTTAAACATTATGTAAAAATAAATACAATTACAACATACAATTAAACTGAAAAATTCATATAGAGTATTTTTGTTTGTGCATAACATATTTGCAATAATTTATCTAATGTTTGTTATAAGGTTTCCTTTTCTAAACTCCAAATATCTTATTTTAAACATATTTAAAATATATAATTCACTTAAGAAACAAATTGAAAATGTACTTTTATTTTGCAATTATTTTTGTGGATATAAATAACCTGAAATATGAAAAACCAGTTAAACAAACAAAGGATAAAAATACATGAATGTCTTATAATATATATATGTATGATAAAAAAAAGAAATTATATACGAAATTTCATTGTCTAAAATATGAAGGATAATAAAATAACTATTTAAAATTTTAAATATAATCAGTTAATAAAACGCATGAATTCATTTAAATACTGATTTCTATAAAAATCTTATAAGATGAATTTTCTTTTTGTACATAACTGTTAATTAGGAAAATTTATGTTAATTGTTATCAATAAGAAAAATAAAACCAACCATATATGTTTTTATATTTATTTAAATATTATATAAAATTATTTAGTGTAACTATATAAATATTTATACAGAAAATTAAGTTAAATTTATGAATATATCAAGTAAAAAATATATAATTGTTTACAAAAATATTATATAGTTTTTTTGGTTAATAAATGAAATAAATTAGGGGAAATTACATGTTTACCACTTTCATGCTACCACTTTTCATTTTTACCACCACAAAAAATATATTTTCAAAAATACATTCTTCATTAAGTGGCAAAAGACTCTTCTGCGCATATTCTTTATATATATAAAAAATACATATTACAAAAATATTTAAATTAATTATACTATTTCGAAATTCAAACCCTAAACCCTAAACCATCAATCCTCAAACCTTTTTTTTTAAATACGAACCCTAAACCCTGAAACATCAACTCTAAACCCTAAACCCCGAAACATCAACTCTAAACCCTAAACCCTAAACTTTCAACTCTAAACCCTAACACATCAACTCTAAACCCTAAACCCTAAACTTCACCTCTAAACCCTAAACTATCAACACTAAACCCTAAACCCTAAAACATCAACTCTAAACCCTAAACCTTCATCTCTAAACCCTAAACCCTAAACCCTAAATCATAAACCCTAAACCCTAAACCCTAAAACCTTAGAGTTGATGTTTTAGGGTTTATATTTGAAGGTTTAGGGTTTACATTTAGGGTTTAGAGTTGATGTTTTAGGGTTTAAATTTGAAGGTTTAGGGTTGGAATTTCAGAAAAATATAGGGTTCAGGGTTCAATGTTTACGTTTAGGGTTTAGAGTTGATGTTTTAGGGTTTAGATTTGATGGTTTAGGGTTTAGGGTTTAGAGTTGATGTTTCGGGGTTTAGGGTTTAGAGTTGATGTTTCATGGTTTAGGGTTTAGAGTTGATGTTTTAAGTTTAGATTAGTTAACCATATGTTTTTTTTTGTCAAACTTAATCAAAAGAGTATAAATGTCTTTTACCCTTCATTAAAGATGAATGTAAAAGTGGTTAGTGTAAACATGAAAGGTGGTACTTTGAAAAATGTATTTTTGGCAATTTTCCAATAAATGGGAAACTGACATATTTACCACTTTCATGCTACCAATTTTCATTTTTACCTCCACAAAAAATACATTTTCAAAAATACATTCTTCGTTAAGTGGCAAAAGACTCTTCTGCCCTTATTCTTTATATATATAAAAAATACATATTACAAAAATATTTAAATAAATTATACTATTTCGAAATTCAAACTCTAAACCCTAAAACTCAACCCTAAACCCTAAACCATCAATCCTGAAACCTTTTTTTTTAAAATACGAACCCTAAACCCTGAAACATCAACTCTAAACCCTAAACCCAGAAACATCAACTCTAAACCCTAAACCCCAAAACATCAACTCTAAACCCTAAACCCTAAACCCTAAACCTTCAACTCTAAACCCTAAAACATCAACTCTAAACCCTAAACCCTAAACTTCAACTCTAAACTCTAAACCATCAACACTAAACCCAACACTATCAACACTAAACCCTAAACCCTAAAAAGTAAACTCTAAACCCTAAACCCTAAAACATCAACTCTAAACCCTAAAACATCAACTCTAAACCCTAAAACATCAACTCTAAACCCTAAACCTTTATCTCTAAACCCTAAACCCTAAATAATAAACCCTAAACCCTAAAACCTTAGAGTTGATGTTTTAGGGTTTAGATTTGAAGGTTTAGGGTTTTAAGGTTTAGGGTTTACATTTAGGGTTTAAAGTTGATGTTTTAGGGTTTAGATTTGAAGGTTTAGGGTTTTAGGGTTTAGGGTTCGAATTTCAGAAAAATATAGGATTCAGGGTTCAGTGTTTACGTTTAGGGTTTAGAGTTGATGTTTTAGGGTTTAGATTTGAAGGTTTAGGGTTTAGGGTTTAGAGTTGATGACTTAGGGTTTAAAGTTGATGTTTTAAGTTTAGATTTAGGGTTTAGGGTTTACATTTAAGGTTAAGAGTTGATGTTTTAGGGTTTAGATTTGAAGGTTTAGGGTTTTGGGTTTAGAGTTGATGTTTCGGGGTCGGGGTTTAGGGTTTAGAGTTGATGTTTCATAGTTTAGGGTTTAGAGTTGATGATTTAGGGTTTAAAGTTGATGTTTTAAGTTTAGATTTAGGGTTTAGGCCCTCAACTCTAAACCCTAAACCCTGAAACATCAACTCTAAACCCTAAACCCCAAAACATCAACTCTAAACCCTAAACCCTAAACCTTCAACTCTAAACCCTAAAACATCAACTCTAAACCCTAAACCCTAAACTTCAACTCTAAACTCTAAACCATCAACACTAAACCCAACACTATGAACACTAAACCCTAAACCCTAAAAAGTAAACTCTAAACCCTAAACCCTAAAACATCAACTCTAAACTCTAAAACATCAACTCTAAACCCTAAACCTTCATCTCTAAACCCTAAACCCTAAATAATAAACCCTAAACCCTAAAACCTTAGAGTTGATGTTTAAGGGTTTAGATTTGAAGGTTTAGGGTTTTAGGGTTTAGGGTTTACATTTAGGGTTTAAAGTTGATGTTTTAGGGTTTATATTTGAAGGTTTAGGGTTTTAGGGTTTAGGGTTCGAATTTCAGAAAAATATAGGATTCAGGGTTCAGTGTTTACGTTTAGGGTTTAGAGTTGATGTTTTAGGGTTTAGATTTGAAGGTTTAGGATTTAGGGTTTAGAGTTGATGATTTAGGGTTTAAAGTTGATGTTTTAAGTTTAGATTTAGGGTTTAGGGTTTATATTTAAGGTTTAGAGTTGATGTTTTAGGGTTTAGATTTGAAGGTTTAGGGTTTTGGGTTTAGAGTTGATGTTTCGGGGTCGGGGTTTAGGGTTTAGAGTTGATGTTTCATAGTTTAGGGTTTAGAGTTGATGATTTAGGGTTTAAAGTTGATGTTTTAAGTTTAGATTTAGGGTTTAGGGTTTACATTTAAGGTTTAGAGTTGATGTTTTAGGGTTTAGATTTGAAGGTTTAGGGTTTTGGGTTTAGAGTTGATGTTTCGGGGTTTAAGGTTTAGAGTTGATGTTTAGGGTTTAGAGTTTAGAGTTGATGATTTAGGGTTTAGAGTCGATGTTTTAAGTGTAGATTAGTTAACCATATGTTTTTTTTTGGTCAAAATTAATCAAAAGGGTATAAATGTCTTTTACCGTTCATTAAAGATGAATGTAAAAGTGGTTATTGTAAACATGAAAGGTGGTACTTTCAAAAATGTATTTTTGGCAATTTTCCAATAAATTAAGATGGGTGTAGTATTTTTAGGAAAAAAAAAATCACCTATTGGCCCTATGTTTTTGGTCATCTTTTTATTTTGCTATGTTTGGGGGACAATTTTTTTTACATATAAAATTATTTACAAACAGTTTATTAAATATTATATTATTTCCTTTTGTTCTGCATATTAACGATGAATAGACAAAAAATGCAGATAAAACTGAAGACTATTTCTCATGTGTTTCTTCTGCTTTTGTACTGCATCATATTCGAATCCAAACAAGATGTAACAAAAACAGAGACATAGTTTTTTTTAATAGAAAAATTAAAATTTTATCTATCAACCCGAAATGGGAATAGATTTCAATTACAAACTTCGACTAAACAAAATTTCTCAAATCAAAATGCTCTTAACTAGCTTTGCTCGACCATATACATGGCGCGTTCCGCTAGCTCGGATTCGTAATCCTATTGAAAATCGTTCTCAACCATCAATGAGAACCACGAGAAGGAGAGATTCCCCTCGTTTCCTCGGATGCCAGGGTCTTCCCATGTCGCCTCCGGAGTAACTAACTTACGATGATCTCATCTAAGTTAATAATCTAATTCGACACTAAAGCTCGAAACAACAAAAAGCGGGAGTTCCAAAAGATCCCTTACCTGAGCGGAGTTTCAAAAACGAGATGTACACCCGCTACTGCTGCTTGAATGCAAGAACGGAGTTGTTATCACCAACACTCCCAAGCCTGAAAAGGACCTCGAGCCTGCACAGACAAGTCAAGCTGCACCACCGCACAAGATCATGTGAACCTATACGATTCTCGGATGTGAGCATAGACGAAGTGTGACATCAGCCAAGAACCGTCACAACACTTGAAGCCTCCAAGAACGAAGGAAAATAATCTGAGCTGCTAGGAGCGGCTTCTGGTATCAACAGAAACCAAACAAAACAAGGTGATACAAAGGCCTAAGCTCCGCAAAGAAAGAGGCCACCTTCAGTCGGATGACAGGAGAAGGAGATGAGTAGAAGAGATTGGAAGTGAAGAAGAACTGTGAGCCGCCACCGAGAAGCGATAGACGACTCCTTCAGACGACTCACCACCCTAACGCGAGCTGGAACTGAACTAAGTACCTTCACACCAGCACACAAAGGTTCAGGGTGCGCCAGTATGGTAAAGGACCCACCAGCGCACATTTTGACTATGGAGAAGGCGCATCGCTCTTCAACATACCATTGAAGAGGTCAAGAACGATCCACCGTTGCCACCATCTCCTGGAAAAAACCCGCAGAGACGACCGATGAAATGAACAGAAGAGAAGCTCTCAGTCCTCTGCTCGTTTAGTAACAACCAAAAGCGCCGAGAGATAAAAACCTAGCAGCTTTCATAAACTAAAAAGCCGACCACTGTCTCGAGAACCAGTCTTCGCCGCGCCGAAACACCAGGAGAAGAAGAACCACCACCAGTCGGAAGACTCCTCTCGACTCGGACCTCGTCTCTGGAATGAGACTCTACCCCTGAATCGCGAAAAGACGGCGAGGAAACACGAGAAGACGAGACAGCAGCAAAGAGAAGACGGAGGACAAGGGTTCTGTGAAATTATTCATAAAGGTTTGTTATTGGTTTATATATTTTGATTGATTTATAACTCCATATAGTATTTATAAATCCAAGTAAAATATGCAAATCCGAAGGTTTTCCCTCGGATTTGAGTCTTTGTATTTTTAACAAAAAAATCCAAACAAATTCATTCAAATCCATTATAAAATCAAATATATTAGTAAATTCGTACGATTGAATAACACTTGATTTAATATAGAATTTATGAATCATTAAACCAATAACACATGATTTTAATACAGATTTTAAAATCACAGAACCAATAACACTAGATTTGGTTCGGATTTTCAAATCCATTAAAATACAACAACCAATAACCCCTACTAAAATTTGTAAAAGGTTTGTAAGTTATTTTATGAATGTATAAAGTACTTTATAATAGGTTATCAAGATGTTATAAAATCAGAATCAATCACAAAATATTATTTTCTTCACAAACTCATCATCTTAAAAAAAAATTTCAAAAATCTCAAAGATAAAAAAAGGATTGTTCTAATTTTATTCAAAAGGAAAATAATTATAAGTTTTCAAACAATCTAAAAAATATTATGAATAGAAATATATCTTTAAATTTATGATATTTTATCTCAAACACATTCAATAATAAAAAATTAGTTTGAAATATTTGATTTAAAAAGAAGTGTTCAAATATTTTACATGTTTGGAACATTTAAAACTTAAAGCCCGATTATATCATTTTAAACATAAAGTATAAAGTTTAATATATTTGAATATTTCTTATTATAGAAAATCTAATCAGATATAAATTTATCTTAAGAAATGACTAAGATTATTGCAAACAATTACATTCAAATTTATCTAACTGAAACTTCTTATATGTTACAAAATAAAAATAAAAACAAATATAAATATGTTATAAAATCAGAATCAAACGCAAAATAACCATATATCTTTAAATTTACGACAATTGTTTTTGTCAAACACATTGAATAATAAAATTTTGACTTGACACATCCGATCTAAAAATCGGCATTAATTTTTTTTTACATTTATTGAACATTCAAAATTTAGAGCCATATCGTATCCTTTTAAACAAAAACTAAAAAATAGAATATGTTTTCATATTTCATATTTTAGAAAATCTAATTTGAATAGAAATTTATCTTAAATCATGTTTTAAAAAATGACTAAGATTAGTGTAAACAAATACATTTAAATTTCTATGACTGAAACTTCTTATATCAGCTTACATTAAAAAAAAATTTAAAAACATAAAGTTTTTTTTTTAAATGAAAATTACCATCACAGAGTTAAACTATTTTTTATTAATTTGGGGATATCTCGAGACAAAGGGTTCAGACTAATCTCCAAGAGAAAATGCAGTCCTTGAATACTTTCTCTCCCGATTTTCAAATGACCCAAAAGCGAGAACTCATATTCATTTGGATATCCATGAAGAATGTAACTTAGGTTCGCGCAATAGGTTGATCAAATCTGAAACGTGTTGGCTTCCCAAGTTATTCTCTTTACCACTAGACCACAAGGTCCCATACATGTATATAGTTTTGTTCCTTCTTAATAATTTTTGTTTGTTTATATTTTAGTTGTAACCGTGGATTTATTTGTCAAATGAATTCAAGTTTTCGGGTTTTAATATTAAAAAAATTATACGAAAAATTGGATCTACGAACCTGTTAAACTATATATATATGTGTGTGTGTGTTATGGACGAGAATATTTAATGGACAAAAATCTTAATCAGTTTTATATGATTGTTGATACTCAGCCCACCCACTGATCATATTGCACCAAATGCTAAGATTAATAACTAACTCTTTTGAATGTATTATGTAATTTTAAAAAAAAATACGAGATAGGCTTTAGCATTTAGCAGAACTTTTTTTTGATCACTTTTGGTGGTGCATTAAATTAAAAAGTGGCAAGAGAGCTTAACTCTAGTACTAATTCACATTGAGCAGGTTAATCAAATCAAATTTCAGATCAGAAACCAGTTCAAGTAGAGTAGTGCTTAATTATGGGATGCTAGCAAAACGGAAAAATTAACCTAGAACCTTAACTAGATGTACATCATAAATCATTTTACCACAAACACAATTTTCGCTTTACCACAAAACTACATTGAATTACTCAACTGAACCAAAATTTCGCAGAATCAAAGTCCATTCACACAACAACAAGAAGATACAAACGAAGATGCATGTCTTCTAACAAGTTAGAAAAAAGAAGATCATACGACCAAATTATTACTTTTTTGTTTGCATTTGCTAACTCATTTGAGAGCGTAAACAGATTTATCAAGCACCCAAACGGCCGGCCAATACACAGACCCAAACCATAAGTTGCCATCTTCTCTCTCGTAAGCTTCACTAACATACTTCATCGTCTTCCCTTCACTGTCCTCAAGTATCTCAAGAATCTCTCCTGTCTCTCCAGAGAGTTTCACAACAATTCCATGAGGTTTCCCTCCATTAATGAGATGAACCACAGTCTCCACCTTTAGCGTCTTGATGAAAAACTTTCCGACCAAAGAGTGACTCACAAACACACGAGTGAACAAACTGTCTTTGGAATGCAATGCGACCCAAAAATCCCCCGTAGGCGTGCGTCGGATATTGTCCATAGGACCCGGAATCTTGGCGAAAACCTCGTTGGTCCCGGCTTTAGGACCCTTGACCCATATTCTATGGATAGTATTTGTACCACTTTCGCAGGTGAGTACAAAGGATCCGTCCTTGCTTATAGCTAAACCATTAGGCAAATGAAGTTTGTCCATTATAACTGTGGCCTCTTTCTTCTTCATATCGTATCTAATTACTCTTCCTGTCTTCTCCCCTGACATATAGACGTAGAACACTTGCCTGTCCGACAAAACAAACATAACACATACACAGGTTGGTTACAACTTACAAGTATATATGTTTGTTTGATATAGTATACGATCATTTTTTAGATTTATTAGCTATGTAACATTCTATTAATCTATTCCATAGATTATTTATTATTCAATTTATTTATGTTTTCATTTTCCACGTTTTGCTTAATGTTACCAACCAGATAAAAAAAATATTAAGACCGTGAATTTAAATTAACGAAGATGTAATTTTAATTACTCGAAGTGGTATTTGTCGCTGCTATCATTGAAGTAGAAGACTTCTTCCTCTTGGTCTATATCCATTTGGTTCGCAAACATGACTTTGCGACCTTCGGCTTCATCAACAACTAACTCGGCCAAGCCTCCCTCTGGTCCGACCTTCATGACTCCAAAGTAACCATCACAAAAGTACAGATCTCCTGTTTTCTTATGGAAGCTAAGTCCCAATGGTCTCCCACAACTTGGAACTACTTTATGCCTTGAACAGTTATCTCTTCACTCACCAAAAAAAGGGGAGGAGTTCAGATTCATTAGCAAGGTTAATGTGAATCAATGTTCTAATAAATCTGTCATAAATAAATTAGCCTTAAGCGAAACGATTTTTAAGAACTACTTTTCAAAATCGGCTTAGATAGCCTATAGGCGTCCCATCTATACAAGTACAACTAATCCCCTATAAAACGTTTAATTACTACCTAATGATTTTTTGAAACATTGATCAAAATCTATTAAACGACTAAATAGAACAATGAAAACATAGGAAGGTTAGCATTTTTTTGTTAGGATTGAACCTGTGAGGAGAGGAGTAGGCGAACTCGACCCAGCCTAGCTTTTCACCGCGCCATTTGAGGATGCGACCGTCAGTGACACCAACATAAGGGCCTTCACCTTGTGAATCAAATTCTAAGCTCTCTGGTCCATCACCAGGGAGAGGAATGGTCTTAGCCACTTGGAGGATGTCCTTCGAGCCCTTTAGGTGGTCCGGCGCGATGATTGATGGCCAGAGGAAATAGCAAACGATGGCTAAGACAACCGGAAAGGCTGCAACCTGCTTCAGAACTCTCTGGCTAATCGGCATCTCTATGTCTCTTTGGAGAAGTTGTTATGTGAATGATGATAGTACACTTGATTACTCTATTAAATAGATAAAAACAGATATTCTTTTTCAACTATTTCGGACACAACACACGTTACACACGTTGCACATATACATATCAGTGTTCTCTCTAACCAGAAAGGCGTATATGTATCAATCAGTGTTCTACCTTTCTTTACGTGCCAAGTGTCTTTTGTACTGTTTCTTGTCTGTACAAAACTTTCTTGATCTTTGACCCTACCCTCTTTTCTAGCCACTAGTCTCGATAATGCTAAACTACTCAGAACACGGACCAGTGACTCGTTTTTGTTACTGTCCAAATAGGAAACACTACCGACACTAACTTTGAATACAAACAGAGTCACTACAACGAAAACATGGAGATTCTGATGGCCGAAATCGTCAGAAATTCGTCGGAATAGACCGATTCCGACGAATTTCTGACGAACCAATTCGTCGGTATCATTTTGTCAGAAAAAAAGTATCCGTCGGAATTTCGTCAGACCTTCCGACGACTTTCTGACGGATACCGAGAAACGTCATTCTGACGAACTTCCGACGATATTCCGATGCAGACACACGACACTAGAGTTCATCGGAAAAACTATATACTGACGGAGCACGTTCCTCGGACTATACCGACGAACGTAGTCCTCGAAAAATACCGACGAATTGAGGGCGTCGGACTATACCGACGGACAAAGGTTCGTCGGAATTTTTTGAGGAACCTTCTCCGTCGGTATTTTCCGACGAACCATAGTCCGTCGGTATAGTCCGACGCCCTCAATTCGTCGGAATATATCAATTTTAAATACGAAATAATTTTGCATTTTTATATTAAAAATTAATTAATAAATAAATAAAATCTGAAATTTAAAACTAATAATATTATAGAATTTAAATTCATACAAACCGAAATAGAAAAAAACATTCAGAAAGTTTAAAATTCATACAAACCGAAAAAAAAAAAAAACATTCATAAAGTTTTAAAAAGCAGAAAAAACTAAGAACTCGAAGACATCAAACGATCTAGCTTCTGCATTATCTCGGCGTTGAACTTCTTCTGGGATGCCAGCTCAGCAAGGATAGTGGCATTCTCCGAACGGATAGTGGCATTCTCAGAAAGGATAGTGGTGTTCTGCTCCTCCAATGTCCCAATCCGTTCATCTTTGTCATGTAGCTCCTCGAGAATCATGAGATCGGCGTACGGAGCTTGCGAAGAAGATGCCGGATACGAAGAAGCACGGCGGCCCAACCCAACTAAACGGCCTCCTTTCCTTTTAGGAACCGCCTACAAAAATATTTAAAGTTAGTAAATAGGGTCAAGTTAGTAATCGACATTATAAAAAAAATATATTAATAAAAAAATTTACCTTTTCAACCATCTCATTTATTTGCAATAGGGACAAGTTGGTTGAAGCTCCCGTAGAATCGCCGTCATCAGAGAAAGGCTGAGATTGAGATGCTATTTCAGCTTCCACCAAATCAACGACACCTTTGATCACGAGGTCCTGAATTTGACCCATCTTCTTGTTAGTGTGAGCCACCTTAATGAGTTGGAGACGATCAACGGGATTACCGTCATTTGCTTTGATCTAAAAAACCGCCATTATTAGCCAAAGAATATATAAAATATTTATTTAAAAAATATAAAGATAAATAATAATTAAAAACTTACAGGTTCATCCTCCTTAGTAGACATAGAGCAAGCGCCGAGGTTGTGCACATACATACCTTTCCTGCCACGATCGCTCTTCCGGTTCTTGGAGTTCCTAGAAGACGTCTCTGCAGTTTCTTCCTTCTCCCAATGAGTTATCAACTGCTCCCACACCGTCCCGTTGATGAACCGTGGCCTCTTGTTCTTCTGCCAAACTGTCTTCCACGCGTTTATCTGCTTCGTATAAGAGTCCATGGCCTTTTCGTTGAAGTACTTACGGACTGTTTCCGTGAGATCGGAGTGCCAGTTGAACTCTTGCTACAAAACAAACATAATTTAATAAGTAAATATATTAAAAAAAATGTAAATACTTTAAAAAAATGAAGAGTTACTATACCGCAAACTGACGAAACCACAACTCTCGTTCGTCGGAAGGGATCACACTCCACTTTGAATATCCAAAACGGAGCATGGAGTACATCATCTGGTTGATGCTCCTGCTAATGCCATTTCTGGACTTGGTGAACCTTTAAAAAAAAATACAAGTTAGCAAGTTAATTAATGGAAAAAAACATAATGCTACAAATAAAAAAATACTAACCAAGTGCTATGTCCTCGTCGTGGGTTGGGTTGGAGAACCGAGAGATGCTCTCGACCTGGTTGTTGAACCAATAGTTCAACTGGCATGACCCCCGGATCCTGTTGAGAAGCAGCGGGAGGGGCAGCGGGAGCGGGAGGGGCAGCGGGAGCGGGAGGGGCAGCGGGAGCTGGAGCGGGAGCTGGAGCGGGAATATATGCGGGAACCGAGTTTTGTTCGTGAGACGATCCCGATGCACGGGAACTGCTCACCGAACTACGTCGAAGACGGGCTGCGGGGCGGGGTTCATCCTCGGACCTAAAAAAAAAATTAATACATCAAAAATCTTTTCAAATCATTTCTATTTTTAATGTTTTCATTTATATATTTACAAAAGATTTTATAACCGTTTTAAAAAAAAACTATTAAACATTTTATTATACATAGTTTATTACTGGAAACTTATAAAAAAATATAAAAATTTTAAATTTTTTTATTATACATGATTTATATATATATATATATATATATATGTATAAAAAATTATAAAAAAATTATAAATATAGTAAAATGTTGTTAAATATTTTTAAAAAATTTTAAAAATGTTTTATTATACATAGTTTATTACTGGAAACTTGAAAAACGTTTTTAAAAATCAAAAAACGTTTTAAAAATAGTAAAACGTTTTGAATTTTAACAAAAACACAAAATAATTCCAAAAAAAGCTAAAACAACAATCCAAACAACAATCCCAACTTATATATCCTAAACTATCCATTCAATCCTAAAATTTTCAATCAAACAACCTAAAATCCGAGATCTAACTTCCAAAACCCTAAACAATTGAGATAAAACAAGGTTGGGATGATTCTTACATGATTTGGGATTTGGGGAAGAGATATGATTGTGAGAAGAGGATTCGCCAGTGATGGGAGCTCGAGAATGGTCGGAATCGCCGTGAAAGGGAGAGAAATCGCCGTGAAAGGGAGAGGATTGAGAGAGAGGCGGAAATAACGAAGAAGGAAGAAGAAGGGTAATTATATTTAACGTTTCCGACGGACACGGGTTCGTCGGTATTCCGTCGGGATAATTAAATATATTTTCGCGAAAATTTTCACGCGGTTTGGTTTCCCCGGCTAAATTAAAATTCCGACGGAATTGGTGTCTGTCAGTATATTCCGACGGAATACTGACGCCCTTTTCCGACAGAATTCCGACGACTTAGTGTTTAGGGTGTTGATTACAAGTTTTTAAATGCAAAATCCAAATCTTTGATAATATATATAGTATTTGCATAAAGATTTAACAATAAAAATGTTTTTATAACACGATTTTACACAACAACATTTTTTGTAGTGTAAGATTAGATGAATATGATTGTATAAGTATACGAGTGTTAAGATGAGATGTTATGAAAACAATGATATGCATACATAAATATTTTAATGAGTTGTTATATTTGAACGGTTGCGATCTAATACTATACTAAACACTTATTATGTGTTATTTTCATAGTTTTGGCATCTAAATTTATAGATTTTTATGTTTGAAATTTTTTAGAAACACATGTCCTCGGTAATTCGTCAGAATATACCGACGACATTCCGACGAACTTGTCTAGTTCATCGGAATGTCGTCGGTATATTCCGATGAATTACCGAGGACATTTCCAAACTTCAATGAAACCCTTTTGTCGTCGCTATGTCGTCGGTATTTTGCGAGGGATTTCCGACGGACCAATAAAAAAAAAAAAAACAAAAAAACTAATCAGAATCTTCTGAATCTTCATCAAACTCCCCAACCTCGGCTTCCGGCTCTGAATGTACGACAGCATCATGTCCAAACACAGTCAAATTCTCAACGAGTTGAACATTTTCCAAATCTTCAACTGTCTGGGCGTTGCTGGTAGACTCTGGTTGCAATGGTTCATCATCATCAGAAGTTCCATCCACTCGTCCTCTTGGGTTGATTTGCGTTACAGTAACCCATGGATCGTCTCTGTACGTCACCCGAGGGTAACTGATGTAGCACACCTATACATATCAATTATACAAGTATTAGTAAAATATATAACATTAATTAATTATATTGGTAAAAAATTATGAATAGATTGACATACCTGATCAGCTTGCGAACCAAGAATGAAGGGATCATAATATTGAAGTTTCCGCCGCGAATGAACTGATGTAACACCAAACGCATCAATCTTCACTCCTCTATCTGGGGTGGTGTCATACCAATCACAATAGAATACTACACAACGCAATCCAACCATTCCAGGAAATTGGATTTCCAATATTTCTTTTATGTTGCCGTAGTAGACATCGTTACCGGAAGAAGATGAAACACCAGCATCATATGTTGTCTTAGAATGACCTTTCCTTGTGAATGCATATCCTCGCGTACAAAATTTTGGATATGATTTGACCACATAGTTTGGTTCCTGCACAAATTCGCGTATCCAATCATCGAACACAAAACCTCTGGCCAAACCATCATTCACCTATAAATTAAAAACATATATGATTGAAAAGTTAATTAGTTTATATTAAATTTAAACTACTCATTTGCATAGGGTAATATGATATATGCATGACATCTAAATTATGCCGCAATAGATGACTCTCCCAATATGACAGATCCCAAAAAATACTCTTTTTGTGCCAGTTATGTAGCTCTCCAACCACACTGACTCGAATGTTTTCATGTCCACCTACATCTGGCGTCCTTTCTGCATCAAAATACCTAAACTGCTTCAACAAATCTTTCCCACTAACTTCCTTAGGTGGACCATCAAACACCTGCTTGTTCTTCGTAAACGAAGTCTTACTCCTGCGGTATGGATGATCAGGTGGTAGAAATCGTCTGTGACAGTCAAACCAACACGTTTTCCTTCCGTTCTTTAGTTGGAAAGCATATGTGTCATCTTGACAATATGGACATGATAGCCTCCCATGTGTTGTTCATCCAGATAACATACCATATGCTGGAAAGTCACTTATTGTCCACATAAGTACTGCCCGCATCTGAAAGTTTTCTTTGCACGAAACATCGTATGTCTCAAAACCATGCGCCCATAGTTGTTGCAACTCATATATCAGTGGTTGAAGAAACACATCTAGTGATCTTTTAGGATGATCTGGCCCGGGGACGAGAATTGAGAGAAACAAAAACTCTCGTCGCATGCACAAGCTTGGCCGTAAATTGCACGGTGTCACAATAACTGGCCATAGAGAATACTGTCTTCCATGCTTTCAAAATGGGCCGAAACCATTAGTAGATAATCCAAGATAAACATTTCTTCTCTCTTCCGCAAATTCTGGATATGTTGACTGGAAATGTTTCCAAGCCTTCGCATCTGAAGGATGTCTAATCTCACCATTTGTGGAATGCTCTGCATGCCATCTCATTGCTTTTGCTGTGCGCTAACACTGATACAACCTCTTCGATCTTTCCGTTAAAGGCAAATACCACATTCTTTTGAACGGGATCGGAACTCTTCCCCTCGTCTCCTGATAACGAGGTTTCTCACAAAATTTGCATACATTCCGTGTCTCATCCGCTCTCCAGTAGATCATGCAGTTGTCAATACATACATCTATCACTTCGTACGGTAGTTGAAGACCGGCAACAAGTTTCTGAACCTCGTAGTATGAACCCGGTGCAAGGTTATCCTCAGGTAGAATACCTTTGACAAATCAGTAATCGCATCCATACATTCTTCAGCCAAATTATAGTCTGTCTTAATACTCATTAATCTAGTTGCAGATGATAAGGCTGAATGACCATCTCTACAATTTTGATACAAAGGCTGTTTTCCTGCATCCAACATGTCAAAAAATCTCCTAGATTCGGGATTTGGTTCTTCCCCTCTATAATGATCATGTACCATCTGCTCAGTACCTACACCATAATCTATATCCGTTCTAGATTCCTCTAACCTAATATCAGGCTGAAGTTCACTAACAGGCTGAGGTTCACTAGTACTACCATATTCATAACCAGTTTCCCCATGAAGGTACCAAACTTTATAATTACGTGAAAACCCTTTCATATACAAATGAGTCCAAACATCAAATTCTTTTATAACCTTATTATTATTGCAAGTAGAGCAGAGACATCTTAACATACCACTTTTTGCATCCGGTTGCTGTTGAACAAGCCTCATGAATTCTCCAATCCCTTAAATGTATTCTTTCGTAAGCAAATTGGTGTTGGGATCCAAATGAGGTTTATCCATCCACGAACGATAATAAGCTACTGAAGACATGATTTTCACGGAATTGTTATGACTAAAGAGAATGAAGTGTGAATGAGTTGAATGAGGAAGGGTTGCATTTATAGGAAATTGCTTACGGCCATCCGGCGACTTTCCGACGGAATTCCGACGGATGTAAAGCAGTCCGTCGGAATACCGTCGGTATTTTCCAATCTCAAACGGTTATAAAACGGTCATATATATTTGTCGGCAACGGTCACATGGTTCGTCGGAAATTCGTCGGAAAATTCTGACGGAATACCGACGACGGTAACGGTTATATCTGTTAATCGGAATTTCGTCGGAAGTTCGTCGGTATATTCCGACGAATTTCTGACGACTACAACGGTTATATGTTTTATCGGAATGTCGTCGAAGCAATGTTTCCTCGGATATTCGTCGGAAATGGCCGACGGAATTCCGACGACTTCAAATTTTTTGTTTTCGTCGGAAATTGGTCGGAAATCCGTCACAAACGTCCGACGACATTGAAGTCCGTCGGAACCTACGTCGGAATTCGGCGTGTTTTCTTGTATTGAGTTAACGTGAACAACACAACCATGTCACATAGGCATAGTGTGACAACGTGTTTCACATGTATTTAAAATTATTACAATGGAAATTCAATTAAGTTTGGACAATGTAGAAAGCTACAAATCATAAACACCAAGAAAAGGCATAAGAACAGAACCAATCCAAAGCTTTACCATCTTTCTCCTCCACTTCACTTATAAACCTCAATCTCTTTCCTTCTTTATCCTCAGAGACCTCTAAAACTTCTCTTGATTCACTCAGCTTCAAGGCTGTTGCATGAGGTCTTCCTCCAGTGAAGAGCGAGTGCAGGCGCTGGCCACTCATTGGGAGTCTCAGCACCAAATCTCTGAACCAAGTCTGAGTGAGTGAGAGTTTCGCGAAAAGACCTTTCTTTTGAGTGTAAAGCGACCCAGAATTCTCCATTTGAGTTTCTTCTTATGTTGTCAGGGAAACCTGGAAGCTGAGAAAACACGTCTTGGGCTCCTGCGTTTGGACCAGAGAGCCAAAGCCTTAGGATCCTGCAAGTGGTTGTTTCCGCTACCAATACTTAAGACTGGTCTTTACTTAGTGCGACGCCGTTGGCAAATGCAATGCCTTGAAGTAAAACCGTCACTTCTTTACTTGATCTCTCATACTTGATTAACCTTCTTGTCCACGTTCAAAACAGCAGCCAAGAATTGCCTTCTTCGGAATCTAGTGCTTGTATCTGTGAAGTATATCACGTCTTCATGCTCATCAATGTCCAAATCATTAGTGAAACGAAACGGTTGCCCCTCAGCCTCTGTAACCAAGGGTTTGGCTATAAACCACCAGCAGAACCAAAAACAAGAAGTCCAAAGTAGGCATACGCTATGTAAAGATCACCGGTTCCTTATCGAAACGCAAACCTAATGACCTTCCACACACATGCTCCAACTCTGGTGCAGACGGACTAACGCACATCTGCCTATAAACCATATTCACCAAAATGGTAAAAGATTAGTAAAAAAAGGAATGAAATATAGAAATTTTATATAATAGGGAAAATAAACTAAACCCAAACCAGAAATGGTATCCGACCCAAGATGTAAAAAATACCCCAATAGATCTTATAGAGTGGTTTTTGTTAAGAAATAACTTATAATTTATAGTATCGAGAAATTTAAATAAGAGTAGAATTTGATACTTGTAGGAAGCAAATAACACTAGTATAAGGGAGAGAGTTTATTATAAGGAAGAAGAAGAAGATGTAATGATTCTTTGATTATAAACTCTTGTTCTTGTTTTTTTGGTATACAAAAGAGTGAGATGAGTGATGGTATTTATAGTGAACAACAATACATAAAATAACAAAGATGGTGCTTAATTTGGTAAATGAGTGGGTGATCATAGTGCTTGATGAGTAGATGATCATAGTGCTTGAGTTGGTAAAGGAGTGGATGATCATTTCAATGCTTATCTTATAACACTCCCCCTTGATCATCCATCTTGTATTACGTGGTGCCTCGTTAAAAACTTAGTCATGGAAAACCCAATGGGAAAAACCGAAGTAAAAGTAAAAAGAGTACAACTATGTAAGCTCCCCCTCGAATGAGTAGTCATAGAACCTTTAGAACAATGATAGATTTTCATCTCTCAAATTGTAACATTCTCTTTGAGTGTCTATCTTTTGTATGTTCTTTGTTGCCTCGTTAAAACCTTGTCATGGAAAAACCCAATGGGATAAAAAAAAAACCATGATAAGGAAAA
The DNA here is from genome assembly GCF_020379485.1 of Brassica napus. Classification (NCBI taxonomy): domain Eukaryota; kingdom Viridiplantae; phylum Streptophyta; class Magnoliopsida; order Brassicales; family Brassicaceae; genus Brassica; species Brassica napus. The sequence goes on along the minus strand of NC_063447.1, from coordinate 33,584,992 downwards.
AGAGTACAACCACACTTACTATCATATTTATTTCTCTGGAAACAATATCTTTAGCATATGCATTCCAATCAACTCTCTTCAGAGAATTAAGCTTAAGAGAATAAACTCTATTCATTTCTATTATGATATCTAGGGCCTTTAGACTTCTTGTCCATAATTCTCTTTTGACTTAGACAATAGTTTATTGGTCTATTTGGATTTCAAACTAAATTTCTTACATATAATCGTATAGAAATTCGTCTCGTACATACGAATTATTCATTTGTAACTATAGAAGTTACTATTATGATTTTCTTTCTTTTCATATGAAATTACATCTTTCAGTAATGAAAAAGATTAATAATTTTCTTAAATAACACTCTTACGTATGGTATTTCAGGACCAAACATATACGAGCTTCTTAAATAAAATACTTTAAGGATCTTTATGATAACATCTCAGTTTTAGATCTCCAGCTTAGAATACATAAAAACAATATGGTATTGTCAAAAGTTTTTTTCCAAAACATAATTTTTTTATAACTCTTCAGGAGTTTTGATTATATTCAAATCATGATTCTATTGATTTATAATCTCTTCATAAATACAAATGGATACATTAGTTAACCTTATAATAATTCATATATCCCATAAAATAGTTTGTTTCAATTCGATCGAATATGCAGAGTTCCCGGGAACATGATTTTGATATCATCAATCCTTCATGGATTATACTTTCAGGATTAACATTTTTCAAGTGGATTGTTTTATTCAAGCTCTTCCTTTATTACCAGACTATAAGGAACTTGAAACTAGTTGCATCTACCACATGAAATTATGTCTCTTCACAATTAATTTCATATTGATCCTTCTTTGTGTGCAACGGTTCATTTACATCTCACTTGTTTTACACCTTTCAGTGTATGGACTACTGGTCCAAATACTTCTCTATTTCACAAGAAGTTTATATCTTTGTCTATTGCATCTTTCTGATTTGGCCAATCATTTCTTTGTGTACACTTTTCAATAGACTTTCTTTCATGATCCTCTTTCTCATTTATTATATCAACTGCTACTTTGCATGTATAATATCATCGACGTCAATTTTCTTATCGGTTCCATTTTGTTTCATACATGACATAACTTATTGAGATCTCTTCATTTGTCTCAGGTACCTGAATTTTCGTCAGTCATGTTTAATTTCTCTTCTGGAGATCATACAAAACTATATTGCCTCGTTTTGACCATTATCAATATATGCTCCTTTTTCATTTACGAGGATTTATCTTTGGAACCAATCTGTCTACCACGCTGCAGGCGTGACTAGCAGTTTGATATTGTTCTTGTAGAACATTTATTCTTATTGGAGCATTTACAGCTGGTATATGTGACTTGATCACTATATTTATATGGGTCGTGTCTGGCAACTGCTTTAGTAAGTTTTGAAATGAATTATCTTTTGGACTTCTATTTCACATTGTGTTTAGCCCGAGGATCAATGATAATTCATTTCAACTTATTTTCTTTTCCAGCTGTTTATTTTCTCCCCCTTATGTTGGAAGTACTAACTCACTTTTAGAATTCATGTATAGCCTTACTTATATTTTTCGGGGATGGCTCTGGATTCTTAAGTGTCAATAGAGATTTATATCCAACATATATTTCCAACCTCATTTGAAAACACATCTTCATTTGAAGCTCTGTGGCGGAGCAACATCCAACATTCTTAGATGAAAATGATTGGTTTCTGATCCTATACCAATGATGGGGAGAACTAGTGAATATTTATTGGCTTGATGCGAACCAGTGTTGCTCAAAATGTTTAGCACTTATCTCAGTGAATGTGCTATAGTCGTTAAAGACTTTAAGAAGTGAATTCACCAATATTATAAAAATGCATAGTGGGTGATCAGTCCACTAACATCTTCGTTATTTATGCCAATATCTTATTTTGGCTGGTGAAAACCATATTACCCTTTTATCTTATGGGTAAGCAACATATGTCAAATCATTCGGAAGAATCTTCTGGTTCTTATATGACTATGCATATGACCTTTAAGTATATATTCGCATTATTAATGAACCAAAATGGTCTAACTGATTCATGCCAAATGTAAACTTCTAGTTTACTATACATTTATCTTCATTATACTAATCTTTGTGTAGTACAATATATAAGAGGCTGTAGATATTTTCTCTAAAATACTTATACTGCTTTGAGAATTATTTCTGATTGAAATGTATATATCATTTCGTTTGCTTATTGTCTCAACATAAGTGTCTCAAAATCTTACGGATTTACTTTGAAAAAAATTCATCAATCTTAGTTTTAGTGTAAACATAATCTTCTGGATGTTTGACTTATCATAAAAAGTGAGATTCTTTAACTCTTCCCCTCGAGATTATAATACTACAGGTTTATCAATCTCGAATGTATCTCATTTTCTTAATCAACAACATATCCTACATGGGTTATGTATTTTTCGTAGATCCTTTTAACTTTTGATACTTATAAAAATACAATACCTTAAGAACGTTAAATTGCATTCTTAAGAACTTTAAATTAAATTTTTATGTGCAGTAATACTATGTATACTTCTGGAGCATCATATATATCCTCTTTTTAAGCATTCTATAAGTTTTTACTACCTTGTATTGTACACACAATAAATTTTCTTTCATCTTCAGATGAATTCATAATTTCTTTTCTTTATTACCATGTTTATTTTCTCAACTTTAAGTGAGAGTATGAGTTCTATAAAGAAACTCTTTGGACCTTGACCTCATTTATGCTCACGTCTAAAACCACTATTTATGAATTTTTTAAATGTCATATTCTCTTCACGAGAATGAATCATAATCAACTAGACGTGATTTATCAATAGATATTTTTCAATATATATGCATCATAAAAAAAATTTCTTGAAGAAATTTTACTTTTAAACTTAACATCCAACATAGTTGGCTTTATTTACAGACTTTAGGTCTTGTAATCTTTAAATGCAAAATACAAAATGAGCTTTAGGTAATCACTTCAGGTGATAATACCTTTTTTATATATATTATTCTCCAAAACTTATGGATCTTTTAGAGTCAAGCTTTAAACTTAAAATCCTCAATATAAATGGTAATAAAATCAAAATATTTCAAATATATATAAATATGTATTAACAAAGGTGTCTTATTATATCAGAAAATAAATAAAACTTTCATAGTAATTATTATATAGACTATATTATTACTCTCATGCTTTTTAACAAAGTTTAACCTATCAATCAATTTAATGAACAAATTTATATCACTGCCAACTTCATGCAAATTGATTTATCTAATCAAGTTTGTTAAACTTGTATATAAAGCATAAAAATACTTATCTTATAAACAGAAGTATATCGGCGATGAAAGTTTCAGCTGTTCACGTTTCTGAATTGGCTGATAACTTGTACATATCTTTCCGAGAGAATACACAATCCTGAAAACTTTAAATTTTGCTCATATAAACATGGCCATTACATTAGTAAATATCAACATATAATCCAAATTCTTTTATGATATTAGACCAAAGACTAATCGACCACAAAACTAACCGATTACAAATAATTTCTTTTATGATGTTAGACCATGAATCATAAAGTATGTTTCCTTAATACCATTAAACCATGAAGCATATTAAAGTATAATAAGCAAAATTTAATTCATCAAATAACTATTATTCTTACATATAGACAAGCGTTGATATATATATATATATATATATCATCGTCTAAAATGACTATATATATATATATATATATATATATTTTTTTTTTAGAATTTCACAATTTTAAAATGAACCATTTATTATGAACTTCATAATTTAAAAACCGTTTACATTAATCATACAAGCAATAACAAGTAAATATAATGTAAACAAACATAAGGCGATGTTAATGCCAAAATATTCATCAGTGGTTCCTCCAACAAAAATAAAATACATAGCCGAAAAAATATAAATCGCACATAAAATTAAAGCTAAGCGACTCATCTTCATTGCGATTGAAAAAACTGAAATATGGCGATTTGAAAATTTTGAGAGGAGATGAAATGTTTTGGATGAGTGAATTAAGTGAAGAATGAGTTGTATTTATAGATGAAAATACTGTTCATAGCCGTTTGAAAAAGAGAAAATTTTTGAAAATTTTTCTTTGTGACCGTTGGGGTTAAATCGAGTGCACTAAAAATCAGTCTGAAAATATCGTATTAAACGATCAATCAAATCTATTAAATTTCATAAAATTTTGATAAAAATAAAAATTATGGTGAATAAATATTTTTTGTTATGATAATAAATTATGCGACGGCTCAGCCGGTCAATGCAGAATAATAAATAAATTATACGGCGGCTCGGCCGACCAATTAGCAATAAACAAAATATAAGGTGGTTCAGCCGACCAGTTAACAACAAACAGAAAATAAAGGCGGCTCGGCCGTCCAGTTAACAACAAACAGAAAATAAAGGCGGCTCGGCCGTCCAGTTAACAATAAATAGAATATAAGGCGGCTCGGCCGACCAATAAATTAATTAAAATATTAATAAATAATATAGGCGGTATTCCGGCCATTATAACATAATATAAATAATAGTACAGGCGGTATACCGACCATTATAGCAGAGTATATATGATACAATAAATTTTACCGAATTGCAGAACGATCGTGATGATAACTTGTTAAGAAATAACTTATAATTTATAGTATCGAGAAATTTAAATAAGAGTAGAATTTGATACCCGTAGGAAGCAAATACCACTAGTATAAGGGAGAGAGTTTATTATAAGGAACAAGAAGAAGATGTAATGATTCTTTGATTATAAACTCTTGTTCTTGTTTTTTTGGTATACAAAAGAGTGAGATGAGTGATGGTATTTATAGTGAACAACAATACATAAAATAACAAAGATGATGCTTAATTTGGTAAATGAGTGAGTAATCATAGTGCTTGATGAGTAGATGATCATAGTGCTTGAGTTGGTAAAGGAGTGGATGATCATAGTGCTTGAGTTTGGTAAAGAAGTGGATGATCATTTCAATGCTTATCTTATAACAGTTTTAAACATATTTGAATTCAAGTATTTTTATACGAACTCGAATGGATAAGCCGAAAAACCGAAAAAACATAATAACCTAATCTGCGACTGACCTATGTTACCTGTTGAGTTGCACAAAGCTATGGAACGATCAAATATCTGGTTAAAAATACATATTGACTCCAAACTAAATAAATCATAAATTACTAATCGGAATGAAAATGAGCTGATTATACAGATATCTTCAAAATTCAGGATATTTACTATGTGCCCGTCCCTAATGTTTAGGTTCAAGATAATGATACAAGCAACCTCTAAGGCTACCACCACAAGACATGATAAAAGCTCCTTGAATCACGAAGCTAAGTTAACAATGCTAAAAGCTCGATCGAGATGGTCACATGATCTTTGTAAACATGGGGTATACATGTTGATATACCTGTTAGCTACAGTGTATGCGAAGTCTATCCATCCAAGCGATTCACCTCGCCATTTCAGGATCCGACCACACCGCCGTACAGACCTTCTCCAGATGGATCGAAAGCTACACCCGGAGAGGCTCCGGTGAAGTTAACCACCTTTGCGGACCACATCACGCGAACGGAGGATTTCAGGCAATGCGAAGATTTCGTAACTGAATTGGCTACTCGAGACGAGAATTGCGATGATCGCTATGATCACTGTTGTGAACACAACGGTAAGCATCGCCATTGTGGTGGTTAGTGAGATTTGGGTACTGCACTCAGAGTCCGACTTGAGGACATACATTTGAAACATTTAAATGGGGTATTATTTTATAGGACCCCTATTTTATTTTAAAAAATATTTATTCATATACATATATTAATATATAACATGTAATTAATTAGAATAAAAATATAAATTAATTTGGTGTTATTATTATGATGAATAAATTTAATAATACATAAAATATTATTTCCATAATGTCATTGAATCTAATAACCTTGTTTTTGTTAAAAATAACAAATAATTTAAACAAACATTTTTGTTTAAAGAAAACTAGTAAAAAAATACTATCAATTTAAAAAAAATTATAATAATTTTTTTGGTTTTGAATGAACTCCTATTTTTTCAGAGCCTACTTTAAAAGCACCCACAATGGAGAGTTCTCTTCCAAAGCTTTTTAATATATGTATTCATATATGTATATTAAGAAACTTTGAAAGAGGATCCATTGAGAGTGTTCTAACTGTACTATCAAATTTTCGCTTTATAAATTTAAAGGTTCATAGAAAATAAATAACCTTCCTCGTAATTATGCTTTAATTCGTGTATTTAATCTTTTGTTTTTTACTAATCAGTTCTCTCCTCCAAAATTGAAATGATGAACATGAAGCTACTTGTCTATAAATTTTAAGTAAAGTCATTACTTGCGGTTTCCCCCAACTTAGAATATACAATGTAATAACGAGCCCATTTATGAGAGAGTTATTCTTGGGTTCACCCCCTAGGTGCACCTTTCCAGCCAATAAGATTTCATTATTTCAAATCGATATCTTTTAAAAAAAGAAACAAAATATTATCAAGTTATATTATGTTTTTAAAATAAAAAAGTGAAAAAATAGCAGCTACAGAAAAAAAGAATTAAAAAAATCTTTTTAACGTCGTCAGCAAAACACTAAACCCTAAATCCTAATCTCTAAATCCTAAACCCTAAACCCTTGGGTAAACCTAAACCCTTAGGTAAACCCTAAACCCTTGGGTAAACTCTAAACCCTTGGGTAAATCCTAAACTCTAAATAAAAACACTAAACCCTAAAACTCTAAACCCTAAATACTAAACCCTAAACTCTTGAATATTTTAGTGTTTAGTGATTTTGATTTAGAGTTTAAGATTTATCCTATAGTTTAAGCTTTATCCTAAAGTTTAGGGTTTACCCAAGGGTTTAAGGTTTAGGATTTAGGGTTTAGGGATTAGGATTTAGGGTTTAATGTTTTGCTGATGACGTTAAAAATATTTTTTTTTTGTAATTACTACTATTTTTTATTTATTTCTTTTTTACTTTTTAATTTTAAAAAAATAATATAAATTGACAATATTTTGTTTTCTTTTTTAAAAGATATCGAATATGAAATAACCAGGCCCGGGCTTGAACGAAAACATTCAATACAAATTTATGGGGCCTCCTATTTTTGTCAAAATTTTAGGGCCTATTTTTTTCAATGTTATTACTTATAAATATATCAATTTGACAATTTGTTATGTGTATATAAACTGATAAGTAAAGAAAATTGTGGGACATCACTAACATACAAAGATAATTATATTTTATATATTCTATGTTATTAAATATGAGTAGATTGAAAGGCAAAAAAAAAAAAAAGGGAAAAAAAAATTATGACAAACAACAAAAAGGGAAAATAACTGATTTTGAATAATTATCTTCTAGGTTATTTTTTTTTTCTTCGCATACATTCTTCACGCCTCTTCCACTGCCTCATCAGGTACCAAAATCTCAAATTTCTGATTTTAGTTTTAACTTTGTTTTTGATTTCTTGTCATCAACATCATAGATGAGAAGTCACAATAGTTTTGTTTAATTGTGTTTCTATGTTTTCTAGTTTTAGAATAATGAAGTCAAAATATGAAAGTGGAGCTAAGAAGCGGGAGAAGAAAAAGAGAGAAGAAGAATTGAGAAAATCCCAATCAGGTGCAATGTTGATGTATTTTAAAAAAGCAAAATCTTCTAGTACTGATCAAGATAGTGGAATTGATAAAGATGTTAGAATAGAAGATGAACATTGTGAGACTTCTAAAAAAGGAGAAGAAGATGGAACTAGAGTGGACTGTGCAAGTAAAGAGAAAGAAGCAAGTGATAATATGGCTGAGAAAGATGATGAGGATGATACTCAAAACGGAGATGTTTCCACAGAACATGATTCTTTTGTTGATGTTTTGGATCCTGCAAACTGGGGAAAAATTGATCAAGCACCGAGGGATTCTTTGGTTAGTAAAGGTCCTCTAGCAAGACCATCTCATGATTATACTTTTCCTAAAAACTCCATTGGTAGACACTTCTCTCATAGACATTACAAAAGATGTATGAAGAATGGGGATACACAAGATCGACAATGGCTGGTTTATTCAAAAAAGTCAGAGAAAATTTATTGTTTTTGCTGCAAGTTGTTTGGAGGAGACAAAGATACTACTCAGTTGGCTAGTACAGGATTTAAAGATTGGAACAATGTTCAGTTAAGGCTTAGCCAACATGAAAGTAGTCATTGTCACATCAAGTGCATGAGCCATTGGATAGAATTAGAGTTAAGATTGCAAAAAAATCTAACAATCGACAAGCATATCCAAGAAGAGATCAAGAAAGAGAAAAAGCATTGGAGAGAAGTTTTATTGAGATTGTTTTCACTAGTGAAGACTATGGCTAAATGCAACATAGCATTTCGTGGAAGCAATGATAAGATTGGTCAGGATAACAATGGAAATTTTCTTGACTGATCCATTTATCCAAGAGCACATCAGGCGAATTAAAGGAGGAGAAACTCATTATCACTATCTCAGCCACAAAATTCAGAATGAAATAATATCAATGTTGGGATCTGAGATGAAGCTGATGATCATTAAGAAGATTCAAGATGCTAAGTATTTCTCTGTCATACTTGATTGTACTCCTGATATTAGTCACAAAGAGCAAATGTCTCTTATTATTCGGTGTGTGGATGTCTCGGTAGATTCAGCTCAAGTTGAAGAATATTTTATCCACTTTTTGGAAGTTGATGATAAGTCAGGGAAAGGACTGTTTGATCTACTTTGTGACACACTGGATGATCTTAATTTGGACATTGATGATGTGAGGGGACAAGGCTACAACAATGGCTCAAATATGAAGGGGAAAAACAAAGGTGTGCAGAAAAGATTGCTTGATGTTAACCCAAGAGCTTTTTACACACCATGTGGTTGTCACAATCTGAATTTGGCACTTTGTGATATGGCTAAGTCGTCTGAAAAAGCGATTGATTTCTTTGGGATCATCCAGCGTTTATATAATTTATTTGTACCTTCTACGACCAGGTGGGATATATACAAAAAAATGGTAGGAGGTCCTACGCTCAAACCCTTATCAGATACTCGTTGGGAAAGTCACATTGATAGTATTAAAGCAATACGTTTTCAAGCTCCAGAAATCCGAGATGCTTTGTTTTACTTGGCAGAAACTACTAATGATCCTCAAACTCGGAGTACTGCTGAATGTCTCGCAATAAGTGAAACACACGGAATTGGAGGATTTGAGTTTTTGTTTGGTATGGTTATATGGTATGAGATTTTGGCTGCCATTAATATTGCAAGCAAGACTTTGCAGGCTGAAGATATTGATATTGATGCTGCTATCACTCAGCTAAAGGGATTAGTCTCTTTTTTTCAAAAGTACAGAGAGACAGGATTTGAAGAAGCCAAAGCTGAAGCCAAAAAAATTGCAATTGTTATGGATATTGAACCCATTTTTCATGTGAAAAAGAAGCGACTTATTAAAAAGAAAACACATTTTGGTGAAGAGTCATGCCAAATTATTGGTGACAATGTGGTTCTAAGCGAGGAAGAGAGTTTCAGGATAGATTATTTCATCAAAATCATGGATCAAGCTCTGGTGTCTTTTCAATCAAGGTTAGAACAATTTCAAGAGTATGAGAAAACTTTTGGTTTTTTGTTTGATCTTAGAAGGTTCAACTCATTAAGCGATGATAGCTTGAAGATATCATGTAGCAACCTTGAAGATTCTCTTAGGCATGGAGAACATTCTGATGTCGATGGAAATGATTTATTTTCTGAAATCAAGCTTTTTCGAGGTATTCTACCTGAAGATATCAAGAAGAGTGCTGAGGTGCTAAATTTTTTGAGAAGGTACAAGAAGGGTTATCCAAATATATGGATTGCCTACCTAGTAATGTTTACAATCCCGGTTTCAGTTGCCTCAGCCGAAAGAAGCTTCTCGAAGCTGAAGTTGATAAAGTCTTACTTACGGTCAACTATGTCACAAGAAAGATTAAATGGTTTGGCTATGTTGTCGATTGAAAAGGATATGATCAAGAATCTTGATTATGAAAGTTTGATGGATGATTTTGCAGGAAAAAATGCAAGAAGATCTATATTTAAGAACTGATAAGTTTTTTTTTTTTTAGTTTTGAGGATATTGTAATTTTTTTATTATAAACTTGAGTTTTTTATCGACATATTTTTTATACATTATCTAGGGGCCTCAGTTTTGTATTTCGTATTGGACCATGAAAATCTCAGGACCGGCCCTGGAAATAACACAATCCTATTGGTTGGTGAACTTAGAGGTTTACCCTAGGGGGTGAATCCAAGAATAATTCTTTATGAGAAGTGTTCTGGTGGAGAAGTTATAGACAATTTTCTATATTTTGTATCCAGAGACTAGAGTACTTCACTTATATTCTTCTGTAGTTTTGGGCTTTGATGGTACTTATTATGCACTTCTAGGATTCGAACCTCTTGAAGAATCTTACTCAGGATTCGAGAATAATTGTGGACTCCTGAATACAGTGCGCTTAAAAACAAAATGACTTAAGAAAGACTAACATTTTTATTTTATATTGCGCCATTAATGTTATTGCCAAGGTGTTAAAAATTGACAAATTCACTTTTTAGGTAAAATGTGAAGATTTATACATTCTTAAGTTTTACGATGTTGCAAACAACTTTTTTTTTTTTTAATAACATATTATAAATCAGCCCGAAAAACGAGAATAGGTTTCGGTTACAAGCTCGATTCAAACAAAAGTTTCCTAGTCTAACGAATTACAAAATAGCTTCGCCCACCCACTAAACCCAGCACATTCCGCTAATCTGCTTATAGTAAACATTAGAAATCGATTCCTGTTCTCTACCATCAACGATAATCAAGAGAAAGTGAGGTTCTCCTCGTTGCCTCAGATGCCGGGAGTTCCCGTGTCGCCTTTGGAGTAGCTAGGTCTCGATGATCTCCTCGAAACTTATAACCGTCACCTTCATTACGAGCAAACGCTAACGAAGAAGGGAATTAGAGCACAAACCTGAAAATGGATCCAATTCCCGCTATACAAACTTCGGCAGCGCCAACCCGGTCGAGGCCAAGAGATACAGAGATCTCCATACCAAGAACGGAAAAACAAGAAGTCGGGAACGAGATGGCCGCAGCGCATGAACCAGAACCTGCTCGGAGACCTGAAAGAAAGCAAGAGCCGCTAACACTACCATGACATCAAAGAGGAGGCCAAGGCACTAGGATGTGCGCAGCACCGGATGGAGCCACCGACAGAACCATGAAGACCCACTGACCAAACAAGAACTTCACGACCGTCACTGTAGAAACCCATAAAAAAAAAAAAAAAAAGAAGAATGGTCGAGTATCTTTTGGGTGGTTGAGTCACAGACGATCAGATTGTTTTTGTCTGAACCATGAGTCAAATATCCCACTAGACAATGGTTAGACAATGTGGTATATTTACTCAAAGGACGTTTCAAGCATGATACTTTTGGAAGCACAACAGGAAGACCGGAAATTGGGCAAAAAACCCTAATTTCGGCATTATGGAATTTTTCGAAGAAGCCGGAAACTCGAGAAATATTTTCCATCAAATCAGGATTCATTTGGAGTTTATTAAAAATAATCAGATCATCAGAACGGGCGTCGAAAAATATTGGGAATGATAGCGGGACGAAAAATTCACCAGAAGGCCGATATCGGACAATTGACCGAGAAGCTCGAGGTGGCTAGATGTGTGTGTGTTCAGGACGTGGTGGCAAGCTCCTGGCAGTGTGAGTGGCAAGAGAAGCATGAGGTGTTGCAGTAAAAATTATCACAGCATGCGGAGTGACACATAGAAGCACGAGGTGTAGCGATGCATGCGACCGGGCCATGCGGCCAGACATGTGGAGGACGTGGTGTCTCCTTGCATGGAGCCAGGCCATGCATACAGACAGGTAGAGGGCGTGGTGTCATCCTGCATAAGACTGAGACATGCAGCCAGCCATGTGGAGCACGAGGTGTCGCCGCGCATGCGTCCGGAGCCATGCGAAGCTACACACGGGGTGCCACACGGCTTGTTCCTGATTGGTTGCTGTTTCCTATAAATAGCCCACGACCCCCTCTCATTTGAACACATTCAGAACACTTGAAAGTCAGTTCAAAACATGAGAGAGAAAGCAAAGAAAGAAAGATCGAGTTTCGATAGTTTTCGAGCGATTTAGGCAGTTTTTGAGAACAGTTACTCTGCCGATTTTGAGTCAGCACCTGGAGAAGGTTCTGTTCAACTGAAGAGAGATCAGTTCTAATGGAGACCAGTTCAAGACCATTCTGGATGTGGGTCTGCTTGAGAAGGTCGAGAAAGGGTTCGGATCGCAGAAGTCGGGTTTGGGGTCAAGGTCACAGTCAACCAAAAATTGTGAGTTATAATCGATTGATTGCTGAGTTGTTTTCATGCAGGTTCCTGTTACTTGGAAGTTGGATCATGGCAGGTGACCGGGTCTAACTAAGTAACGGTTTGAATAACTGAGGTTATGTTGATTGAGTTGATGGCATGCTTGTTATTGTTTGAGAACCGTAGTAGCATGCTAACGGTTAGGTTGATTGGTTAGTTAGCGAATGCGGAATGCTTAGATGATATTGATAAGTTGTGGATAGTTAGGTATTCTGGAATTAGTCTTTATGCTAGATTCTGGAATATGATTGATTGTGTTAATTTGCGATTAATACTAGGAACCTTGTGTTATTTTTACCGGGTTTAGTATTAATCATATTTTGGCCATATAGCATTTGTGTAACCCACAATGCTAGGCATGTTTGAGGTGGAATGTTTTGATTGTGTGGTGATTAATACTAGGAACCTTGTGTTATTTTTATCGGGTTTAGTATTAATCGTATATTGGCCGACCACATTTGTGTAACCCACAAAGCTAGGCATATTGGGGTGAGTTAGTGTTCCTTCAGACCTCGTACCCGGCGGGTTCAAGGAAACTCCTTATTCGCTGGATTGGGAAGACTCATATAGACGGGGTCATGGCCTATGGCTGAGTGATTACACGACGGTGTAATGTGGCAGTGACCCGAAGGACTGTGGACTGTCGCGCGGTGACCCGAAGGACTGTGGGCCGCGGTCGGTTGAAAGTTCCTTCTTCTGGCCTTTGTGGTAGGAAGATAGGATATTGCCGATAGTGAAGGAGGAACATAACGTCACCAGAGCCCGAGTTTGTTATATATATTATATCGTGTTTCGGGTTATTGAACCCTGGTTTAAGTCAAATTTGAGTTTGGTGTTGAGCTAGTAATTAGCATATTGCTAGTTATCTTACTATCTTTTTCCAGCTGCGTATTTCTGATATTGCTTATTGTTATTGAGTTGTGTTGTTAGGTGAACCTCTCGCTTTAGATTGTTTGGGGTGGGATAGCGAGGGGTTGTATTTGTTAGTTGGGGATTGTAACTCGCTGAGTAATGCTAGATTACTAACTCCTCACTCGTTGTTGTTTCAGGTGACCAGTAGCAAGCTTGTAGAGGTCGCGGGAGGCTAGGCTGGCTGGTGTAGATTTGCATCTTTTTGGTTAAAGCGTTTCAGACTATAAGTATGTATTTTTGCTTTCTTGGCATGCCACTACTTGTGTAATATTTTGTGTGTTGAAAACCATATAAGATAAATAAAGCGATGTTTTGTGTAAATGCCTTGTTGTTTCTGATATTAGCTTGTCCAAGCTAACACAACGTCAGATTGGGGTACGGGTTGAGAAGCCTTAGGCTTTGGTCTGACGGGACGTGTTAGCGGGCGGACTGGCCTAGTTACGAATTGTACTTTTCGTGACCTTGTCCGGATCGGCCGTTAACCCGTCATGTAGCGCTCCCGATCCTTGGTAGACGGTCGGCCCGTCGGTCATGTTCTTGTTTGATTGTTGGCCGGTGGTTCGACCCATGCCTAGAACGGTTCGGGGGTGTTACAGAGGAGGTATCAGAGCATGGTTTCGTCCATGCGTGACACAAGTGGTTTTTAACGATTTTATCGAGTCAAAGGAGTCGCAAAAAGATGTTTAGGAAACCGGCCGCTTCCCGTAATAGGTTTAATAGGAATAGGACTTACCCTTTTGATTGTGTGCAGATGGCTAATCGTGGGATAGGTGATGATGGACGAGGTCGGATATAGGGAGAGGGTATGGATTGGACAGGCAGAGGATTGGGTTACAGATCTGATCAGGAGGATGGAAATGGCATCAGTGAGATGTCTGGACACGATAGGAGCCCTCTGCAGAGAACAAGATCTTTTCCGATTTACGGTAACAGGACTAGAGTAAGGGAAGACTGTATGGCGAGCATTAGTGCAAGTCGTATTTGGCACCGGAGACATTAACATGATCAATCCGTTCAATCACACCCAAGGCCAGATCAAAACCGTTCCACTGAAGGACCACAAGATCAAGGAGCGGAAAACAACCTGAAGCTTTTACATGACGTGATGACCGAGGCACTTGGTAACCAAGGCAGGCGTACTCAACCCCCTGAAGTTTCCAAGCTATTATCTACCATGAAGAACATTGGATCCTACAAGTTCAAAGGAGGATCCGATCCTATTGAAGCCGACAAGTGGATTACTATGATGGAGAAGAACTTTGAGGCTATGGATTGTCCTAAGGAGTATCAGAAGAAGATCGCGGTGAACTATTTGGAAGGCGACGCAACAGGATGGTGGGACAGTATAGACAGGCAGCGTGGACACACCATCACATCATGGGAATCGTTCAAGGGAGAGTTTGAGAGGAATTATTTTCCTCCAGAAGCGAAGCATCGGTTGGAGCGCCAATTCATGAACCTTGTTCAAGGAGATAGGCCCGTAAGGAGTTATGAGTCGGAATACACAAGGTTGAGGCGACACGTTTTTGATGGGCGTGAAGATGAAGCAACTATGATCTGTAACTTTATGTACGGATTGAAGCCGGAGCTTGGAAGTCGTTTAGCTGGAAGCAACTTTAGCAGCTTATCGGAGTTGGTGGAAAAAGCTGTTAATATTGAGACTGCGTTAGAGGCGGAAAGGAAGACTATACAACATTCTGGTGGACATACCAAGTTTAGCCAAGGAGAAAGGCCGAATTTCAACAAGGGTCCAAGATCTAACAAAGGCAAAGGGCGAGGATTCAGAGGCCAAGCCAACAATCGTGGTAACTCTGGGATATGTTATACATGTGATCAGCCGGGATATATTTCAAGGTTTTGTCCCAAAAACCAGCGGAGTAACCAGCAGGGCTATTCATCGTTAAGGATGGAAGATGTCACTTGTTTCTCTTGCGGTATGAAGGGCCATTATACATCGTCATGTCCAAACAAGCCAGTCCCTGCGACCCCTCTCGCGATCCGAGCTCCTCCTAGCCGTCCAGCTATTGAGCCAGCACCAAAGAAGCAAAACCTAGGAGGTAGAGTTTATGCCTTAGGGATAGAAAACCCAGACAATGCAGGACCGTCAAGCGGTCCCATCACAGGTATTGGGTGCATAACCTCCCCTGTTTATTGAATGGAATTTAGTTGTTGGAACCTAGTTATCATGCTGGTTAAGTATAGATTGCTTGATCGCTATTTTGCGCGTTTAGAAATTTTGGATTGATGGTTGTGCGAATTTTGATTAGTTTTTGTGATTGAAATATTGTTGATTGGGTTACTGTGGCAGGAACCATACATGTTGCTGGTAAACCCACACATGTATTGTTCGACTCGGGGGCAACACATAGTTTTGTGACCCCTGAAGTAGCTGTCCGGTTTTGGGATTGTTTTGTGGTTGACAGGATAAACGTGGCCGTCTTGACCCCCGCAGACCAAACCCTTCAAGAAGATCAGTGTATCAAGAATGTTCCATTGGTCATTCAAGAGAAAGAATTTGTTGCAGATCTGTTAGTCGTGCCTTTGAAAGGGTACGAAGTAATCCTTGGAATGGATTGGTTATCGAGCTACAGAGTTCAGATCGACTGTGGAAAGGGAAGGTTGTTGTTTGACAGAGGTAAACGACCAGAGATGGTGTACTATGGAATTAGTCCTAGTATGACCGTGTCTTTGGTAGCAGCAATGAGGGTACAAGATTTGTTTCAAGATGGGGAAGTATATTTGGTGACCTTATCGGTTAGTGGAGGAGCCACTAATGATGAAGTTAAGGTCGAAAACATAGAAGTGGTCCAAGAGTTTGAGGATATCTTTGCACCACTAAAGGAATTAACTCCACCTCGGATTAATCCCTTTACCATTACTTTGGAGCCTGAAGCAAAACCTATAGCTAAGGCACCATATCGGATGGCACCAGCGGAGTTGGCTGAGCTAAAGAAGCAATTGGAAGATCTATTGGAAAAGGGATTCATTCGGTCGAGCTCTTCACCTTGGGGAGCTCCTGTGCTATTTGTGAAGAAGAAGGACGGAAGCATGAGGTTGTGTATCGATTATCGTGGTATCAACAACATCACGATAAAAGATAAGTATCCTCTTCTGAGGATAGATGAGTTGTTAGACCAACTAAAGGGATCTAGTTGGTTTTCGAAGATTGATTTGGCATCAGGGTATCACCAAATTCCTATTGCCAAGTCGGACATCATGAAGACGGCGTTTCGCACGAGATATGGGCAGTATGAGTTTGTAGTTATGCCCTTTGGTCTCACAAACGCACATGCGGCTTTCATGCACCTGATGAATGAAGTGTTTCACGACTACCTCGATAAGTTCGTGATCATTTTTATTGACGACATCCTGGTGTATTCGAGAAGTAAGGAAGAGCACAAAGAGCATCTGAGACTGGTTATGGAAAGGTTACGGAATCAGAAGCTATTTGCCAAGTTCAGCAAGTGCTCGTTTTGGAAGAGAGAGATAGGATTTCTGGGTCACATAGTATCAGGAGAGGGCATGGCTGCTGATCCAGAAAAGGTCCAAGCCATACGGGAATGGCCTCGACCTACCACTGTGACGGAAGTAAGGAGTTTTCTCGAACTTGCGGGCTATTATCGGAAGTTTGTTAAGGACTTTTCCTCCATTGCAAAGCCTTTAACTAAACTTACCGGTAAAGGAGTTCCTTTCTTATGGGTGGAAGAAACCGAGAAGGCTTTCAAGAAGTTGAAGGAAGCTCTCACGACCGCACATGTGTTAGCTTTGCCCGAGCAAGGTAAACCTTACATGGTTTACACGGATGCTTCACGAGTTGGGTTAGGTTGTGTTCTTATGCAAGATGGACGAGTCATTGCATATGCTTCATGACAACTACGGAAGCATGAGGATAACTACAGTACACATGACTTGGAGTTAGCGACCGTGGTGTTCGCTTTGCGAATTTGGAGATCGTACTTGTATGGAGAAGAAGTGGAGGTATACACGGATTACCAAAGTCTTAAATACCTCTTCACTCAGCCAGATCTCAACCTGCGCCAGCGTAGGTTGATGTTAGGAGTTTTCAAAGCTCCCAAGATAAATGTTGTAGTATAAAAGATTGTCGAACCAGTTCTGAGAGATATCAAAGCACCGAGAATGCAAGTAATCACTTAATCTAAGTGCAACCAATGATTTAGATGGGTTTTTAAACTATAACTAACTAAAAGGAATAACTAAATGATACTTTCTTAACTATGGGAAAAGAGAACTCATGGATATAGGGATTAGACCTCGGGTGATCAAGTTTCGAACTAAGGATGGCAAACGATCAATCAAACTATCAACCTTAAGCTTAGACACAATCCTAAACAAACTCTATGTCTAGATGAATGTTCATTTACTAACACAATTCAAACAATAAATGTCTTTGGTTGAATAATATGAAAGCAATCATAACTACCAAGTCCAATGGCTATCTTAGCACCTATAACAACAAATGTCTTTGGCAAAGTATGCTAAAAGCTTAGAAGAGTTGTCTCGGGCATTTCCTCGAACACCTTTCGGGTGAGAAATGCCTAAGGATCAACAACTGAGTGGCCAACTCAGAAAATGCATTATGTTCACTCTGTTAGCAAGGAAATATGAATGATCTACACTAAAACATCCTAGCTCTAACCTAATCACCCTTAATCTCCCTAACCCATGAATTCAAAAGGTGATTACTCACTAATCTCCGTGATTCCTCTTAAACCCATGTTGGATTTCAGATTAATCATGTAGAGACACACAGAAAATAGATATTTCAATAACAAAACTGATCAATTGATTCAAGAGATGACTTTCCAAAGGTTTTTGGTGGTTTTTCTTAAGAACAAAGATGATCTGCCTCCTGGTGGCTTACAGAGTATTAAAACATAGGTTTAGAAAATAAAAACGTGCATAATGAAATGACCAAAAGGCCCTTGAGAAATCATAAGTTCGAGCAGAAATAAGACGCGCAGCGACCTCCGCTCGTCCCTCCGACAAGTCGCTCCATGCTTCGGGAGCGACCTCGCTGTGTCGCTGCGAGAGGTCGCTCCGGACTCGTTCTCGCGTCTCCGGGTGATGAAAACGCGAGCGACTCTTCCCTGTCGCTCTGGTAAGGTCGCTCCATGCTTCGGGAGCGACCTCGCTGTGTCGCTGCGAGAGGTCGCTCCGGACTCGTTCTCGCGTCTCCGGGTGATGAAAACGCGAGCGACTCTTCCCTGTCGCTCTGGTAAGGTCGCTCTGATAGGGAGATCAGAGCGACTTGATGGTGTCGCTCCCGTGCGCTGCTCGCCCAATGATCACTTAAAACACTTCTTTTGAACTCCAAATGCACCCAAATGTCTCCAAGAACTCCATGTGGTACTCCAATACCTGATAAGGACTCATGTATGCAAAATGCAACCTAAACATGGCTAAATCCTAATCTATATGATCAAAATGCACATGGGTGAATGGATAAAACAATAGAAATATGCAAGATATCAACTCCCCCAAACTTGTTCTTTACTTGTCCACAAGTGAACTTTCTAGAACTCATAGGGAGAGAGGTTTGAAGGTGGGAGCTCATAGCCAAAAGAAACACAACTAGCAAACACAATTAGCACACTCTCTTATTACACTCTAGCTTCTCTAGGCCTATCTCAACTCCTTTTGCCCCTACACTCATCATCAAGCATCCACACATTCAAATCAACCAACTCTCACATTCATTAAGCACAAAACATCTAGTGAATTCTTGCAAATGGTCAGTCGGTCCAAGTCATTTGGGTAAGGGAAGGCTTTTATTCAAGTGATTCAAGAGGTTCGAAACATAAAATCTTTAAGGTGGTTTACTCTCGAAACAAGTAGCCTTGACATTGCACATAATATATCTAAGAAAGGGACCAACTCATGCATACAATGCTCAATCTCCATTGTTCTACCCTTTTCCCAAACATACAATTACATAATCTTTCCCCAATGTCAAGCCCAACTCACATCTCTCACCAGAAGATCTCAAGAACACCCTGCACACAAAACTCTTTTCTTTGAAATCTCATAAGGATTTTTCTCAACTTCAAAACAAAACTTAGCTCTAAACAGTTTTGCTAGCCCTTTTTTTTTTTTTTTTTTTTTATATATATATATATATTTTTTTTTTCTTTTTCTTTTTTTTTTCGGGGGCCAAGACTTTTCATAAACTGAGCTAGAAGTTTCTCTACTTATCCCATAAAGACTAGTCAATTAAGCACAAGAGTTCACTCTTTTCCTTCCACTTTCTCATACTCCCAAATCAAACTTTACAACACTCACCCCCATCTATGGCTAGACAATGATGTGCCTAATCTAGCAAGAATGAAGATCAAGCATTGTCGTTCCCGATACTCTCAACATTATGCACATGTAAGACTTTCCTAAGAAGGCCTCACTCATCAAACAATGAAAGCTTAAAAGGAGGGAAAGGTTTTTGGGAGTGGTCTACCACTAGAGTTTGTCAAAAAAGATTGGCATAAAAGATGTGACAACTCAAGTGTGTATAGCCATGACTCAGTACACAAGGGACCCTAAGCAAGAAGCATTAAGTTCGTTTAGTTCAAATAGGGTTGTAGTTGGCTTCAAAGACTAGGTTTCAGCAATCAACAAGTTTCAAGAAGAGTTTTCAAGGCACGAAACATACAAGTCTTTTCGAGAGGTGCATAGCTTTTCAGGTGAAACGTAGTGTTCTTTATAAGGCATTTAAAATCATTGCTCCCAATGCAAGTGAATGCAACCTATATGCTCTAGACTCTCCTAGAAATGCAAAATGATGCAAACTAAATGAATTTGTTTTTTTTTTTTTATGCAAATAGGTATGCAATGCATGACTCCATGAAACAACATCAAAGCAAACATGATCAAATGCTTGGTACCTCCCCCAAACTTGAGTTACACAGTCTCTGTGTTGTCAAGTAAAGAGAGAGATACCGAAAAGAAAACTAATATGCAAAAAGGAAATGGTATATACAAGGGAGAGAAAGAAGTACCTCCTATGGATAGTAGGTGGGGGCAGATGCCCCAGCATCGTCGTCGTCAGGTGGGAAGGTGGTGTAGTAACCACCGGATGCTGAACCGGAGCCTCCATACCATGGTTGGCTCTCAACCTCGTCAATCTCGACCTCACTATCAGAAGAAGCGAGGGATGGGGACTTGTTACCGGAAGTGGAAGGTTGAGTGGGTGGGTTCCTCCACTTACGCTGAAGCTGCGCAGCAGTGAGGGGGAAGCCAAGAGCATCAGGCGGAGGTGGAGGCTGGGGGTTTGAGGTGTTCGCGAAAGCGAAGTCTGCTGAGCTACATCCAGCTATTCCTCCCCTGGTTAAGACATCAGCTACTTTCTTCATGAATTTGGCTGAGGTCTTTGCCTGCTTCTTTACTGTCTTGCTTAGCGCCTTGCACTTATCCTTCAGCTTTTCTATCGTTCTGTCCTGAGCCTTGTTCCACCTCTGAAGGCGACCAATGTGGTCATGAGCATCACGAAGAGCTCCAGGGGGAAGAACTCCGTCATGTGGTTTGAAGTAGTAGCGCGGAGGTCCATAGATATGCTCAGAAGGGTCTGCAACAGGCGAGTCATGTCGCGTAGGAACACTCCTTCTCCTTGATGGAGCAGCATGAACTGGATCGAGAGGCCCGTGTTCTCCAAGAAAGTACTCCTGGGGTATGTTGAAGCTGATAGCTCCAGGTATCTCTAAACTCGTCAGGTTCCGGTTTGGAAGAACCACTTCGACTGGCTTGCCCTGCAAGTAGTAGTGGTAGACGTAGTCCTTCCCATACATCCCACTAAAATAGGTAGCAATCCTCAAGTAGGTGCCATCAATGAACTTAGGTCCCGCTGCGTCCTTTCCCAAGGGAACATTCAGAAATTGGAGCAGTGGTGTGATCATTCCACCTATCCCCATCTTTGGGCGCGAATCAGTGGTGTACCACGCCCAGTCTCTGTAGTGCTGGAGACGACCCACAAAGAAACTGACCATCCCGAAGGTAGCATAGATGTCGGTGCTGGGAAGGGGTAAAACTCCAGGTTGGGCGTAGGGACGGATAGCCGGACAGAGCAGTCGCATGTCTTCCTCAGTAACCGTACCAGCTTGCTTCCGTGGGTAGAATGCATGGACGAGCATCCTGTGGAGGTAACGTACGGACGGGTGTCGGATGTGTGAGTTCTTGTCAGCCCCGGTAGTGTGTTTGTTTCCAGTGATCAACTTCCAAAGCTCCGTGGGAAGGTTCTCACACTTGGGTAGGGAGTGGTCTTCTAGGTCTTGGAACCCCATGACTCTCCCAATGTCCTTGAAGTTCATGTTGTATTCTCGTCCATTGACCTTGAAACTGATTTTGCCCCATCCTTGCCTCACATGCGCGGTGTCGTGGTAAGTGACCGCAAGAGAAGATAAGAACTGACAAGTGACATCCTTGTAGAAAGGATATGCCATGGTGAGGAGTTTTGGCATCTTCAAATGTCCTAGCATCTCCTCAATGTCAGATTCAAGACCCAACTCCTTCAGCAGATCAAGGTCGGCGAACCTGGTTGGAGTCCAAGTGACCTCATTCTTCAAGTGATCATACAGCTCCTCCACAGATGGAGTTTTCGCCCTATCTCGATCAACCGCAACCCCTTTGCCTTTGGACATCTTGGCTTTCTTCGTAGGTGCCTGCTCATCAGCACTCTCAGTTTCACTTTCCTCATGGTTGGGAACTGCTACACTTTTCCCTGCCCTCTTCTCCTGTTCTTTCGATTTCCTTGCAGCCAAAGTCTGCTGTCGAACAGTCTTCTGCGTCCCTGAGCCAGTTGGCTCGCAGGCTAAAGCTTTTCCTCTTAGTGCAAACTCTTGTCTTTCAGCTTCTTGCCTCTCAGCTTCCAACTTTCCCTTTGTCTTCTTAACCATTTTCACCTGAAAAATTAAAAACTTGAAAAGAGATAAGTAGATGGAAGTAAAGAAGGGCAAGACTTTGCAAGTGAAAATTGCAAAAGTGAACTTAACAAATGAATTATAATTTAAACTCAAGTTCAACACAATGCAACAATTCTCACTCTTGTAACACCTTAACGCATCTAGTTCACCCACAAACACACCCAATTAAGGTCAAATTCGAAAACCCCCAAATCCATGAACCTTAATTTTGCCAAAGTGCAAATTAAACTCAATTTCACCATTTATTCGACAACCCAACTTGATAGATAAGCTTTCCCTAGTCTATTTCACCACAATCTAGCAAGAAAATGACCAAATTTTGATTTTCAAATCCTAGGGTTCATGGACCTACGAATTTGAATTTAAAAACTCAATACCTTGCTTTGGATGAAAGAAAATGGTGAATGGGTAGTGAGGAATAGGCTACAGGGACGAAAGCTTGGATTTAGAAACAAGAACTAGTTGATTTGGGTGAGAATTGAGAAAGTTTTGGGATTTTTGGTGTGGGTGAGTTTGAGAGAGTTTGAGAGTTTGTGAGAGGAGGGGAGAGAGAGAGAGATGGAGTCGCGGGGGTTGGGGGTAGGTTTAGGGTCGTCCGGTTCGGTCTAGGAGTGGTTAGGGTCGGTTTACATGAATTAAACCAGGGTTTAGAGTTAGAAAACTTACCTGGACCGGTTCGGGAGCGACGTGAGGGTGTCGCTGCGAGAGGTCGCTCCCGAGTCGTTTTCTCGCGTCGTGATTCGACGAAAACGCGAGCGACCTTGGAGTGTCGCTCTCGTAACCTCGCTCTGGATTTGGAGCGACTTCGAGGTGTCGCTCTAGAACGTCGCTCCAGGCCAGTTTTTGAGCTCCGTGACGACGAAAACGCGAGCGACCTTGGAGTGTCGCTCTCGAAACCTCGCTCTGGAGCGACTTCAAGGTGTCGCTCTAGGACGTCGCTCCAGGCCAGTTTTTGAGCTCCGTGATGACGAAAATGCGAGCGACCTCGAGGTGTCGCTCCCGTGACGTCGCTCCCAGCTGGAGCGACTTCATGTGCTCGCTCTGAGAGGTCGCTCCGAGAGTGTTTTTTGGAGCACAAAACGTCTTTAAGCCGAGCGACCTCGAGGTGTCGCTCCCGTAACGTCGCTCCCAGCTGGAGTGACTTCGAGGTGTCGCTGTGAGACCTCGCTCCCACGCACGATTTTTGCTCAAACCTGCATCGATCAAGCACCTGCACACGACTTCTCTCTCTTTTTTTTTTTTTTATGCTATAAGATGAAAATGAAAATACCAATGCAATATATACAAGGATACGCATGGGACTTCCTCCCAAGTGAGCTTGTTTTAAGTCTTTAGCTTGACTTTGCCTCTTTTTGGATCAGGCCGGGGTAGGGTCAGACAGTGGAGTTGAAACCCCATCTTCCTCTGGTGCAGTAGCCATGTAGAGCTTAACCCTTTGCCCATTGACTGTGAAGTCTCTTCCATCAGTACTCCACAAAACTATTGCTCCATATGGCCTAACCTCTTTGACTTTGAAAGGACCTGACCACCTTGACTTAAGCTTTCCTGGAAATAGCTTCAGCCTAGAGTTGTAGAGAAGAACTTGATCTCCTTCTTTAAACTCTCTCTTCAGGATATTCTTGTCATGGAAAGCTTTAGTCTTCTCCTTGTAGATCCTTGAGTTCTCAAAAGCATCCATTCTTATCTCATCAAGCTCATGTAGCTGAAAAATCCTTTTCTCCTTGGCACTCTTGATGTCAAAGTTCAGCAACTTTATTGCCCATAGTGCCTTGTACTCAAGCTCCACTGGCAGATGGCAAGCTTTCCCATACACTAGGTTGAAAGGTGTGGTGCCCAGTGGTGTCTTGTACGCTGTCCTATAAGCCCAAAGTGCATCATCAAGCTTATTGGACCAATCCTTCCTTGTGATCCCCACAATCTTCTCCAAGATAGACTTGATCTCCCTGTTAGAAATCTCAACTTGGCCACTTGTTTGGGGGTGATAAGGAGTTGCCACCTTGTGCTTCACACCATTCTTCTTGAGAAGTCCCTCAAGCAGTTTGTTAATGAAGTGGGAACCTCCGTCACTGATCACAACTCTTGGGACTCCAAACCTTGGAAAGATGATGCTCTTGAACATCTTGGTTACAACTCTAGCATCATTGGTGGGGCTTGCAATAGCTTCCACCCATTTGGAGACATAATCAACAGCCACAAGGATGTATTTGTTTCCAAAAGATGATGGAAATGGTCCCATGAAGTCAATACCCCACACATCAAACACTTCAACTTCAAGGATTGGATTCTGAGGCATCTCATTCCTCTTGGTGATGTTTCCTCTTCTTTGGCAAGAATCACACTTTGAAACAAAGTCTTGTGTATCCTTGAACATATGTGGCCACCAGAATCCAGCTTGTAACACTTTCGCAACTGTCTTGAAGGTGGCAAAGTGGCCTCCATAAGATGATCCATGACACTGTGTAAGGATCCCATCAATCTCCTCATTTGCAACCACTCTTCTATAAAGCTGATCCTTGCAGAGAATGTAGAGATAGGGTTCATCCCAGTAGTATCTCTTCACATCCTTGTAGAACTTCTTCTTGGCATAGCCCACAAGATTCAAAGGTTCTCTTCCTGTGGCTAGGTAGTTCACCAAATCAGCATACCAAGGTTCCTTCTCTTCTGTTGCCTTGACTTCTTCCAGCTTCCTACCAGTCTCACAAACTGCTATCACTGCTTCAATAGCCATGATCTGCTCCTCAGGAAGTCCTTCGTCAATAGGAATACCAGACTCTACCCTCAACCTGGACAAATGATCAGCTACACCATTCTCAACTCCTGGCTTGTCCTTAATCTCCATATCAAACTCTTGAAGCAAAAGGATCCACCTCAAAAGCCTGGGTTTTGCATCCTTCTTGGCCAAAAGGTGTCTCAAGGCAGCATGATCTGTGTAGACAATGACTTTAGACCCAACCAAGTAGCTCCTGAACTTCTCAAAGGCAAAAACAATTGCCAGCATCTCCTTCTCTGTTGTGGCATACCTCATCTGAGCATCATTGAGGGTTTGGCTGGCATAGTAGATCACATGGGTTTTGCCATCTTTCTTCTGCCCCAAAACAGCTCCTACAGCATAGTCACTAGCGTCACACATGATCTCAAAAGGGAGATCCCAATCAGGTGGCTGGACAATTGGAGCACTAATGAGTTCACCTTTCAGCTTCTTGAAAGCTTGTAGACATTCCACATCAAAACTGAAGGTGGCTTCCTTGCACAGCAGCCTGGTCAAAGGTCTAGTGATCATGGAGAAGTCCTTGATGAACCTCCTGTAGAACCCAACATGACCAAGAAAACTCTGGATGTCTTTCACTGTCTTTGGTGGGGGCAAACCAACCATAACATCGATTTGGCTTTATCCACCTCAATCCCCTTCTCTGAAATCTTGTGTCCCAGCACAATCCCTTCCTTGACCATGAAGTGACACTTCTCCCAATTCAGCACAAGGTTGGTGTCTTCACATCTCTGTAGGACCCTGCACAAGTTTGACAAACAAGCAGAAAACGAAGATCCGTAGACAGAGAAATCATCCATAAATACCTCCACAACATCCTCAATCAGATCAGAGAAAATTGACATCATGCACCTTTGAAAGGTGGCTGGAGCATTACATAGACCAAATGGCATCCTTCGATATGCAAAGGTACCATAGGGACATGTGAATGTCGTTTTCTCTTGATCATTGGGATGTATGGGGATTTGGAAAAATCCTGAGTACCCATCAAGAAAGCAATAGAATGGGTGATTTGCAAGTCTCTCAAGCATCTGATCAATAAATGGTAATGGGAAATGATCCTTTCTAGATGCGGAGTTTAGTTTTCGGTAATCAATGCACATTCTATGACCTGTGATGGTTCTTGTTGGTATCAATTCATCCTTGTCATTTTTAATCACAGTGATACCACCTTTCTTTGGTACAACATGCACAGGTGATACCCATTTAGAATCTGAGATAGGGTAAATAACACCAGCATCTAAGAGTTTAAGAATCTCTTTCTTTACAACATCCTTCAGGTTAGGATTTAACCTTCTTTGATGCTCGATAGAAGTCATTGATTCATCCTCAAGATGTATCCTATGCATGCACAAAGAGGGTGATATTCCCTTGATGTCATCCAGTGAGTAACCTATTGCCTTTCTAAATCTTTTAAGCGTTTTCAAAAGTTCAGATAGCTCAGTTTCAGTAAGTTCACTACTCACAATGACAGGATAAGTTTCATTAGGACCAAGGAATGCATACCTTACACCATGGGGGAGAGGTTTAAGCTCCACTTTAGGTGCCTTAAGCTCACTCCAGTCATCTTGCTGGGTGTCATCTTGCTGAGTGGCTGAGACTTCTTGGTGAACCATCTGTGGAAGCTCCTCGTACTGATCCTTACTGACAAACCCCTGGTGTGAATCCAGCATCATCCCATAGGCAGTACTCTCCAGGTTCTCAATCACCTCAGCCTCTCTCTCTACAGTCAAAGCATGCTGTAGAGGGTCCTCTAGTGACAACTCTTCAAGGAGTTCATCAGCAAGGGCGTCCATCTCTTCAATGTAGAACACTTGCCCTTGAACTGTTGGCCTCCTCATTACCTCCTTGATGTCAAAATGGAGAATGTGCCCTTTACCCAGATGGAGATCAATCTTGCCTTCTTTCACATTAACAATAGCTCCTGCTGTGGCTAAGAAAGGCCTTCCAAGGATTAAAGGGTCTTGAGCTTCTTCACCCATTTCAAGCACCACAAAGTCTGTAGGGATCTCATAATTTCCAACCATCACTGGGAGGTCCTCTAAGATACCCACAGGGTACTTCACTGAACGATCAGCCAATACCAGAGAAAGTCTACACTTCTTGTACTGAGTGAAGCCGAGCTTCTTAGCAACAGATAGGGGCATCAAGCTGACACTAGCTCCCAAATCGCAGAGACATCTATCAAATACCATAGGTCCAAGAGCACAAGGTAATGTGAAGCATCCTGGATCTTCTAGCTTCTTTGGAATGACAAGCCTCTGAATGATAGCACTGCACTCATGAGTGAGAATCACCATGCCCTCCATCTCTTTCTTCTTTGCAGCTACAACATCTTTCAGGAACTTGCTGTATTGAGGAATCAGCATGAAAGCATCAATAATGGGCATTGTGACCTGGACTTCACTCATTTGCTTTTCAAATAGAGCTTGGTACTTCTCTAGCAGCTGCCTCTTGAATCGACCTGGGAATGGGAGCTTGGGTTCATAGGCAGGAGGAACAAAAGAACTTTCACTTGCAGGAGTGACAACTTCACCATCCTTAACTGTTTTCTTCTCTTCTCCAACCTTTCCTTTTCCTTTGGCTTCCACTATCTTCTCCAAGATCTCGTCATTGATCTTCTCATCAACAATCACCACTTCATCATCTATGTTGATGGCAACCCCCTCACTTTGTTTCTCAGCATCCTTGGTGAGAGCTCTCTGAGGTAACTCCTTACCACTCCTGAGAGTGATAGCTTTCATGGTTTCCTTTGGGTTTTGCTCAAATTTTCCAGGTAGAGAACCTTGTTGGCGATTTTGTTGAGTGTTCATGGCAGCAAACTGGTTCTCCAAAGCTCTGAACTTGTTGTTGAGCTCATTGTAGCTCCCATCAATCTTTGAGTGAAGGTTCTTCAACTCATAGCCAACATGCTTCTCACTTCTTGTTTGAGACTCCAGGATTTGTTTCAGTAGAGCTTCAGTGTTGCTGACTTGAGGAGTTGAGGTAGAGGGGTTAGATTGCTGTTGGGAAGAATGGTTGCCCTTGTTGTTGAAACCAGGAGGAGGGTTTTGCTGAGGTTGATAGCTGCCTTGCTGATTATTCCGAGGCTGATAACCACTCTGTTGGTTGTTGGAATAGGATTTCTGTTGGTAGTTGTTGTACTGAAAGTTGGGCTCTTTCTTGTACCAGCTACCATTGTTGTTGATGAAACACAGCTCTTCCTGACCTTCCAAACCCTCAACTTCATGGACAACAACTGGTGTCTCTTGGCTTGGGCTGCCAACAAAGTGCAGCTGCTCTTGGGTAGCTTTATCAGCAATGAGGATGTCTATCTTATCATGTAGAGCCTTCAACTCCTTCCTCGTCTGCTTATCATCTGTTCTACTACCTCTGTCGTGGTCTCCACTGTAGACTGCATCACTCTTAACCATGTTGTCAACCAGCTCCTCTGCATCCTCCTCAGTTCTCCCCAAGAAGAACCCATTGCTAGCTGTATCCAGTCTGGCCCTGTACTTAGGAAGAGCACCACGGTAGAATGTGCTCAGCAAACTCTCCTTAGAGAAACCATGGTGTGGGCATTGAGCTTGGTAGCCCTTGAATCTCTCCCAGGCTTCACTGAAGCCTTCTAAGTTCTTCTGTTGAAAGCTGGAAATCTCGTTTCTCAGCTTAGCAGTTCTTGAAGTAGAGAAGAACTTCTCCAAGAATGCTTTCTTGCAATCATCCCAAGTGGTGATGGAGTCGCTGGGTAGAGACTTCTCCCACTGACGTGCCTTATCCCCCAAAGAGAAGGGAATAGCTTGAGCTTTAAGGCATCTTCGGACACACCATTGGTTTTTGACAACCCACAGTAGCTGTCGAACCTGTCCAAGTGATCAAATGGATCCTCTAGAGCCAAGCCATGATACTTGTTGTTCTCGATCACGTTGAGGAGTCCTGATTTGATCTCAAAGTTGTTGGCTGCCACAGCGGGTGCTCGGATTCCCAATCTATGACCATGAATGTTGGGGCGGTCGTAAGTGCCAATGGGTCGAGCTGCTCGCTGTTGGTTAGCTGGAGCATTGTTATTAGCGCCATTGACGCCGCATCATGCTGATGAACGTCTCCCATATCAGTGTTCAGTCTTTGCAGTTGAGCCTGTTGCTCTTCTTCTCTTTTCTTTCTAGCACACTCTCTCTCTAAAGCTCTGATGTCTGCAGCTCGTGGAACTAGGTTTGATGGACCCTTGCTCCGCAAGTTCATACACCTGTAGATTAAAGGGAGGTGAAAAAGAATCAGTAACAAAAGAAAATAAAAATGACTTAGTCTCAAGCAATTGACTAAATCTCAATGTTTAAATCTACTCAGAATTTGGCAACGGCGCCAATTTGATGTTAGGAGTTTTCAAGGCTCCTAAGACAAATGTTGTAGTATAAAATGATTGTCGAACCAGTTCTGAGAGATATCAAAGCACCGAGAATGCAAGTAATCACTTAATCTAAGTGCAACCAATGATTTAGATGGGTTTTTAAACTATAACTAACTAAAAGGAATAACTAAATGATACTTTCTTAACTATGGAAAAGAGAACTCATGGATATAGGGATTAGACCTCGGGTGATCAAGTTTCGAACTAAGGATGGCAAACGATCAATCAAACTATCAACCTTAAGCTTAGACACAATCCTAAACAAACTCTATGTCTAGATGAATGTTCATTTACTAACACAATTCAAACATCAAATATCTTTGGTTGAATAATATGAAAGCAATCATAACTAGCAAGTCCAATGGCTATCTTAGCACCTCTAACAACAAATGTCTTTGGCAAAGTATGCTAAAAGCTTAGAAGAGTTGTCTCGGGCATTTCCTCGAATACCTTTCGGGTGAGAAATGCCTAAGGATCAACAACTGAGTGGCCAACTCAGAAAATGCATTATGTTCACTCTGTTAGCAAGGAAATATGAATGATCTACACTAAAACATCCTAGCTCTAACCTAATCACCCTTAATCTCCCCAACCCATGAATTCAAAAGGTGATTACTCACTAATATCCATGATTCCTCTTAAACCCATGTTGGATTTCAGATTAATCATGTAGAGAAACACAGAAAATAGATATTTCAATAACAAAACTGATCAATTGATTCAAGAGATGACTTTCCAAAGGTTTTTGGTGGTTTTTCTTAAGAACAAAGATGATCTGCCTCCTGGTGGCTTACAGAGTATTAAAACATAGGTTTAGAAAATAAAAACGTGCATAATGAAATGACCAAAAGGCCCTTGAGAAATCATAAGTTCGAGCAGAAATCAGGCGCGCAGCGATCTTCCTTGTCGCTCTGGTAAGGTCGCTCCATGCTTCGGGAGCGACCTCGCTGTGTCACTGCGAGAGGTCGCTCCGGACTCGTTCTCGCGTCTCCGGGTGATGAAAACGCGAGCGACTCTTCCCTGTCGCTCTGGTAAGGTCGCTCTGATAGGGAGATCAGAGCGACTTGATGGTGTCGCTCCCGTGCGCTGCTCGCCCAATGATCACTTAAAACACTTTTTTTGAACTCCAAATGCACCCAAATGTCTCCAAGAACTCCATGTGGTACTCCAATACCTGATAAGGACTCATGTATGCAAAACGCAACCTAAACATGGCTAAATCCTAATCTATATGATCAAAATGCACATGGGTGAATGGATAAAACAATAGAAATATGCAAGATATCATAGGTGGATGGAGTTTGTGGCATACTAAGATATAAGGATTCGCTACCATCCTGGTAAAGCGAATGTTGTTGCAGACGCCTTAAGTCGAAGAAAGTTGTACGCAGATTTAGAGAAAGAAGTGGAGCTGTTGAACCAAGAATTGAAACAAGTAAATTTGGTCGTTTTGAAAGGGCAAGCGAGCGAGCCATTGGGACTTCAAGCGGTGAACCAGGCCAGCTTGATTCTGAGAATTCGAGAAGAACAACTTAAGGATGAGAAGCTATTGAAGATTGCTGAGGAACTCAAAGGACAAGGTGGGCCAAATAGTGCTGGATACTACTTGTCGGAGGATGGAACCTTGCTAATTAATGGGAGTATCACGGTTCCTAAAGGACAAGGGCTGAGAGATGAGATACTAAGGATTGCTCACCATTCTTTACTTAGTATCCATCCTGGAAGTTCGAAGATGTACCGAGACGTGAGAAGATACTATCATTGGCCGGAAATGAAGAGATCAGTAGCGCAATGGGTCGCGCAGTGTGCAACTTGCAACAAGTTAAGGTCGAACATCAAGTTCCAGGAGGATTATTGCAGAGTCTTCCGATACCTCAATGGAAATGGGACTCTATTTCCATGGATTTCATCACTGGATTACCCACTGCTCCAGGTAGATCGAACAACTCGATATGGGTGATTGTGGATAGGTTAACCAAGGTTACACACTTGTTGCCTATGCGGGACACTGATAAAGTTGAAGTGCTGGCCGAGCTGTACATCGACCAAATTGTGAAGTTACATGGTGTACCCTCAGACATCGTCTCAGATAGCGATCCAAGGTTCACGGCATCATTCTGGGAAGCACTGCAAGAAGCCTTGGGAACTAAACTATTCAGAAGTACGGCGTTCCATCCAGAAACAGATGGCCGAACGGAGAGAACCATTCGGACCATCGAGGACATGCTTCGGATGTGTATTCTCGATTGGGCAGGAACTTGGGAGAAGCATTTACCGTTGGTCGAGTTCTCATATAACAACAGTCATCATTCGAGCATAGGGATTGATAGAACCCAGGACCTGGACCAGGACGTGGAGCAGACTCAGCATGGTGACCAGGACGATAAGATCAGTCCAGCTGAGGTTCAGCCATTCAGCCGTACCAGATCAACGGACAGAGCCGTGTACCGGATCGACCCGCGTGCACCCGGACGTGACCTAAGGATGGATCCACGACCTGATGACCGAATCAGCCGAACCACAGGCGTTCTTCCCCGACCCATTCGCCATTCTAGAGCCAACAGTCAAGCCAGAACCCATGATCATCGAGAAGAATCAGATTCCGGACTTAGCCTGTCTTTCCTGGCCCGTTTGGGACGTACCGCACACCCGGATCAGGCTGATCACGACATTTCTAACCACTTTAATGATTTCATGATGATCGATGCTTCCAACTACACCAAAGGAAGGATACTTAAGCTCTCTGAAGATTTGGTTCGAGCTATCTCTTCATCCGTTCATGGATCATCGACGATCAACCATGCGGGCAGCCTTACGTCCGTCCTGCTCCTTACCGCGGACGACCTGATCACCACAGAATGAACCTAGACATCTTTATGAATCTGGACCAGTCAACATAAGAATCCGCACCTTGACCATTCTTAGTCAAATTTCGAAATTCTATGTCTTGTTTTCATTCATTTCTATTTTCTATGTTGTCTTAATGTTTCTTTGACTCACAAACCTTATAAGTATGTGATGATCCCCTTAATAAAAAAGGACATCGATTTTCCTTTGCTTATTTTTGAGTCTTCTCTCATTGTTCTTTGCTTAGAACATTCATACTTCTCTTGGTGAGGTCATCTCCAAGCGAACCACTTCGTTGTGTTGGACCGGTGCGTCACATCCGGCAACCTTCGAATCTCTGGTAGTATCTTTGGGCTATTCCGCAACCCTTAGTGTCACCCCTCGATCCATCAGTTCTCAATCCCCTCAGATCTGAGTTCATATCAACCATACCGAAAGAGTCAAATTTTGGTTCTATCAATTGGTATCAGAGCCACTCTCTCGGTAACTCTTTTTTTTTAATCCATTTCATCTCATCTTCCATATTCGTCAACTAAATTTCTTATCTATCTATCTTGAACCCCGGCCCCTCATTACCCCCATATAAAAAAAAAAGATATTCCGAAGTTTGATTTGTTTGTGGTGTGGTGGTGGAAGAGAAAGCCTACTGGCCGAAGAGAAATCCGGCCTTTGAGGTGGTTAAGGCGGGTTCCCCTCTAAATCTCTTATCTTTCTCTCTTGATCTTTTGTGGTTCACTTGGATTTGCTCATTGGGTGATCTAGTTTGCTCTCTTAGAACTTTGGGAGGAACTCTCTTGTGTGATTAAAATTGAGTGAAACACGTGTGTGGGTGAGGATAAACACCTGAGTGTGTGAGGGTTTTAATATAACTTTACCTTGTTTAAGTTTTCAGGTAACCATGGATAGTGAAGAAGAAAGAAACCGACCCGGAAATTCATATGCCGGATTATCTAACTTGCAAATACGTGCTCTCAATGATTCTATGTCTAACTTGTTGAATACAGGTTTGGAGGCGATCCATCAGAGGCTAGATGAACTTCAGGGCCGTCCAACTCAGTCACGAACCAGAACCAGACGTGACCATCCAAGGAGGAACAGCCGGTCCGACCTAGAAATCCGAGAAGAGTCTTATGATGATGATCGATCTATCAACCAACCAAGGAGAGTTCCTAGGCATCAAAACCGAGGTGATGTCAATCCTTTTGGTAGAAATGAAAGAACCAATGATGGCTTGGATGGGTTGAAATTGAAAATTCCAAATTTTGATGGCAAAATGATCTGGATGCTTTTCTTGAATGGGAAAGAAAAATTGAACTTGTGTTTGATTGTCAAAAAATTTCTGACATTAAAAAGGTTAGACTTGCTGCTGCTGAGTTTACTGGCTATGCTATTAACTGGTATGATCGAGTTGTGACTAGCAGGAGGAGAGCAGGTGAGGCGCCAGTTGATACATGGGATGAGCTTTCCATGCTGATGCGGAGACGCTTTGTTCTCGACCATTACCACCGAGATCTACACCATAAACTCAGGCGTTTGCTTCAAGGTTCTAAGTCAGTTGAGGACTATCAGCAGGAGATGGAGACCTTGATGATCAAAGCTGATGTAGAAGAGCCCTTAGACGCCACCATGGCCAGATTTCTTACCGGGCTCAACCGGGACGTACAAGACCGCATGGAGCTGGAAGACTATGACAGCATGGAGAAGATGCTACACAAGGCCGTGCTGATCGAGCAACAAGTCAAGAGAAAGGGTCTCACTAAACCGACCTTTGCTTCTAAACCGACCTTTGCTTCCAAGCCAAACTATCAAGACAAGGGTAAGTCTTCTACCACAACAAATACAGCTTTTAAGACTAATGACCCTGCTCGTGTTGATAGAGAAAAGAAAGAAGAGGCTACCAAACGAACCAGAGACATCCAATGCTTTAGGTGTCATGGCCTTGGCCACTAGCCAACCGATGTCCAAACCAAAAGGTGATGGTGCTCTTGGAGAATGGAGAAGTCGAATCTGAAGAAGACAAGGAGGATCTCGGACCAGTGTATGATGATGATGATAAGGAAGAAGCACTTGACTTCCCGGTTCATGGTCCCCTTCTTGTTACTAGGAAGGTCTTGGACGACACCACTGATCCCATCTTTGATGAGGAGGTCGATGGAGTGATCGATGAGTTTTGCTCGACCTTTGTGGAGAGTTCTGATCCGATCTATGATGAGGATGTTCTTGATGAGCCGAGCCATGGTTTACTACTGGTTACTAGGCGTGCCTTGAGTGTTCAACCAAAATCCAATGACAAAGAACAAAAGGAGAATCTCTTTCACTCTAGATGTCTCATTTCAGATAAAGTTTGTTCTTTAATTATTGATGGAGGTAGTTGCACTAATGTGGCTAGTGACACCCTTGTAAAGAAACTTGGGCTTGTTACTCGGCCTCTTTCTCGTCCTTTCAGGTTGGAGTGGCTCAATGAGGCCGGAGAACAGTATGTGAAGGAGCAAGTCACGGTTCCACTCTCCATTGGCCGATATGAGGATGAGGTTGTGTGCAATGTGCTTCCCATGGATGCTTGCCATGTTCTCTTGGGCCGGCCTTGGCAATTTGACAAGAAGGCAGTGCATGATGGTTTCACAAACCGGCACTCATTTGATCATAAGGGAAAGAAGATCACCTTGGTGCCTTTGTCGCCTTCGGAAGTCCATCAAGACCAGGTCCAACTTAAGAAGAACCGAGACCAAGACTCTAAAGCTGATAAACCTGAGACCAGTACCAGAAACTCCAACTTCTTTATCAAAGAAAGTCAGGTAAGGAAGTCTCTTTGCTCTCAAAAGCCATTTCTCTTACTGATTTATAAAGAGTCTCTCTTGGCCTCATCTTCTTCTGACCTTGCACCGGAGATTCCGAGTGAGTTTTTAGGTATCTTGCAGGATTATTCTGATGTGTTTCCAGAAGGAAATCCCAAAGGATTGCCACCGGTGAGAGGCATTGAGCATCAGATCGATCTCGTCCCGGGCGCCTCTCTACCGAACCGACCAGCGTACCGCACCAATCCGGTCGAGACCAAGGAGCTGCAGAAACAGATCAACGACTTGCTTGAGAAGGGATACATCAGAGAGAGTCTCAGTCCCTGTGCCGTGCCTGTTCTACTTGTACCAAAGAAGGATGGCTCCTGGAGGATGTGTGTGGACTGTCGGGCCATAAATAACATCACGGTAAAGTATCGACATCCTATCCCTCGTCTTGATGATATGCTTGATGAACTCCATGGTTCTAAGTACTTTTCTAAGATAGATTTGAGAAGTGGCTATCATCAGATTAGGATGAAAGAAGGTGATGAATGGAAAACAGCCTTCAAAACAAAACTAGGTTTGTATGAGTGGCTTGTCATGCCCTTTGGTCTCACTAATGCACCTAGTACTTTCATGCGCCTAATGAATCATGTCTTGAGATCTTTTATTGGTCATTTTGTTGTGGTTTACTTTGATGACATTCTTATTTACAGCAAAAGCCTTGATGAGCACAAACAACACTTGAAATCTGTTCTTGAAGTCCTTAGAAAGGAACGTTTGTTTGTTAACCTTGGAAAGTGTTCTTTTGGCACAGATCATGTGGTCTTTCTAGGTTTTGTTGTAGGTGCAGATGGCTTGAGAGTGGACGAGCAGAAGGTCCAAGCAATCCAGGACTGGCTGATTCCGACCACCATTGGTGAAGTAAGAAGCTTCCATGGCCTTGCCGGCTTCTATAGGCGATTTGTTCAAAACTTCAGTACCTTGGCCGCTCCTCTTAGTGAAGTAATCAAGAAGAACGTGGGGTTCAAATGGGGACCAGCTCAGGAA
This sequence comes from Brassica napus, assembly GCF_020379485.1. Lineage (NCBI taxonomy): Eukaryota > Viridiplantae > Streptophyta > Magnoliopsida > Brassicales > Brassicaceae > Brassica > Brassica napus. Next base: position 33,548,829 of record NC_063447.1, on the reverse strand, counting down.
GAAGCAATCGAAATCCTTAAAGGGAAGTTGACTCACGCCCCTTTACTTGTACTTCCAGATTTTTCTAAAGCTTTTGAAATCGAATGTGATGCTTCTGGTGTTGGTATTGGTGCTGTGTTGATACAGGATGGAAAACCAGTGGCTTATTTCAGTGAGAAGCTTGGAGGAGCCATGCTCAACTACCCCACATACGACCAAGAACTCTATGCCTTGGTGAGGGTCCTTCAAACGTGGCAGCACTATCTTTGGCCTAAGGAGTTCATCATCCACACTGATCATCAGTCTCTAAGACACCTTAAGGGTCAGCAAAAGCTCAAACAAGAGTCATGCTCGTTGGATGGAGTTCATTGAGACATTCCCTTATGTGATCAAGTACAAACAAGGTAAGGAGAATGTTGTGGCTGATGCATTGTCTCGAAGGTATACTCTTCTCTCAGCCCTTGAAACTAAATTGCTTGGCTTTGAATTTATCAAGGATCTTTATGCTTCTGATCAGGATTTTAAAGAGATTTTTCGAAAATGCTCAAAGTTTGCTTATGGCAAATACTTTCAAAATTCTGGTTTCTTATTCTTTGATAACCGTTTGTGTGTGCCCCAATGTTCTTTGAGTGAGTTGTTTCTCAGGGAATCTCATGGAGGTGGGCTTATGGGACACTTTGGTGTCAAGAAGACTTACAAGGCGGTTCATGACCATTTCTACTGGGCGAGCCTGATGAAAGATGTTGAGAGGATCTGTAGCCGATGTGTGGTGTGCAAGAAGTCTAAGCCTAAAGCATCACACCACGGTTTGTACTCAGCTCTACCCATTCCCTCTCATCCTTGGGTAGACATTTCTATGGATTTTGTGCTTGGATTGCCTAGGTCTAAAGCTGGACGAGATTCTATTTTTGTGGTTGTTGATAGGTTCTCGAAAATGCCTCATTTCATTCCTTGTCACAAAACTGATGATGCTGTGCAAGTTGCAGATTTATTCTTTAAGGAAGTTGTTAGATTGCATGGAATGCCTAAGACCATTGTCTCTGATCGTGATGCTAAGTTCCTTAGCTATTTTTGGAAGACCTTGTGGTCTAAGCTAGGTACTAGATTGATGTTCTCTACAACTTGTCATCCGCAAACTGATGGGCAAACTGAAGTAGTTAACCGAACCTTGTCTGCTTTGTTAGATCTTTGGTTAAAAAGAATCTTAGGACTTGGGAAGAATGTTTGCCTCATGTTGAATTTGCTTATAACCATGCTTTGCATTCAGCTACTAAGTTTACTCCTTTTGAGGTTGTTTATGGATTTAATCCCTTGTCTCCACTTGATCTTTTACCTTTTCCTTTGAGTGAATGAGTTAGTACAGATGGCAAGAGGAAGGTGGACACGATCAAGAAGCTGCATGAACAGGTCCAGGCCAACATTAAAGCCAAGACCGAGGGCTACACACGACTTGCAGACAAGAAAAGGAAAGAAATGATCTTCCAGGAAGGTGATCTTGTTTGGGTCCACTTGAGGAAGGAACGATTCCCGGAACAAAGGAAGTCCAAACTCATGCCCCGGGTCGATGGTCCATTCCAGATTCTCAGGAAACTCCATGACAATGCTTACCAGCTTGATCTTCAGGGTAAGTATGATATCTCTTCAAGTTTTAATGTTTCTGATTTATCTCCTTTTTGCGCAGATGATCCGGATTTGTGGTCAAATCCTTTTGAAGAGGGAGGGAATGATAGAACCCAGGACCTGGACCAGGACGTGGAGCAGACTCAGCATGGTGACCAGGACGATCAGATCAGTCCAGCTGAGGTTCAGCCATTCAGTCGTACCAGATCAACGGACAGAGCCGTGTACCGGATCGACCCGCGTGCACCCGGACGTGACCTAAGGATGGATCCACGACCTGATGACCGAATCAGCCGAACCACAGGCGTTCTTCCCCGACCCATTTGCCATTCTAGAGCCAACAATCAAGCCAGAACCCATGATCATCGAGAAGAATCAGATTCCGGACTTAGCCTGTCTTTCCTGGCCCGTTTGGGACGTACCGCATGCCCGGATCAGGCTGATCACGACATTTCCAACCACTTTGATGATTTCATGTTGATCGATGCTTCCAACTACTCCAAAGGAAGGATACTTAAGCTCTCTGAAGATTTGGGTCGAGCTATCTCTTCATCCGTTCATGGATCATCGACGATCAACCATGCGGGCAGCCTTACGTCCGTCCTGCTCCTTACCGCGGACGACCTGATCACCACAGAATGAACCTGGACATCTTTATGAATCTGGACCAGTCAACATAAGAATCCGCACCTTGACCAGTCTTAGTCAAATTTTGAAATTCTATGTCTTGTTTTCATTCATTTCTATTTTCTATGTTGTCTTTTCCCACAAATGTCTTTATGTTTCTTTGACTCACAAACCTTATAAGTATGTGATGATCCCCTTAATAAAAAAGGACATCGATTTTCCTTTGCTTATTTTGAGTCTTCTCTCATTGTTCTTTGCTTAGAATATTCATACTTCTCTTGGTGAGGTCATCTTTAAGCGAACCACTTCGTTGTGTTGGACCGGTGCGTCACATCCGGCAACCTTCGAATTTCTGGTAGTATCTTTGGGCTATTCTGCAACCCTTAGTGTCACCCCTCGATCCATCAGTTCTCAATCCCCTCAGATCTGAGTTCATATCAACCATACCGAAAGAGTGATCCATATTTTGGTTCTATCAGGGATGTCACCTTATGAAGCGTTATACGGAAGGCCATGCAAAAACGCCTATGTGTTGGACGGAAGTGGGCGAAAGAAGAATGTTTGGGTCACCTATCGTTCAGGAGACCATGATTAAGCTGGAGACGATTCAGGCCAACATGAAGAAGGCTCAGGACCGCCAGAAGAAGTACGCAGACCAGTCAAGAAGAGAGGTAATTTTTGAGATAGGAGATTGGGTCTATTTGAAAGTTACTGCACAGAAAGGGAAGGACAGATTTGGCAAGGTCGGGAAACTTTCGGTCAGGTTCATTGGTCCGTACAAGATCATCGGGAAAGTTGGTGAGGTAGCTTACCGTTTGGATCTGCCAGAGGATATGCGTCTACATCATGTATTCCATGTTTCCATGCTACGGAAACATATACGGGATCCAAGTACTGTTGAACCCGAGAGACTAGAGGAGTTGAGGACAAACCTTACGTATCTGGAAGGACCAATCAGATTGGGAGAACGGCGCATTCGGAAGCTAAAGAATCGTGAGATTGCTCAAGTGCAAGTGTTCTGGGGAAGACAAGACAGGATTCATGTTACTTGGGAAGATGAAGCGCGATTTAAAACCGATCACCCGGAGTTCTTCTGAGAGGATGTTGTGATGGAAGAAGGAGGCCCCTCAGAACCTTAGAATTCGAGGACAAATTCTGTTAAGGGGGGAGAATGTAGAAACCCATTAAAAAAAAAAAAAGAAGAAGAATGGTCGAGTATCTTTTGGGTGGTCGAGTCGCGGTCGATCAGATTGTTTTTGTCTGAACCATGAGTCAAATATCCCACTAGACAATGGTTAGAAAATGTGGTATATTTACTCAAAGGACGTTTCAAGCATGACACTTTTGGAAGCACAACAGGAAGACCGAAAATTGGGCGAAAAACCCTAATTTCGGTATTATGGAATTTTTCGAAGAAGCCGGAAACTCGGGAAATATTTTCCATCAAGTCAGGATTCATTTGGAGTTTATTAAAAATAATCAGATCATCAGAACGGGCGTCGAAAAATATTGGGAATGATAGCGGGACGAAAAATTCACCGGAAGGTCGATATCGAACAATTGACCGAGAAGCTCGAGGTGGCTAGATGTGTGGTGTTCAGGACGTGGTGGAAAGCTCCTGGCAGTGTGTGTGGCAAGAGAAGCATGAGGTGTTGCAGTAAAAATTATCACAGCATGCGGAGTGACACATAGAAGCACGAGGTGTAGCGATGCATGCGACCGGGCCATGCGGCCAGACATGTGGAGGACGTGGTGTCTCCTTGCATGGAGCCAGGCCATGAATCCATACAGGTAGAGGGCGTGGTGTCATACTGTATGAGACTGAGACATGCAGCCAGCCATGTGGAGCACGAGGTGTCGCCGTGCATGCGTACGGAGCCATGCGAAGTGACACACGGGGTGCCACACGGCTTGTTCCTGATTGGTTGTTGTTTCCTATAAATAGCCCACGACCCCCTCTCATTTGAACACATTCAGAACACTTGAAATTCAGTTCAAAACGTGAGAGAGAAAGCAAAGAAAGAAAGATCGAGTTTCGATAGTTTTTGAGCGATTTAGGCAGTTTTCGAGAACAGTTATTCTGCCGATTTTGAGTCAGCACCTGGAGAAGGTTCTGTTCAACTGAAGAGAGATCAGTTCTAGTGGAGACCAGTTCAAGACCATTCTGGATGTGGGTCTGCTTGAGAAGGTCGAGAAAGGGTTCGGATCGCAGAAGTCGGGTTTGGGGTCAAGGTCACAGTCAACCAAAAACTGTGAGTTATAATCGATTGATTGCTGAGTTGTTTTCATGCAGGATCCTGTTACTTGGAAGTTGGATCATGGCAGGTGACCGGGTCTAACTAAGTAACGGTTTGAATAACTGAGGTTATGTTGATTGAGTTGATGGCATGCTTGTTATTGTTTGAGAACCGTAGTAGCATGCTAATGGTTAGGTTGATTGGTTAGTTAGCGAATGCGGAATGCTTAGATGATATCGCTAAGTTGTGGATAGTTAGGTATTCTGGAATTAGTCTTTATGCTAGATTCTGGAATATGATTGATTGTGTTAATTTGCGATTAATACTAGGAACCTTATGTTATTTTTACCGGGTTTAGTATTAATCATATTTTGGCCATATAGCATTTGTGTAACCCACAATGCTAGGCATGTTTGAGGTGGAATGTGTTGATTGTGTGGTGATTAATACTAGGAACCTTGTGTTATTTTTACCGGGTTTAGTATTAATCGTATATTGGCCGACAGCATTTGTGTAACCCACAATGCTAGGCATATTGGGGTGAGTTAGTGTTCCTTCAGACCTTGTACCCGGCGGGTTGAAGGAAACCCCTTATTCGCTGGATCGGGAAGACTCAGATAGACGGGGTCATGGCCTATGGCTGAGTGATTACACGACGGTGTAATGTGGCAGTGACCCGAAGGACTGTGGGCTGTCGCGCGGTGACCCAAAGGACTGTGGGCCGCGGTCGGTTGAAAGTTCCTTCTTCTGGCCTTTGTGGTAGGAAGATAGGATATTGCCGATAGTGAAGGAGGAACATAACGTCACCAGGGCCCGAGTTTGTTATATATATTATATCGTGTTTCGGGTTATTGAACCCTGGTTTAAGTCGAATTTGAGTTTGGTGTTGAGCTAATAATTAGCATATTGCTAGTTATCTTACTATCTTTTTCCAGCTGCGTATTTCTGATATTGCTTATTGTTATTGAGTTGTGTTGTTAGGTGAACCTCTCGCTTTAGATTGTTTGGGGTGGGATAGCGAGGGGTTGTATTTGTTAGTTGGGGATTGTAACTCGCTGAGTAATGCTAGATTACTCACTCCTCACTCGTTGTTGTTTCAGGTGACCAGTAGCAAGCTTGTAGAGGTCGCGGGAGGCTAGGCTGGCTGGTGTAGATTTGCATCTTTTTGGTTAAAGCGTTTCAGACTATAAGTATGTATTTTCTCTTTCTTGGCATGCCACTACTTGTGTAATATTTTGTGTGTTGAAAACCATATAAGATAAATAAAGCGATGTTTTGTGTAAATGCCTTGTTGTTTCTGATATTAGCTTGTCCAAGCTAACACAACGTCAGATTGGGGTACGGGTTGAGAAGCCTTTGGCTTTGGTCTGACGGGACGTGTTAGCGGGCGGACTGGCCTAGTTACGAATTGCACTTTTCGTGACCTTGGCCGGATCGGCCGTTAACCCGTCATGTAGCGCTCCCGATCCTTGGTAGACGGTCGGCCCGTCGGTCATGTTCTTGTTTGATTGTTGGCCGGTGGTTCGACCTATGCCTAGAACGGTTCGGGGGTGTTACAGTCACCAACTGTCGCCTTAGAGCACCTAAGGACGAAAGCTTACGAACGTCAAGATTACTTCCGGTAGCTACGGAGCAATCAGAACACTACAAACACGAGCAGAGATCCATAGAAATCAGTCGACACAGCTTCAAGGATGGACCGGAACACACGCCGGGAAGAGAGAGGCCAGATAGGAGGGAGGTAACAACAACGCATCAGTACGGCCATAGACGACCAATACAAACATCACGATAAAGGTTTCTCCACGAGCCACCACCGCAAGTAGAGGCACACACCACCACCTTTGGCTAAAACCCGCAATCGAGCTAAACGGAGCTCCAAAACACCTATGGCGGAGACGAAGAAGAACCTACCCTAACCAAGACGCCAAGGGTTGAGCACGGAACCTCCATCACCGCCGCTACGCCTCAGACCAATGGATCTCATATCGAGTAGATCGAGAACCGGATCTGAGAAAGTAACCAGCCGTACGCCTCCACGCTCGACCAAATCTGGAAGTAGCTAAAGGTACCACCTCCATAACCCTAAACGCCGACTCCTCCGCCTGCACCGCCAGACCCCAACGCGCCGTAGCTTCATGCGTAAAGGACTCGCACCAGCACGTATCTTTTCTGCAGCGAAGTCGCCTCTGGGAAAGCTTTAGACACACAGACCACAAGCAAAGCGAAAGGGATGAAGAAGCGTCGGAAGTGCAAAGGGGAAGTCGGAGAAGAAGGATAAGAGACGAGCCTACGGCGTCGGAACTAACGTGCACCGGACGCGGGTCCGAAGTCTCCGAATGCCGGAGCAAAACGTGACGGAGATCTGTTGTTTACTTGTTCGCTTGGGAGAGAGGAGAGAGGAGAGAGGGGAGAGGAGAGAGAAATAAATGTTTTTAAGAAAATAATCGTTGCAAACAACTTATTTTGTGAAATAAAGAAACAACAACAAAAAATCAACGTAGTTAGTTTAGTTTGTAAAGTGGAATTTTAGAGAACAAAAAACTAATAAGTCCAATAGTATTTACGTAAAATTTTTGTGAACACACTACATAGTAAATAAGAGTTATTTTCATCTATATAAATGAAACTGAGTAAATTTTGTGAACACACTACATAGTAAATTTTTACTATAGTAAATAAAATTTACAACTGATAGTGTGTTCACTTATATAAAATTTTCATTTATATAACATTTTACTATAGTAAATAAAATTGTAAATTTTTACGATAGTAAATTTTTACGATAGTAAATTTTTACTATTTTCGTTTAATTACTACATAGTAATTTTTTGTGAACACACTACATTTGATATATCACAATTGATGTTTATAAACGGGGAGAGATATGCCACGAAGGGGTTGAAATGAGTTTACTAGCTTTATAGTTAAACGAACTTATAGGAACACAATCATCCAATACAAACTTTTTTTTTTTGAAAAAATAATCATCCATACAAACTCCACATATTAAATGTACGTAATATGAAATATAAACGCACGCGATAAATAAAATATTATAAGAGGTACTGACAATTTGGCAAATTTGGCCAACAAAGAGAAGAAAAAATAAAGCAAAAGGGATTTGGTGTATAATAATTAGGAATGTGGCTCTGTGCTCATCGGAGGGACACTTCCCATATTCTTGAATGTGCCCCAGCAGCTATTATAAGGGCATTCTAAGTTTTGAGCTTACACTATCATTTCCTATATCGAATAAACAATCTCTAAATTGTTGGCACAACCTCGGACGCAGAAAGTGAAAGAACCATCGTTACATTTTCAAGATAACGAATTAAAATGAGTTTTGTACACGATTCTGGCTTCAGTCTTCATACACAGTAACATAAACAAGATTTTCTTCCAATTATTTTATACAGATCGGAAATTAGGAACGTTAATTGCTTTGTGAAACATTAAAACATGCAACTTTGATCGTAAAAACACACGCTCAGTTAATACGCGTATTAACCATTGGTAACACGACATATACACAGGTTTGGTCACCGACGACAAGAATGACAAGAGGAAGAATAATTATATAGGGAACCTATCGCCTGGTATTATCAGGAAAAAGTTATCGCTAGAAGCGTAGCCTTTTCCAAATAAAAAAAGCAAAATCAATAATGGAATTTTTTTTTTTTTCGCTTATAGATACCAATAATGGAATTTCAAAGGTGAACGATAAGGACCGATTTAACAAAAAAAAAAAAAAAACACGATAAGGACCGAACTCGATTGTTATTTTTAGAACCTCTAACCACTCGTGTCTTCTTGTTCATTAATTCAATACATCTTTTTTTGTAATGAAAATTCATAGCTGTTAATTAAACAGTACAAAATCCGAATATATCTATATATCGATGTTCTCAAACCATGTGAAGTTATGCATCGTATCGTTTAAAATAATGGCTGAGGTTTGGTTCACCGTATTAAGCCCATAACGCTCATTTAGCTTAGTTATGTGTTTATCATTAGTAGTAATGTTGACCAAATGTAATCGTGTGGTTTGACATATACTCTATAACATACCGACGGTGCTATAATGCGAGCGCATCCACATTTGTCAACTATGATACAGATTGGGTGCAACCACTCAATCCTCACCGTTTGGTCTAGTTCATACTATATATAACTAAAAGAGTTGGGTTGATTTGAGTTAATAAAACAATGAAAATTGCTCGTCTTCTTAACCAGATTAGGTCCAAAACACATATATACAAATAGAATGTTGCAACCACATTTAATTTAGTTATAAAGAAGTTCTTTTTAACATTCTATTTATAAAATTTTCATTGTTTTATATGTTTATAATATTGGTCGCAATATTCTATTTATAAAATTTGGTTGAAACATTCTATTTATAAAATTAAGAGTTTCTGGTTACTGTAACCGTATAGGTTAACCTTAACGAAGTGTTATTTTGGAGGGATATATATACAAATAGAATGTTGCAACCACATTTAATTTAGTTAAGTTCTTTTTAATTATTGTAGTAACACTAATTAAACCAGCAGAATTTAGAATTGAAAAAAACAAGTCAACAGAGGTCATTTGGAACTTATGAGTAAGCATAGACTTATTCATTTTTCTATCATTATAAAAACCAAGTTTTGAGAGATCTCGGGTTCGTTGCCAAAAAAGAGTAAAAATTTAGGGTTTGAGATCTTACCGTTTGGAGTCCTGAAAACAACCAAAAGTTGCACATAATCAGCTCGTTCTTCATTATATATCTATACACCACTTAAGAAAATCGAGCCTTTGTGAACTAGCTGAATCAAACCGGCATTCATGAAATTAGAAATCATTAATTCAGTACTTGAGATATTTACTTAGATAATTTTATTAGATGCTCTATTGGTAACGAATTCACAGAGGAATTTCTGATACCCTAACTCTATATTTTTGGTTCTCTAGTCAAGATATTAGGTCAAGACGGACCCATGGACCTTTGGCTCCCAGCCACTACCAGAGTTAAGATGCTTGTAATGGTGAAGGGTAGATAATCCCACCTCCTAGTTAGATCAGACCCTGCGCTCTACTTCATATTCACCACAAAAATATTCATGACTACATCCTAACTGATTAACGTTTATAGTTGGTATATTGATGATGTAAAGTGCCATGGCTTTTCATCTAGCAAGAGTACATAAAATGCTCTCAAGCCTCAAGAGTCAGTGTGAGAGTCTCGGCAAGTTCTGTTTGGTTTAAGAGAGCCATACTGAAATTTGTTTAATGATATATAGATCTCTCATCTAAATAAACGGTTTTAATTATCCATTTAAATCGTTTTGTCTCTCATCAAATTAATTACGTTAAAATAAGTACTGTTTTTGGTTTTTACTATTGAATGGAGAAAAGTAAGAGAAGAAAAGAAGCATGCATTATGGAGAAAAGCCTGAAGACAAGGAAAAGAGAGAAAGCGGGGCCATTTGTGCAAGTTTAGAAGGCAAAGAGTGCCCCCTTCACATCATTTCTATTTCACAATTTATTTTTGCATGATTTTGCATTTTATCTTTGTTAGTCTATTTTCTCTTATGATTTTTAAATATCATACACATGTAGTATATTAGTCTTCATCCGGTGTTCCAAAGAAAAATATTTATCTTTTTTTTTGTCATCAAAAATTATTTATCCAAAACAGCATCTTTCATAACGCATTGTAAGCAACAAAAGTTAGTTCTATCCAGTCTGGTTCTATCCATAGCGGTGGTTTTTTTCAATTATTTATATATAGCATCGTATTCAAACTTGAATTAAAAAGTATTCAAACTTGAATATGATAAATCCGTACTAAGCTCATTAACTAAAAACTACAACGACCATTCCTCTATATATAGTACTTTAGTCAAATTTATTGTTTACAAATAACTGAACGATAGATATTTTTGTAGTATATAATATTCAACCTTCATATACACTAATATTTAAAGTTACCTTGACAGATATATTTGAAATTATGACGAAAATTAAAGCGAAAATATATAATTTGTTTACAAAAAAAGAACAGTACTGGCCGTGTAAATGTATGCATAATGCATGGGTTTAGAGAAAAAAAATGCTAATAACTTTGGTTCTTCTTTGTGCCAGTAAATGATAATACATCATTGATTGAACTTAATAGCATTGTTGATCAGATCTAAATAACGTTTTAGTGTCAAAATCTGTAATGATGAAGTGTTCGTAGATTAGATAAAAGAAGAGGAGGGGTCCTCATTGAGAAAGAGAGGATATGTGATTAAATGAAGATCTATTAAACTGATGTGGGTTAAAAGCATGTCTTCCCGACATTGTGGATTAATAGACAGCTCGATCAACCCATATCTTTTTGGTCAAATCCTCCATCCTTTTGATTTTCTTTCTCAATTCTTCAGTTGCACCTTCTTTGAATTACTTGAGTGCCTTACTCTTTCATGTCTATTATTTGGTCCACTTGTGTGGAATCATCATGTTGAACAATTGAATTCACGACTGATTTGGACTGGCTTATTTTTGTATTAACATAAATTTTCATTTGTCGCAGCTTGCATGAAACTCACTAGTTTGACTTTGGGGGTATGATCATTTTTTAATATGCATTCAAATCTTTTCATGAAACTCATTAACTTTAAAATGCATTTGAAACTGATTATTTGAATCTTTAAATATAAAATGACGTTAATAAAATGCATAACATCAACAATATAAAATGATCAGGGTCTTTAAAATAACTTACAGAATAAAACAATCAGGGTCGTTAAATAAATGTATATATTTATTAATTTACCAGCAAATTGTACAGATTAAATAACTTATCCAGGATTTATTATTTGTTGTGTATTTTATTTCTCTAACTTTCGTTATTTTACAAACGAAATGTCGAAAATGAAAACAGAGTGACAAACTGGAACCCACTAGACGAATGAGAGGTTACGTTTCATTGGAGGGCCTTTTAACGTGTGACCCCAAGAGTTCGATACGTAGCTGATACAGTCTGTTAATAAATGCAATCATGATGATGATAATGGGGCATGGAAAGACCATGGCCAAAACAAATCTTTGGAAGAGAATCCTCACCAAAAAAATGTCTAGTCATTGCCACCAACCCCATCACAAAAAGTATTATCTCACAGTATCAAGCTTGTATGGAACACGAACACAAGAAAAGGATTATCAAGTATCAGTTTCTTATTAACCACAAAGGAAAAACTCAATTAAAACTTTTGATCCCAATCACTCAATCACACAACTCGTAAAGCATTACCACACATTGGTATTCTCTTATATAGAACAAGACAATTCCTATTTTCATTAGAGATAACACAAACACATATTTCCTAATCACTTTAGTAATTCATATCTTTATGTGATTAGAATAGCTTGCAACTTAAGCTAACTTCAAGTTTATCCCAACATTCTCCCCCTTAAGCTTGAAGTTATCTTCACTCACCATTTGAACTCCAATCAACTTCCTTATCTCGATAAATTTTACTCTTCCAAGAGACTTCGTCAATATGCCTAGTCATTGCCACCAACCCCATCACAAAAAGTATTATCTCACAGTATCAAGCTTGTATGGAACACGAACACAAGAAAAGGATTATCAAGTATCAGTTTCTTATTAACCACAAAGGAAAAACTCAATCAAAACTTTTGATCCCAATCACTCAATCACACAACTCGTAAAGCATTACCACACATTGGTATTCTCTTATATAGAACAAGACAATTCCTATTTTCATTAGAGATAACACAAACACATATTTCCTAATCACTTTAGTAATTCATATCTTTATGTGATTAGAATAGCTTGCAACTTAAGCTAACTTCAAGTTTATCCCAACATTCTCCCCCTTAAGCTTGAAGTTATCTTCACTCACCATTTGAACTCCAATCAACTTCCTTATCTCGATAAATTTTACTCTTCCAAGAGACTTCGTCAATATGCCAGCTTGCTGCTCAATACCCGGAACATGCTCGACTTCCACTTGATCATTCTCAACACATTCTCTAATAAAATGAAACCTTCTATGTATGTGTTTGCTTCTTCCATGAAACACTGGATTCTTAGTAAGAGTGATTGCAGATTTATTATCAACCTTTATAACTACCTTTCCGCTTGCTTGACCAATGACTTCCCCTAGAAGTTCTTGATTTCAAATTGCTTGTTTAGCTGCCTCAGTTGCCGCCATGAATTCGGCCTCACACGAAGATAAGGCCACGATCTCTTGTTTACACGAGCACCACGAGATCGAACATCTGTTCAGGTAAAACACATACCCCGTAGTACTCTTCCCATCGTCAATATCAACACTGTGAGAGCTGTCGCTAAAGCCCGTCAGCTCCAAACTTGTAGACTGCGTGTAGGCGAGACCAAGAGAGATAGTTCCTCGTAGGTAACGCATTACCTGTTTCAGAGCAGCGCCATGCGAATCCTTAGGAGCGTGCATGTACCTACTCAAAACGCCCACACTAAACGAAAGGCCAGGACGCGTGTGGAGCAAGTATCGTAGACATTCAATGCTTCTTCGATAATCTCTTTCATTAATGCTCTTCTCCTCAACTGACTTCGACAATTTCACGTTGAAATCCATGGGAACAGACGATGAGTTGCAGGCGTCCATTCCACACTCTTCAAGTATCCTACGAGCGTATCGATCTTGCTTTAGAGTAATGCCTTCTTGGCTCTGACATACTTCAATCCCAAGGTAATAGGTTAGCCTTCCAAGATCACTCATCTCAAATTTCGTTGTCATCTCCCTCTTAAATTGTTGGATTGAGTGTACTGATGTTCATGTGACAAGTAGATCGTCCACATAAACTACAACGCTAAGAGTTCCACCCTTTTCTTCCTTACAGTACAATGAAGGCTCTTTCGAACATCTCTGGAACTTAAACTCTCGCAAGATCTTGTTCAACTTAATATTCCAAACCCTAGGTGCTTGTTTCAATCCGTAGAGATCCTTTTTCAATTTGTAAACCTTATTTTCTTTGCCTGCAACTTCAAAGCCTTCTGGTTGAGTGACAAAAACTTCTTCTCTAAGTTCTCCATGAAGGAACGCGGTTTTAACGTCAAGGTGATGTATCTCCCAAGCTTTAGAGGCTGCAAGAGCAATAACCAGACGGATAGTCTCAATACGAGCCACTGGAGCGAAGACTTCGTCTTAATCAACTCCTTGCTTTTGAACGTAGCCCTTTGCGACCAGCCGTGCTTTGTACTTAATGATAGTACAATCAATATTCCTCTTTATCTTAAATATCCACTTCAAACCAGTAGATTTTACTCCCATAGGAAGATCAACAAGTTCCCATGTTTTATATTTTTCAATATTAAAGATTTCAACTTCACAAGCATCGACCCATACCTTTAATCCTTTAGCTTCAGTGAAGTCCCAAGGTTCGTCATTCATTACTGTCAAGAGACGTTCACACTCTGCTTCAACCATAAGGATGTAATCCTCGAGGTATGCAGGCCTGTTGCTGGTTCTTGACGATCTTCTCAACTGTGGTTGTTCCCCTTCATCATCGCCATTGTCATCCTCATCATCTACTTCATCTTCATCGCCGGCTTCAACGACAGTTTGTGCCTCATCCTCTGCTTGACTCGTCCCATCAATCTCATTACTTTCACCCATGTTCTTGAACTCAATTGTAAAGGTGCCACCATCATCATCCTGAACTGTATTGCTATTAGTCCAGTTCCATCATTTACTCTCATCGAAAACCACATCACGACTGACTACTATCATCTTCTTAGTAGGATCAAGCAATCGATAAGCCTTAGAACCCGGTTATGTTCCCAGATGAACAAGGATCTTAGACCTATCATCAAGTTTCCTTCTTCCCACTGCATCAGTTTTGGCGTAACAAACGCAACCGAACACTTTAAGATGCGCTACATCAGGTGTTTTACTTCGCAGAACTTCATATGGCGTCTTGCCTTCTAGAGTCTTTGTCACGATCTGATTGATCAGATATGTAGAGTGTCTAACAGCTTTCCCCATAACCCGTTCGGTACCTTCATGTGTTTTAATATACTCCTGATCATCTCTAGAAGTGTTCGGTTTCGTCTCTCGACAACACCTTTCGGTTGAGGCGAGTATGGTGCTGTCAAGTGCCTTTTAATGCCATTCTCATCACAATACGCACGAAATTCATTAGAGCATAACTCTCCCCCTCTATCTGAATGAAACGTTCTTATCACGGACTTTGTTTCATGCTCTGCTAGTTTCTTGAAGTTTATAAACTTCTCGAAAGCTTCAATTTTCTCCTGTAACAACATAGTCCACATATAACGGGAATAATCATCAATTAGTACGAACACATATCTCTTGCGCGCCGGTGTTGGTGGTGTGATAGGGCCGCAGAGATCGCCATGAATGAGCTCGAGAGGGTGAGTAGCTCGATATGTAGTTGTTTGAGGGAAAGATTTCATCGTTTGTTTCCCAAGTAGACATGACATGCATGTTTCTTTCTCAACCTGCAAAGCCGGTATGCCAGTCACTCGTCCCTTATTGATCATTGCTTTCATTGTATCAGTGTTGATATGCCCAAGACGTGCATGCCACCTTGAAGACTCGCTCCGTGCTGATATTTGGAGACAGTGGAGATTATCTACTTCAAGAGTAACCTTGTATAGTCGGTTCTTAGCTCTAGTCGATTTTACCATTAGCTTCCATGTCGATCGAACAACATGAGCTGATCATCTTTCATTCGAACTTCGCAACCCGCTTATGTGGCTTGACCTAAGCTGACTATGTTACTCTTTAGCCCATGGATGTAGTACACGTTACCTAAGATCTTCTTCTCACCTCCTTTAAAAACAAACTGAATCGATCCTTTTCCTCTTATGTCAATGCGAGAATCATCTCCAAATCTCACCTTCCCGGTGATTGTTTCATCAAGTGTAACAAAGAACATTATGTTGCCGCTCATGTGATTACTTGCACCATTTTCAAGATACCAGACATTTGTTGTATCTAGACTAGTATCAAACACACTCGGGTTAACGTTCTGCTCGTTAAGGTAGACAACCTCATGCATCATTAGTTCATCAGCCTCTTGTGTCTCCTCTGTTTTGTTTTCAATTGTTTCTTGTAGCTTAAGTCCTTGTTTATCAGGACATTCAGACGCATAATGTCCCTGTTTATTGCAACTGAAGAAAGTGATGTGAGAGAGATCCTGTCCTTGACCTTGTCTGTACGCATCTCTTTGGCTCTGGAAGTTTCCAAACCGACTGCGACCTCTTCCTCTCCAAGTAGAGCGACCGCCGCGTCCCCTACCTCGTGCTCCACCGGAGCTACCATAACCAGTTTGATTCGATTCCGAGTTGTCATACATCAGCTTTCCTTGGTCATCTTGTTGTTCATCTTCTTCTTCACAAATTCTTTCCTCATAAGCCTTGAGTCTTCCCACGATGTCTTCGAAGCTTGTTACTTTTAGGTCAAGAACTTGTTCAAGAAAAGCAACAATATGAATGTATTTCTTCCGCGGTAGACTTTTCAAGAACTTCTTCACAATTTTGGATTCTTCAATGACTTCACCATGAGAGGCAGATTTTGATGATATCTCTGATAGCTTGCCTACGAATGTATCGATCGTGTCGTCTTCTTTCATCTTAAGACGATCAAACTCTGCCATTAGTGTTTTTAAACGAGCTTTTCGTACTCTTTCAGCCCCATCATGCCTAGCTTTAAACGCATCCCACACAGCTTTTGCATTGTCAAGTTCTCCGACTTGCAGTGTTAGCGCTTCAGGGATTGACTGGAAGAGTAACGCGATGGCCATATTGTTTTTATCCTCGTTTTTGTTTCCAGGATCAATAGTTTCCCAAACCTTGTTGACCTTAAGAGCTATCTTCATCCTCATGGCCCAGACAGTGTAGATTGTAGTACTTAACATAGGAAGCTTTATCGAAGGAGGTCCGGCCTCCCTCGTTTCTTCTTTAACATCGCTCATGATAATATAGGGCTCTAATAACAAATATTATCTCACAGTATCAAGCTTGTATGGAACACGAACACAAGGACACGATTATCAAGTATCAGTTTCTTATTAACCGCAAAGAAAAAACTCACTCAAAACTTTTGATCCCAATCACTCAACTCGTAAAGCATTACCACACATTGGTATTCTCTTATATAGGACAAGACAATTCTTATTCTCATTAGAAATAACACAAACACATATTTCCTAATCAGTTTAGTAATTCATATCTTTATGTGATTAAGATAGCTCGAAACTTAAACTAACTTCAAATTTATCCCAACACAAAGTCGTAACTACTCAATATGCGGTAAACGCCATCATTATGCACGTTTTGCTTTATAAATCATCTATTATATAAATCATAATATAATATATGTATTTTTCTTATAATAACTTAAAACACACAAGTAATAGTTTTTTTTTTTTTTGATCAAGACACAAGTAATAGTTTAATGATGATAAATTAAAGAGTGTTACTCTAAATAAAAAGGGGCATCTTTGACAACGTCGCCTAAATCTCTGAAGATTTTGGCGGGTCCCATTTTTTGTATTTATTTCTTCTGATGAATTTTATATAGGAAGACTTGAAGGTCAGGAAATGTTATACATACATTGAGGAAAACTAGGAGAAAACACTAGCAGAATATCTTTTAAATTTGCATGAATTATCAAGATAAGATAACCTCCAAAAACTGGGAGTGATAATAGTACTATAGAATATATAAGAAAATGATTTTGAATTTTTGATGAATAAAAAACATTAATAATTAAATAATAAAAATGTATAGTGAATCATTTAGGTAAACAAAAGTAATAGTACTTTTTCACATGCAAACACCAATGAAAAAACAAAACCAATTTATCAATTATGATATGTAATACAGTAATAGTCACAAAAATCATTTTAAAAACCCATATTTTGTCCCTCTTATAAAACCTACCGATTAAGTTTTTATTCAAAAACTGATGACCATTTAAATCCAAAATACTCAAAAAGTTATTTAATTTATGGTTTTCATTCACATATTAAATCCTTTTGTCTGTGCATATTTTTAAATTTGGTGTAAAAGCAAAGCGGTTGTGGACCTTGTGGTTTATATATAAAGCAAACTTCTCCTCCCTCTTTATCTAATCCTTAAAAATCCCCATAAAGATTTGTTTTGATTATTTTTTCATTTTTTCATTTGTAAACTTTGTTTCTTTCTCCCCCTCTGCGTTGTCTTCTTAAAAAACAAAACATTTTTTTTTCTATCAGAACTTGCTTTCTCCACACTGCAAAGCTAATTGAAATTTAAAAATAGCAACAATCCCGACGAAAGAAAATAAAAAGTCGGAGACTGTACATCTGGGTTTGTAGCTTTGACCTTAGATCTTCAAATTTTCTGTAATGGGCATGGCAGCAGTGGAATCGCAGTTTCATGTTTTAGCCGTCGATGATAGTTCATTAGATAGGAAACTCATAGAGAGACTGCTTCAAAAGTCTTCGTGTCAAGGTGAAAACGTGTTTCAAAGAACATGAATAACAAGTCTTTGTAGCTTGTAAGAATCGAAGAAAGATCTCAGCTTTTAATGTCTTTTTTTGGTGTTTGCAGTAACAACTGTTGATTCAGGCTATAAGGCTTTAGAGTTTCTTGGTATTGAGAGTAACGACCCAAATGCTCTTTCTACATCTCCTCAGGTTCGAAAAGTTTGCTCCTTTTTACTTATTTAAATCACTTCTGTGTTTACAAGTCTTTTGTCTTAATAGAACTTTGTTCATTCTGCTCGATTTTGGCTTTTGACAGGAGGTTGAAGTTAATCTTATCATTACAGACTATTGTATGCCAGGCATGACTGGTTATGATTTGCTCAAGAAAGTCAAGGTACTTGTTTGTGATATCTTTAACTTGTGATTTGTTTATGTATTGATAACATCTTTTGATTTATTCTGGAATTTAGTATAAACTTGTTTTCAAATTTTGCAGGAATCACCAGCTTTTAAGAACATACCTGTGGTAATAATGTCCTCAGAGAACGTTCCTGCAAGGATCAGCAGGTAAAGAAACAAAGAAAGACTGAATCTTTAAACTTTGATGAGCTTGTGTCCCTTTCGGTTAGGACAGTAATGAAAGACTCTTATGTTTATTAATCATTAACAGATGTTTAGAAGAAGGAGCTGAGGAGTTTTTCTTGAAACCAGTAAGAATGGATGATCTCAACAAGTTGAAACCTCACATGATGAAAACAAAGTTGAACAACCAGAAGCTGGAAGAGATTGAAAAGCCTTTAAATGTAGCAGCAGCCGCCGCAGCAGTTGAACCAGAGATTACAGATTCAGCAGAAGTTGGAAGCAAAATCTTGACTCTTCAGTCTGAACTAGAACCGAAACAAGTACATCTGCAAGTAGCACAACAAGAGGAGCAGCCATTGGGTAACAACAAGAGGAAGTCCATGGAAGAAGGGCTCTCAACAGATAGATCACGTCCTAGATTCGAGTGTATCACAACCGCTGTCTGATTCTACCACCTTGATGCTTCTTTTTCAGTTTCTAATTTTAGAGTTTTGTAGGAATGCTTATGCTGCTAGTACAATACATGGTTCCAGTAGGGAATATAGATGGATGATAATGAATAAAATGATGATGATGATGATGTATGGGGATAATGTTTATATGTACATCAGTAAATCTTTGGTGATAACCCAGTTACCAATTTTGTTTCACTCTTTTTAGGTTTGCTTTAAAGAAACTCAACTTACCTATCTGAAAATGGTAAATGAAAGATCTGTAGATCTGTCACTTTATTTGCAAACTGTAGTTTTCAGTTCAATTCAGTGTTACATGTCATGTATACAAAAAAGTAGCTGTCCTAGTGATCTGGTATATTCTGGTGCAGATGTGTCATGGTTTGTTCCATGTAACCTAACCTGAAACAGAATTTAAGGACAAGTTGTTATCTGGGTCCTCTCTTCTCTTTCTTCACATCTCAAGATGCTTATTTGAAGGAAGATCTATGTACTTGCAATACAAGTTTATTTGGATTTGTAGTCTATTACAAACTTAGAATACAGGTTTAGCAGATGTGTTATCAAACACCAAATCATGTTTTGTAGTTACTTAACAAAGATTCCTCTTTCAAGAACCTATGAAAACACACAAAAAACTGACTAGAAAACAGTCTTTTTCTCAGAGTGGAGCTATTAGATGGGACCGGTTTTGAAGGCGATATCAAGATCAGAGATCAAATCATCAGCATCCTCAATGCCTGCAGATATACGGACAAGATCTTCCGTCAAGCCTCTAGCCTCGCGAACTTCCGCAGGTATGCTTGCATGTGACATGAAGCATGGCATGCTTATAAGTGACTTAACACTCCCTACCAAAGAGAAGAAAGTGGATGAAATTAATATTATCCCAAATATTACTAACAGCTTCTTCAGCAGAAACAATAGAAGAAGAAAAATAGTGTATTTGGCTCTCACCAAAACTGACAGCAATGCTGAAGTACTTGGTGGTTTCTACAAGATGCTTGGATAGGGCGACAGATCCTGTTATGAAGCTAAAAACTGATCCTGCACCCTTTGCCTGCAGTTTTGAGAACTTAAGTCATCTCTTTTCATTCGGTACATTAGTTAAATGGTTTTTAGTACCTGAGAGAAATGGAGATGGTGACCAGGATGATCTGGTAGACCAGCATAGTACACTTTCTTCACTCTTGGATGAGTAGACAAGTACATTGCGATTTTCCGTGCGTTTTCCTGTATGTGAGTAATGAAACCAACAGAAAAGAGAGAGATACAACTCCATAGTCTATACGTAATTAGAAAGGTAAAAGTCAATACCTGTTGCTTCTCTATGCGTAAAGCCATTGTCTTGATTCCTCGTAGGCAAAGCCAACAGTCGAAAGGAGCTAATCCAGAACCTTCTGAGTTTTGGAGGAAATATAACTCCTTTGCCAATCTTAAATTTTTTAACAAATGAGTATGAGAACGTAAATAGAGAAATAATATCTAAAAAACACTTGAAAGGAGAAACATACTTTTCGCCTTTTACAGCAAGCACACCCCCCATCAAATCACTGTGTCCGGCTATAAACTTAGTAGCCGAGTGCATCACGATATCTAGAAAGCCAGACAAGTTCAAATACGAGTGTACTAAGAAGTAGTTCTAACCAAACTCTTAACCAAATAAACAAAGTATAAATCTTTTTAACACACCAGCTCCAAGTTCTAACGGCCGAGCGAGAACCGGTGACATAATACTGTTGTCAACTAACAGAAGTGCACCTTGAGCATGAGCCATCTCAGCTATTTTCTACAAACAAAGCAAAGTCAAGATCTCACTTAAACATTACATAAAAGTAGATCTGTTCCAAGTGGTCTCGGTTTAAAGAGAGTTTACTCGTATGTCAGAGATTTGTTGTCTGGGGTTGGTTGGAGACTCAAGCCACACAAGTTTTGTCCGGGGACCAATAGCAGAAGCAACCTCCTCTAAACTAGTTGTGTTTACTCGTCTACAATACCATCAATCATTAGTTTATAGTACTAATAAACTTCCGGATCGTATATGTAGTAATACTAACTTAACCACAACGCCAGATCTTGGAACTACGTTGGATAGTAATCTGTCTGAGCCACCATATAGATCATCTCCAGCAACAATCTCGTCACCTATGGAAACAAAGTTAAATATACAACAATGAGACCAAATCTATGCGACCAACCTAATGTAATCTTCAGGAGAGTGGTCAATATCGGAAAATTACCAGATTTGAGAAGGTGCGTAACAGCAGCAAGAGCAGCCATTCCACTAGTAAAGCAAAATGCTCTATCCGCCTTGTCAAGCTTCGCAAGGAGACTAAACACACAAAAAAAAAAAAAAACATAAAGAAAAGATGAAAACTTTTATGAATGGAGAAGAAACTAAGTAACAGTTACCTTTGAAGTGCATCCCGTGTAGGATTCCCACTTCTTGTGTAATCATATGGGCCATTTTCTATAGCAGAAGGCTGCAAAAGTAATCAAACAAAAAAAACTTAAAAACCTAAGCATGAAGTAACAACAAAACGTTATCAAAGTTCAATACCTGCTTAAACGTAGCTGTCTGGTAAAGGGGAGTGCTCATTGCATCAAAGGGATCGAATTTATTATCCAAGTTCATCAGTAAAGTAGCGACGCTAGCTTCTTCTTTGACATTAATAGCTGCAAACAAAAAAGAACACGGAGCACACTCCATCAACACAAAAACTACAAACTCATGTGTTCAATTCAAGAAAAAAGAGAGAAGCTTTAACGAACCATTTAAGCAATCCGGGGTTGTGTTAACTACAGAATGAGTGTTTCCATCGATACTCTTCTCCATCACGCAGCTTAGCTTGAACAGGTTCCGATTCGAGATCTGCTTCTTCTTCTCCCAAGTTGGAAACTTGGTAATGGAAACAGTCGTCGGAGAGTTTTTACTGACCAATCCCTTCAGAGAGAAGCAACACAAGAGTCAGAGAGCACAAATCATCACTAAGATTGGTGAACACAAAAAGCAATAGAAAGGGCTTACACGGTCGGGAAGATCAGCGAATGAAGGTATGAAGGAGGAGTGAAGTGACAGAGAAGATGACATTTTGTTCGATGAACAAGAGAGATTAATTGCTATTCTCTCCTCCGGCGTCGATTTCTCGTCTGAGATACTCTTTATCAGCCGGCGAGATAATGGCGGCGACGGAGGTAAGTCTGTTTCTGAAGTGAAGAGTTAGGACAAGAAGAGAGAGAGACCGAAAGGTACCGCTTTTAAGTCTCTGGTTCGGTCTATTTGGATTTTATTTCGGTTCACTTAGATACTAAAAATCTGAACCGAATATTATCTGGTCCAGATGTTTAATCCACTTAATGCTTCAGTGCAATTTGCATACACTTGATAAATAAAACGTGGAGAAAGTAGGTAAGCACCTACTCTAAAGCTCTCTCATAAAGGCCATAACGCTAAACAGCTTTAAGCCTTTAACATAGTTGCCACTTACCATTGCGAAGATATACAAAAAAAGAACTTGCTACAAAATAAATTTAGGACGTATCTGGCTACAAGTTGTCCCAGCTAACCATTTATCATATCACCATAGACAAATAGATGTGATTGATCCTTCAACGTCTAGGCATTATCAAATGAAAACCAAAGCAGTGACTAAAACAGACCTAGTTTATAAGATAGCCCTCGAGATGTTGAGCAACTTAACCACACACTCTCTCTGTCCCTGACACGGTTTCTCTACGTTCTACTTGCTGACCTCAGGCTTCTCCTGAGTTTGCTCGATGTCTCTGTACGGTTTCCTCTCTTGACGTTACTGCTCTCGGATTCGCTTTCTTCCCCTGAAAACCAAAGAACTTTACTCAACTGTTTCTTAAAGGGATTCATGTAACTTAAGTTGTGGGAGATAGTTTAAGATATATATGAAAGTTTTTGCATACCGCCACTGGTATTTTGGTTTAAGGAATGAGGACTTGTGGTACCGCTTTGCTCAGAATCTGGTTCTTCTTCCTCGGAGTCAGATGGTTCTTCCTCGGAGTCGGATGCTTTCAAACTATCTCCTGCTTCTTCCATTGCTGGCTCTTCCTCAGAGTCGGATGCTTTCAAACTATCTCCTGCTTCTTCCATTGCCGGATCCACAATTTCACTGTCTGAAGCACCTGGGAAAACACAAAAGTGTGCCTTAGAAAGAAAGATAGAGATAGAGATAGAGAGAGAGTATCCGTCTGGTACATTGAACTTTGCTTTAGCCAATAGTCCAAAGTCACTAACCTTCACCTTCATCATATTCTTCTACAGGTTCTTCTTTCACTTTGCTGGGGACAACAAGAGATTCCATGTTCTTGGTTTTCTCTACATGAACCTGAGCGTTTCTTGCGGTTTCTTCTTGTTCTTTCTTTTCCAAATGGAACTTGTTGAGCTTCTCCTCAAACTCTTCAATGCACGCTTTAAGTTCTGGTTTTGCAAACTTTTTCCCCTGTTCAGATTCACAACCAGATCCCAAACTCACATATAGCACGAGAATAATGAAGATGATGACATGGGTGAAGAAAACCAGAGAAACGTTACCTTGTTGATTATGCTTCTAAAATTTTCTGTCACTAGATCCTCTGCTAAAGCGTGCTCGTAGGACTTGAATGACTCGATAAGCTTTTTGATTCCCTTCTCAGTGAATGTCAGCAACGAAAGAGAATACGAAATGTATTCCCACTGTTTTGTTTCTGCAAGTGTAGGTGTAGATTTGTGAGGGATGTACTTTTCTATCAAACCACAACAGGTGTAAGAATATATCATCAATACATGCATACCTGTGACTCCGCTAAACCTATTGCAAAGCTTCTCAACCAGAGCCTCCATCTGTTTGTCCTGGAGATTGTTGAGGATACAGATGTGTGATTAGATAGTCATTCTGACTTCAATATCCAAAAGCTATATACCTTTTTGATGGAGCCAATCAAGAATTGCATGACATTACAGAATGACTCCCTCTTCAAATTCCGGTTGGATAACTGCCCAAGTATATCAGGGAGTAGATTGTATATAGGATTGGATCCTGGATTTGGTTAGCAGAAAAGAGGTCAAGTATTAAATTTGATTCAAAAGTTGAACTGGTTATGTCATGTAAAGTAGATATTGCACGCCTGACCTTTCTTAGACAGTTCATGGAAAAACAATTTTGCGAGACTAGAGATCCTCTCCACATCATCTTCGATACAAATAGCCATTTCATTAATATGCCCTTTCACCTGAAAATCAGGATTCAAAAAATGAAACCTCAAACTGTTATTACAGATGCTTTAAGGGAGGATGTAGAGTGGTAATGAGCCATACCTTCATCATATCGTTCAATATAAGATGTGAAAGGACCAGGACAGCATTTTTCCTGACCGAAACTGAAGTATCCCGTAACCTGGCATACATGTTTTCTGTCCAAGGCTCCAAAAGATTTGGAAAACGAACTGCCAAGTCTCCAAGGGAAAGGGTGCAGTTTGACCGGACAACTTCAGAAGGTGCGTTTTCAACAACTGTGAAGAGAAGCTGGAGATTTGATTCGCTGGCATACAGTGAGGTTTAGACATTAATTTAACTATAAGTTCAGTTTTTGTAAAGGATAAAGAGAAAACGAAATAAAGATTTGAACTTACCAGAAACTTGCATCAATTATCATACATCTGCATAATGCAAGCATTGCGGAAGCTTGTAGTTCTGGATGCTGTGAGAATGGAAATTCAAATATATAAGAAAATAAATGTGGAGCGAAAGAATAGGGATCTAAAACACAAGCTTACAGCTTCATCAGAAACAACGAAACAAGAAAAAGAACTTAAAAACTAACTACCTTTTGCAGCACAGAAAAATTTCTGCAAAGCTTTGAGAGAAAAGTTGCACAATCCCCAATCAGATTCTTCTCGCCAGAACCACCAGAAACAATTTCTCTCTCTGCTCTTTCAGCGAGTGTGTCAAGCAGTGCGTCATCAGAGGCAGCCAGTCCTAGCTCAGCATTTATGCTATTGTTCTGTAAAACAAAGAAAACATCGCATGAGATAGCACTAGTACGTAAAAGTAACCCAGTAGGGTTTCAACATTTGTACCACCAGCTGCACTTCACGGAATCTGTCCGTACCTCTTGCGTGGCCCCAAGGTTTTCTTCTGTATTCTGACTTTCAGCAGCCGCTTTATCCGTTTTAGTCTTCTGTCTCCGGATCTTCTGGGTGCAGGATTCTATGTACACCAACTGGTTCATGGCAATATGACTGACAACGAACAAGAATCTACTGAGTTTTGCTACTTGAACTGTGGTCAGAAAATCGACAATACTGTCGTCAGTATCATCCTGTGGTTGATCTTGTCCAACTACGTCAAACACAGTGCTCAGAGACTTTTTAATAATAGTAGCAGCTAAGGTTTCCGGAGTAGGGTGGATCATGTATATGGCACTTATGGCTTTATCAGCTGTAGTGTAATATATGTTTTCTGGAAGCCAGTTCCCAGTGATCAAACTCTCAAGAATACCAAACAATCGGCTGCCACTGCTGAGCAATAACTTCTTCCTATCTTCCTCGGAAAGCCTCTGAATAGCAGTGCATGCAGTTCTGGCAAGTAGAGGTTCCACTTTTGCCCAGCGGCCAAACCCAATATCAATAATATCCTGTATGTGTGATCCAAGAATCCTAGATGACGACTTTGCAGCCATGCAAAGGATAGATAGAGCCCCACGACTTTGCTCGGCAGTTGTCCCGTTGATGTTAAAGCAAAAGAAGTCCCACAGAGCCGAAGTCTACAAAAACAGAAACGATAGAAGCAATAATTAGCCTCTTGACCACATGTATTGATTGAGTATAATTTCAAAGATATACATCGCTAGAGTCAAAGAAGGAACTTACCGTGCTGCTAGAAATTTCACCTTTGGACACTAAAGCATTAACAATAAACTCTAGTGCTGCTTGATCTCCTATATTCGAATCTATGGCAAGATTCAACAGCTGTCTCGCCGTTTCAACTGGATTTTTCTTTATGTAGATTGAAACGAAGGCATTCTCCACTGCCTCATAGATGGACTTATCCTGAGAAAAGGCCTGCAGAGACAACATAAAACAAGGTATTCTAGGACCATTTACGAAGGGGATGTTCTTAACTCATAAAATGTCAGAAGAATGGATCTTTTTGTAAGTTACAATATATGAAAAGAGACCATACCAGAGGAAGAATTTTACGGAGACAAGCTTCGGCACCATCAATTTGGAACTGCTTACACCTCATCAACAATAGAATAGCATTCTCAACATCACTGGCAGAAGATGAAGCCATCAACTGAACAAAGATCGGCATACTAGCTGACATGCACTTGGAGAAACTCAGTCCAGCCTCAAGGGAAGCAATCAAGGCCTTGGTCTGCTCGATGTTACCAATATCTGGAACAGAAACATCCTTCTCAGTGATCTCTTCCCCATTCTTTGGCTGACAGCTATCAGGTAGACTATCTTGATGCGTATTATTTGCAACTTCAGGTTGCAAGTCATCGATTTCACCATCTCCAATACAGGAGTCACCATCTGAAGTTGGCTCTTTCGATGAGTCCTCAGTAGGCCGGTTTGGTTCAAGTTCGTTCAGTTTTTTTTTATACTGCTCCAGGGTTGCTTCAAATGACGCTATACGAAGCTGTGGACCAAAAGGGTTATGTTGCAACATCGTGATCAGTAAATTCAATGCGGACTTTCTAACAATTGCACTCTTATCTTCCAATCTTCCAGCAGATATTGATGCAACCTCGTTCCATAGGCCAATCGAAACAGAGTGCTCTTCACACAGTTCAGCCCAAACCTGAAGAACTCTGCTCCTTGTATAGGCAGAGACATCTCTACACCGTTCCAGCAAAATTTCCAACATTGCTTGCTTAGTTCGCAGACGAAGGGACTTGGAACTCACATCTCCCTCGGCATCATTAAAAGCTTTAGCAACCAGCTTTCCAAGAACACCGACTAGCGCGTTCCTTATCTTGTATGATTCCCCACCAAAATGAGGGACCAAGACTCCAACATTTGTCGACATTACTTTTGGCAAACGATCAGCAAGCTCGACCAAGAAACGTCCCACATTATCAGCCCCAACTGTATCTTTAACGTATGCTTTTGGGTCAGTCCTCCCAATATCTCTAATGATTGTCACGGCCAAGGTACCGTCTGAGTACTTACTTTCAGCTCTAGCAACTGCATCAGCAACGTGCACAACAGCAAAATCATATTTGTGTATCAAATGCATGACCGAGGCACATGACTGCACAATGTAACGGTACTTTGTAGCAGATGCCCCTATGATGCGGCACAGTGCATCTTTTGCTTCAGGATCTTTCAAGATTGCAGCATTCTCAAAAAGAGAGAACGAGTTTCTACAAGGAAATAAAATGAAAAAAAAAAAAGTTAAAAGACTATGCCTTTAACATGGAGAACTCAAGATAAACAAGATTCATCAGTTCACAGAAGATTACTTGACAATGAAAGACAGGTAGTTTTCGTCTAGCTCTGATGATCCAAAGAGCAAGGACAAGTTGATCTCAAGAGAGTTTGCAATCAAATTAAGCATCCTACCCCTCTGAGGCTCCCAGTTCCATGACTGAACAACCTGCTTCTTCCTCCCTCGTGCCGCAACCTGTTCATCCACAACATCACTATACCAAAATGCAACGTAAAAGAGATGGATTCTCCTATGTAATCTTTTGAAAAAAGGAACTCACCTTTGTGCTCTCTACTGAGCTAACATGTGCCTCTTCAGTCATAATGATAGTGATGAGAAAGAAAGTGTATATCTTCAAGGCATTGCGATGAGATGTGATCCTGTCAATGATTGGAACTTCATCCTCCTGGTCTTGTACAGACCGTGAGATGGAATCGACATTGGGAAGAAGGACACTTAGATTGGAGCGGAGGCTTTCCACAAGGTTACACTTGCAAGATGGAGGAAGGGTATAGAAGTCCCTGACTAGAGAGTAGACACGGTCGAAAACGTCTTGGTCTTCGATACAGAAGAGTTCTCTATCAGATAGGTCGAATGATACACCTGAGTTCCACAACAAAAAAGGCTCACATATCAATGTTTAATATCAATGTTTAAGAAATCGCTAAGCTACAGTTTAGACGAAGATTATCGATCTAAAAATCGTTTCGTTTAGGTCCGATTTGCTGACTAGGCGATTTTTTTTTTAAATCACGGGTTAATATAATATATATAGAGTATTCTGTTCCCAAATTGGTTAAGAAACATATATGTATTAATAAGCATATAACCTTAGCTCCGTAAATCTCAGAATCAATGCAACGCAAATGAAGCCTAAACCATCTCGGAGTGAACCTATTACTGTAGTTCAACGGCTTCATCTAATAGAGTGAAGAGTGTTACCTTTGACGAATTCTTCGAGATCCGAAGGGCGAAGGGAGGTGACGTCGACGGGATTCTGAGCGAACAAGCGGTGATTGTCTTCCGGATCTTCTTCTAGGGCTCGTAGAATTTGGGGAAAGACGAAGGGAGGAGCCATTTTCTTAGAGAGAGGGAGAAACTGAGAGACGTTGTTCGGAGGAGAGAGAGAGAGAGAGCTTTTGGCGAGATGCAATTTCAAAATCAAATTGAAAATGGCGACGGAGCGGGAAGACTTGAACCAACAGTATCGGGTCGGGTTCGGGATGAGAATCCGGGTCGGAGCGTATGAGTTTCCGTGATTATTTTTTTTTATTAATAACGTGTCGAAATTAAATTACCAAGCATTGATGACGATGCGTATCTCAATTATTTTAAAGGAGAACTAGATTTGGATCCGCGCTTTAAAAACGCGGGATTTTAAATTGTAAATAATTTTTATATGAATTAGTATTTTAGAATTGTTTTCCATTATTATGTTACAAATTCGTATTATATAGAAGAAGATCATTTTTTAAAAAAAATATATAATTTATCAATTAGTTTATTTGGGTTTTGTATGTACATTATTACGTAATTCTCTCTTAAATCTAGGCATTTTATCCGAAACCAACTCGAAATCAGGTTTGGTTTGGGTCTGGGTCAAGGAAAAAGTATCTATAGTGTATTTCTTTGGACCCGTGGGGCTTTATTCGAGTACGGGTCCTATCCAAGACTTTATTGGGTAACCAAAGTACCCAAAATATTTTGTTATTAGGTATTTTTGGATATTATGAATATGTTTTTGGTATAACGGATATTTTTAAGTTACGGGTTCAGATTTTCGGTTTTGAGTTCTGAATAAAATTTCAAAATTTTAAAAAATATATTTTGGGTATGTGGATAAAGTTTTAAGTATTTTTGGTTTTTCTGGTCATGTTAAATTTTTGGATTTTTTGGATATTTGAATATTTTAAGGTAGTTTTGAGTTTTTGAGTATTTTTCGTGTTTCTGGGATTTTTCTGGTACTTCGAGTTTTTTCGGGTCTTCAATACCTGAACGAATAACGATCCGTTATTTACCTAAAAATTACAGGTATATGAATTATAGACCCGGACCCATCCAGATCTGAAATAAACGAACCTACCTGAATCCAAACCAAAAATTATTAGATACATAGTTAGGGCCACATGTATGGACTCGTAAAATACGGACCGGAAAAGAATGATCTGTACTTGATCCAAAAACGCGAATGCCCAAGCCTACTCTCTTACAGTATATTGTGTGTGCGTTTTATAAGAGTTACGTTTGTTGAATTGGTGAAATTTAAGATATGTTTAACAGATTTTTGGATAATTTAATAATATAAAGTTATATGATTTATAATATTCTTAAACTTATATTAAATAATAAAATTTAAGTTAATATAATATATATAATTTTTGTAACATATAGTTTTCTAAAGTATTTTTATCAATTTTGATTTTGTAAATATTTGATGTGTCTGAATATTGTAGGTCTATTAGTGAGTTTTTTTTTTAAAATAGTTTTCATTATGAGCATATGATTCGTAAAAGCGTTCTGATTTCTGTAAGATTTCACATTAAATCAAAGGTTTTGTAAGGTTAAGCTGAAAAATTGAAACAAATGTTTTTGGAAAGATCTTTGATTAAAGATTTAATATCTCTCAATTTTTGAGTCAAATGATATATCATACTTTTGTTTAACAAATTAGCGACATGGAATACATGTAGTTGAAATATTTAACTGAATAAAAAAGTTTTATATGATTGCAGCTGATGTTATTGATTTAAGGTATTCTGTAGTGTAGTTATGTGTGGATTTAAGTGAAAGATTTGATCAAAAGTGTTTCATTTTATATGTTTAATATTTTTTAGTAAAATTATCATTTTATAATTATTATATTTGTGAATAAATACGCTGAAGAATAAATTGATAATTCCATAGAGATAGCTATTTGTTAAGTTTCTAGATTATATTGTAATCTCAAATCTAAAATTTCCTTAAATTTCGAAATTAAATTTTTTTGAAAGATTCATTAATAGCCGGTGAGGATTTTCTTCTGATTTTCCTTTTCTGTTTCTCTTTTTTTGTCTTCCTCGGCTCCATTGCATATAACCCGTTTTCAATTGGACTGATAATAATTGTTTTTGAAACAGACTGACTCGTGACCCGACGACTCATTACCAATAAGACATGATTGCCATGTTCTACCACATGGCACTTGTTATGTGTTGTAGTAACATGAAGCGGAAACTGCAAGATGATGACGACTAACATAGTGTTGCAAATATAATCTCCAAAACTCACATAAACATTCGACCAAAAAAAAAATTCACAGAAGCATGAATACATCTTCCATGGTGGTTCATCGAAACATTAAAAATATATACCCTACTCACGTTTAAGACTTTAGTGTATGTTATTAGAGGAATATCTTACTTAGGTAATGTAGAAAATAATAATCATAACACATCACGTATTTTTAGATGGGTATGTTGACCAATTCTAATCGAGCATAGATTTTGGTTAATATAATAGGATTAAATTATTAACATTTGGTTGTATATAATAGGTTGGACCAAAATGAATGGGTCCAAACAACTTTTTAAGTACATTTTTTTAGAATGTTTCTCTTTTAATAGTATAGATTTGTGAAATAGCAAAAAAAAAAAAAAAAAAACTAAAATCCCGTACGAAGTGATTTTGCCACATGTCCTATCTACAATCATTTTTACAAAAAAATGATGACATGGCTAACAAGATTATTGACATAGCTTATAATTAATATGACATGGACAATCATATTTATTACTGACGTACATTTTTGGTACACTTTATAAAATATGGCAATAACTAATACATTACATTTAATGTTGATTTATATTTTTGTTAAACTTCTTAAAATATTGTAAAAATTCATAAATCATCACTAAAATAAATATATTGAAATATGTATTATAAATTTCGAAATACATTATTTAACTGTATTTTTATAATTATACAATTTTTATTACTAATATTTTCAGAATTTTCTACATCTTTTTTAAAAAATTAATAAATTGTTAATCGTAATTTCATTAGTTTCCTAATTAGATTTATAGAGTGAGAGTAGAAAGAAATAGGAAGAGGATGAAAGAGAGATAAGAGGATTTTGGTTAGTTAGCTAATTTGGGATTTTTGAGTAGTTACAGGGTGCAATTTCCCTTATTTTAAACCGTTATATTTTTCCAACACGGTTTTAGCTTGAGTCACACTGGACGACATATTATTAATCATAATGTTACATGTAAGTATGTTACAGCAAAGCATTTGACCCTAAAAAGAACAGCAAAGCACCATATAACTCTCTCGTGGGGGATTTGAATCTACAGATAAATAAGTCATTTAATTGTACCAGGCGGCATAACAACACCATGTCAATAAACTAAAAAGTTATGTGCACATAAAAAAATGACAAAATTAATCAAGCAAAATTAAGAAATTAAGCAACATATCCACAGCAGGTCTGATACATAAACTTTCCCCTAAAGTCATTGATTAAATTATTCACATTAATACTCTGTCCAAGTGGTATCTCGAATTTTATTATTTGAATCACTAATTTTATATAGTTACTATATTTAAAAAACAAATCCCGTATAGAGAGGTATTCAATCATACTTTATCAAAGAAAAGGTTTTAAATACATTTTCTATGATTTAATATGAGGGAAAGTATTGAAATGCAAAAATAAAAGCTAAACTTAATTAAAATGTAATATTATATATATTTTGAACAAAAGTTATATATTGTTAAATCTTTTGAAAATGACATGTCAATATTTTATTTGACTAATTTTTCTTTTTTTTCCTTCTTTCCTATGGTTTAGTACTATCCTGTATCCCCTAGACTATATTTGCGAAGTGATTTTGCCACATGTCATTTCTACAATCAATTTCACAAAACAAATATGACATGTCTACTGAAATTGATGACATGGCTTCTGAAAAAATATGACATGGATAATTTCATTTAATATCGATTTATATTTTTGGCAAACTTATTAGAATATGGTAAGAATTCATATATTACATTTAATATTGATATTTTTTTATGGTAAACTTTTTTTAAAATATGGTAATAGCTCATACATTATTTATAAAATAAATATATTCATATTTGAAATTTGAAATTTCGAAATATTATTATTTTCATACTTATACAGTTTGTATTACTAAAACTTTCAAAAATTTCTACAATTTTAAAAAAATTTAAATATCTAATCGTAAGATCATTAGTCTTATATATCTACAAATTTTATAAATATTGTTTAGGTTAAATATTTGATAATTATACAATTTTATATTATTTTTATTAATTTTATACAAATTGATTTAATATATATCAAATCTATATTAAATATTAGTAAGAAAATAGTAAAATCTATAATATTTAATAAAATTTATTTAATTTTAAATTACGCACCTAGTTAAAATGATAAAGATTGTGGTTACATAGATAATGACATTTTAATTTAATTTTTCATTTCTGTTCTCGCCTCTAATCTTAAATAATTAGATTATAAATATTGCCCAACTTATAGACAACTTCTTCTTACAAAATCAAAATCAAAATCAAATCGAGAATTGGTTGTAGGAAAATCAACACCACCATATCGTTCTTCCGCCATTAAATAACCTCACCATCTCCAACTGCCATAGACAGCTATTCTCCACCTCTCTCTCTCTCTACCTTTCTTCTTCTCTTCTCCATCAATCAAGAACCCAGAAACTAACTTTCAAACCTCATCAGTGGCTCAAATGGGTTCTTCTGCTTCCAAAACCGCTTCTTCTACGACGATGAGTTCACCTTCTCCGGCGATCCACAGAGCTTTCTCTTTCCCAACGCCGTTGGTTCACCACCCCCCGGCAAGAAAAGGCGACACTCACCACCTCGTCTCCCTCACCTCCACCTCGTACGGTTCTCTCCTCCTCATCGACCTCGAAGGATCCAAAACCGCCTCCGATCGTATCTCAATCTCCGGTCCAGACCCGGTCTCACTCGACTCGTTCTCTCCTGACTCAGTCATCAACACGTGGGAGCTTATGGACGGCTTAGACGACGATGAATTCGAATTCGAATGCCCTAAACTCGGTAAGCCTATCTCCAGTCTAGATTCGGATCTTTGCCCTATACCCGACCCGGATCGGATTGTGTCTGCGTTGAAACTTGACGAATCTTACGAGTTCGAATTCGAAAGCCCTAAACTTGGTAAGCCTATCTCCAATCTAGATTCGGATCTTTGCCCTAAACCCGACCCGGATCCGAATGTGTCGGCTTTGAAACTAGACGAGTCTTACGAAGTCGTGAGAGTCGAACAAGAAGTAGAAGAAGGTTGGGTCCCGTTGTCTTATAAACCAAAGCAACCTCTTTGGAAGCATTTGTCTGAAGAATCTTTCTTGTCTGGTTTAGATCCTAGCATTGTCTCTTCTTACAAGAAACCTCTGTCTTCTAAGCAATTAAGCAATGATAGTATCAATGTCGAGGTTATAAGCCCACCCTCTAGTGCACTGAGTACTACACAGGCCAAAGCAGAAGACAAGATTGTACTCTACTTCACAACACTCAGAGGGATTCGAAAGACGTACGAGAACTGCTGTTGCGTTAGAACGATATTAAGAGGGTTTCAAGTGACTGTAGACGAGCGTGACATCTCCATGGATTCTAAATACAGGAAAGAGCTTCAAAGCATGGTCGGAGATGCGGAGAAACCGGTTTGTTTGCCTCAGGTGTTTATTGGGGATACCCACATTGGTGGGGTAGAGGAGATTATGAAGCTAAACGATAGTGGTGAGTTAGTTGAGATGTTGAAAGGTTTCCCTGCTTGTGAATGCTTGGGGACATGCAAGAGCTGTGGTGATGCAAGGTTTGTGCCGTGTAGTAACTGTGATGGTAGCACTAAAGTGTTTGAGGAGGAAGACGAAATGTTCAAGCGGTGTTCGAAGTGTAATGAGAATGGATTGGTGCGTTGCCTTGAGTGTTGTCTCTAAAGTAAAACCTGATGGATCAGGAGCTGTGTGGGTGAAAAGGGCTTAGAGTGATTGTATTAATTGTGAGAGGTGAACAAGTCTTACTGGTATTGGCTTAGTATTTGTATATTACAATAAGAAATGGCTCAAAGCAAGCTAATTATTACTAAGACGGTATTGGTTTCTCAATTCGTCTAGCTCTTATTCAGGACAAACCCACTAATCGGTCGTGTTATAACGTATCGAATTTGAATGGAAGTAATATTATCTTTGTACATATGAATTTGCTCTTTCATGTCTTAGTGGGTGTTGTTACTCTCTGAACAATGTATAGAATATAATTGTCTGCTTTCTTGCTTGATTGCTGTAAAAATATTGGTCTTATCATGACATGATGAACACAACTGTTGTTATTCAATGAGTTATGTAAGTTTTCACCCTTTCCTCCGTTTTCTTCGCCTAACACATGACGAGAAATGAGTGTTCGAATGCCACCCACAAACCGTTGATGATCTTACATATGTGGAAGACTCCATTACTTTGGAAGACTCAAACCTAGGTCTACGGAGACGCTTCTACTGGAAAAACGAGTGTTGTTTTCTGATTTGAAACCCTCGTGTCTTATTCGAGTCGGTTCTGAATCAGTTGATGCTGCATAGCAAGTGTTCTTCTAGTGGGTCTTCTAGCGCAAAACGATGTAACACCTTGTCAACTTACTTCGACAAGCCCTTGGTGATGTGATGGAAACTCTTTGACTCTCCTTCCGGAAGGAAACCCCTGAGGAAGATGGTATACCTGATAGTTGATCATGTGGATCTGCATTTCTTGAGTAAGGCTATATTATATAACCTCCTTATGCAGTTTCTGTGTGTGCGTCAAACAGTGTTGCAGACTCTAACATCCTTGCCTCCCTTCTCGCTTGCTCTTTTATCCTTTTTTATTGGGCTACCAGGAGAGCTGAAGAACTATCCACTAAATTATCATCTTTGTTAAGAAAGTATTGGTGAACCGCTTGATGGTTTAGCTATTTCACCCAACGAAGGGCTGAAGAGAAGACTGTATTGTATAGCCATCTCAAACCGCATTTTGGTTCCTGTTTAAATGAAAGAGATATTCAGGGTCTCAGGTCTCGCTAATGATGGTAACACCAGAGGCTAGAGAAGGCAGAAAGCCAGCTACTGTTCTGAAAACGGTGAAGAGATTAAAATGTTGGACTTCCATATGTCTACTTCAGCAACGCTAGATGTAAGTAAGTTATAGAAAACAGTTCCATTGTTTGTTTATCTTTTGGAATATATTGCTTAATTGATAATGATTTAACTAGTGAGTTGGATAACAAGTGTACGTAATGGTAATGGTGGTGTGTTCTTCTCATGGTGCATTTGAATAGAATCTGATTTTTTTTTCTTGATGATGTTTCCTTCTCAGGGCCTCTTAAAATTCAATGGAAAAGAAGGAAAAGGGCCTTGAAGCTTTCCACTGGAGAGACTATTGGCGATATTCCAGTGCATTGTCTCTATAACAACACGATGTCTGATATTCTGCTTCAAGAGACGAGAGTCTTTATGATGCAAACTTGATAATTAAAAGTGGAAGCTGCCTATTACAAGGTTCTATTTGATACCGTTCCATGGTGTCTGAAGATGCGACTCTGAAAGGCGTAACACACTTTGTTTTCAACTATTTGACTCAAATAGAATTTAGTGATGCAAAGATAACACTGATACACTGTATGTGTTTCTTTTTGTCCTTTGATTTGGTGTATAGGTTGCCAGAAGCCTCAGCTTTCCATTTTCTAAGTACTTGTACAGAAAATAATATGTGAAATCCAAAATGTTTTTAGAGGAAGAAACTAAAACTATGAAGTTTTTTTGGATAGAGAAGTATAATCATAAGGGATTTTTAGAATAGTGGTCAGATAGTATATAGCAATTAAGCAGATTCTAAATAAACGTATTGGATATGTAGAAAAATGATTGACTATAAAATGAGGAGAGAATGAGGGGTCAAGTCAACATAAGTCCACATCACATATCACTTCACACACGCAAAATCATACCAATGTCTTGTCTTGTCAAATCAATTTGTATCTTGACAAAATCTTATTCCAATACATACACTGAGAAACAAACATATATATGCACATAGTGATCCTTTACCACACGTATATGCAACTAAAATTATACTATGAAATTAACATATCTAACTTGTGTCTTTGAGAAAGTTTCAGAGAGAGAAAGTAGATCTACCTTTGGATTCGGCGTATGGTCGGCGCGTGAGCGAGCGTTCCGTCGCCGGAGCCCTCTGTTCTTCTGTTAAGATGCACTTCCACTGTTTCTCCTTCGCCTCCTCTCTCTGACCGCTTTGTCTAAGCTCTGGTCCAGTTCCCAACCGTCGTCGTCAACTCGGGGAGTGAACCAACATCAATGGTGGCTATGCGGCTGGAGTAACGACGCGGTCGTGTGGAGGGTTTTGGCGTGGTGAAGTCGGCTTGTCAGATTAAGTTTCGATTCCGGGTGATGGAGGCTTATACAGCTCCGTCGCCGCCGGCCCTTGTCTTCGGGAGGTGGGAGCTTCTTCAGCTCCGCCGTCGCCGGATTTTGACTCCGGGGGTGAAGGCTTTCATAGTCTTGCGTCGCCGGCTTTAGGTGTTTCAATCTTTTCGTGGGTTAGGGTTTGTTCCCGATTCTGGATCGGGTGTGGTTCTTGGTTCATGGTTCCTGTGGTTCGCGGCTTTGATCTGTTGGAGGAGATTTTGAATTGATTGATGAAGCTCTCCGAAATGAAGACAAAGCGTGAATGAAGAGAGATGGTTTGTGGGTTTCAACTCTATGGGGAGGATGTTTGGGAGGCTCGGGATGAGATCTCGAAGATGATTCGATGGAGGCTCTCCAGTAATACGATCTCCGATGAAACGAGGGTTTCAGTGGTGCTGCTCTAGAAGCGGTGACGGTCAGGTCGAGACGGGAGGGACGAGATGGTGGAGATCTGAACACGTGTCCGGCCTCCTTGACGCGCGGGCCTGCAAGCAGTTGTTCGGTTTCTATCGGTTTGGGCCTCAGGCCCTTTTAGTTTATTATGTTGCCCTTCGGTTTTTGGGCTTTATGCTTAGTAGGGTTGGGCTTCGGCTTTGTAACTTTCGGGCTCCGACCTGTTTAAATAAAATCTTGACGGAAAAAAAAAACTTGTGTCTTTACACATACCCGTTTGATCTGAAGAAATGACAACGTTTTGTGGGTTTGGGGGGAAATGTGTGTTTAAGTTGATGGGTAACCAGTGGAGAGGAAGTGGAAAGGAAACTAACTTTATCTGATGTGAAGAGGAAGATGGTAAAGGAACGATGAAGTTGTACACATAAATCACCACCGAATTAAGAAGGATCACGGAGACCTTGCAAGACGCATTTAAAGAAGGAAGTGATATATTCAGATCAAAATATATTCAGCAAAAATGTGTTCTAGCATTATTCTAAGGTATTTTTTTATAATGAACTAAAAACAAATTTTTGGGTATTCATCTAAAATATACAAGGTTGATCGGTAGTCTTACTCATGCAATGAAAAATCAATCGTTTTACTGTTTTAGATATAAACCACGTCTAACCACAAAAGTCGAATCAGTATTTTTTGCTGAAGTAGTTTCTTTTAAATAATTAAACCATTTGAATAACAGTTGGATGGTGTTGCAATTCTATGGACATTGGACAAACTAAGCTTTGCTCGGCCAATACGGCTATAGGTACGTTATTAATGTCTTTTTTTTTGAACACACACACACACACAGTACGTTGTTAATGTCTAAAATAACCGTTTTATGAGTTATCTTCTCTTCATAAATGATGTAAGACTTTGAACAGCGATCCATGGAAATTTTAAAAATCAACTATATATAGAGAATAGACTAGACTATTATATTCGTGACAAAAAAAAAAGACTAGACTATCATATACTATAGATATATAGTATATTAAAAATGCATGCTCACATTTTGTTTTTGCATGCAATTGATTAGGTGCCTTGCGTTGCAAACAGGGTAATAACTGGAAACAAGATCATTATTATATCACTACAACAAAGAGAGCTTTATACCGACGCTGGAATTTGTCGGAAGGTCGTCCGAAGACCTAGTCTCCGAGATTTTTCCGAGAAATGTCAATACGTCGGAGTTTGGGTCTCGGAAATAACAGGTCGTCGACACCTTGACGGAAATTACCGAGAAAACGCGTTCTCGGAAAATTCATCGGTATCAATTGTCGGTAGTTACCAATGTCGTTCCGACAATTTGTAAAAATTTAATTAAAAAAAAAATAAATGCAAAAATAATGAAATAGTATAAATTTTTGGCAAAAAATTAAATAGTATAAATAAATTAGAATAATATAACATTATTACATAAAAATTTGTAAATAAAAATATGGGCTTTTTGCAGAATTGACCTATAACTTAAAGTCAAACACAAAACTAACCTCCTTTTTTTTTGAAAATTGGTTT
Source organism: Brassica napus (assembly GCF_020379485.1). NCBI lineage: Eukaryota > Viridiplantae > Streptophyta > Magnoliopsida > Brassicales > Brassicaceae > Brassica > Brassica napus. The sequence continues at coordinate 33,509,957 of NC_063447.1, read as the reverse complement.
TGCCCTATTCACCCCACAAGTTCATATAATTTACGAAAATGCCATCAATTTTTTTTTTCTTTTTTTTTTCGAAAACGACATTTTTACTCTCTCACCCTCATCATCTTCAAGTAATTACAAGATTGCCGTTGTCATCAATACCACAACCACCATGAACAACCAATTTGAAGCTCTTAATGCTCCCAAAATCGATTTACCCTTCTTTTTTTTTCATTCTTGTGAACTAAACACAACATATCTCTCACTTTCTCTCCACAATGAGCTAAAAAAACCCAAGATTTTGATTCTAATTTTTTTATGGTTCATAGAGTCATAGAAGCTAACGATTCTGGGTGGGTTACTTTCGTTTGTGATTCTGTGTGCTTGGAGAAGCCTTATGTATGCTAAGAAACTTATCTCACCAATTTAAGGTATGACATCGAGTTTTTTTCCAGATCTGTTCGTCAGACGACTTACTTGGGAAGTCGTCTGGCTGTAGACAACTTACCTGGAAGTCGTCTGGTCAACGCAGAGGTTATTTTTGCAATTGAATTTGATATTTGTAACCTGAGACGACTGAAAGTTAAGTCGTCTGTTTTTGTTTGGTTTCAAAAAAAAATTCAAAGAACCTAGACGACTTACATTTCAGTCGTCATAGGTTAGTTTTGCATTGACTGGATAATTTCAGAAGTTTGACTTCCCCAGACGACTTACATTTCAGTCGTCTGGCAAAAATTAAAATAATAATATTTTTTTAAAAGTAGACGACTTACAGTTAAGTCGTCATAGGTTAGTTTTGCAATTGAAAAAAAAACTTCAAAATTTAATTATACACAGACGACTTATAATTCAGTCGTCCACGAGACGACTTACTTGTAAGTCGTCCAGGATTTTTTTCCGAGATTCTGGTCAAACCTCGTAAATCCTGGACGACTTACATTTCAGTCGTCTCATGGACGACTTACATTTCAGTCGTCTCATGGACGGCTGAATTATAAGTCATCTGTATATAATTAAATCTTGAAGTTTTTTTTTTCAATTGCAAAACTAACCTATGACGACTTAACTGTAAGTTGTCTACTTTTAAAAAAATATTATTATTTTAATTTTCACTAGACGACTGAAATGTAAGTCGTCCAGAAAAGTCAAACTTCTGAAATAATCTAGTCAAATGCAAAACTAACCTATGACGACTGAAATGTAAGTCGTCTAGCTTTTTTGGAGTTTTTTTTTAGCCAAACAATAGTAGACGACTTATTTTTCAGTCGTCCGAAATAACAGATTTCAAAGTCAATTGCAAAAATGACCTGTGCGTTGACCAGACGACGTATAGTTTAGTCGTCTGGACAACTTAGATTGAAGTCGTCCGCGTCTTCTCCGCTAGTTTTTAAGTCTTCTACGTTAGTTTTTGAATAACTTGTATTTTTAAGAGTGATAAGTAACTTCAAGATATGTAAAACTCATATTTACAAAATATGTTCTCTCCCTTAGTTTTACTAAATTTGACTAAGTTTTTCAACGCAAACTTATAATAAAATATGATATGCTTTGACTAGTTACTATTGTTTGTTTCCATCTCTTAAGTATTATTGTTATAGACAATAATGATGACTATTGTTATGAGTTGGAAGAAGGGTTAAAATGCTTCTTAAAATGTTGTATCAATATAAAGCTACCAACATTCTTGTTTATTAAGATGAGAAAAAGGCCATTGGAGTTTATTATTGCATATGAGAGATCCAAAGATAAGAAAAAGGCTACTGAAGTCTATTATTTCATTGATTTGTAAATGTGTAAACACATTGTTAGCACATTTAATACATCTTGGAAAACATTATTACTGATTTTACAAAAATTCACAACTAAAAGAGTAGACATGCAATTCACAAAACAGACCACAAACAAAACTATTATAGATCATTCCTCTAGAAAGACAAGCTTGGATTCCACTTGAGTAGACAAGACCACACGACTTTTAAGAAGTCCAGACGACTTCTAAGAAGTCCAGACGACTTCCAGGAAGTTCAGACGACTTTGTCAGAAGACTTTTAGGAAGTTCAGACGACTTCCAGACGACTTTACAGGAAGTCCAGACGACTTTACAGGAAGTCCAGACGACTTTGTCAGAAGACTTCCAAGAAGTCCAGACGACTTCCAGACGACTAACAGGTAAGTCGTCCCAGAAGTCTTCCAAATCTGAAAAACCTGCATATTAAATCCAGATCTGAAAAACCTTCATATCCAAAAATGTTCAAATGGCTTAAAATAGAAAAAAATGAGTGAAAGATTAGATAAATCTACCTTTACAGAACACACAAAAATACATATCTAAAAATAATAGATCTACCTTTAAATTAGTGGAAGATGAGTACCATCTAATTAAAAACCTGCAAAAAAGATAGATTAGTAAGAAAGACATGAGACAAAACTGGAAAATTCATATAAAGTTTGGTGTTTTCAAGTCAAAGAGATTAGAGTGGGTTTGGAGAGTTTTAGTTTGGGAAAAAAGTAAGAACTTTATACAACAAGAAGTTACCAAATGAAGAAAAATCAGACATAAGAACTTACCAAAACGCTCAGATCTATTATGAAAGGGAGACTTCGTCAGAAGACTTCCATGAAGTCCAGACGACTTCCTGGAAGTCCAGACGACTTCCTGGAAGTCCAGACGACTTCCTGGAAGTCCAGACGACTTTGTCAGAAGACTTCCAAGAAGTCCAGACGACTTCCAGACGACTAACAGGTAAGTCGTCCAAGAAGTCTTCCAGATCTAAAAAACCTGCATATCAAATCCAGATCTGAAAAACCTTCATATCCAAAAACGTTCAAATGACTTAAAAATAGAGAAAATGAGTGGAAGATTAGATAAATCTACATTTATAGAACACACAAAAATACATATCTAAAATTAATAGATTTACCTTTAAATTAGTGGAAGATGAGTACCATTTGATTAAAAACCTGCAAAAGAGATAGATTAATAAGAAATACATGAGACAAAACTGAAAAATTCATGTAAAGTTTGGTGTTTTCAAGTCAAAGAGATTAGAGAGAGGTTGGATAGTTTTAGAATGATGAACATTACATTTTTGTTGCAGTCATTTGAGAGGAGGAGAGAGAACGTGTAAATTTTTCTTTATATAGGTAGACAAAAAATCCAATTAGGTTAAATATTTTTGACTCAGACGACTTCCTGGACGACTTACATTTCAGTCGTCTGGTGAAGAAATTAAAACAGACGACTTACATGTAAGTCGTCCAGAAGAGTTTAATATTTTTAGCGAGAAATTAAATATTTTTAGCGGGAAACTAAAATAGAAGACTTTCCAGACGACTTACAAGTAAGTCGTCTGGTTTAAATTATTTAAGCGGAAAAATAATTTTTTTAAAAAATTTTAGGCGGGAATATTTGGACGACTTACATGTAAGTCGTCTGTTTTAATTTCTTCACTAGACGACTGAAATGTAAGTCGTCCGAGTAAAATGATCCGGTTAGGTTAAAACGTACATTGGTAAAATTAAAGGTTCGGTACGATGTGGATGACTGAAATATACGTCGTCTGAGTAAATTATTCAACAGAAGACTGAAATATATGTCGTCCACACCCTAAACATAACCCCTAAACTTAATTATCTAATTAAAGACTTCATAAAATCAAATCAAACTTGAAAAGTGTTTACTATACACATAAATAAACACATATAGGTGAAAACTAATTTTTGAAAAAAACATTTCAGTTTTCCAAAATCTAACCCTAACAATACATACAATACTACAACATATGTTTGACAAACTCCTAAACCAAAGAATTTCATGATTCACTACTTCCACTCATCTATCTTCAAAACAAATCAATTTTATCATATCTTAATTTATATCACTTAAAACTGTTTATAATTACTTGATTTTTATTTTTCACGCATCAAAATATTTTTTTACAAGATTTATAAATTATTTTTAAAATAAACCGGTACCAGACGACTTACACTTCAGTCGTCCAGACGACTTCCAACATCTCAGACGACTCAGACGATTTACTAGGGGTATATTCGTAAAAATGGCTTCTGTTTTTTTGTTTGGCACAAGGGGCTGAGCTGTAATTTCACTAGGCTTTTAGGTTAGTTTTGCATTTGATTCAAGTTTGGGTATAGGTTTGGGGTTAAAATCAAGTTGTGGGTTAGTTTTGGCAAAAACCCCTAAAAATATTTAGTAAACCTAAATTTACAATGGCTATGAAAGAATCTACTGTTTGGTGGCGGTGGTTGGTAAAATAACGACGGTGGTGGCCATCAAAGAATCGGCGACGTGGCATCCTAGAAGAAACGGCGACAGTGGTGGTCATAGAAGAAACAGCTACGGTGGCGGTCATAGAAGAAACGGCGACGGCAGCGGTGTTAGAAGAACCAGCGACGGCGGCGGTGATAGAAGAAATAGCGACGGCGGCGGTGTTAGAAGAAATGGTGACTGTAATGTCTGTGGGAGAAGCATTAACCGTGGTGGCTGTGGAAAAAAAGACATAGATAGTGAAGAAACGGCGGAAGTGGTGGCCGTGGAAGGAGTAGTATCAGGACCTGAGTAGTATTAGCGAAGGTGGAGGGTCAGCAACATCAGTTGTCTTTTACGGAAAGAAAAAAACAGATCTGAAAAATAAATTATGTAAATCTAAATAAAGATGCAGTAGGAACATAATGGAAGCAGAAGATGAGAAGAAAAATAACGAGAGAGAAGATCAGAGAAGTTAAGAAATAGATGATTGATCTTGAAAAGTTGATGAAAGAAGATTGCAGAAGAAGAGAAGAGAAGTAAAAGATAGATGAGAAGATAGGTAATAAGATAAAGAATGAAAATGATCCGTGAAAGAAAATGAATGGTTGTAAAAAAACCATAGTAACTAATTACTTTGGCAAAATTAATAAATAAATGATAAAAGAATAAATTTAAAAACAAATCAGTTGTTCCGATGAATTTATGTTTTACTTTATGACGTTTTACCGAGGAAATAATATTGTTGTCCGTACATATAATTTTATGAGAAACTACCGAGAACAACATTCCAATAAACTTCCGACAAAATCACTATATCAGATCTTACCGATCAGATACCGACAAAATTTCTTTATTCTCGGTAAATCGTCAGTATTGCGTTGCTGTTTTTCCGATAACAGATATTCTGGGAAAGTTTCGTCGGAGTACAGCTCTGTTTCTTGTAGTGTATGACCACACTATAAGATCTTGTGCTCCGTTTCTTGTAGTGTATGACCACACTATAAGATCTTGTTCCATGTTATAACTTACAACGGTTGAAGTAAAACTTCTTTCGCCAAATAAAGAGTAGCTGAGAATTACTGTTTCACCACCTGTTTTCTTGTTTTTATTCTTTATTTACCCATTTGCAAACCTTACCAAACACTTCTTCTGTCTTTGCCACAATACTTTTAGGAGTGTAAGTGGAAACTCCATCTTTTCTCGTCTCTTTCTTTTCACCTATATGTAAATATGAGTATGTAGTCTATTATGTGTATTGGATATAATTACTGATACTGTAAAAAAAATCCACATCCATGGGTCATGACTTAAAAACAGAACTTAAACGGTTGATAAAATTATCACAATATCGTTTTCATAAGAAAACATGAAAATTGTGTGTGAAGATTTCTGGAATCAACAAGTATTTTACCGATATTTTTAAATTGCAAAACTTAGTTTTCTATAAATAATTCTATTTTTTCTTACATCGTATTACATTGAGTTATAATATACTGAAGAAAATAAAAAAAATCTCAGACATGCTTTAAAATATATACACATTAGTTCATTAATCACTAGGGCCGCCCTGCCCTACGGGCGGGAAGTTATAATAAAAATGATTTTATAATAATTTATGAAGTAATTTAAAATTATGATATATTAAAAAATATTATAAACGAAAAAATAATGAAAGACTTATGAGATCATTATAATTATTTTTTTTGTTTTGAATTATAATGACAGTAAATTTCACTATTCTCTGATAAATAACATTATATTTATAATATTTATTTTAATTCAAATGTTTTGTTTTATAATATTCTTAATTAAACTAACTTATTTAAGGTTTTTTTTTTTGCGAATATGACTCAAAACTTGAAGTCATTCCTAAAGTAATTCATGCTTTTTTTTTTTTTGTGATGTAATTGTATATTCCGTTTGTATGTATGTTTTGTTTAAATTTTGTTAAGAGAAGTATATAATAATGTTTATGGTTTTGAGAATTTTAGGGTGTCGAAGGATTATTTATGTTAAGATTAGTTATATTTGAGTTAAAATGTTTTAATGAGGAGGTTCATTGAATGATTTAATGTGATAGTCAATGAGGATGCTTGAATCCAACCAACTTCCATAACGGTTCCAAAATTCAACCAAGGGTAGAAGAAGTGGAATCGAACAGCCAAATACGACGCCTTCCAACTGACCTTGATCGGAATTCAGCGTGGCCGGTGCAACAAATTTTCATTGGCCGTAGGTTTAAACCGGAGTTGTAAAACGCAGCAGATCTGTCTTTCGTTCGTCGACATTATTTTTGGAGAAGAAGCCGTCTCATGTGGGACCCCCTCATGTGTTACCCTAGAGCCCAGAATCCCAATTATGTTAAGTCCAAAACACTAATCTGAAATATTTATTAACAAAAAGAGAAAAGCTCATTAATAATTGTGATTAAGTGAAACGGTGAGTATCATCCAACCCGGACATGTGTCGGCCTGTCAGGAACCGACTTTATGACGTGGCGCAACAGGAGTGAGGCGAACATATTTTTATATATATATATTTCTTTCCTGTTGAAGATATATATTCATAGTAGGATCATACATTGTTAAACACATGTCTGTATCTAGGTGTATGCGAATAATGCATTTACACCAGGATTTTTTATAAACCAGCAAAAGATTAGTGTATGAATAATGCCTAAAATAAGCCATCTATCTCACCATGTAAGATTGAGAGGCTTTTGTTGCGTGCCCGTAATCCGAAAGATTCAGTACTATTTGATTCTTTAGACTCTATCCTAGGCTACTGACACTGCCATTATCGATTGATAAAATATTAATTTGACATGTAGGAATTCGAGATATCTAAAAGGGCACTGTCTCAACTTCTGTAACAGGAGAGTTCTCGTGATCCTTGTTTGTTTTTTTTGTTAGCCTTCCTCCAACATTATGCTTCAAGGGGCGTAAATTAGAGAATGTTAATCGGAGATAAGAGTTAACAATACATTCACGTTTTTCAAAAATAATTCATTAATTATTTTAAATAATATATAAGTAAATTTAAATATTTATTAGAAATAACGACGAATTTAATTAGAATTCAAATAATAGTTTAAATTTCCATACAAATTGATCTAAACTGAGAAAGGTAATCTAAAATTGACTGATTAAAAGGACGCCTCACTTATATAGTATCTGAAGATCATACAGCTATAAGCTATCTTCTTACGAGTGACAGTACACTTCGAGACGAAGTTGGATATAGGCACAAAATCCTCAAAGTAATGCATCAAAAAGCAGAATCCTAGGATATGATTAAGCGAGGACCTACTAAAAGAAAAATATTTATCATAAAAAAAATTAAACCATACTTTTTATGCAAGGACCTACTAATATATTTAAGTTAATTAAAAGCATCAAAAGCATGCATAATATATTTCTTTTGCCAGCACATGAAAAAATCATTTATAAGCCAACTGTTTGTCGAATTTCTTTTCTTGTGCAACCATTTCTCATGTTAAATTAAAGTGGATCACACCTTGCGGATCGAACGGATCTAGTGGAGCAAAAGTAGATCAAACGGATCGAACGGTCTAAAATATTTATGATTATTATATTCATTTAAAATAATATATTTCGAGTATATTTCATAATTCAACTTAAAATATTTATTTATAATTTATTATCATATAATATTATTAATATATTATGTCTTAAAAACAATATTAATTAAAAGTAAAACATCAATCATTATATACAAAAACAAAATTAAAACATTAATCTTTTATATACTAAGAGAGTTTTAACAAAATTTTATAAGCAAATATATGTTATATTACATGTATTCTATTTATATTATGCTTGAATATAAAAAGTATATTATTTTTTAGAGTTTTAAATTAGGTGATATTTTATTGTAAAAAAAAGTAGATGGTTTAAAATATTTTTTTTTCTTAAGAGACTAGTTTATTATGTTAAGCTTTAATTATAGTTACTAGAACTTGATCCGCGCACTCGCGCGGATATTTTTTTATTTTTATTTTTATTTTAAATTATCTTATATAAATGGTAATATATATTTATAAAATTTATATGTATTAAATAATTGTTTAATATATTTCTAAACCCATAAATTTTATAATTTATAGTGAATAATTTTATTTTATTTTTTGATCCGTCAATTATTACACTCATATTTTTAAAATATAACTCGTGTGTTGGTGTAAAAGTATTTTTTATGGATCAAAAATTTAGGTAAAATAAAAATGTTGTCTATGGTTATATTTGATTTATACGATCAAATAATCGAATATATATTATTTATAATTTTTTGTGCTTTATATTATATATTTTTATAACATTTTCTATGTTTTTTTATACATAGTTAATATACCAAAATAAAAAATAACCAGTCCGTATAATGAACATTTTGTTATATTTTTGGTATTGATTAAGTGTAATTTATTATTTAGCTTGATTATAGAAAGTATTCCTTAAATAAGTAGGACATAATTTGTTGTATTTCATTTTAGGAAAATTCATTCATTAAACTATAAAACACAAGAATACTAAAAAGTAGGTAAATTTATTATTTCAGTGGCATTGAGATATAAATAAATTAAAAACTAAGAATTAATTTATAAGTGTACTTCTATTTTAATAAGATAGATAGATGTAACCCTTGTGTTTTTACTGTCTAAAGTGGATCAAGAAAATTACTTTATAAAATTTGGATTGCTTGAACCATAACTACTGTTTTGATTACTTTATTAATTAAACTGAACCACTTATCAAAATCAAATAATTTGCATGAATGGCAATTGATGTGTGTGCGATACACTTGAATGGAAGAACCGCTATTTTCTCCACCTCCCGTTCATAACCTAAGAGTTACGTGGGTTTATACACTTACAATCGAAAGTGAGTTCAACGGTTAAGAAATTAACAAAAGACATCGAAACATAAATGCATTAAAGGGTGGAACAAACCGTAAAGATGCGATAATGATTTCAAGAAATCTTGCAATACTGAAAGGGGAATATGAAGTTCTCTGAGCTATCCCACGTCATTAAAAATAATCAACGAATACGAAAGCTTTTAGTGACCACGTCAGACTATTGTTTACTTGACACAAACTTTTCACGGATCAATTATGTGGGCTGATAATAATATTGAGAACTGACCCATTTTTAAAAGTAAAACCTATCTTCTCGCCGGTGACTTACTACCATCGTCTCATGGTCTGTCTCCAACTCCTGACAGTTAATATTGATTTTGATGCTCCTCAAAGAGCCATAAAGCTTATCACTTTACTGCAGAAATCCAATTGGCCTAAATTTATTTCAATTTCATCATCTCTCCCCATAAAATAAATTGATGAATGTGAACACAAAGGCCAAAATATTGGTGAATGTGAAAGTTTGATAAAGAAGATTAGTTAATTAGTTACATCGTATAGTTCTTGGCCTTCTTTTTTGATCTTCATTAGTTGGTGGAACTCTTTCGTGGAAGCTCTTATGGCTTTGGGGAAGATACTGGCATTGGTGGAGTCTTTCCCTGCACAACATGATTAGTGGATCCAAGAACAGCCGTGTCTTCAGCAATCTTTGTGAGCAATTATGTATTTTTGAATCCTTCACATATTTGACATGCTTGCAATCTTTGTGAGCAATTATGTATTTTTGAATCCTTCACATATTTGACATGCTTGTGTTTTGGTTTAGACTTATTGTTTTTCATGAGCCGTTCATATAAGCTTTTCACTGAGTTTGTATCTGATTGGATTCAGGCATTGTTGGGTTTGGTACTGGTCTAGCAGCGATGATGTGTTCTTGGCTATGTTATATTTTTCTTACTGTTGTAAATGGAATTTGACATCTATTGGTGTTTGATCTTGACGGGAAAATCAAGAAAATGTAGGAATTCAGTTTGCAAAGTACATATATCCTGCTTTTTGATCAGGTAAGTGTTCCAATTTTTTTTTTAAAAAAATATGATTCCAACAGTTGGGGTTTTTGATTGAGTTTGTGATTCATAGATTGCTAATGCAACAAAAGTGAGCGAGAAGTAAAAAAAGCAGGTAAAAGAACAGGGCCAATGAGAAAATGTGTCTTCATATCATCTCTCTTAGCATGTGCTTTTAGGACAATTCGTTCAACGATCTTGATCACTCTATTATCACTGAAGAAAGCTAAAGCGAGTGAAAAACTATGCATCTAAAGGTAAAATAAAATTACAGTTTTATATGTTTAATTATATCTATACATATGACAATAATCTGGATTGTAAAAATGATTTAGGGCTCAGTGTGTATTCAAATATATTTTCACTGATATTCCCTACTGCAGATGAAGATGTCATCCAATTTGGTACCTCCTGCAGTATATTTAAAAGAAATGACGGCAACTGAGGCTTCCCTCCCAAAACCTCAAACTTTGCTATTGTGGCAAGTTCCTCAACTATCATGACTAGCTTGGTATAACATTTGCACGTAAGCCGTTTATACAATAATGATAGTCATGGAACATCCTCACATGAACCCTTGACGGTTCGGTTTAGTAACGAGTTAAAAGACCAAATAATATATCAATCTCATGTGAATGACAATTCCTTTTCTCGAAAATTCACTTAAATATGTGAATGTGAATCTTAGTTGATGTCTCAGGCATATATAATCAAGCTGTCATTACCGTCAAAAATTATAGTCTATATCCTTATTAATACACATATATTTTGTCATCCATAAAGTCTGGGTGATGCGATCATGCAAATAGTCACAATTATCATATTTCAAAACCATGAAAGAAAAACACAATCTAAAAGAGAGAGCACACTAATACAGCTTGCATAATTGGAGAGGATGGATACTACAAGAATAAATGCAGATCCACTAAGAGACTACCATGTCTACTCTATTTTTTTTTCATGCAATTTTAATCAAGACCAGTTAAGATAAACATAGTTTTCAACTTGAAGAGTGGCAGAGAGGTTGAGACATAATTTTCATTACGAGAAGATGAAAGCATATACCGACCAAGCTATTCACACTAACAAGAGTTTGTTTTTAAGATTTCTTTTAGAACATAGTTTGTTTTTAAGATAATATTGGCTTTTTAACATGCTTTTGCATACGCATTGTATAATTATATGCACTTGCAAGGCATCGCCAGTCCTATATTATACTCTAAATTTTATATAGTGTTTCCAAATCTACAGAGTGATGGTCCGGTTTATATGATTTAAAGACTAATTTTTGGGTGGTGTTTAAAAAAAAAAATTGGATTAGTTTGGTTTGTGTTTTATTTATATTTATAATGTGTTTCTATAAGCTAGTTTTGAGAAAAATAGCATTATTGTTGTTTGATATTTTTATTCAATTTATTTTTTTATCATAAAATCGTTTGGTTTTGTAAAAATAACCGATTTAAATCATCTATTTTAATCAGAAACCATGTAAAGCAATTTCATTTCTCTTAATTCCGTTGATATTTAATCGAAAAAAATTTCTTAACCTTTAGCTAAAAAATTTAATTTTTAGTCTCCTTGATAAAAAAATTTTGGTTAGTGTAACAGATCAATATTGCATAGCCATAAATTAATTACACAAATGGAATTATTTATCATTTGAAATAAACAATGCAAAAAACCTGTATATATGTCAGTTTGTATTTTTTGTAGAGATGGCAGAAATTGAAAATGTAAAATCAATAATTCTAAATACATAAAAAGTTTTAAATTAAATTTAAATTAAATGTAGATTCTAAATTAAATGTAAATTAAATGTAGATTTAACAATTGTTTTATATGAAACAAAAGATTTTAGCTGAGACTTAAGAATATTGACTATTCATCACTTTCCGTTAATTTTAATAATAAATAAACAACAAAGAGCGAAGAGTTGATTAGTTGTTTTGCAGTTTTTGCTTTTGCTTTTACTTTAAAAAACAAGCTGTGAATTATTTTGTTTCGGCTTTAATTGTTTTGCTATATATTTATTTTCAAAGCTCTAAATAAAATCTTTAGAAAAGTTGATTTTGAAAACTAAAATACTACTATTTTCTTAAAAATTTTATACTGTATCTTTAATTTTAAAAGTTAAAATATGATTGTTTCTAAAATTTTTTTTTTTGAAAAAAGTGGTATCACATTTACCACCATTACTAATCAACCTCTGAGTTTATTCATTTCAATTTCGTTGGACAACATAGTAAATTAATTTGCATATTATTACTTATATTTTTGATAGTCAATTTTGAAATAATATATATACATGCTTTATAAAAAAAAAACAAGTTAAAATTAATTAAAAATTATAAGAAGAACGCCCGGACAAAGACCATAGTTACAATAAAATTAAGAAAAGAAGGAAAATTATCATTTACTTTAGAGAAAGAAAGTGAAAAGACAAGACAACGTCAAATCGGATATCTATCTTATCATACGACTGCCAGTGCCTTCATGTGTTGTCAGACTTGTTTCACTAACATTTTCAATTTTCTTCTCTGCACAAATTTAATCGATATGTATATTATAAATATAAAAAGCTAGATATATTTGGAAAGGAGAAGAGTTTTTTTCTTTCTATCAAAACCAAATATAGAAAACAAAAGAAAAAAATGGACACCCCGCACGTGTGTTCTTGGCTGACCTCATTGTCTATGTACCCATTTGAAGAATATTCATTCGAGGACTAGAAGATTAGAGCAGCCGCATTAATGAACCCCCGGTTGGGGTTCATCATGTGAATTTTTTATTTTTTATTTTTTTCATTTTTCGTTTGATTTAAAAAAAAAAAAAAAAAAAATTAACCAATAACGGGCCGCCACGTGGCGTGGGGCCCGCTGAACAGTAACGATCCGGGTTCATGCAGAAGGAGCGTTGCAAGACAGAGTCGTGACTGTAGCATAGTTTAATAATTTTTTTTTCGGGAAGCGTGTGAACCCCCCTTATGAACTCCTAATGCTGGTGCCCTTAGGTTTCAACAAGAGAAAAAATCAAGGAGATTAAGTTAAGGCTCGGTAAAAAATCTGGATCCGAAGAACCGAACCGAATCCGACCCGAAAAAGTAGTATTGAACCTGAACCGAAATTTATTAAATATCCGAATGTATTTAAAATTTTGGTATTAAAGAACCGGAACCGAACCCGATCCGAATCGAAGTATTTCGGGTACCCGAATGTATCCGAATTAGATTTATATACCTAAATATATTAGTTATTTTTAGATTTAATATATAAAAATATCCATAATATATAAGATATTTTTAAATTGTCCAAAATACTTGAAAATATTTAAAAATATTCAAAATTAAAGGTGTAAAATAACTAAACAATATTCAAAACACCAAATATATTTAAAATATCTATTGATTCTCTATCTAAATATTCAAACCAAACGAATTTTTATATTAAGTTTAAGTATTTTGGCATATGTTATTCAAATTTATATGTAATATATTATTTTGTTTTAAAATTTTGAGAAATTTAAAGTCTATAGTGAATTTAAAATTTTAAAAAATTATTTAAACGGGTTATTCGAATCCGAACCAAACCCGAACCAAAATTTATAAAAGCCCGAATGAGGCTAAAATCTTTAATCTTGAAAACTCGAAACCCGGATAGATCCGAACCGAACCCGAATGGTACCCGAACGCCCACCCCTAGATTAAGTGATTAGACATCAGCATATGGTAACAATGGAAACAGGCTTAATAGTTTTCATCATCTAACTTGAACTAGTATTTTAACTGAAGTTTATATAAATTGGAGTTAGATTAGATGTGTTGTAATTCTTTTCTTTTTTCTGAACTAGGATATGTTGTAATTTTTGGATAATGATTTCCAGAAATTCTTGGATAGTGGTCCGACAGAAGGATCCGATCGACCCGGACGACACGCATTCTCATGCCCTTCAATTCTCCACCACCAAATTTATTAGATTTACATTATTTGTTAGTACTAGTTATTTTTTGTTTATCTGCATTATTTTTTATAGAATACATTGATTATTTAAATCATACCTCGTTTATTAGCTGAATTAAACACATACCGCTGCAAACGAAAGTAGTCTAACTAGACAGATCTTTACTTTATCTTTTCAGGTTTTATATTATCCCGATGAATAACCGTTCTAAAACACCATCTATTAGGTATCTACGCCTGTTTCATGTCACATTTTCAAAAAATTATTTTTAATTGGTGAAAACAGTTTCGGTGTCAGAAGAATGACCAGCAGTTACAAGTTATTTGGAAGATATCAAAATCTAAAAGAAGTTTTCACATCATAGAGCTCTTTCAAATACCACGAACGATAAATTTAAGGACGGATAGTCTTGTACGCAATGCTAAGAAATATCCGTCTTTTACCGTTCATATGTATCTTGAATTACATGTTTGGTTTGCAGAGTTTCGATGAGTGTTTATATTGATGACAAAAAAATGACTCTTCTGAGTTAAAGAAGTCATGGAAAAATTCAGTTCAAAAAAAGTCATGGAAAAATATTACTGTTACAAACAGAAAAGAAAAGAAAAAAGAATTATGTGAACTAGAATAGCAAAGCGGTATTTATCATTGTCTCTTGTACTTAGTAGGGGTTATTGGTTATTGTATTTTAATAGATTTGAAAATCCGAACTAAATCTAGTGTTATTGGTTCTATAATTTTCAAATCTGTATTAAAATCATGTGTTATTGGTTTAATAATTCATAAATTCTATATCAAATCAAGTGTTATTCAATCGTACGGATTTACTAATATATTTGATTTTATAATGGATTTGAATGAATTTGTTTGGATTTTTTAGTTAAAAATACAAAGACTCAAATCCGAGAAAAAACCTCCGGATTTGCATATTTTACTTGGATTTATAAATACTATATGAATTTCTAAATCAATCAAAATATAAACCAATAACACCTCCTTATTGTCTCTGTGTTTCATCAATGAAATTCATAGACGAAAAAAGAATAGCAAAGTGGCAAATAATCGGCTAAAATTTTAATTGAACTTAAAATCTACATAGTAATCGTTTTTAGTATATGCCATTAATATTGTAGATTTAGGAAATCAATGTGAAACATATAATAGTATGAAATTGTTATGTTTTAAGAAACTTCAGTAATAATATTTTAGAGTAATTTTTGTTGACATAATCACTCTATCTTGTTACTACTGATTTATTATTTTGCTACAAATTATGAAAAATTATTACTAGACGATTGTACAACCATTTAGTTTTATATGTCTTAAAAGAATTTACATATGAAGATTTTACTTACACCATTATAATTTGTTTTATGAAAACCCATCTAAATCGTTTGTTACTAATACTATTTTTGTTTTATTTCATAATAAGTGAAGTTCTCACTATTTTAGATAAAATTTAATGTGATTTGAAATTTTTGACCAATTACAAAATACTGCATTTTTATTAGTTGAATTATTTTATTTAATATTATTTTTATGTAACCAAAATAAATTGTATAAAAATTTGTGTTTTCTTAATCGTTATGCAAAAACTTTAAACACCAGCTACAATGACACCGGGGGAATAATTCTTAATAAATTGTTTTTCTATGACTCAAACCAGATATCTTAAAAACATTAGTGAATCTTTAATCAAATAACAAACTTCCACAATAGTTTATCATCATCGGACATTAATTTTTTATTTCTTTTTTATAATTAATCATTTAAAATTCTAAGTACTTCCGGAATAGAACATCATCAATTGGTGTTTCTCCATCCTAATGTATTATGGATCATGTGGAAAGATAAGAGATTTTGTTTTAAAAATGTGGGGTAAAAAATGGGAAACAATGGAAGAGAGATAGTCAAAAATGGACCAGCGGTCAAACGCCAAACCATCAAATCACATTTTAACTGAGAACAGTTTGAGACTTTTGGTGGTCTCTGCCTTAACGAATTAGGCCAATGTTCTTATCCATCACCGTCCTTGCCAATTTACCAGTTCCATATTAACACGCATGCAGATGGCTTCCAATAATGATCGTGGTTGGTCTGTTTTTTCTCTGCGATAAATATGGTAAATGCATTTTTTAAATCAAGCTTCATAGACGTGTCGTATAAAGTGACGCGGCACAGGTGCATTTGCGATACAAACATTGTTGATTAATTTTATCACTATTAGTGTCGAAGAAAGTTATATAAATCAATTTGCTAAGTTCATCTACCATTTAAATCGTTTGACTGCATATCACCGTATATACTAAATGGAACCAACCAACCATTTTTTTTTGCAAGTTTGTGTCTGCCATGCCAACATTCAGTATCTGTCAAATTAATGTATACAAGGGATCGTTACCCGCGCCAAGGCGCAGAGTTTTTGCATTTTAATCTATTTTTGTCTCTTGCTTACTAATCTAGCATTCAGTTTTTTTATGCATTTTATCTTCACCATCTCCTCTTGTCTTGTTTACATTTGTTTTCACGTTCTGTCGTTTGATTTGTCTTAGTTTTGGCTTTTGTAATAACTTAATCATGCTCATTCTTGTTTCATTCTTTATTGATTGATATTTTTATTTCGCTTAGCTCTGTGTTGCCACCAATTTGCTCGAATCATTTTTCATCATCTGCTTCGTATTCTTTTCATATTCATTAATTATTGTCTTCAATCTCTTTAAATCCTAAAATCCTACATGTTCTTTTATTTATTAAATCACATATTAAATATTGTTGAAACTGTTTATTTATTCTAATAAATTCTTACGATTATAACTAAGATGATATGGATAAAAGACTGATTATAATTTAGTTGAAATTAAAGTCTAAAGTAGAAGTTATTAAACTTGCAATCCTTCTTTTTTTCATCCAAGATAGCTTTAGTCAAATCAATTATATTGATTTAGAAAACCCATAAACTATTTCAATCCCAAACAACAAAAAAACAGGGGCATTTGTTATTGACGATGCGGCGGGTTTCCTTTTACTATAAACATAATTGTTTGTCACAACTGTTAATAAATCCAAATGTGTTTACAAAAGCTACCCATATAAGAGTTTCATACTCATTTCTCTTTCTCTAGTCATCTCCTATGTTAGTAGATATCATAATACAATCATCAAACAAATGACATATCTCTTGGTTCCATATAGAATATGCAAAAAGACTATTTTCTGCAGACTCCATGATCACTGAGTATTATAAATATCAAACTCAGTCTATGGTATATTTATATGTTGAGGAAATGCCTCGAAATGTAGCTTCCAAATAATGATTTCCAGGTCAACACATTGCATGTTAACCTCCACAATGGGATCAGCGGATCTGCAGATACCGCTACATGTCGAGTCGAACGCAGCTACACATATGTTCCCTGCTTGTGCCTTTCATTCACAATCTGCAATTATCCCAAGAACCAGAATCAATGTTAAATGAGGTAAAAGTTTTAGAGTCATAACAGACTTTGTATAGCCAAGCCCAATAAACCAAGCACCCAACAGAACATCCCCACTTGCCTATTTGTGCAGAAAATGACTTGATCATTATATAGTAGCACCGAGAAGTTAGATGGAGAATGAGGTATGAATGCAAAGTAGACAAAACAGTTAAAATCTTACTGATTATGGAAAATATAAGAAATTAATTATCTTGAAATGGCGTATAACTGTCCAATAGCGTGACAGAAGTACTTGTTCCTGTTCTCACCAAACTTTCAATTCTACATGTATATATAAATCTATTAGAGTTATTGACAGTGTTCTGTTGCGATATTTGTTAGCTAAAATAATCCATCCAGCATAATAGGAAAAAGAAACCAACGAAATTGTAAAGCTAACCATCAGCTGAGATGCTTTTGTTGTCCTGACACATTGCAAGCTTAGTGATTTCACTGTCAAAAGCAACAAACTAAGCAGTCATATATATCCGAGACATTTATTTACAAACGGTTCCTAGCACAGAAAAAACATATTATTATGTTACGGATGATAAGTTTGATGCATAAATACAGTTTAGAATTTTTTTCAACTGAACATTTGTGCCTACTGAATTACCTTACAACACCCACTGCATTGTGATTTTGGCATGTTAAAGCTGAGAATCAACATTTGAGCTTGCGTTAGCATTTGGAACATGAAATATAGCACCATCAATTTCCAGTGTTAATTCCATTGACAATAGCTGTGGAAAAAACTCTGCTAGTAAGGTAATCGTGATTAGTAATTCTTTACATCTTAGTGTCGTATAACTTCAAAACGATAGACACTTACAATCGACGGCTCTCAAAGATGGACCGCAAACCATCTAATGACATGCTTACCTCGTCGTATAAGTAATCCATGTCACTTCCCTCCCACGGGTAACGTTGCTGGTGCAGATCAATTCCCTCCACCTCTTCCTCATCATTAGGATGCTCTGCAATATACCCTCTGTAAGGTTCAAATTTATGTCGCTAGAATTATCAGAGAAAGAAATATAAAGTACCCTCCAAATCTTCAGGAGCATCGACATTTTATTTATTCAATGATCTTCATTCAACCTAACAACCATCAAAATAAAAAGAATGTGAGGCACATAATCTTCAAAATCCAAGTTTAATGAATGGAAAAAAAAAAACTCTGGACGACAGAAAATGTCAAACACTCACTGGCTTCTTCTTCTTTTACTTCTTGGCTCCCGTGAATGAACTGTCAAAGTCATCATTATTTGCAGGAAAAAAGATCAAACAAAGCAACTGATGAAAAGAAACAAATATGTTTCACATCACATAAACTCTTCTTGAACAATCAGACAACAGATAGTATATCTTCCGTGTGACTCAGTTGAGTCCTCGATGGCATCCTGAACGACAAATGTCTTCTTCTTCTTCTTGGTTAGATCAAAGGGTGCAAGCTAAGGATGACCAAAGAAAATTAAAACCATACAATCATGATTTATCAGGCAAAATAAAAGAACTGATGAATTTATTAAAGATGGGGAGATGTAGAGACTAAAGAAGAAAAACTGATTCATGAAACTCAAAGAGTCAATCTGTGTTTCTTAGATGAGTCATGAACCGATGATTAAAAATTGAAAGCCCTAAACTTCCATTGAAGAGAACGCTTACAGACCAAAGAGGTTTATTGGGCTTTTTTTTTTAACGAATCTCATTTCAAAACGTGAGTTATAAAATATTTATTAAATCATTAGATAAAATAAATAAGTGTGGATCTCACAGAGAAAACCGAAGAAGCAAAGGTTTCCGACCTTCATAAATATATATTTGTTTCAGCTATCAATGTACAAAAAATCCTTTAGCTCAGTGGTATAAATGATGTTGTTTAGATCTCAATAATCCGGGTTCGAGTCACAGACTTGACACTTTTTTCACACTTTTTAAAAGTGGAACCCACATATTGCTGACGTGTCGCATCAGAAGTGATGCAACTGCCCTATTATAAATGTAAATTTTTGTTATCAATCGGTCAACGCTTTAAATTAAAAATTGTATATATGGTATATTTACGGCTGAAATTTACTTTGAAGGAAAAATGATGATTTTCTCTGGAAACAAAATAAAATACTAGTATTACATTCTCTAACTAAAAATGTTAATGTTGACTTTTCAAATATTTGATATCTGTGTGATCCATTTTTGAAGGCCACTAGATTATTTGGCATTTTTAAAACCCCATGCATGTATGTTTCTGCATCATGGTATTGATTGAGTTTCACAGATATATATTTCGTATACCAACCCAAAAATACAGTTGCCAAAGATCTTGTCTTAGTTCTATTTTTCTTGCAACTAATTATATACGTGACTATTAATGCGACTAAAATATTAGGTAAAATATGGATTGATCAGGGCGGGTAGTTAGCAAGTGATATAAGTATTAATTTTAAATTTTGTCATTTTTACATTAGTTATCTCTCTCACAGCTTATTATATTCAGAATTTATTCATCTGCTCTCCATATTCGCTTCCCCTCCCCCCAAATGCCAAGCCAAAAATACAGTAGCCAAAGATCTTGTCAGTTCTATTTTTCTTGCAACAAATCATATACGTGACTATTAATGCGACTAAAATATTAGGTAAAATATGGATTGATCAGGGCGGGTAGTTAGCAAGTGATATATTAATTTTTGTCGTTTTTACATTAGTTATCTCTCTCACAACTTATTATATTTCACAAAACTATAATTTATTCATCTGCTCTCCGTATTCGCTTGCCTAACCCACCCACCCCCCCCCCCCCCCCCCCCCCCCCCAACACAACAATAAATGGATTTGGCACGTAATTATTGCTGATATGCTTCGAGTGACAGAAAAAAAAAGTACATACAAAATTCCAATTGCTCCCAGCCAATAAAGAAGAGCACTCATGTCAACATTAATCATTTTTATCGTCATTTATTCATTATAAATTAATTCGAGACCCCCCTGTCCGCCCATTCAGATCTCTGTCTTTTTCTCTCTATATCTATCTATACACAAAACCAATCTTTCAAACACTATACTCTCTTCTTGATCTTCTAAAGATAAGCTTGAGATGAAAACAACTGTTTTCTTCGTCTTCTATAGCTTATAAGGAGAGGACCCTTTTGATATAGTTCCTCTGAAAACCCTAAGTTTATTACCTAAAAGAATTAACACGAAGAGATGAGCAGTAGTGTGGAAGAATCTCTGAAAACTCTATCGTTGGATTCTCTAAACCTTTTAATCAACGGTCAAGCTTTCTCCGACGTCACCTTCAGCGTCGAGGGCCGTCTAGTCCATGCCCACCGTTGCATCCTCGCCGCACGCAGCCTCTTCTTCCGCAAATTCTTTATTTGCGGATATGACCCTTCACAAACCGGAGTCGAATCGGCTAACAACCTAACCGGATCAGTAATCAGAGCCGCCGAAATGGGAGGAGTCATACCGGTCAACTCGGTCGGCTACGAAGTTTTCTTGCTTCTACTTCAGTTCTTATACAGTGGTCAAGTCTCACTCGTACCGCATAAGCACGAGCCAAGATCGAACTGTGGAGATAGTGGATGTTGGCATACGCACTGCACTGCAGCTGTAGATCTCTCTTTAGATATCTTAGCCGCCGCTCATTACTTTGGCGTCGAGCAGCTCGCGTTGCTTACTCAGGTTCTAATTAATTAATATTAATTAAGAAAGTCTCATGATAAACCTTTGTTGCAGAAGTGAAGTAGTGATCTAATTATTTGCATAATTAGATAGGAAGTGAAGTAGTGATCTAATTATTTGCATAAAACAAAAAATAAAAAGAGAAGACTAAGTCTCACGACTTAGCAGTTGAACTTCACTTTGATTTTCACGTGCAGATGAGTCTTCCATAGTTAGCTTTATTTGCTGACTCATCATCTCATTGGGTTAATGATTCTTGTTCTTTAATCTTGGCAATGTACTGTCCGATATGGTTAGGTTCGGTTGAGTTGGGGTTTGAAACCATATTGATAAAACCCCTACGTGAAACAGTTTCTTATATTTTCTTAAGAACACCGCCCTAAGAAAATCTGGATAATGATGCTCTAAGAGTTATTATTGCCACGATTTCATGTATGCGTAACTAAGCTTGAATATTACCGAGAAATTTTAGTTAAGATTTTGTTTCGTGGTTTTCTTTTTCCAGTATCCAAACTCTTTAGCTATATAAATAATATATTTATAAATAGTAAGCTTACTAATAACCTGGATCTTATTTGTAACCCCTAAAATGAGAAATGTTATGGTCGTTTTATTATCAATAGATTTTTTTCTATAATGGTCTTAGAGCATGTTTATTGCAGGTATTAGGTTGGAGTTCTTAGCGTAATATAAAATACGGTCTCTTAGTTTTTAAGTTTTTAACTAAAAAAGCTAAGAAACGTCTCTTAGGGCATGTGCATCGGGGGCTTTTAGCAGTTTCTTAGGGGGACCACAAAAACATAAAAATCGGTAACCAAAAGCGCCAGTTAAGAATCGATGTTTGAGTGATCCTTGCGGGCCCCACGACACGTGGCGATCCGCAATTGGTTCCCTTTTTTTTTAATAAATCAGATAAGACAAAAAAAAAATTTAGAAACCCATTTTGGGTTTCACCCGATAATCATGGTTTTATATCTCTTATTTAATAGACGTCTCTTAGTGTTTTTAGTTAAAATCTAAGAGGTCATATCTTATATTACGCTAAGAATCTCAACCTAAAAAACCTGCAATAAATATGCTCTTATCCTTTTTTTTTCATTTGGGTTTGGATATAATAAAAACACTTTGTGAAAAATAGTTATTTTTGACAATGAACATGCACATTAATGCAAATGAAAAATAAGTGGTGGATGGTGTCTTTAAATTAATTCAGCATTTTGTCTCAACTTTCTTCTTTTGTTTTTTAATCACAGAAACATTTGACAAGCATGGTGGAGAACGCCTCCATTGAAGACGTGATGAAAGTGCTAATAGCTTCAAGAAAGCATGACATGCATCAATTGTGGACCACTTGCTCTTACCTACTCACCAAATCAGGTCTTTCAACGGAGATTCTAGCCAAACACCTCCCAATAGAACTCGTAGCCAAGGTTGAAGATCTTCGTCACAAATCTTCCATGCCTCACCAACATGACCTAACCTCGGCTCTAGACCTAGACGACCAGAAGATCAGGAGGATGAGACGAGCATTGGACTCCTCAGATGTCGAGCTCGTGAAGCTAATGGTTATGGGAGAAGGACTCAATATAGACGAGTCACTAGCTTTGATTTACGCAGTGGAGAATTGTAGTAGAGAGGTTGTGAAGGCACTTCTTGAGATTGGTGCAACTGATGTGAACTTTCAAGTGGCTCCAACCAGGAAAACCGCACTCCACATCGCGGCCGAGATGGTCTCTCCGGATATGGTGGCCGTCTTACTAGACCACCATGCCGACCCAAACGTCCAGACAGTTGATGGTATCACTCCACTTGACATCCTTAGAACCCTAACGTCAAATTTCTTGTTTAAGGGGACAATTCATGGATTGACTCACATTGAACCTAATAAACTCAGGCTTTGTCTTGAGCTGATCCAGTCCGCAGCATTGGTGATTTCACGAGAAGAAGGGAACAATAATGATAATAACATGAAAGAAGACCACACGAGCGGAAGTAATTTGGATTCAAGATTGGTTTATCTTAATCTTGGAGCTACTAGTCGGGATCTTGGAGATGAACATGGACATCAAACGGAAGGTATGAGCCTGCATCATCATCATGACCCATCAACGATGTATCATTATCACCACCACCGCCACTTCTAGGTTTTAGAGCCGATCATCTTCTAATTATGATACGACTTATTCAATATCTAATTAATTTGTTGGTATATGGGGTTTTATCTCTGTCTACGTGGATATGCAAACAAATGTAGATGTTTATTCCACGAATAGTGGAATGAGAAGAGAAAAGGCCACATATGGAGAAAGATCTTGAATTATATATTTAAATATATGTTAGGGTTAATTATCAAATATATAGTACGTCTATAGTCAGCGGCGAACCTACGTTATACAGAAAGGGGGCAACTGCCACCACTTAACAGTAAAAACAAATTTAATTACATCCAGATTCTTATGATTCTACAGTTTGGTTGGTTGAAATTTTCACTCTGCCCCCACTCAACGAAGGCTCGAATCTCCTCTTTACCCTTTTCCTTCTTATTTTCTTCTCATTTCTTTATTTTATTCTTATAACTTTTTTTGTCACGTGTTATACTCATTACTTTTTTGTTCTTTTCAGTTTTTTTTTTTTTTATTGTCGACTGTTCTTTGTTATTTTTCTTTGTTCTTCCTTCTTTTCATAGTTACTAAGTACTATTTTATTTCAAACAAATAGTTTTAATATTTTCCATTTCATTTGGGTAATGCCCGTAATGGGTTCATTTTGTTTTCTTCATTTAGTTATAAAAATATATTAGTTGTATTAGTATAATTATCTCTCTATGTTTTCTTTTAAATTTTATCTTTACTAAAAATAAAATAAAATTATGTAATATTATTAAATAAAAATATGTAATATTATTAAATAAAAATATTTTTAACTAACTAATTTTTCTTATGCCCCTACTCAAAATATTTTCTGAATCCGCTACTGTCTATAGTACCAGCGGTAAGGCCTCGCTGCATCCATATCGATCTACTTAAAGTTTAGTTGTGAACATAACAATGATAAAAAGAAAGTTTATTAGATCAAAACCATTCAAATTCTCTAATTTTTTTTTACATTATCATTTCTTTCTCTTGGGGGTTTCATGCCTCTGATGAAGGAGTTTTAAACATAACCAGAATTGAGGATCCAAAAACGAAAATCATGCTTTTTTTGTCTGTGATCATAGGTAAGAGAAGATCAGTTTGTTTCAACCCAGCAACAAGGCATAACAATGTGTGATGAGTTTGGGATTCCGATTCTATGCTTCCTTCTTCCATCATTTATTTACAGTTGGATGTTATTATACATATGAAAACAGCTTTGGTAATAGATTAACAAGATATGGTACCTGAAAAGATTTAGCTAAGAAGTCTGACCAAATCCTATAACGATGATGATTGAGATTCTTTTGGGAATACCTTCCCCAAAGACCAATCTTGGTTTTATTATAGGGTTATTAAATTTTGGTCTTCCCCTATATATTATAACAACATGTGACCAGGATTAAACACTACTAATGTCTTCGGTTTTCACTGTAACCATCAAATCCGTTACACAATTTTATAACTGAACCTTTTTAAAATATTCATAGACCGTCGACTACAAAACTATATAAATTATTTGGTACACTTTTGACTTTCAAAACCTGTCACATATCTATATTTTTAGACATCTAAGCTTATACATTTAAGTTAAAAACAATTACAAACTCAATTAACTTCAGACCCACTTTCAATTCTTTTATAAAAACAACCAAAATTATGAAGACCATTTTATACATAAATATATGTAAATAGAACATTATTTTAATACTGTAGATTTATAATAATAAAACATTTGTCTCAAAAAGATTAACATTATTTTAAGGTATTTTTATCATGTTCATTTTATTATATATTACCCTCACTATATACGAGTAAATGGATCTATCGGTTCGACCACAAGTCTGACTCGGATATGAAAATTCAATGAAAATGTTGTACAAGACTGAAATAATAATAATAGAACAGCTTTTAAATATTATAGATATATAATAATACTTATAAATTTATTTAATATTTAGCTTTATGGTCAACAAAAAAATACCCACACTTCTTAAGCGCGGATCAAAATCTAGTTATACTATTAAAAGGAAAATATTTTTAAAAATCTACCTATGAAAAGTTGTTGCTTCTATTCATTAACTATTCATTATATTTTGGTCTTACCTTTATTTTCTCTAAAAATCAAAACAATAAATACATGATATACTTTTTAGAAATATCGTTGGTTTGTTTTCAATATTATATTTTCTGTCATTATCATTTATTTATTCATCTAAAAATTATTAAATATATTTTTGGTATAGTAATATCAATGAAATATATGTATCTCATTAATAACACGAACATGTGCAATATTCAAAGCATATTATTCAATTTATGTTCCTTATATATGTAACATAATTTATTGACCGATTGAACATATATTCATATTTTAATTTTAATCACTTTTTGATCATGTTTTTAAACTGTAAAATATTAGAATTTACATTTTATACAATTATAAAATTCTTGGACTTCTTATGTGTATTTATACTAAATTTTATACAATTATAATTTTTTATGCTTTATCAGATTTTTTAATAAATCAATTTTTATTAAATCCGAATTTTGTAATAACATATCAGTTGGTAGAATCTCTGATAGAATTCTACATGAAGAACATATGCCAATCCAGATTATATATGGCTATCGGGTTTATCAGTTCGACCACGGGTCAGGATCGGATAAAAACACTGCTTATATCTTAATTCGTCAATAAACCACATATGTACCCCCACTTAAAGGAGTTAACCAATTTGTAAAAATATAATACTTTTTCGCACTATTTAAATGTAGATGGATTGTTAGTCTTTAGCATTCGGTTTTGGTTTGAGCATTTTGAGTTTTGGTTTTCGAAATTTAGGACAGTTATTTACAAAATTTGGTTTGGTTTGATTTTAGTTGGGGTTTTTTCTTTGGCTCATTAGCAAAGTTGAGAATCGCCTAATATGCAGAAAATAAATTGGGTCCAATTAAGTTATGGTTCGATTCTGGTTTTCCAGATAATTACAAATTTATAGATAAAATTTTAGATAATTTGGGATTATCAGTTTAAATATCATGTAATTTCGGTTATTCGGATAAAAATATCAGATAATTCGAATAATTTTAATAATTTAAAGAATATTTTGGGGTAATTCGGTTTATATATAGTATTTTAAAATATTTGGTCGTTTAGAAATTAAATGTAATTAATATTAGTAAGTATATAATTTTATTTTAAAATTCACTTACCCTTTTGGTTCTTAGTTACTTATGAAATTCAGTTTATTTTTAGTTTCAGGATTTTCAGTTTTGTATAATTTAGTTCGTGGTTCTGAATAAATGGGATCAAATCTATACAATATATTATATAGAAACACATTTTTTTTTTTAATTTCAAAATCTAGTAATTCATTAAAAACCAGAACCAAAGGCTATGTGCGAAAAAATCTTAAACAACATATATAAATGAAACGGAGAGAGTTCTTAATGAATGAACTCAACTAATTTAATACTCTCTCTGTTTCAAAATACATGAAGTTTTAAGATTGTGCACAACTATTAAGAAACTTTTTTTTTATCTTAAAAATATCATTAAAATATAAATTAAAAGTTATTCAACCAATCACAAAACATACTACAAAATATCATTGGTTACACAGTTTTTGATAAAGTGAAAAAATGCATTGATATATGAAAACATTATCTATTTTGAAACATCAAAACCTCCCTAAAACATCATCTATTTTGAAGCGGAGGAGTAATATTATTTACCTGAAAAGCCTCCACAAAGCTGCTAAAGCTTGAATTTGGTGAGAGTACACCAGTGTGATTGCCCAATGAAGAGCAGTTACACGAAGCTGGGACTCCCATCAACCACACAGAACCGGATTGCAATATATCATCGTTGGTAAACTCCTTTGCAAAGTGGAATATCCACGAGCAGACAGGTCTGGTGTGAAACAATAGAGGTAGTAGACCAATCAAATTCCCCAAAACAAGATCAACAGCAATGGCCGACCATGTAGTATGTCTTTGCAGTGATGCTTTCTCTGCATGTTCCACACAGGTTATGGACATTGTGAAACCCAGAAGAATTGTCATTAATCTATAAATACATACACAAAAAAAATATGACCAAATCAGAGACACGTAAAAAGCAATGAGTATGTGATGGAACCTACTTCATGTCATTCTCTTGAAGGAAGATTGGCCAATATAAGATCTGACAACTGCGTACTCTGAGGTTGATCAACGTGTTTTTGAGTACCCTCCTTGAGAAAATTGGAAAACTTGAAAGTAGAGAGAAGAATTGGATAAGGCTGTAATAAAGAGTTGATAGAGAGCTCAAAAGTGCGGCGAGTGACCACCATGTCAAAGAAGATATCCTGAAAATTAAGTTGAAAGCAGCTTAAACAACAAACAACAAAGACAAAGGAAGAAGTGAACAAGTAAAGTAAAAAGTCACGAGAGCTTACAAGTAACTAATAGCAAAGTTGTTGAGGAGAAGTCTCCACCTGCGTGGATAGCTTCTTATAGGCAAGCTTGGCAGCTGAAGCGCAATTTATGGAAAGAATCACAGTTTCCTGGGTTCATAAGAACAAATATAACATTAGCAACAAGTAGAGAAAGTAATAAAACAAAGAAAAGTTCTTTTGGAAACTAAACCATGTCAATCAGAGGCTGCCTCTTGTGAAGAGCATGAACCCATTTTGGTTTCTTAAGAGGAGCTTTTCTCTGAGGAGAAGAACTCACCGGAGTGTCATAAACTATAACCTGACATGTCCATGTATGTAGAGTCATGTAAGGCAGAGATGCCCTAAAGGAGAGAGACCTTTGGCTAACCTTTTTACCCAAGTCACACGAAATAAAGTCCGGTTATTTGAGTTTTAAAAATCTTACCGAAATTTGTAACTTTGGTTTAATTTTGTTAAAATTTTGGGTTAATTAGATTAGTTCGGTTTAAAATTTGGTTAGTTTGATTTCGTTCTTTGTTATGGATTGAATATTTTTTTTTAAAAGAAAAATCCAAAAAAGAGATAACAGATTGCCTAACCAAACAAAAAAATAAATTTCTTTTTTTAGAAAACTTACCAAATCGAACTAAATTTCTAACCTAACCATCCAACCGAAATTTTGGTTCGGTTTGGTTCGATTCGGTTCAAAATTAGCAATTTTAAACAAATCTAAACTCCATCCACATACGGCGTCGTATTTGGTAAGTCCACCTTCGGCTCGTGACGCGTGCGGTGCTTTGAAAAGCTAGGGCTGTTCAATATGACAAAACCGAACCGTACCGAACCGAACCGAACCGTACCGAACCGAAATAGATAATATGGTTTGGATTTGGTATATACCATACAAACCGAATGAATATGATTTTTAAAAAACTGTAGGATTTGGATATGGTTCGGTATATAACCGAATAAACCGAATAAAACCGATTAAAAAATAGAAACATGTAAATATGTATATATTTTATAACAACATATGAAAATCATAAGTTAATTTTTTTGCTAATAACTATTACCATATTTTTTACAGTAATAAAATAGTTCTGATTTGTAAAACACTTGAACTATAATTAAATAACAATTCATCGCAAATGTGCTTCTTATTTTCTTAGTCTTCTTTTGATCTTTTTGCTTTAATTTAGCATTGACTAAATTGAAATAAAGATTATAAATTTGATGATAACAATTAGTGGAAATTCTTCACAATTTTTTTTATCTATAAACGAATAGAGTTTCGTGTTTAATAGAAGAAACATGACTTTGGTGAACGCTAAATATGAAAGAATATAATAACTTATTTCTTGTGCTTCGTGCTTCTGTTTTATTTTTTATTTTTTATTTTTATTATCAAAATTTTGAGCTTTGATTTTAATTATAGATTTGATTATTTTATTAGATGATAGAAACATTTTTTATTTTTGTTCTTTTATTTAAACTTATAATATTTTTTTAATAAATGAATGTGTTGACAACAAAACTCTAAAATTCATATAATATGATCTCGAAATAAAGAATTATGGTGTTTGGTATAAAACCGAATAAACCGAAAACCGACGGTATATAAACCGAACCGAACCGAAGTAAATATGGATTTAAAATGATAGTTATATTTTACTAACCGAAATATCGAAAAACCGAAAAAACCGAACCGAAACTGAACCAATATCCGGATTGAAGACCCCCTGTGAAAAGCTAAAGAGACTTTCAACTTAAGCAAAAAGTCTAGAAAAGCAAAATCCAGAGAGGCGGGGAGAGCCAACGGATCCGCCATGACAGCTCGCAAGAGAACCTCTTCAGTCACTAATTCGGAGAATCCACTACCGCCGCCGAAGAAGACGACCATTGCTTCCGCAGATGATTTCCATCTCGCACCGCCGAAACTAGGCGTGATCTTCGTGATCTCCTCGCTCCTCTGCTCGCTCTACCTCTACCTACTCTGTTTCCACTACAATGTCGATAGCGAGCTCAAGCGTCCGATCCTCATCAACGCTGGGCTTAGCTTGGTGGGTTTCTTCGTTACACTCAAGCTGATTCCTGTGGCTGCTCGATATGTTCTGAGGCGTAACATGTTTGGTTTCGATATCAATAAACGTGGCACTCCTCAAGGAGATGTTAAAGTGTAAGTCTTTACTTTGTCTCCTTTAGTTGTTTTGGTTTCAGTGGAAGTTTCTGTTGAAGTCTAGGCTTGATTTAATCTCATTTGACTTCTGTTTGTGTGGTCGGATTAGTTTATTTATGTTAAAGTTTAAGTCTTTACCTCTTTAGATTTGTCTCCTTTAGTTGTATTGGTTTCAGCTTAGTTTTAGTGTTTGAAATGGATGTTCTGTCGAAGTCTAGGCTTGATTTGAACTCTGTGTCATTTGACATCTGACTTCTGCTTGTTTGGTCGGATTAAAGAGTTTTGGTGTGCTGAGTTTCACCATTTTCTCACTTTTTGTTCTTCTTTTTTTTCTTTGTAGGCCTGAGTCTTTGGGAATAGCTGTGGGTATTGTCTTCTTGATTGTGGCGATTATATTTCAGTTCTTTAACTTCACTGAAGATTCGTTGGTAAGTGTGATGTACTCTGATCTACAAGCTTGATCATTCATTTCTTTTGGCTGAATGGGTCATTGTTTATGTGTAAGCCCTGTTGTTGTTATGTGAATTGTAATATTTAGTAGCTCTTAGCTCATTTATTACTTTTTGAAGACACATTTTCATCAATCTGGCTGTGCAGTGGCTTGTGGAGTACAATGCAGCACTGGCATCTATTTGCTTCATGATCTTGCTTGGGTTTGTAGATGACGTCCTTGATGTTCCCTGGAGAGTGTAGGTGCACTTCTTATAATTGTTTGATTAATTTCTACATATTAATTCTTTTTTAAAATACGCAGGAAGCTTCTCTTACCATCATTTGCAACCCTTCCACTGCTAATGGCTTATGCTGGACATACAACTATCGTTATACCAAAACCTCTAGTTTCTTATGTTGGCCTAGAGATACTTGATCTAGGTACAATTCTTCCTTTTTGCGATTATTTTAAAACTGATTTTACTTATTTGTATTGTTCTCATGGCAGGAAGGATATATAAGTTATACATGGCGTTATTGGCTGTCTTTTGCACCAACTCTATAAACATTCACGCTGGTCTGAACGGCCTTGAGATCGGTCAAACCGTTGTTATTGCAGCTGCTGTAAGTTCTGCAATAAAAAATGCGTTGAAACTCCTTAGTACCATTTTCCTTTATGTATGATGCATCTCAGTTACTTGCAGATCTTGGTACACAACGTTATGCAAATCGGAGCATCTGTGGATACTGAGTTTCGCCAAGCTCATGCCTTCTCTATATATCTTACTCAACCGTTGATGGCAACATCCTTGGCAATGCTTGCTTATAATTGGTAATCCTTTCTAAGTCTTTTCTCTGGAATACTTTTGACTTTTCTTTAGCTGAAGCTAATGCTTTCCTCTAACCACATTGATGTCCTTTCTTTCATGTTGTTAGGTACCCTTCTGCAGTTTTTGTTGGAGACACTTACACAGTCTTTGCAGGAATGACTATGGCAGTTGCTGGCATTCTGGGTCACTTCAGGTGTAGACCTTGTTTCCCCTCTTCTCAGTTTCATCATTTACTGTTTTGCATCTAACTAAAGTGTTGAATCCTCCAACTAACTAACTTAATTCTCCTTTGCAGTGAAACCCTCCTAATCTTTTTTCTTCCTCAAGTGCTGAATTTTCTGTTGTCTCTTCCACAGGTTTGATCCCTCTCACACTTTCTTCTACTTTTCAGTTTCTTATTAAGCATCAAAATTGATATTGTGTAACTCTTTAGCTTGCTGGCATTGTGAAATGTCCACGGCATCGTCTCCCCAAGTAAGCTATTTTTTTCCCTCTGTAACATAGTTGCAGAGCCGACAACACATGACTCTTCCTCTCTCTCTTTTGAACCAGGTTTGATCCTGCTACGGGACTATTAACGGGAACAAAAGATGGGACGCTCGTCAACGTTTACTTGAGGATTTTTGGTAGAAAATCAGAAAAGTCTCTTTGTATTCATCTTCTTGTTTTCCAGGTAAGCTTGTTAATGCCCGTTTATCTCTATTTACAAGTTGGCTTGTTGCTACTTGCCAGAGAGAGATTACAAATTGGGTTTTGTGTGTTCTGTTGCAGGCACTAGCTTGCGCCTTCTGTTTCCTGCTTAGGCATTTTCTTGCTGGTTGGTACAAATAAAATCTTTGCAACATGAAGAATCTTTAAGCGGTTCCTCGTTTTATCTCTGTCTTCACGAATCATAGTCATTTTGTTTTGATATCCAATAGCATCATCATTTTAGTTCATTTACAAAGATAGTTTCACTCCTTAACCGAGACCAAGGCGAGAAAAAATCTTAAAAATATCAGTATATTCGGATTTTGTAGCATGTTTGAATCTAATTTAAAGAGAGACTTAACCGGGGATTGAAGCCAATGTGTGAATCAAAACCATTTGTCTTGGAGCGTCTATCATTGCATAAACCCATATATAGTATTCTATAATGGGTGAATTTGACATTTGATACTTATCATCAATGATGTGTCTTCTATAATGGACGAATTTGACATTTGATACTTATAATAAATTACGAAAAATATAATGGATCAGCAAATTAAAAAGGTGGATGAACACATCGTGATCATCTAGTGATTTCTACTAAATGAGGAATCGCTTTGTTGGTTTATGTCAAAGATTGATTCTCTTAGTGTGAAACTGCTAGTTCCACATGTAGTCAGGTGGGTGGATTTTTAACTCCCACGTACGGACTTATCTGCCGTGGGTTCTGAAGCTTAACAACGTTTGAAAACGTAAAAGAAATAGAACCAAACTTAAAAGCAACACAGAAAAAAAATCATCTCCTATTATCAAGCCTTGATCCTGAGATATCAGAACAATTATTCACTAGCCTGATATCAAAATCCAACAATAAATAAGTCTCGGTAACTCTCTCTGGCCTCCTTGGAGTTCCAGTCTTCGAATTCACAGTTTGTATCAAATTCTTTACATAAGTTCTTGCGTTATACACACTCGCAGCGGTTCCTCCCGCTGTCGGCCAACCGCTCTCCGACACCACGATCTTCACTGCTCCGCCCCTTAATTTCTCCAATGCCACGTAGGCAGTGTCCAGGAGTGCGACGAAGAGGTTTATCCCGTATGTGTTTGTCCTGTCAGTGACTACAGTCTCACTTGGAGTTAACAAAGCGTATTCCAAACGGACGTCTCTCATGTTGTTAGCGTAGGTGAAGTAAGTGTAGATATTTACGAGCAGAGGAGATTTCTTGCTCACCAAGAAATTTATCACCGGCGCAATAAAGATCCGAAAATTCGGTGTGAACGATCCGCTCGAGGGCGGAAACCCACTAAGATCGGCAATAAACAAGTTTAAATAGACAATTTAATATGATATATCATCAATAGGTTAAGAAAGATAACTGAACCTGCCCTGTCGGAGAAGGAAGCGAGTAGGAAGCTGAGAATAAGCAATAATAGTGGTATGGAGACTAAGCAACCCGATCGATGATGAGACATCTTCAACAAATAACAATGAAAAGATGATGTTAAGATGCGCCGATTTTGTTTTATTAATCCAAAATTAAGAGTAAATGGGTGACTGGTCAATGAAATCAAACAAAGTCATCCAGTCATATCATTCACTAGTTTTGGAATGTTATCCAAGTTCATGAATAAATGTATGCTTTGAAAAGTCTGAAAGTGTGAACTTTTCTATACATGTAGCCATGAATGGCCAAAATTATTTTGGACCCTAGGGAAAGTTTTTTTGAGAAAAAGACAAAAATAGTACTAAATCAAGTTTATGTTCCCAAACTAGCACTCAAGGTCAAAAGTCACAAAAATAACACTTAATGTTTTATCAAAAGTCACAAACTTGTGGTTTAGAGTTAAAGAGTGGGGTTTAGGATTTAGGGTTTAGGGTTTAGGGTTTAGGGTTTAGAGTTTAGGGTTTAGATTTTAGGGTTTAGGGTTTAGGGTTTAGGGTTTAGGGTTTAGAGTTTAGGGTTTAGGGTTTATGGTTTAGGGTTTAGGGTTTAGAGTTTAGGGTTTAGGGTTTAGAGTTTTGAGTTGAGAAATGAGGTTTTGGGGGTAAGATTTCAAATTTTGAAAAATAAAAAAATTAAAATTTTCAAAGGATAAACTTAGAAAAGTGCTATTTTGGTCATTTTAGTTTTTGAGTGTTATTTTTGTGATATAAACTTAGAAATGTGCTATTTTGGAGATTTGCCCAAGTTTTTTGGGTCTTTTAAGTTTGCTTTTTAATATATTTTTTTGCGTTTTCATAAATAAAACTTTATTTTTTTTTGTAAAGTTTTCTTTTGGTAGATAAGATTTTTATTATGGAACCAAAATAACATATACATATATACGTACATATATTAATATATATATGAAAAAGACATATACATATATACAGTTTTGTATGGAGTTTTTTTTTGGGCAAATCTCCAAAATAGCACATTTCTAAGTTTATATCACAAAAATAGTACTCAAAAACTAAAATGACCAAAATAGCACATTTCTAAGTTTATCCTTTGAAAATTTTAATTTTTTTATTTTTCAAAATTTGAAATCTTATCCCCAAAACCTTATTTCTCAACTCTAAACCCTACACCCTAAACCCTAAACTCTAAACCCTAAACCCTAAACCATAAACCATAAACCCTAAACCCTAAACTCTAAACCCTAAACCCTAAAATCTAAACCCTAAACCCTAAACCCTAAACCCTAAAATCTAAACCCTAAACCCTAAACTCTAAACCCTAAACCCTAAACCCTAAATCCTAAACCCTAAACCCTAAATCCTAAACCTCACCTTTTAACTCTAAACCCTAAGTTTGTGACTTTTGATAAAACATTAAGTGCTATTTTTGTGACTTTTGACCTTGAGTGCTAGTTTGGGAACAAAAACTTGATTTAGCGCTATTTTTGTCTTTTTCTCTTTTTTTTTCTTCAATTTTGTTTAGTTATTGACATAAAGGATTGAGCTGGACCGTCGCACTCCATGTCTCCCTAGGAAGCGATCCTGGATGTAGGATTCAATAGGGCCAAACCAGCTTGACACAAAAAAATCTTACTGTTAAATGGAAGGCATCGTCCACCTTCTCAAAGTCAAAACTCAATCTCAAATTCTATAAAAAAATATTTAAAGAAAAAAATAAGCTGGATCAAATAGCTAATCAGAGGGAATTGTGAATCAGTAATCTTCTAGAGCAAATGTGGTAATAAATTATGTTAAACATAAAAATAATTA
Source organism: Brassica napus (assembly GCF_020379485.1). Classification (NCBI taxonomy): domain Eukaryota; kingdom Viridiplantae; phylum Streptophyta; class Magnoliopsida; order Brassicales; family Brassicaceae; genus Brassica; species Brassica napus. The sequence continues at coordinate 33,474,763 of NC_063447.1, read as the reverse complement.
GACATATAATATCCAACTTTCTCCAAATAGTGGATCTTTCCCTACACACCCCACGGCATACTACCTAAAGATTAAATGCGATGATTACTTGCATTTTGGAATCATGGTAAAAGCCGGCAATCACAAATCTATTGCGGACCACTGAATTTATCCTAACGTCGTTAGACAAACTAGCCATCATCAACAGTACCGGCCCTGATAGCAAGCATTGGAAGCTCCAGCTTCCAGCCCAACATAATATATATGTTTTAACGGCCGTAGTTTGACAATTAGTTGTCTACAGCGTAATGGTAGTCAAGGTGTGTATAGTTCAAAGGTAGTTACTTCGAATCTACATGCCTGCAAAAAATTTTAAATTTTGATAATATACTTACTATCACGGCCCTCAATTTTTTTTAGCTTCTGGTCCTTGCATTCAATGGGCCGGCACTATTCATCAATTATGGTGAGATGGCTTTTGGTACTAATAGTTCTTGAAATCATCAATGGCACTTTAGCTATCTCTCCTTAGACGATACTTTCCGAAAGTTCTGAAGTTTTTCTATAGAGGAAACATTATAGCCATAATCAATTATGTGTGTTTATATTTCGGTGTAGAGGTGTAGAGCCGTTCGGATATTTCTGTACTTCGGGTCAGGTTCGGGTATTTTTAGTTCGGATTCGGTTATTTCAGATCGGGTTCGGATATTTAGATTTTGAAAAAAAAATTAAAATTTTCATTTCTCAAATTTCTTATATTTATAAATATAATTTTCACTTAACTAATTTTTTTATTTTTAATAGATTAAATGGTTAATACATTTGGATATAACATTTTGAAACTAAAAAGACATTAATCTGGTTATTGTTTTTAAATTTTGGATGTAATTTTTGTCAATTCTTGAAATAAAAAGTTTGACATGCATTTTAAGTGAGTAGCAAATCATTTTCTCCGTAATTGTATGTATATCACATGAACTTAAAGTATGTGTAGCATCAATATAAATATTTTATATAAAATGAGAGATGTAAACTAGAAATATAAGATTAATTATACATATGTTCGGTTATCTTCGGATATCCATTCGGATTCGGATATTACCCGTTCGGGTTTGGATATCCAATCTCTCCTAATTTGATACCCATTCAGATATTTTGCTACTTCGGTTCGGGTTTTTCGGATCGGGTTCGGGTTCGGGTGCGGCTTTAGATATCGGGTAAAGTGCTCACCCCTAGTTTCTGTAATGGTTAAATTTGGCATTTGATACTCAGAAAAGGACAATACTGTAAAGAATATAATGAATTGGTAAATGAAAATGTAGTGGATACTGGATAACCAAGCATTTAAGGGAACACTCATATACATCTATTCTATACTATTAAAATTGAAGTACATTTTTTGAGGTCTCCTTGATTTTTGATAGTATTTACAAATGTTCCATTAACTTTTAAGTTAAAAATACAATTAATAGAAACAATTATTCAACAAAAAAATAGGTAAGGGAATTATTGACTAACAAATATGATTTTCCTTATATGACAATATTTCCTAAAACTACTCTTTCATTTAGTTAATGATAATGTTATTTACATCTATGTTACATGTAAACGGAAGCGGGTACATGGAAGCAGAAGCGGAAGTGGGTATGGAAGCGGAAGCGTAAGGAAGCGCATAAGCGAGATTTTTGAAAAAACTAGAAAGCAGGTACGTGTTGGAAGCGTTTCCATATATATATATATATAAGAAATTTTAAAAAATTATAGAACTAAAAATTATATGATTTAAATTTAAAATAAATAATTTATTCATTTATAATAATTTTGAAATGATTTCATATTAAAACTGTGAAAATACACATAAATAAAAATTAAAATAAATTATTATATTAATTATTTTTAATACTTTATAATTAATTGACATTATATATTTGAATATATGATTTAACTTTAATAAAAACCTCAATTCATAAAGATAATTTATAGTATTAATTTTAATATTTTAATATTTCTATTCTTTCTATTCAATACTATTAAGATTTAGATTTTATATAAATTAAAAACTATAATTTTATATTTTTATTGATATAAGATAATGTCATTTTTTTAAGAATGAAAGCGTAATTTCAAAACGGAATCGTAAGCTTCCAACGTTTTAAGAATTAAAGAGAATATCTTAGAAGCATTTTGGAAGCGAGATTTCGTAAGCTTCCACAAGGTTCCGATTTCGTTTCCGGTTCCGAAGCGGAAAGTGGACGTCCGATGAAGCTTCCGTGCAACATGTAGATTTACATTTAGTTAATTCACATGTACGTACCTTTTCATGAGAACATATTTAGTGTTTTTATATGTATAAACATATTGTATTTAGTGTTTTATATGTATAAATCCACTTTCATTTAAGTTAATAAATATACCTAAAACGTCCAATTTAGCTTAAATTATCCATTGTACACTACTAAAACTTAAAGGGTCAATATAAATAGTATAGTTAAGTACTAAATTTGATAAACTTAAAATTTGATAATAATGTAGGACAATTAGTTGTATTTTCATAAATTTTATGAAATTAAAATTATCAAAATAAAACTGTAAAAATTAATCAGTGGGTTAAAATTGTAGACATTTAAACAAAATTATAGCGTTAAATAAGTAAAAGAAACTACATCGGAAAAAAAATTAATATTGAAAAACAATTACACACATTTACATTATGGTAGCAAATTAATTCAATTTAGCAAATAAAATATCATGGGCTTTCAAATTTTATACATCTACATAAAACACATAATATATTTTGTTTTATACAATTTAAAATAAGTATGAAATATATAAACTATAGAATATAAAATTTAAAAGTTATAAAAATAAAATTTTCAAAATCTAGTATATAATTAATAACCTCATCGTATTAATGAATATTCCTTTTTGTTATGAAAATATTAATGAATATTCTTATACATGTGTGAAATATACATTATGGTCTCAATATCAAGTCGTAGGCTCGTAGCTACCTCATCGTCGTACAAAAGATGATGAAAAAAAAATTAAATTAGTTTAAAACTCAGACCACAAATTAAGATTGATGTTTGAACGGGATTAAGTCGACTAGATTGAAAGAAGTCGGAAATGGGATGACTAAAGACTTTTTATTAGATTCGAACCAAAAGGTTACAAGAGTGACATGAAAGTGAGAAAGACGGTCTAGAAAGCTAAAAGCAACAAGATCAAAGAGATCACTAAAACCCTAGATCCAGCCGCTCAGTGTGTAAAATCCCAAAGTCCCTTTTCTTGTTGCTTCCTCTCCCCTTTTTATAGGTCTCCTGTCCTTGATGCCCTAATTTCGTACCTCTTTGGGCCTTGATGCGAGAGGCCGAGTATACGGGCCTCGTCAAAGTTCCCTCCAAGCCGGGTAACAACAAAAATAGACGCCGTGTTGATGATGGCTTTGCTTAGATGCCGATTTCGGTTGAGGTCATGTCTGAATGTTTCAGCTAAATATTTAAAAGTTTTTGTTTGCTATGAACGAACAACTTCATATATATATATTTTAAACAACTCCCATTACATTATTGAAACAGCTGAAGTAAAAACAATGGTTAAGGCTCATTACTCCTCATTATTACAAAAAATTCAGCACATTTTTAATACACTTACCGCAAATAGACAAATACCAGTTACCGCATCACTGCTTTACTAGCCCTTGCTTCTTCAAGAAGTCTCTCCAAGGAAGTTAGTTGAAACTAACACCATATTTAAGCTGTTTAGTAGTAGGAAGAAACAGCCCAAAGTACCTCTCAGTCTCATCATTCGGCTTCTCATTCTCATCGAACATGGCGAATATGTAAGTCTCTATAGCTTTCCCTGGCCTTCTCGGAGATCCATTCTTATTAACATGTAGTCTCAAATTGTTAACATAAGCCTCCGCATTCGGCACACTTGCCCCGGGTCCTCCCTGCTGTTGGATAATTCCAAGCTTGTGGAAACTTAACATATTATTAGATGTTTAATATGTTAAGATAAACACAATAAGGAAACCTAGAAATAGGAAAAGGAAGTTTCTATTTAGGTTAGGTTTGTGTTTTCCATATCCCACATGTTAAAGGGAATTGTCTTTCATATAAATATAGGTCTAATGGAGAGGTGTTCCATATGATCTGAGAGAAACATATTGAGAGCTTTAGTTTTGAGTAGTTTCTAAAGCTAATAAGAAAAGTTGTTCTTATAACTCTTTGTGTTTCTAAGAGATCTGAATTGGTATCAGAGCCTCAGGTTGGAGACTCGATCTAAGCTTAAGTTGTACCTTAAGATCCTGGTGCTTGTGAACAAGAGATCGCGACGGCAAGATGGCTGACGTGACTAGGGCTCCACGCACGAAGGATTTTGGATCTACATCCATCCAATGTCCGATGTTGTCACCGACAAACTACACAGTTTGGTCGATGAGGATGAAGGTTCTACTACGTGTTCATGAAGTGTGGGACACAATCGAACCCGGTTCAGATGATCAAAAGAAGAACGATGTTGCGATAGCTCTTTTGTTTCAATCTGTTCCAGAGACTTTGATTCTCCAGGTGGGAGAACAAACCGCATCAAAAGAGATCTGGAATGCCATCAAGTCGCGACACCTAGGAGCTGATCGTGTAAGGGAGGCGAGACTTCAGACGTTGATGACGGAGTCTGATAGGTTGAAGATGGATGATGCAGATACGGTCGATGACTTCGCGGGGAAGATATCGGGCCTATCATCCAAAGCAACCTCGTTGGGAGAAAACATAGAAGAATCCAAGATGGTCAAGAAGTTCTTGAAGGGTCTTCCAAGACACAAGTATATCCAGATCGTAGCATCACTTGAGCAAGTCCTAGATCTCAACTCGACGGGGTTTGAAGACATAGTTGGAAGGCTTAAGGCGTACGAGGAGCGTGTAGGAGAAGAAACTCAGAAAGAAGACCAAGGGAAACTGATGTTTTCGAACAATGAAGAGCATAGTCAGAGGGGCTATGAGAATTCCCGTGGTAGAGGAAGAGGACGGAACGGTAGAGGCAGAGGTCGAGGTAGGTCACACAACCAAAACCGTGCATCACACACCGAAGATAACAACTCGAAGAAGAATCGTTCAAAGCTGATATGTTGGAGATGTGACAAGCCTGGTCACTACGCAACTGTCTGTCCCGAAAAGAAAGAGAAGAATCAAGAAACCAACCTAAACGAGACAGAAGAGGCTGATGCACTCTATGTACACGAGGTGGTGTTTTTGAACGAAGATAAGGTGATTCCGAAGAATCTTGATATCGACAAAGGCAGTGCAAGTGTCTGGTATTTGGATAATGGAGCGAGCAATCACATGACAGGGAACAAGGAGTTCTTTTCGAGTTTGAATCTCAACACCAAAGGGAAGGTGAAGTTTGGTGATGGATCGTGTGTTGACATTGTAGGAAAGGGTGTGGTTACCTTTGTGTGCAATACTGGAGAGAAGAAGGCACTCAAGGACATATACTACATACCCGATCTGAAGCACAATATATTGAGTCTTGGGCAAGCAACAGAAAACGGATGTGAGGTTAACATGAAAGATGTCTACTTAACGCTCACAGATTCGCATGGAAGGTTGCTAGTTCGTGTGACAAGATCTCCAAACCGTCTCTACAAGACCCCTATGGAGATAAGCTACCCGAAATGTTTACATGTCAGGGACGTAGATGCTACATGGAGGTGGCATGCTCGACAAGGACATATATGCTATGGAGTGATGAACAACATGGTAAGGAAGGAGATGGTCGTAGGAATGCAGAGTGTAACACACGAAGAAGGCGTGTGTGACACATGTCTCGCAGGGAAGCAAACGAGACACTCATTCCCGAGTGTAACACACGAAGAAGGCGTGTGTGACACATGTCTCGCAGGGAAGCAAACCAGAGACTCACTCCTGACTAAGGCCATGGTTCGTACATCAAAGCCATTAAGATTATTGCTTGGAGATTTGAGTGGACAAACCGCACCACCAACGACAGCAGATAATCATGAGGCATTCTATCGGTTCAAAAGATCTCATACCGATAGAGGAGGAGAGCTTGCCTCAGCTATGTTCAATCTAGGTTGCACCGATAGAGGAGGAGAGGTTGCCTCAGATGTGTTCAATCTAGGATGCACCAATAGAGGAGGAGAGATTGCCTCAGATGAGTTCAACTTATCTTGTGAAGAAGATTGGGTTGAAGCTATGGAAGACGAGTTGGAGTCTATCACAAGAAACAAGATATGGGAGCTTGTAGATAGACCAACTGGTTCTGAGAAGAAAGGAGAAGAGGATCGAGTTTGTGTGTTACACAAGACGTTGCATGTGTTACGTCAGGCACCCAGAGCATGGAGTGTGAAACTTGATCAGGTTCTCAAGGATATGAGATTTGAGAAGTGCACGAAGGAACCATCAGTGTACTGCAAGACTGAAGGAGAAGACGTCTTGATCATTGCCATATACGTTGATGATCTATTTGTGACAGGAACTTCACTTAAGGTGATTAGGCAATTCAAGGAGGAGATGTCTAAGAAGTTCGAGATGTCAGATCTAGGTAAGCTAACGTACTACCTTGGCATAGAGGTGATTCAAGGAGCAGACGGAATCAGAATAAAACAACAGAGGTATGCTCAAGGAATCCTGCGTGACACAAAGATGGAAGCGTGTAACGCAACTCAAATTCCAGTGGAGGCGAATTTGAAGATCTCAAAAGCTGAAGATGAGCGAGAGATATATGCTACCGAGTTCAGAAGAATCATAGGATGTTTGAGGTATCTGCTTCTCACAAGACCCGACCTGTGTTACGCAGTAGGTGTTCTTAGCCGATACATGCACAATCCGAGAGACTCTCACGGACAAGCCATCAAGCACATATTGCGGTATGTGAAAGGAACAACAAACTACGGTCTGTTCTTCAAGAGAGATGGGTCAAGGAGTGTCGTTGGTTATAGTGACAGCAGTCACAACATTGATCTCGATGAAGGGAGGAGCACGTCAGGTCATGCATTCTACTACGGTTCATCACTGATCACTTGGACATCGCAGAAGCAGCAGACAGTTGCATTGTCATCATGCGAAGCAGAATTCATGGCAGCAACAGAAGCAGCGAAGCAAGCTATATGGATCAAGGAATTGTTGAGTGAGATACTAAGCAAAGAAGGCGAGAGAGTCAAGCTTAGGATCGACAACAAATCAGCCATTGCTCTAACCAAGAATCCAGTTTTCCATGGAAGGAGTAAGCATGTACTCAAGAAGTATCACTTCATTCGTGAGTGTGTGGAGAACGGGCATATCGAAGTGGAGCATGTGCCGGGTGTTGAGCAGAAGGCTGACATCCTTACCAAGCCATTAGCAAGGATTATGTTCAAGCAAATGAGGAGCTTAATCGGAGTTCAAGAAATTGATCTCCCTAATTCAAGTTGGAATTAAGGGGGTGAATGTTGGATAATTCCAAGCTTGTGGAAACTTAACATATTATTAGATGTTTAATATGTTAAGATAAACACAATAAGGAAACCTAGAAATAGGAAAAGGAAGTTTCTATTTAGGTTAGGTTTGTGTTTTCCACATCCCACATGTTAAAGGGAATTGTCTTTCATATAAATATAGGTCTAATGGAGAGGTGTTCCATATGATCTGAGTGAAACATATTGAGAGCTTTAGTTTTGAGTAGTTTCTAAAGCTAATAAGAAAAATTGTTCTTATAACTCCTTGTGTTTCTAAGAGATCTGACCTGCGTGGGCCAACCACTCTCCGACACCACGACTTCCAACGATCCCCCGCCCGTTTTCTCTAACGCAGCGTAAACTGAGTCGAGATTGGCGTCGAAGAGGTTTTGGTAATGGTGCTGGTTGTTGGGGTCATTTTTTTTTTTTTGCTAAACTGTAAATATCATATATGAAGATAGATTCTACAAAAAGTATTATCTTGGTTCTGAACCATCTTGACAAAAAAGAGAAAAACAAGATGGGTCAACATTTTAAACTAGAGACTAAGGACTTATCGAAGCCACATAGCCATAAGATCTCTGAATTTCTTATACTTCCTTCTAGCGGAGATAACGTTTCTCAGCTCTTTGTCAATGTTCCTGAAGACCGCAATCGCCTGGAGAGAGATCTGGTTATGGATTAAGTTATTCGGTTGTTGGGGTCATTGAATTCATTATTGCTCGGTTTGAACAGAGCGAACTCTAAAGAGACGTCGCCGTTCTTGTAGCCGAAGTAAGTGTAGATATTCACGAGCAGAGGAGATCGCTTGCTTACCAAGAAACCTACCACCGGTTGGAGAAAGTTTAAAAACTCATCACTGAATCTTCCGCGCGACGGAGGATACGTGTCCGTGAAGGCTCCCATGAATGTAGTCGTGGAGACCTTGATATTGCTGAGACCTGCTGCGGAAAGCGCTCTATCAATGTTTTGCATAGCCTGGATACCGTCCCAGCCCCACCTGGCCCCCTGGGCATCACCTCGTTTCCGACCGAGATGTACCTGAATCTGACATCGTTGTACTTCTGGACGTTGTCTCGGACCCATGTGCTGGCCTCCGTTTGGCTATCTGCGATACGTTGTAAGTCGCCATTGGGAATGTCGAGGATAGCTCGATGTTGGAGCCACGGAGAGCGTCGAGAGCATTAGGGTTGGGACCGTACATCCGCATTCGCCGGATGTTATACTGCTTGTACATAGCCACAGCTTCCGAATTACTTGGTAGGTTATTTCCATACTCCCCGTAGCATACTCCGATTTGTCCAGCTAGTAATAAAATTCATTCAATATAATATAATTAATAAGGTTATAGAAGATGATTAAAAGATGACTAAACCTGTGGTGTCGAAGAAGGACGCCATTAGAAGGCTGAGAAGTAACATCAACATTGGTGATAATGCTAACATCCTAACCTCAGACATTTTCATGAAATAATAAAGAAGACGTTATAATGTGGTTTTCTTTCTGTTATACTTTGAGTTTTTTGATATGTTTGAATCGTACCATTTTGCGCCTATTTATAATGCGAGCCCGGGGGTTCATGTCAGTCAATGCATGTAAACCATTAACAAATACAATCACATATAAAGTCTACGATTGTGAGTTCTCCACACAAGGACAATAGCTAGGTCAATGTACCCAGAGATTGAAGAGTCAAATGAGATGGCATGAATCGGTTTTTTAAAATACTCAAATTTGAGTGGTTGTGTTTTTCTAGTAATAGGTTGGATCATGGTATTATGGTATTATTATGAGCCGTCGTTAATCATACGTCAATCTCGTGTGAGCTAATATTAACTGTTCCTTTACGTTATTAATTATAGATTTTAGACCACTAAGATTAGACTATTCTTGGAGCTAGCCATCACTGGCACTTTCATACACGCACGTTAGACTTAGACACTAAGAGCATCAGCATTGCTGAACCCCCCATTGGAGTTCACCCAATTTTTTTAATATTTTTTGGTGGGGCCATAAATAGTTATGAACATGTATTTGTTGTTTTCTGCATTAGTGAATCCGAAGAAGGAGTTCATAAGAATAAAATAATAATATAAATTAAAAAAAAAATTAGAAATAATTCAGAATACATGAATAAAATATTAAAATATATTATAAAATTTTGAAATTTTTTTATTCAATACATTAAGAGTAGATTACATAAATAGAGAAATTCAAAAACATACAAAACTTATTCATCTTCATCACCAAACTTTTGCCAAATATTTTCCACTAAATCAGCTTTCAATCGAGCATGCTTCTCTAAATCTCGAACTTCTCTGCGGATGCCTAACATATCACCGACATGAATACTATCTCTGCTTCTCACCCTTGAACTTCTGCTGGACTCTCCTGACTCAGACTCAGATGTATTAATTTGAGCGTATCCGTGTCGTTCGTTCTCTACTATCATATTGTGCAATATGACACAAGTTTTCATTATCTTTCCTATCTTTGCCTTGTCCCATTGTAGAGCTGGGTTTTTAACAATTGCAAACCTCGATTGCAATACTCCAAAAGCCCGTTCGACATCTTTTCTGGCGGATTCTTGCTTTTCAGCAAATTTCTCGGCTTTACGACCTTGAGGAAGTGTGATGGATTGGATAAATGTTGCCCAATTTGGATAAATTCCGTCAGTAAGATAGTAGGCCATACAATAAGTGTGGTTGTTGACCTTGAACTTAACTTTAGGTGCTCGACCATGTAAGATGTCATCAAAAACATGTGACCGATCTAGAACATTGATATCGTTGAGGGTACCTGGTAAGCCGAAAAATGCGTGCCATATCCAAAGATCTTGTGCCTCATAAAAACAAAAGAAAAGTTCGTATTTTACCTCTATGGATTGGTTTTTGACAAGTAGAGGTGGTGATGTCTATGCAATCGTGGTGAACCCCCGTGGTGATGGATGAGAAGTGTATCAGAGCAAGTGGTGATGGTTGATGAGTGTATCAAAGCAAGTGATGAGTGTATCAAAGCAAGTGTATCAACGAAGTTTACAAGTTTAGAAGTTTTGGTTTTCAAGTTTACAACTATTGTGAAACACTTTGATGCACAAAAATAATAGAAAGACATAGTTTATATATATAGAGATCAGAAAAAACGATTCCTTTTAGAACCCTAACTATAAACTAAATCGATTACAAATCCCAAATAAACGTACCCGCATGACGACCAGAAATCTATACCCCCTTTTCAATTTCGAACCCTACGACAAAACCCCCAAAACCATAAATCAAAACCCCCAAATCGATTTTTAACCTAAAACGCTTTCGACCCCAAACGATTGAATCAATCGGTGAAACTAGTGGATACTCACCTCAGATCGTCTACGAGAGAGTACGACGTCGATTAGATCGAAGAAAAAAGAGAAAATGATCTGGCTATCTCGTCGCACGAAAAATCGCCAGGGAGAGAACGAAACTCTAGCTTTAGAAGAGAGAAGTGAAAATGAATGATCTATCGCGAATCCCTTTTTTTCTCCGTCTACACGCGGACTCGCGTGTCCACTCTGCTATCGACGCGTGGCTTGACCCCGTATCATACGGGTTCACCCGCAAGAGACGGATCACGATATTAAACCCAATAAACATTTTCTTTCAATCGAATGGGCCTAGGATCCCGAGCCCGTGATCCGGTTATAAACCGTCGATGCGAATGCTCTAAAGTCTTACAACCCATACTTTATACTAAATAATAAAAACTAAACTACGGCATTTCCCTATGAAAGTTTGGTGAAGTCCCTTTTCACAAAAAAAAAAACTTTGGTGAAGTAAAGATCCACAAGAACGAATAAAACCATTGATTTTCTGTCTCACAAAATAAGTGTTAGGTTTCAGTAAAAAAAATAAAATAATAAGTGTTAGGTTCTAAATGTCTTGAGTTCATATCCAAATTCTCAAAAGATTCAACTAATGTTATATAACATTTTTACAGAAACACACAATTAAAAATATTAAGAACTGGTGATAAAATGGAAAATGTTGCCTAAAACTGGCGATAAATGTATCAGTACACCGAAAATGTATCCCTATTCATTCGCGAGCTTGTAACAGTTTCTGATTCCAGAATTCTCGGAACGATTAAATATATAATATATAATTAAAAAAATGTATTCATATTTACAAGGTGCAAATTACACAGTGCCGGTCCGGAGTTCAACGGCGCCTAAAGAAATCGAAAAATAATGGCCCTTAGTTGTAACAAAAAAAAATTATCACAATTTTAACATACTATAGAAACTCAATTGGTTTGTTACAAAAAACAGAAACTTAATTTATTGTCAAAAAAATAATGTACATAAATATAATTAACAAGAGTGACATAAAGTTCTTAATTTTACCCATTCATCTTAGGTATAATTATTTAATCACTTTCAGAACTTTTATCAGATAATTAAAAAGTCATTAATTTGAAATGTGACCAATTAGTCTTGTGTTTTGTTCTTTGTATTTTAAGTTCCATTTCATTGATTTATATTTTTTACTACATTTAAAAAAAATATCTTTTAAAACAGAAATAAATATATCTTTATGAAAGACGAGCTCGAGAAAAAAATATAAAACATAAGGCATCAACTACTAATTCACTTTAAGCCAAGTTTACCTTATATGTTTTCATTAAACCCTTGAGTTTCAAATTTTGTCAACTATATGAAAGAGCATTACGACACAATAATTTCCAGGTCAATTCAGAAAATTTTATCAAATGCAGAAAAACTTAGTAAGAAAAAAAGTAGAGAAGTAGGGAAATTTTTATTAATGTGCTAGTTATTAATTTTATTTTTATGAATTTATATTAATTATGAAAAATATATGATCTATATTGTAAAATACAAATTATTTTAACATTAAGTTTGAAATTTTGGTTTTGGAGAAGAACATCTTAAAATTTTAAATATAGAGTTTTGCAAATTTCAAAATAAAGTGTCTTTTTCACTTATTTATACTAGGTGATTCTTCCATACTCATGGATGAATATAAATATTTATAAAATAATTAATTATAAAATTGGTAAATATTTCCTTTCATTTTCACTTGTTTATAAAAAAATATTTTATAATTTATATGCAAGAAAAATAAATTAAAACTGTATTAAGTATGGTTATGTTCCCATCTTAATTTGATATGTGATTTCAAGTATAATATTTTGGATTAGTTCAAATATTAATTTTGTATTTTGAGTTGCATCTTTTTTTAATTGAAAAACGTTTTTTTTTAATTAATTTTAAATTATCTTATTATTTTCTTAACTTCAGGTAATTCAGTTCATCCTCTTATATTTGTAAAACTTGTATAGTTTGATCTATATTGGTTTAGAAGAAAAATAAGAAACAAAATATTTAATCACAGCGGTTTGCTTGTGCTGAATAGATAATCCAAGCAATAATAAGTGCTCCTCTTCCTGTAAGTTGTGATAGTTTAAAAATTCATGTACATATATGAATATCTATAAAATAACTTAATCATAATAATTGGTTGATTTGATTGTTAATAATTTATTTATTTTTGGATATTCAAAGCTTACGTCTTTAATATCAGAATGAGAAATAAAAAAATCATCGGCAACTATGAGGTAATTAATAAAATATAGTCAATTCTTTTATAAGGAACATATTTGCATATATGTCTTGTGTCATATCTTACAGCAATACTTGCATGATTTTTCCATCAATTTTAGTATTTCAAACAAACATATTTGGTATTATGTTAGATGTACAAGATGTTTGACCAAAGTTATACTCTAATTAATTAAGCCCATAAGAAATTGAGAAAGATAAGTATGCATACATAGCTGCCTACACATAGGGCCGGCTCAGGGTATTATTGGGCCCTTGGGCAAAAAAATATTTTAGTTTTTTTTATATGTATATATGGACAACTTAAAATTTTTGGGCCCCTATCCTTGGTTATTTTAAAATTTTGAATCCTTCTTTAATACTATTTTTACTCAAAAATGTTTGGACCTCGGGATCCACACCCCATGCCCTAAGCACCCTGCATACACATGAAACTACTACAATATAAAAAAAACTACCACAAATTTAGTATTTTAAAAATTTACATATTTTTCAGTTTTATGACACCAAATTAATTTTTAACTTGATTTATAACTTTGTGACAAAAAAAAACTTGATTTATAACTAGAAACATTTATTTTCCTTCATTTGATTTTGAGTAGCGGGCTAAGACAACTCATTTATGTTTCTTGCTTAGTCATTTTCTTGCTGGTTGGTACAAATAAATTCTCTGCAACATGAAAAATCATTAAACGGTACCTCGATCTGTTTAATCTCTGTCTTCACAAATCACACAGATATTTTGTTTTGATATCTAATAGCATCATCGTTTTAGTTCACTTACAAAGATAGTTTCAATCCTTAAACGAGACCACGGCGAGAAAAAAACTTAAAAATATCAGTATAATCAAATATTTTGTAGCATAATTTTTTTGCAGCCAATGAGTGAATCAAAACCATCTGTCTTGGAATATTTATCATTGCATAAACTTATACATAGTATGTATGTGTAGTCACTACTAATATGCTAGTTTGATAATGTATATAGTATTTATCTTGTTGTCATGGTTATCGATCTAGGTACTTGCATGTCGAAATAAATTATGTTGACATCTATTATCTAAAATTCTCCGAACACTGTACCCAACACACGGTCTATGATTAAATGCGAATGGCGAATCATGCCACAAGCTGGTAATTTGTAGACTATAGAGTTGTATCCTTGCGTTACTACTAGTTTTTGACATCATCAATGTCACCATATTGCTCGTTAGTTAATTAGCCGATAAATTCCGAAAAAACTAAATTATTTTTATATGAAACATTCTAGATTTCATTGATGATCTGTGTTTCTGTAATGGATGAATTTAACATTTGATACTTACAAAAAGTTACAATATTGTAGAAAATACATAATGTATTGGCAAATAAATAAATAACGAAGCCAAAAAGAGCCTTTTGTGTGACACTAACAGCAAATCAGATTTAACAATATATTATTCACTAATTTGATATCAAAATCGAACAATATATGTCTCGATAGCTCTCTCTGGCCTCCTTGGAGATCCCGTCTTCACAATTTGTAATAAACTGTTCACATAAGCTCTTGCGTTGTCCACACTCGCAGCGGTTCCTCCGATTGGTCAAGTGCTCTCAGACACCACGATATTTACTGCTCCGCCACTTAATTCCTCCAATGCCGCGTAGATAGTGTCCAGGAGTGCGACGAAGAGGTTTCGATATATGTTTGACCCGTCATTGACTACATTCTTATATGAAGTTAACAGAGCGTACTCGAAACTGACGTCTCTCATGTTGTTAGCGTAGATGAAGTAAGTGTCGATATTCACTAGCAGAGGAGATTTCTTGCTTACCAAGAAATCTATCACCGGGGCAATAAAGATCTGAAAATTTTCTGTGAACGATCCGATCGAGGGCGGAACCCCCCTATGGCTTCTCGTGTCTATGGCTGTGGAGACCTTGATCCCGAGGTCTGAAACAGCTCCCTCGATGTTTTGCATTACTTGCACCTCGTTCCCTACCGATAATAGGTAGCGGAATCTGACACCCTTTGTGTACTTGCGGACGTTGTTGCGGACCCATGTGTCGGCTTCCAGGTAGTGGGTTGCGATACGCTGGAGATCCGAGTTTGGAACATCGAGTAGAAGCTCGAAGTTGGAGCCTCTTAGAGCGGTGAGAACTTCTTGGTCGGGATCGTAGAGCCGCATCTGTCGGATGTTACGCTGCCCGTAAAACGCAACCACATCTGCGGGACGTGGCAGGTTGTTTCCAATTTTCCCGTAGCACACTCCGATTTGCCCAGATTCATTTCCAAATTAAGATCATCAAAAATAAGATTACATTAAATCAAATTCTGAAAACTAAGTGTAAATAGATTATTTAATATGATATCATCGATAGGATAAGAAAAAGAACAGAACCTGCCGTGTCGAAGAAGGAAGCCAGTAGGAAGCTGAGGATAAGCAGTAACAGTGGTACGGAGACTAAGCAATCCGATCGATGATGAGACATCTTCAAAAACGAAAAAATTAACAATGAAAATTAAAGATGATGTTAAGATACACCGATTTGTTTTATTAATTCCAAAATTATTCGAAGAGTAAATGGCCAAATGGGTGATTTAAAAGTCAATGAAACAAAGTCATCGAGACATATCATCCAAGTTCATGAATGTCTCACTAAATCTATGCTTTGAAAAGTCTGCAAGTGTGAATTTTTTGTACATGTAGCCAAGATTGGCTAAAATTATTGTGGACACTAGTTACAGTTTTTTTTTTTTTGGTCTTGTAAGACTTTTTTTGCGTTTTGATAAATATTTTTTTCCTTTTGTATAGCTTTCTTTTGGTTTTGAGATTTTGTTCTCGAACCAAAATAATGTAAATATATACACATTTTTCATTTTTGTATGGAGTTTTTTCAATTTTGTTGCCGGCCCTTGATGTAGTTTTCAAGAGGGTCTAACCAGCTAGAATCAAATACTCAATCTCAAATACTATAAATTGTTTTTGAAAAAAGCCGGATCAAAATAGCCAACCAGAAGAATTGTGGATCGAGTTACTTATCTTCTAGAGCAAATGTGGTAATAAATTATGTTAAAAAAAATACTTAGAATATCTAACTTTCTCCGAATAATGGATCTTACTCCGATTGGTGGCATGTAGTATTAGAATTGAGTTGCAGCATGATTTGTCATTCGATGTAATTTGCAGTAAAAATTATGTAGTACAAACTGTAAATTTATATGGTAAGTTTGCAGTAAAAATAAGAGTTATCATTTTATTAATTTTTTTGATTGGTAACATTTTTGATGTATAAGTTGCAATATGGTTTTAATAAACAAAATTGAATATATAAACATATAAATAGTGAAAATTTATTTAAGAAAAAAACTATTTTAAAAATAAAATACAAGTATTTTTAAATAAATAAAGATTCATAAACATAAAAAGGTACTCAATTATCTTAAAACGATCTATAAAACTAAGCAAGTAAATAAGATTAAGATAGAAAATGACAAACCTTAAGTTTATTGATTTTTATAAGTACAAAAGTGAAAATATTTTTTGCACGTAAGAAGAAGAAGATAGAAAAACTGAACTTGAGCTTATTGGTTTTTGCAAGTAAAAAATCAATATATAATAGGAAACCAATTTTTGTCTTCGTTGATGTAAACATTTTTTTATAGGAAAAAAAAAGTTAAATCGAACGGTAAGAATTGCTTTTTTATAACAATCTAATGGTCAAGTTTTAGTTTCATTTAAATGTATGATGTCATCAGTAATCTAAACGGTGCTCTTAACGTTTCGTTTTCGCATCGCTTTTCAAAAGACACAACCCCTTCTTCTTGTACCAAAAGACACAACCGCTTCTTCTTGTACCAAAAGATACAACCCTTCCAAAAGAAAATTTCTTAACAAATTTATATATTGTTTCTTTGTTACTTTGTCATGCCATTGTTCTTACTCACTTTCATTTTTAATATCCTA
The DNA here is from genome assembly GCF_020379485.1 of Brassica napus. Taxonomy (NCBI): domain Eukaryota; kingdom Viridiplantae; phylum Streptophyta; class Magnoliopsida; order Brassicales; family Brassicaceae; genus Brassica; species Brassica napus. Next base: position 33,457,764 of record NC_063447.1, on the reverse strand, counting down.
CTGTTTTCGTTATGGAAACAAGTGTTTAAAAACGCAGCCGAGTTGACGCAAAATTGGCCGAGTCAGCGCTTCAAGAGAAGGTGATGATCGGTCATTCGATTGGCCTAGGCGGTGCTTCGAGTTATAACCATGTCAACCCAAGATATATGAAAAGGCGGCGTGTAACTGTGAAAAACGAGTTGAAGAAAAAAAATTAAAATCCAACAGTCATATGATAGTCATGGGTTGATCAAACGTTGTGTCTCTGAGTTGGAAAGTGCTATTCTGGTGGTGTTTCTTTTCGGCGGCCATGGTTTTCCATTGAAATATTTAAGTCGGCATAGGTGTCACGTTTTAAACTCAGAAAACCCTCATGGCATCTTGGAAAAGTTAAAAATTGTGAATTTACATTGTTTTCTCCAGGCCTGTTTTCAACTGCCTGTTTTGGATACGTGTTTAAAATTTCCAAGAGAATATAAAAACATTCATAAGAGATTTTATGTATATTATCCCATGCAAATATATTTAATTGTTGGTTAGAGACAAACAAAATGTTATAGAAACCTAAAATTTATATATGTTCAATATTCTTAACGAGACGAAAGAAAAGTCAAAAACACACAAAAAAAAAAAAAATCGTACAGTTTCTTTTCTTTGTTTTATACTAGTTGCATCTAATTTTTGTTAACAACCACTTATTCATCAAAAGTAGCAACTTTTGACCCAACTTTTGACACTTGTGTCTTTTCAAAGGTGTCGTCGCTGGCCGTAAAATGGAAACCACTATTCGTCGTACAAACGAAATTTAGATTATCTCATATTTCAAATTTGAATGGATATTTCTTGGTTTACACATTTCTTACTTTGATCTTGAAAATAAATATTTTAACAATTTATTTCTTTGTTTAGCAGCACAAAATATATTTAATATTTAATTTTAAATTTGTAATGTTTTATGTTTTCCATCCAACCAGCTTTCTTTTAATAAACCTCCTTTGTTTGAATTGAATATTGGTTTCATTTCTATAGCACTTAAAATAAGTGCAGTGAAATTAGCATTGTTTTCTGTATTAAAATTTTCTTTAACTGTGTGTATTGATAAACAACATTTCACGTAAGATTAAAGTTTCCGGTGCACAAGAAAATATTAAAGTATCCAGCAACATATACGATATCTTCTTTGGGTTTAGAAAGTGTGAAAATTATCTTAAATATATTACTTTATTTTGTTTGTATTTCCAAATCCATAGTTTATATTTAAGCAGGTACATTATGTAAGTGAACAAACTTTTTAATTAAATAAGTTATGATTTTAAAATAAATGATTAGATCTTAATTTTCCTCTAAATTGAAAAATGAGTTTTCTATAATTTTATTTTTCTACATTTTACATTCACAATTTAAGTTATCAAAATTTATTGTTTTAACTATATTATTCATTATGAAATGAAAAATATTAGACACAAAATATATTTTATAATAATTTAAGATCAAAGTACTTTTATTAAACTAGTGTTTCAAGTTTTTTACAATATAATTGTTCTACATTTAAAAAAAAATTAATATATAATACTTTTCCATGATTTCGAGAGAATTTGGCTGGTTGGGATTGGTAGGAGGAGGTGAATTGAAATGCATCTTTTTGGTGACAAACTCTCTCTCTCCTCTCGTGTTATTCGTTTTCTGTAACTTTTAATTTCTTACTTTATCATCTAAAATATTTGTAACAATCCAATAAAAATGGTGTCAATACAAATCAAGCAAAAAAACACTAATGAGCGGGGAAGATTGTATTACATATCTTAAATTTATTGAATTAAGTTGAAAAGGTGTATTCTAATACGCGTCACATTGTTTTCACTAAAAATAATGAAAAAGAAAAAGTCAATATCTTATGAATCGGTATAGAAAAATATATTTGTAGTCAATCAACATGTAGATGAACATTGCTATTAAGACTTTCATTCAGTTTTACAAATACTATTTTTGTAAACGTAAAAATTTGATAGATATTAATTTCTAGAAGAGCTTTTTTTATCATAAGATCTTTCTTAATCATTTTTTTTTGTCAGCAACAAAACAGACTCATATAGACTCTGCGAACCATCCCGGTAACTCTGCATTCATATGAACGACAAACGACGGTTGTTTCCTTGCACTGCGTGCTAGACTGTCCGCCTTTGAGTTCTGTGTCCGTGGTATATGAATGATCTCTGAGCTGTTGAAACTTCTCTTCAAGAACTCTATGTCTTCCAAATAGCTTGCAAAGGCTGGCCACTCTTCTGGTTCCGAAACCATCTTCACTAATTGAGCACAATCCATTGCAAAAGTAACACAAGACTGTCGAAGATTCCTCATGCATTCCATTGCCCATATGAGAGCCTCTATCTCTGTGTGTAGTGGCGACTGACTCGCTCTCGTATTCCTTGCTCCCATTAGTCCATCGTAACCTTCCAGGGTACTGTACCATCCTTGCCCTGAATATTTATCCTCTGTTTTTCAAGATCCGTCCGTAAAATACCATCGACCTGGTATACTCGGTATTGCCAAAGGTACTGGAACTTGGGTGCGGTCCGTACTCTGAGTCTGAGAGTTTTGTGCTTTCGTCCAAAGTAACGATTCCGTTTCTGCCAATTTGAGAGTATCTCTGGAATCCATATCCAAATTGGTAAAAACTTTATTATTTCTACCTTTCCATATATACCAGAGAATCCAAGCAAAGTAATGATCCTCCATTTCGGGGGACATTCTCCAAAATAAATGATCCATATTGGTAAACAAAGATTGAGTGGGGGAAATATCCGGATTCGTTGGAATCCGTGAAAGTGCCCAGACCTGAACCGCCGGTGGACATTAAAAAAAAAACGTGATTAGTGGACTCCTCGGGGGCTCCACATCGGTCACATACAGTACCTCCTTGCATTCCTCTTGACCTCAAATTTTTCTTAACCGCTATACACCCAGTTAAAATTTTCCATAAAAAATGTTTCATCTTGGGTGGGCAGCGTACTTTCAAACAGAACGCCTTCAACGGTGTTATCGAAGGACCAAACTGGGGTGGCATACTTTCTCTGTCCGGATGTACTCGTTCCACTTCATATCCAGATTTAACCGTGTATTTCCCATTGTTTGTAAAATGCCATCCATTTCGGTCTTCTAGGTGAAATCTGCTTATAGGAATACTTTCAATAATTTTCACATCTTGCGGATCCACCAGAGTCCGAATAACCTGTAGATTCCATGACCGTGATGTTCCATCGATAAGAGCATCCACTGTTAGTTCCGGGTAAAGATTGTGTTCATTTTTATTTGCTGGTCTCGGGCGAGTGGATGGAAGCCAAGAGTCATTCCGTACTGAGATAGATGATCTTGTTCCCACCCTTTTGATTAGTCTTTTGATAACCAGAGATCTAGCAGAGACAATACTACGCCAGCCATAAGATGACGAGTATGATCTAATGGATTCCAGGGGTGAAGCATTCCTGAAATATATGCCTTTGAAAACACGAGAAAAAAATGTGTTAGGTTTGTCCATTAATCTCCAAAAAAATGTGTTAGGTTTGTCCCCTCCGTCTGTTACTTTATTATCAAGATAAGCCACCACTGGTCGATGATCGGACCCCACCATTCTCAAATATTCCGTGTAAGAGCAGGGGAAAAGCGTATGCCAATCTTTGTTTGCTAACGCTCGGTCCAAACGACACCTGACCATTACTTTTTTTCTTTTTTCCTTGTTTCTTTCTTCCTTGCCATGACATCTGATTTCCTCGGGCCGGAAACTCCAAAAGTCCAGTACCCCTAATCATGTTATTAAACGGTACAAAAGATCATGCACTCCGTATGGCCCCCCATCTTTTTCATGATTCCCAGTTATCTCATTCAAATCTCCAATAATAAACCACGGCTCTGATCTTGCTAGACCAAATCTTGTTAAACGTTCCCAAACTTGATCCCTTAAACTCTGGACCGGCTCTCCATATACAAAGGTCATGTAAAATTTTTTCCCGAGGGCCAATGTTTCAACATCAATCATACGATTACTAGTATATAAAATATCAACTTGGTATTCATTATTATAAAACAACGCCAATCCTCCACTCGCACCAACCGGGTCCACTGTAACTAAATTGTCATAACCAAAATGGGACCGTAACCCCTGAATAAACGTCAAATCTTGTTTTGTCTCGGAGAGGATCCTTGCTCCTCTCGCTGCAAACGCCGAAGCTTCAACGGCGCAGTATCGTCGACACCTGTTCGCCACAGAACGAAACACCGACGTAGCACCTACGCGGGATAACGATAACCAAAGCGCCGGTAACAACATCAACGCGCACACCGCAAGCGAACTAGCCGCGTTGAAACAGTCGGTCCTCGACATCAATTCGAAGATCCACCAGGTGACGACGTCCGCGCCCCAAATCGAGCATGTACTCGCGGAATCTCTTCGTACACCCTTCACGCAAAAGGTTACTGGCGTGCGGCTCCCGAAGATGGAGAAACTCCGTCTTCGAACCTTCAAAGGTCTCTCTGACCCTTCTACTCACGTCACGTCTTTCAACATAGCGATGCGACGCGCAAACCTGACCGACGAAGACAAAGACAAAGACGCCGGCTTTTGCCAACTCTTCGTCGAAACCCTAGAAGGACCGGCCCTTACTTGGTTCACCGGCCTCAAAGAAAACTATGTCGACTGTTTCCACGACCTCTCGACGGCTTTCCTTAAGAACTATATCATGTTCACCAACCAGGAAGCGACCATGTCAGATTTGTGGAACCTCACTCACGCCAGCGACCAAAGTCTCCGCGACTTCATGGAGAAATTCAAAGCTATTGTCTCGAAGATTGATATTCCCGACAATATCGCCGTCGAATCTTTGATGAACACCTTGCACGTCGACTCCACATTCCGTCAGGATCTCTACCGATACCCGACAAAATCTGTATCCGATGTCATCGCTCGCTCGCACAACTTTATCCGCATGGAAGAAGACACCAGAGCAAAGTTCGCAAAAGAAGCAGCAGCGAAACAGCGACCCTCCCGAACAAATGACACCCGCCCCGAGCCCCGCCAGCACTCCTCCGGTGGAAATATCACTCAGAAGCGAGGCTACGTTAGCTCGGTCGGTGATGAGGAATCTCCAAAATCAGCAGCCATCACGCGAGAGAAAGGCTGGAACCACTAGGATCGAGACTCCGCTCCGAAGCAGTCAACCTCATCCGAACCAGCGAGTTCAAACTCCGAGGAGCCAAAAAAATGGTGCCTCTACCACAAAAGGGATTCCCATGATACGAAGGAATGCAAGGTCCTCATCGGGCAGTTTTTCGACGGGATCGCTAATGGGACAATTCAAATGCCCACCTCTCCTACGACACCGAAAAACACCAAAAGTTGGAGTAAGAGCAAGGAGAAGAAGGCACAGAAGTCTCAAAAGAACACGGCCCTGAGCGAGGAAAGAGCAAGCCCTGAGCGCACTCCCGTCAACAACGTCGGCCCCGCCAACGATTCGTCAGAAGACGAACACCCACGTCGCCGGCGACGAGTCGAAGTTATACTCTCTCGCCCTTGCGACTCCTCTGATGACGACGTCCCGACAGTGCAACCAGATCTGCGCGATAAATTGGACAGCAAGGATAAGCAGTCTCTCGCTCCCTCGAAAACAGATAAAGACCTGCGCATTCTATTGAAGCGAAAAAGCGCCACGAACGAAAACACAGGAACCGCCGACCTCCGTGCGACCATCTCAATATGCAACGCTCGGAGAGTCGGTCAAACTGGCGACCTTCGCGACCAGCTCAATTCGAAGGCCGACGACCTGCGAATCCAACTCAACCGTTCGAAAGGGTCCGATCTGCGACGACGTCTCGAATCAAAAAAGAAACAGCCCGCAGAAATTCCTACATTCGAGAACACAACTGACGATTTGAGGAAGCAACTCGAATTAATGCGAGCTACCCGAGCCCCGCACATTAGTGTCATAATGGGCGGATCACCACCTTGCGGTGACTCGGTTCGAGCCATCAAAGATTACAAACGTCAATCAACCACCTCTCAGAAGTGGCCTTCTCGAGTCGAAAATGATCACCAGATCACTTTTTCGGCACTAGACACCAAGGGCGTCCACATGCCACATAACGATCCTCTCCTCGTCGACCTTGACATCGGCGAATGTCTGGTCGCAAAAGTCCTTATTGATACCGGCAGCTCAGTCGATCTCATCTTTCGCGACACACTCGACAAAATGGGAGTTGATTTAAGGGATATGAAGCCTTCCTCTCGCACGCTCACCGGCTTCAACGGAGCCTCGGAGCAAATGATCGGGACAATTCGCCTTCCAGTTTACGCAGGTGGTATAACCCGCACCGTCAAGTTCTCCGTCATCCGCGCCAAAGCACCCTATAATGCCATACTCGGAACACCATGGCTGCATTCCATGAAAGCCGTCCCTTCGACTTATCATCAATGCGTCAAATTTCCCGGAAAAGACGGCAAAACTCAGACGATTCGGGGAGATCAACAAGCCGCGAGAGAACTACTGATCGGAACTGTAAAGATGCAGCAACAAGCTTCCCTTGTCAACTCCGTCAGTAAACCACTCAACAAGATATACCCCCAGAAGGAGGAAGTTCGCGAAGTCGCAATTGATGAATCCGACCCGACGAAAATCATCCGAGTTGGCGTCTACCTGTCCGACGACGTATGTTCAAGGATCATCTCTTTCACCAAAGACAGCGCCTCGACGTTCGCCTGGAAGACTTCCGACATGAAGGGGATCGACCCCGCAGTTACCTCCCATGAACTGCACGTCGACCCGACGTTCAAACCCATCCGACAGAAGCGACGAAAACTCGGTCCAGAACGATCTAAAGCCGTAAACGAAGAAGTCGACAGGCTCCTCGACGCGGGTTTCATAACCGAAGTCCGATACCCCGAATGGTTGGCTAACCCGGTTGTCGTCAAAAAGAAAAATGGCAAATGGCGCATATGCGTCGACTTCACAGACCTCAACAAGGCGTGCCCAAAAGACAGTTACCCACTCCCTCATATCAATCGTCTCGTCGAATCAACTGCTGGTAACGAACTCCTAACCTTCATGGATGCTTTCTCGGGATACAACCAGATCTTGATGCATCCCGACGATCGCGAGAAGACGGCATTCATCACCGACAGAGGGACCTACTGCTACAAGGTGATGCCCTTCGGGCTAAAGAACGCCGGCGCGACTTATCAGCGACTCGTCAACCGAATGTTTGCTGATCAGCTAGGCAACACCATGGAAGTGTACATCGACGACATGTTAGTCAAATCGCTCAAGGCCGACGATCACCTAAACAACTTACGCGACTGCTTCAAGATCTTGAATGACTACGGGATGAAGCTCAACCCGGCCAAGTGTACCATCGGTGTCACTTCGGGAGAATTCCTCGGCTATATCGTCACTCAACGAGGAATCGAGGCTAACCCCAAGCAGATCTCGGCGATCCTCGACCTTCCAAGCCCAAAGAACAGCCGCGAAGTACAGCGACTAACCGGACGCATAGCAGCTCTCAACAGGTTCATCTCGCGATCAACCGATAAGTGTCTTTCCTTCTACGAGCTACTAAGGGGCAACAAGAGGTTCATCTGGGATGAAAAGTGCGAGGAGGCTTTCAATCAACTCAAGCATTACCTCACAACCCTCCTAGTACTATCAATGCGAGAAGCCGGCGACACATTGTCTCTCTACATAGCCGTCACATCCTCCGCCGTTAGCAGCGTACTCATTCGAGAAGATCGGGGAGAACAGAAACCAATCTTTTACAAGTAAAAGAATGACCGAGCCGGAGATGAGATACCCAACACTCGAAAAGATGGCCTTAGCTGTAGTCACCTTGGCTAGGAAACTGCGACCCTACTTTCAGTCGCAAGCGAAACCTTCTCGCCCTCGAGTTCGGCGTTCTTCCGCTCGAGCTCACGGACGACTCCTCGGGATACCTCCAACTCGACTTTGAGCTCGTCTCTTCGAGCAATAATGCGAGCAACCATCCCGTTAAGCCTCTCGACGTCAGCCCTCGATGCATTCAGCTGGCGAGCAAAAGCTTCCTCTTTCTCCGCGTGCTCCTTCTTAGCCAGCTCGAGTTCGCCCAAAGCTCCCTTCAGGGCAGTGTCGTACTTATCGATCACTACGTTCATTACGCTATCTCCCTAAACAGACGAGGAGATGAAAATTGTAAGAAAAAGTTAAGGAACGAAACAAAAAAAAAAGAGAAGAGACCGAGCCGTTTACCAGTAGCTTGGCCCTCGCAGCTTCCTCGTATTCACTCCCGAAGATGAGGTCCTTCACGGTGGGCAAAGGTTTCGCCCTCCCCCTTAGTTGGCGAAGGAACTCTCCGCACTTCTCGGGAACGTACACTAGAGGGGCCGGTCCCTCGTAGTGAAACGAAACCTTGTCTGGAAAGTTGACTCCGGGCACCCTCCTCAAGATAGCGGAAGACGACAGCAGAATAGGAGATCGCGCCTCATCGCCAACCTCGCCATTATGCCTCCTGATCAAAAGCGGCGACTCTCCGCTGTCTTCTTCAGAACCGTCCGGACGGGCGGCATTAAGAGGAATTTCAGATTCCTCCCCTTCACCAACTTCCGCCGCATCGTTCCGTTCTCCCGAGATTTCAGCCTCAGAAGCCTCCTCTTCGGGTTGAAGTTCATCTTCTTGAACATCAACCTCCTCAGTCTCAGTCGATTCTTCGGTATTCTCTGACTGCTCGTCAACGGGCTTCTTCGTCCTCTTCTTCTTCTTCTTCTTCTTCAGGGGTTCGCCAGAAGGAGGAACGTCGCTCGCCTCCTCGGCGCTCCCCTCAACTCCCGAGCCGCCCCTCTTCCTTTTTTTACCCTTCCCCGCGTTTCTAGCACCAGAAGCGGGAACCTCACCAGCGCAAGGAACCGTCGTCGAGGGTCCCTCCTCGCTGGCCAGTCCCAGCTGGGCGGCTAATATCGCGCTCAAATCAGGAAGAGTTCCCATCCTCTTTGCTTCAGAAACTTGCTTCTGGACGTCCTTCGGGAAGATGTCTAATCGTTTGGTGCGAATAGGAAGAACAGTCGGAAGATCAGATCTCCACTCTCCTGAAAACATAAGGCAGAAAGGTCAGGACGTGACAAATAAACTTTGCGATCGAAAGAATAACCAGAAACGGCGAGAGAACGCACTTCGGGCGATGCGGTCCTTAAGCTCGCAAATCCTCTCGACGGTAATCTCAGACCAACGATAGATTCGAAGCAAAACGACGGCTCGAATGCTCTTCAGGAAATCCTCAGGATAGACTGGAGACGTGGGATGGCCAACTGCGAGCACAACAAAAAGAAAGTTTCGTTAAGATCGACAAAATCAGACGTAGCTCGCGACAAGATATTCTACCACAAGAACGGTTCCATAAGACCCGATAGTCCTCTCGAGGAGGCTCCTCGAAAGCCGAGTCGTCGGACTTGATGAAGAAATAGGAACGCTGCCAATTCTGCGTTTTGTTTGGATGACCGGCGCACACATTGCAGTTTGGTCGCATCTTCACCGAGTAGGTTCCATCCTCCATGTCGGTTATCGAGGTCATCTCCTCGAACGACCTGACGCTCATCGGCACGTCAATCTGCTCCGCTAGAACTGATAGAGTGACGGCTAGTCGCAGCGAGCCGTTCAGTAACTGACTAATCGCGAGATCTCGCCGCCTAGCGTACGTGGTGATCAGTCGCGGGATGGGGAACCAACAGGGAGTGTCATCTTGGAAGTAGGACTCGTATACCGTTTGGTACCCGATCGGAGGAGACCAAGGCCTTTGCTCCTTCGTAGGAATGAGGAAGGTCACGCCTGTAGCGTTATTGGCCCGAAGAACCCTCTTCACGCTCCTCAGGGTCGACTTAGTCTCGTCCACGTCGTCCCAATCTTGACCAGCCACGAAAGCAGGGCGCAATAAGTCAGGATGTAGTCGTGGAAGCTCCTCAAAAATCCCTTCGGGATAGAAGGTCGTCGGAAACAACTCGGCTTCAGAATCGTCGTCTTCCGAAGGATCGTCTTCCACTGCGCGAGCTCTCAAGGTAATCGAGTCAACGGGCACCGCCCCGCTCTGTCCGTCTCTCGCACACTCAGTCGCATCCCTCACGACGACGTTCTCGCTCCCTTCTCTCGCAAGCCGCGTAGCATCTGCGACCAAAAGCCTCTGGGAGCGAGACAAATCAACTGTGTCCATCATCGCCTCGTGATGAGTCGATTCGAGATCCCCGATACAACCTCCGTCAGGACTCCTTGCCGGAGCTGATGCCGCCGCGACTGATTTCCCCTTTTGCTGCCTCGATAACCTCTGAGCTGACGACATGGTAGAACAAGGCGGCGAAGAACGCGTCGAATGAAGGCTATAACACTTAGAGAGATAAAAGAAGGAGAGAGAGAAAGTACCTTTGATCGCGGAGGAAACTTGAAAAAATGAGAAGGGATCTGCGTATTTATAAGGAAAAGAGAGGGGGAGATTCGAGGCATCATCATTAGGTCTATTCGGGCCTAGATGGGCCTCGAAACTCTCCCTAAAAACCCAGCGAACCCTCGCGACCCTTCGACTTCTCGGTGCATTTAAAAAGGAAAAAGGGCGGGGGGGATTCGAGGCGCCGTCATTAAGCCTAAACGGGCCTAAATGGGCCTCGAAACTCTCCAAAATGTCCAGCGGACCCTCGCGACGGTTCAGCTTCTCGTCTAAATCAGACGTCGGTCATCTTAAAATCAGAATAAACCAACGGCTAATCTAGACATGTCAGTCGGGATCCGAATATCCGCGACTAATCAGCCTCAAGCGGAAATATTCCAGAACCTTCCCTGCGACACAACGACCAAAAGGAGCGAGAAAGCCTCTATTGCTCGCTTCCGAAAGAACGACGCTATGCGACTCGTCGACCAACCGCTCTAACCTTCTGACAGGCCTTATATTCCCTCAAACCTTCAAACCTTAGAATCCATCACGAGCCAGAAAGCACTTCGCTCACTAATAGATTGGGGGGGACTTACTGTAGAGGATGGATTTGACCATCCCACAAGGCCCGAGGAATAGAAAGGCCTGGCCCGGATTAGGTAGAGCGACGGCTCGATCGGTCGGCTCAAGAGCCAGGTCTCTCGGCTTGAATCTTGAGTACTTTTAGTCGATCGTCATCGACTAAAGTATATTCGGCTCAGCGGCTGCTCGGACGCCTACGGGCTTCTCGGCCCAGCAGAAGAGGCCCACCAAGATGGCGTAAATTAGGTCAAGGACGAAGCATCAGGACGTCTATATAAGGGAAAGGGGAGACAACAAGAGAAGGATCCGAAATCACTGACCAACACTTGGCGGCTAGATTAGGGTTTTCACCTTTGCTTCATCTCGCCGTTAGTTGTACTTTTCCGGTAGCTCATCGAGCCACCGGCTTCCTTTCTGTCGCATTCTCTTCATTTCTCTTGTAACCGACTGAACATTTTTTCCGACCATAAATAAGACGTCTTTGTTAAAACCCATATCTTCTTTATTACCGTTTTCCGATTAAACAGAAAACAGATCCGTAAATCTTTTCCTTAAACTCCAAAGCAGCTACTTCCCCTTGCTGGTTCAGAATCATACCTTGGAGATTCCGAGACCAAACTTCCAAGAAACACCAAAATCCCTCAATTCCCAATTCTCCTTTTTGTATGAGATTGCCTGTAATCTCAATCAGATCTGTACTTTCCAATCCTTTGAATCCTTTGTGGGTCGCCTCTAACTCCCCATATTGATGAACCGAGATTCCTGTAACCCCTCGAGTCCCCGGATCCCATTCGCGAAAATTCATCGAACCCTAGCAGTCAATCGCCATAGCAGTCAACCCTTTCTTTTTTTGTTTTAGATCTTTCTTAATCATATAATCATTATAAATGACTTTAACGATGCGATTTTTATTATAATTTCTTTCATTACCATTAATTATGAAGATTATATACTCCAATTATACATTAGCTTTGTAGCAGATTCTTACAAGAAATGTTGTAATTATTTTATCTTTTCAACTCTATTTTTTTTCAATTTTTATGACATATTCTCATTTAAATATTATAATGTCCAGTTATTTGAAAATTTTACCAAAAAAAAAATATTGAGAAAGTATTAATCTCATTTTTATTCGATTGTTGCTATTGTGTGTTTCAGAAAATCATATTTACTAGATGGTTATATATAAAAAAATGTTAATAGATGTATAAGATATGATTTATATTTTACTTTCATCAAATATGTTTAAGACAATTCAGTCATTATCAATGTACAATTTTTTTTTGACATCCACTCATGCGCAATTCAGTCATTATCAATGTTTGTAATTTATACCAATATTGACTGCTCACTAAATTAATATGTTCATCCTTATGTTGGTATGTTATGTAAATTTGAACCTTAAGTATTACTGTAAAATGCCTTAAATATTATAAGATAATAGTTTTACAGTTGATCGTAAAATTTTTAATTATTTCAAAATTGCATATATTCATTTAGTCTTATTTACAATTATTTTTGGATACACCAGAATTAAGATAAAATTTAACATCTTTTTCCCGCAAACTGTGGGGGTCCTTATCCTAGTATATGTAAAAAAAAAAATTAATTAAACACCAATTTTTTTAAAAATTTTTTAATTAAACTTAAACTTTTTCTTAAAACATAGTACAATATAACATTTTAAACATTGATTTTAAAATAAAAACATAGAAAATAAAAACGAAAGAATTTGTTTGATGACTTTGTCAGCCATTACCAGATGATGAGTAGAGAAGAAATTTCCTTATGTCGTCTTCTTTGTAATTGCTGCAACATGATGACTAGAGAAGCAGTTTCTTGATCGCGAGATGGCAGTTGGGGAAACACCATCTCCGTTTTTGGACTGCTTAAACAGTTAAATTTCTTGATGGCGATTGGTTCTTTTAGGGAGAGTCTTGGTTCTAGCCAAGAAGTAGCACCAAGAGTCTTAGCCTTCTCCAATTTATCATCCTGGACATCCACAGCTATTAAATCAGAGGCTCCAAAAGTCCTCGCTATCTGCAAACAACTGAAGCAACAACCTCAAAGATGGTTAGTTTCTTGTCATACCAAATCAAGTAATAAAACAACAATGACACAAATAAGTAACATACCGTGAGCCAACACCACCGATTCCAATAACAGCAATAGAATCTCCAGGACGGATCTCAGCAGCATGAGCCATAGCACCATACGCTGTAAAAAACAGCACAGCCTAGAATGGCAGACTCACTGTAGGGCAGAGACTCTGGTAGAGGAGCTAAGCCATGAGCTGGTGTGACGCAGTACTCAGCCATCCCTCCCATACTGTACATATACACCGGTGAATCTGCCGGAAAGCAAGAAATGTAAAACAATCATGCTTCTCCCTAACATGCCACAAAAGCCTAATCAAATTTTAACTTTTTTTTTTACCATCATGACGCAAAAACAGACGAGTTTCACCATCGTAAAGAGTTCCTTTAGCTCTATTATAAGCAAAGAAGTCTTCACAAAGATCATCATGGCCCTGTATCCGAGTAAAGAGTATCAGCTAAAAACTGAGAATCCAATGAAAGGTCTACACTTTCCACCTCACCTTAGCACAATAAGAGCAGGTTCCACATGGCATAATGAAAGCTCCAACTACACGAGAACCAATTGGAAATCTGAAACAAAAAAGGTTTGAGACATTCAGGATTTGTAATATGAAACAAAAATATGATTCCAATTAAAATAGTTTGAGAAACCTTTGGATGATCTTGTCATCAGTAAGAGGACCATGTTCAACGACTTCGCCAGTGATCTCATGACCATTAACACAAGGACTAGAGAATGGTATCTCTCCTTTCATCACATGTAGATCAGAGTGGCATACTCCACAAGCTGCCCACATACCAAATTGAAAAAAGAAAATCAAAGCTTTTTTTTTAATTATTTCAAAACGAATCAAGCCATGAGGATATATGTAATTAATTACCTTTGGTTTTGATGAGAATCTCATTCACTTTTGGTCGGGGAATGTGAAATTCTTCGATTGTTAGAGGCTGCTTTGGCTCGCGATACACAGCTCCGCGCATGTATCCGCCGGAGCTCACGTGATACCCAGCGATGGATGAGGGAGGGAGTTGACGATAACGGAGGGAGAAGAGCCAACGGTGAGTCTCGATAGTGAAAAGAGGTTCTTAGCAGCGGAGGCATGGCGGAGAATTGGAGCAAACTCCATGAAATAAAAACCTTATTCCTCTCTCCTGCTGCAGCTGACTGTGACTCGGACGAGTCAGTAGTCCCGTGAATCGCTTCGCTATCGGATGAGGAGAAGGTAGAAGAAGCCGCCATGGGAGAGGGAGTGGAGAGAGACAGAGAGGAAGAGATAGAGAGGAAGGCGAAGAGACAGCTCTTCCGGTACCAAATGAAGAGACGACTCTTCGGTTTATTTGTCTTTTTGATTTTCTTTTAAATCAAACTAGAATTTGAGGGATATTTTTGTTGAAAAATTTATTAATCCATTTATTTGCTCACTAATATGTTTAGGTATGTGCGTTCAATTTTCAGTTCGACTGTAATTTGTTATTTTTTTATAGTTTTTGGTTTTAGTTGTGATTTTGTTTTTTTGAATTGAAAAATATAGGGACTGTTCTATTATTTTTAAATTTAGGTTTGATTTTGGATTAATTAGATTACCTCTCAATTTGATTGGGATAAAAATATTAAAAAATTGATAAAGTTTCGAGTTTAATTTGGTGTTGGTTCGGTATCTGTTTTTTGGATAATACAGTTAAAAATCATATTAGTGTATTTTTAATGTGATTTTTAGAAAAAATCGGCTAAATTTAAATATTTAACATATAATATTCTTGTGATTTCGTTGTATTGAGAAATCTGTATCTTACATTGTAATATTTTTTATCTTTTATAAATCTATTTATATTGAAGTTGATTTTAATAATGAAAATAAATTATATTTAAAACTCTTACGATATGTAATAACTTTCCGAAAACTATCAAGATTTTTTATTTTAAAATTAACATTTATAATACAACTTAAGAACCATTTTAAAATTAATTCATAAAAATAACCATTTTTAATAAGAACAAAAATTATCCATGTTTATGTTAACGAATATAAAAAAAGTAAAAAATGAGCTTTAAGGCCTATAGGATCAAAAATTACATGAAGTGTTACTGGTAAGTTGGGCTTACAAATCAACGACCAACTTTTGTTTTCTATAACTCAACCCAAACCATGTTTAAGTATCCTTAAACCGACAAAAGAGAATGCTTAGGTTTTAGGAGAAAGTTGGGGATCTTTTCTTTATTATCGAATATCATTATCTTTTAAAGTTAGTACTAGGTGGATGCCCGCAATTTTGCGGGTTTGAATGTTTTGTAACAATATATTTATTATAGTTTGTCAAATTAAGATATTTTTTCATCATCAAAAATTGTATATGTGTTTACTGTTAAATATTTTTAAAGAATAATTATTTTTGAAAAAAATAATTATAACTATTTTAAATATATGTTGATATTTTGTATTGAACCTTTTTACTAAAATTAGTTATATATAATATTAATAATTTAGTTTTTGTTAAAAATGAGTTTTGAAGGTATTTAGTTTTGAAACATTTTTTAAATAATTTATAGCTAAAGTCATATGTCGTTATCAAGATTAAAAGATAAAACAATATGATTGTTACACATTCTTTATATATTCATATTCAAATACAAAGGAATATAAACTACTATATCAATTATATAAATTACTTTTGAAATATATTATATAGTTTATAAATACATGAGTAATAAAATGATTTTATGAGCATTACATATATTTTATATAAATCACATATTTAATTACCATAAATTATATTATGAAATGAATTTATATCGTTTGGATACTGATAAAATTTGGTTCTAGAAGTGATTTTTTTACTCATAAAATAAATAAAACAGAAAATTTATTAACGAATCAAATTATAATAGTTTTTCTAAAACTCAAAGACACCTAAGAAAAAACTAATTAAGTGAGTTCTCATTTAATATAAAATAAATTTTCAAAATACATTTTATAAATTAATATATAAGCTTCTATAAATGACTTAGAACCTCTTATAATAATTTAAAACATCTCATAACCAATATAAATAATTTTATAAATTAATTTATAATTTAATAAATTATTTATAAAGCATGCATGAAATTTATTAGACATTAATAGTTATTATGATACTTTATATAAAAATATAAGTTTTTCTATACGAATATAAAATCATTATATCAATTCAAATAAACATTTTTGTTTCTTATTTTATGTAATTTATAAATATATAAAAAAATTGATCACATTATTACTCTTTCATAGTTTCAACAATTAGTTATCATAAATAATTATTTCCAAAATTATGTAGATTATTTGGAAAGTGGTAATTGAATTATCCTTTCCTTTTAGATATAATTATAATAAATAAAATTAAAAATCATCGGCCAATCAAATTATAACAATTTGAGGAGTTCATTTATGATCAACACGTAATAAAAAATCACTTATGTGACTTCCCAATCAATATATAGTAGGTTTATATTTTTATAAACAATTTATAACATTTTATAAATTATTTTAAAATTCAGATAAATTTATTCTTTAAACAACGATAAATAATTTAAAAATAATATTAATAAACATGTTTGGATTTTGTAATATTTAAAATATATATTATATTTTTATATTCGAATACAATTCACCAAGTAGAGTATAAAACTATTATAATTATCTTATATAAAATTTTGTTCATTATATTTTATAGTTTATAAATATTAAAAGTAATAAATAAAACATTATTAATCTTTCCATAATTTCGAGAATTACTTTTCATAAATTGTTATTTGTAACATTGTTTAGATTATATGGCAAGTGATGTTAAATGATTTTAGACCTACTTTAAATTTTTAGATCTAAATTAAATAAATAAAAATTAAGAACAATTTACCAATCAAATTATAACAATTTCTTGAAACTTCACCTATGAGCGACACGTCACGAGAAATCACTAAAGTAACTTCTCATTTAATATATAGGGGGATTTGGAAAATCCAGTTACTATGTCAAACAGAATATATTCTCGGCGTGTTCATCAAGTTAATTTAGTTAACGGAAAATCTTGTTTCTATATATTATCTTTTGAATTTATTGTATGTAGCAATTAAAAAACGATTGATAAATTGGCTTAAAAATACGTGAAATGGGCTTAAAAACGATGGATAAATGGTTTAAATTATTGGACTGTTTTATTTATAAATATATAAAACAATTGATCACATTATTACTCTTTCATAGTTTCAACAATTAGTTATCATAAATAATTATTTCCAAAATTATGTAGATTATTTGGAAAGTAGTAATTGAATTATCCTTTCCTTTTAGATATAATTATAATAAATAAAATTAAAAATCATCGGCCAATCAAATTATAACAATTTGAGGAGTTCATTTATGATCAACACGTAATAAAAAATCACTTATGTGACTTCCCAATCAATATATAGTAGGTTTATATTTTTATAAACAATTTATAACATTTTATAAATTATTTTAAAATTCAGATAAATTTATTCTTTAAACAACGATAAATAATTTAAAAATAATATTAATAAACATGTTTGGATTTTGTAATATTTAAAATAGATATTATATTTTTATATTCGAATACAATTCACCAAGTAGAGTATAAAACTATTATAATTATCTTATATAAAATTTTGTTCATTATATTTTATAGTTTATAAATATTAAAAGTAATAAATAAAACATTATTAATCTTTCTATAATTTCGAGAATTACTTTCCATAAATTGTTATTTGTAACATTCTTTAGATTATATGACAAGTGATGTTAAATGATTTTAGACCTACTTTAAATTTTTAGATCTAAATTAAATAAATAAAAATTAAGAACAATCTACCAATCAAATTATAACAATTTCTTGAAACTTCACCTATGAGCGACACGTCACGAGAAATCACTAAAGTAACTTCTCATTTAATATATAGGGGGATTTGGAAAATCCAGTTACTATGTCAAACAGAATATATTCTCGGCGTGTTCATCAAGTTAATTTAGTTAACGGAAAATCTTGTTTCTATATATTATCTTTTGAATTTATTGTATGTAGCAATTAAAAAACGATTGATAAATTGGCTTAAAAATACGCGAAATGGGCTTAAAAACGATGGATAAATGGTTTAAATTATTGGACTGTTTTATTTAGTTGGACAGAAACATACTACTTTCTAATTTGTTGGACTTTTAATTTCCGAAAACCATTAAAAACAATTGAAAAAGGTAATGGAAATTTTTGTAATTAATTAGAAAAATCAAGGGCATAATCATAAGAAGGATTCTGCTTTAATAGTATAGATTAAACATAAGAAGAAACCCCTAGATGTCGGCGATAATGATGCTCTAAGCTTTATAGGGAAACCTTGTAAATTGTAATTATTTAAACAATTTAATTTATTATTACCGTAAAAAAGAAGTGACCAATTAATTATGACCACACATTATTTAAAAATACAGGAAATACCAGTACTATTTTAAAAAAAAAAATTGAAACACTTACCAGTACTATTAAAATTAACAATTTATTGTTTGTTTGGTTTCTACATTATTTTTTGTTTCTGTTTTTAGTTTTTGGGTTTTGAATTTTAGATTTTGATTTTGGTTTTTGATTTTGCGGTAGATTTTAATCTTTTTTAAAAAGCAATATCAATGATTTTAGATTTTGGTTTTTAATTTTTGGGTTTTGCTTTAAAAATAATAAAACGAAAAAATATTTTAATAGTAAAATACGTATTCTGGAAATAATAAAATATAAAATATTATATAAAATATACGCTTTGTTTTATAAAACTGTACATATTATATATATTGAAATCCCTACATGTAAAACCTTAAGTAGATATAATTTTTCAATAAAAGTTTACCATAACTATAATCTATATATATTCATTAATGGTTAACTACAAAAAATTAATTCTATGTGTTGAATTTAACCATATATGCAATAATTTTATGTAAAAATTTAGAATTAAATAATTTTTGATAAATAATATTTACAAATTTAAATTAAAATTTTAACGAAAATTAACAAATATTTCCTTAATTGTGGCAAATATAGGTCTACACATATGGTCTAGTACATAATAATATTTTTGAATAAACTAAAATTTAATTCTATTTTAAAAACAATGGCAAAATAATAACATTTATTAAGATGTTATATATAAAAATTAATAGAAATTCTTTTAAAAAACGAAAGTAGTTAATAAAGTCTAACAAAACTATTATAATTTTAATTAACAACTTTAATTAATTTTCAATAAAATCTATGATACAAAATATTGATTAAAACATTAATAAATTAACTTACCTTAATAAAACTTTAATTGTTTCAATAAGTAGTAAAGATATTTTTTAATTTGCTTAGAAAAGTAGCGTTGTTTTACGTTTGTTTCTGTGCTTTGTAGAATGGTAAGTATAGGTCTTATATGCTACATAATTTATCTAAATTTAATAATATTTAAAAATTAATAATAATTTTTGGTTTATGCTCATGAGAAACAAAAAAAAGAGATTTTGGTTTTCAGATAGAAAATGGTAAAAGGAATCAAAAACTAGTTTCTCTAAGAAATAGGAAAAACTACTTCGCCAAAATCATGTCTGGGTAGAAAATGAATTTTAAAAAATCAAAAACCAAAAATTACTTTAAAACTCGAAACAATCAACTTCTTAGTCAATTAACCAAGGTGGTAGCCTAGTGGCAATCCGATTAAAAAAATTAATATGTACAATCAATCCGATTTAAACAATCAAATTTATATGTTATATATTATTTTTATTTTTTCAGAAATTTAAAATATATATGATTTTTTTTTTAAATAATCAAAACATTTTATTCTAATCGAAACTGAACACTTAAAGATCTGAACCATACCCAAAATAAAATTATAAATACCTGAATGTGGCATAAATCTTTAATCCCGAAGACTCTAAAACTGAACAGACATGTGAACATAACCCAAACGCCTACTCCTAATTTTTAACTTGAAAACTAAGAATCAGAAAACTATTTCACAACTAACAATATATATTGTAAAGAGTATACTTATATAGACAAAAAATAATTTTTGATATATTTTCATAAAGATAAAATTTATGTAAATCAATTTTTTAATAAACTAAATTATTAATATAGACTCGCGCGTAGCGCGAATGAATAATCTAGATTTTAATTTTGATGTTAATTCTTTATGAGATTGTGAGTTTATGGGATTGGGAAAAACAACCAAGGAATTAGAGATCCCATAGAAACTTTCATATGTGGTAACTTTGTTGGTTTGAGCTATAATGATTCGCTTGTAAGTTCCTTGAAAGAGAAAGACCAAAAAGAAGAAGTAGGCAAGAAAGAAAATGGTGTGGAAGAACAGGTTAATCGATTCAAGTCTATTTCTTTGATTTTTTGATTTTGAAGTAGATGCTGATGTTCAGGCAGAGGTTGCAGCATATGAGAAAACAAAAGGAGAATCACTGCCACCAACATCTGAAACCACTAAAGTGGTGAGTGCATCTAGAATTTGATGAAAGTGATTATATGTTTCCGTCAAAAATATACGTGTATTGAATAGATGTTATATAGTACAAACAAACATGTTTTCAAAAAAAAAAAAAAATCATGATATATTGAAGGAAAATTTAATTAGAAAAATATAAAAAAATGATAGAAAAAGATAATACAAGTTTATGAAAATCTGTAGCAATCTAGAAAAAATATGATCAAATTTATGAGTTGACATAGTTAACAGGTTAGAAAATAATTTAGAATACTGGTAAATATCAGAACCGTTCTGGTAAAAATATTAACAGTTTAGAAAATATCATTTTATAAGTTTATCTTAATAAAATAGCATTCATCTCTTTTTGGCAGAAAGTAGCATTTTATCTATTTCCCATTTTTCTTTAGATTTTCAGTTGAATATTTTTTTTTCTTACTTCAATAGTTAGTAAATATACTTTATCGATGAAGCTGAAAAGAGCATACCGTTTAACCAAACCCGAAGCCAATTTCGGTCCACAACATAAAATCAGTAAAATACATAACCACAAGCAAATCCAGTTTAGATGGTAAACGGCAAGCAGTTTGTTTCTCCCATCACATAGAGAGACAGTTTTCACAAGAACACAAAGCACATCCAAAACTAGCTATATAACAAAAAACATTTTTTACAACAACTTACGATTTCTCTCCCAGGCACTTAACTCGATACCGGTCCTTACCCTGCAGTCCACGCTCCCACAGTTTTCTTATACCACCTGGTTTTAACTACTTTTAGCTAAAAACCACCAAACACCTTTCCAGCTTTTTGAATATCTTACTCTTTTTGGGTTTACCCTTCGGTCCCTCCCAAGTTCTGTTCTTCTATCCATCGGGTTCTTCCCCCGACCCGGGTCGGAGGGACCGCCACCGCCGCTCTTTCACCGGAACAGCAACCGGAGATGGCCCCTGCCAGTACTAACGTCCCCTACAAGCAAGACTCTGCGCAACACTTCAGCTCCCTTTGGGACTCTGTCTCTATGGCTGGTGGTGTGATAGTTTAGAGACTGTTATTCTCTCTCTCTCCAGTGTTACTACTGCTCTACACAGACATTACTGCTCTGTGGTGTGGTTGAAGAATTTACTTCCGAGCCATTGTCGTTTCTCTCTCTCTCAATCCATCGACAGTTAAGTATTTAAGGTGCTCATACTTTGGTTTCGAGTTCTACTTCGTCTGGATCTAATGTCTCGTCACTACTCACGACAAGAAAAGGAAAAGTGGGTGGAGGAGCCTAGGCCACCCCCAAAAAGACCTCCGGTTCGCATACCGGAGAGAAATAACGAGAGTCTTATAGCTGCTAATCGCCTCACCATTATAGGAAGGGTTACGAACCCTCAAGTCCAACGACCACGTGCTGTGGTGGACTTCTTACCCCAAGTCTGGCACCTTCAAGGAAGGGTGAACGGTCGAGATCTGGGAGCTGACAAATTTCAGTTCAAGTTCGAAACTGAAGAAGAACTGGCCACTATCTTTCGCAACGGACCATATCACTACAAGAAATGGATGCTCCTCATTCAGAGATGGGAGCCGGTGGTCTCAGACCAGTTCCCTTCGACTATAAGCTTTTGGGTCAATATAATTGGCATTCCACTCCATTTCTGGAACGATAAGACAGTGGATACAATTGGAGACGCCTTGGGAAACTGTCCAGTGCGTGATATTGAGGGAGCTAGGCTCAGAATGGATGCTAATGGTCTGCTCCCACTGGAAATGACCTTGGATATCGAACTACCCTCAGGGGATGTTACCGAAGTTGAGCTGGAATATTTGAAGCTGGAGAAGCATTGCTTTCAGTGCTATTCTCTACTCCATGAAAAAGATGATTGCCCTTTGTTGGTAAGAGGGGCACAACGTATGCTACCTCGGAAGATGGGCATCAACCAACGTAATGCCTTGATGAGGATTGAGGCTAATAAAAGATGCCACGATGAGAGGTGTGGGTACTCGAGGATCGCGGACACTCGTAGGTCTGTCGATTCAGATCAACATCGTAGAGCTCCTTCCGCCTACGAAGGACGCAGAACAGAGCCTGATAGAGCTCGATCTAGGGTCTCTCACTCCCATGGTGGATCAAGAGGATATCACTCAGATCGCAGAACCCGTGAATACTCAGATCGCAGAGCTCACGAACACCCAGACCAGTCTAGAGATCGCTTGGAGTATGTTTACAGACCCCGAGAGATAACTTCTGCAGGACGTAAAGATACCGACGTGTCTGGATCGTTGGGAAGGAACCTGGGCACTAGACTTTCGGGACTGGAGAACGCTGCCAACCAAGTAGCACCTAACGGGTCTCAAGCATCCCATACCCCGCCACGACCAGTGGAGCAACCTCAAGACACTGCAGCAAACAGTGGCAACTCTAAGGAAAGGTGATCAGCCCTTGAACGTATCTCGGAGCCCAGGCCTCCTGCGTTAGCTCGACTTGGTGTTACCTCAAGTAATGATTCAGTACGACTTCAAGATGTCGAAATACAGTTTCTAGGGGACGAATATCAAGAGATCTTAACCCGCTGCTTCTCCCGAACTTCTACTGGATTTGAAATGATCCAAATTGCTCAGAATGTCCCTGCGATAACGGGCGGAGTACCTACTGCTCAGAGCGAGGAAAGCCCTGAAGACTTAGCTCCTAACAGAATCCACCCTTCTCTACGGCTTGGAGCTCGAGTGGCCTCCCCAGGTGGGGAAAAAAGGAAGGCTCCAGCGAGTTCGACTGCAGCAAAAGCAACAGGGAAGCGAAAGGTCACCAAGCCACCAGCGCCAAAGAGGATTCCACGTAGCCCTTGTCATGGGGTTAGCCTGAGAAAAGTGAATGTGGCTCGTTCTTTAAACCCACCACGCAAGAAACTATGTCTGGATAAGGCGCAGGCGGGACCTAGCAAGACTACTATGCAGACAAGAAGTTCCAATACGGTGCAGATACCGGCAAATAGGAGAAAGGAGGGGGATTTTCAATCCCCTCTTCCTCCGCTTCCTTAGCAATTTGTAGCTGGAATTGTCAAGGGTTGGGGAACCCCTCGACAATTCGACGTCTGAAGGATATCAACCGTACCTTCGTTCCAGATATCCTGTTCCTCATGGAGACGAAACAGCAAGACACCTTCATTAAGGAAAAGCTCCAGTCTTTAAACTTTTTTGGTTATTTCTCTGTGCCACCGTTAGGCCTTAGTAGTGGATTATCTTTGTTTTGGAGAGATACTGTTACCTTGGATGTACTAAAATCTTCTCTGAACATTATTGATGCTGAAATTAAATTCAAAGGAACTTCTTCTTATGTCTCATTTATCTACGGAGCTCCTGAGGTCGGTAATAGAACAGAGTTTTGGGATAGTGTATCTCAGATTGGCAGAGGTAGCGATGTACCATGGTTATTAACGGGCAACTTCAATGATATTCTAAACAATGAGGAGAAGGTGGGAGGACCAGTGCGATGGGAAGGGTCCTTCACAGCTTTCCGATCCTTTGTTTCTCAAAACGGCCTTTGGGACCTTAACCACTCCGGTAATCATCTTTCGTGGCGAGACACACGCTACTGTCACTTTATCAGATCACGTTTGGATAGATCAATGGCGAACTGCAGCTGGTCTGAAGCCTTTCCCATGGGGCGAAGCAGTTATTTGCATTTTGAAGGAAGTGATCACAGGCCTTTGCTTACATATTTCAATAACTCGCGAACCAGAAAGAAAGGTCTTTTCCGTTTTAACAGAACTCTGACAGAGAATGCAGAAGTCACAGAATTAGTGGATGAAACGTGGAACCAGGACCCGCTGAGATCTGTGATCGCTAAGCTCAATGCTTGCCGTAAGGGCATAATCAACTGGACGAAAGAGAGAAACCGCAAGAGTAACCAGATCATAGTCGAGTCCCAAGCTGCCTTGGAGGAACTCTTGTCGGCTGCAGCTCCGGATTTACCTCGCATTGAGGTCATTAACAAGACCCTTAGCGATGCTTATAGAGAAGAAGAAGCTTTTTGGAGGCAACGGAGCAGGATCCAGTGGTTGAAGAATGGAGACAGGAACACCGGGTTTTTTCACTCTGCGACAAGACAAAGAAGAATGCAAAACTCCTTCACTGTCTTGGAGGATGGTAATGGGACGGCAGTTTACGAGGAAGAGCAAATTGCCGGGGTTGTAGCGGATTACTACAGGACTTTGTTCACCACGAATGGCAATCAGAATTTCTCCATTGTTGATGAAGTGATCGACAAGAAGATAACACCAGAGATGAATAGGTGTTTGACTTCCATACCGTCCGAGCTGGAAATTCGAGAGGCTGCTTTCTCTATCAACGGGGGCAAGACGCCGGGACCAGATGGGTTCTCCGCTAAGTTTTACCAGGCCTACTGGCATATCATTGGTGCAGATGTTTCCCGAGATATTCGGCTCTTTTTCGAGACAGATTGCCTACACCCACAACAAAACGAAACGCACGTCAGGATGATTCCCAAGATCTCGGCTCCTCGTAAGGTGGCTGATTACAGACCTATTGCGCTGTGCAACTCCCATTATAAAATTATCGCCAAGATTCTTACGAGGAGACTAAAGCCACTACTGCCAAACCTCATCTCGAATACGCAGTCTGCCTTCGTGTCGGGTAGAGCGATCACTGATAATGTTCTTATCACCCACGAGACACTACATTTTCTCCGCACCTCAGACGCCAAGAAGTTCTGCTCCATGGCCATCAAGATGGACATGAGTAAGGCTTACGATAGGATCGAATGGGGCTTTTTGAGGGCCATTCTTGCTAGGTTCGGGTTTGACGAGAAATGGATTTCGTGGATTATGGCATGTGTGGAAACCGTGTCCTACTCTTTCCTCATCAATGGGTCACCGCGGGGAAGGATCGTACCCTCGAGAGGACTACGTCAAGGAGACCCACTCTCTCCTTACCTCTTTATATTATGTACGGAATTGCTAGCGGGTTTATGCGAGAAGGCACAGCAGCAAGGGAAACTGCGTGGCATTAGAGTTGCTCGAGGATGTCCTTTGATTACACACCTCCTGTTCGCCGACGATACCATGTTCTTCTGTCAATCGAGTCCAAAATGTGTCACTGCACTAAAAGAGATCATCCGGGCATACGAGTACGTCTCGGGTCAACAGATCAATTACGCGAAGTCCTCGATCACGTTCTCAGCCAAGACTCCGACAGAGGTCAAAACAAGAGTTAAAACAGAGTTGAATATTGAGGCTGAGGGAGGTATAGGGAAGTATCTAGGCCTTCCCGAGCTATTTGGGAGAAAGAAAAGAGATATTTTTGCCTCCATAGTAGACAGGATCCGACAGAGGATACGGCACTGGTCTACCAAATTCCTTTCAGGGGCGGGGAAGCAGATCCTTCTCAAGACAGTTCTTTCTGCGATGTCGTGCTACGTTATGTCCTGTTTTAAAATCCCCTCCTCCCTTTGCAAACAGATCCAATCACTCTTAACCCGGTTCTGGTGGGATGTAAACCCGGAAAAGAAGAAGATGTGTTGGGTTGCTTGGTCTACACTCACACTGCCCAAATACGAGGGAGGGCTCGGTTTTCGTGACCTAGAAACGTTCAACGACGCGCTGCTGGCCAAGATCGGTTGGAGAATCTTACGGAACCCCTCTTCTCTTGTTGCTCAGGTCTTACTAGGGAAGTATTGTAAAAATGTCCCATTTTGGGATTGTGTGGCTCCATCAAATGCTTCTCACGGCTGGAGAAGTATATTAGCCGGAATGGAAATTCTGAAGCAAGGAACCGCCTGGGAAGTGGGCAATGGAGAAGCCATCCAGATATGGAGTGACCCTTGGCTCTCGCTGACTACCCCGATGATTCCTTTTGGACCTCCACCAGCTGCGTCGGCTAATCTAAAAGTGTGTGAGCTACTCTGCCCACTGACAAATACTTGGAATCCAGAAGCCATACAACTCCATCTCCCTCAGTATGAGGATCATATTAACAGTTTGATCACTAGCTCTGTGTCTCATCAAGATAGAAGGATTTGGCTGTTTGATAAATCGGGAGAGTATACTACGAAAACATGGTACAATCTTGCAAGTACCACAAGGCTCGGTGGGGAGGATCAACCACTGGAATGGCAGAAGAGTATATGGTCCATCAAGACTTCCCCAAAGATTAAAGATTTCCTTTGGCGAGTTGCTAAGAAAGCCATTCCGGTCAGTGCCAATCTAGAGACTCGAGGCCTTCCGGCCTTCCCATGTAAACGATGCGGTGGGATAGAAGATGACCTCCACACATTTCTATTATGCCCTTTCGCCCAGGAGGTGTGGACGCTGGTTCCTATCTCACTGCAACCTCAGGTGTTAATACCTTCTTTCCACCATCTTTTGAAGATATGCCCACAATCAACTTGCTTGCCACCTGTGGGACTCATATACCCACTATGGCCATGGATCTTATGGCGACTTTGGAAGGCTACAAACTTGCTGGTCTTTGAAAATAGGCAGGTAACGGCTCAGGAGGTGATCACGATGGCTGTGCAAGATGCAAAGGAATGGCAATCAGCTCAGGATGTTGGTGCTTCATCGGCACGAAACCTCTTGGCAGGGCCCCCGGCGCCACCATCTTTCGAGAATGAGAAGCTAGTGTGCTATGTTGACGCAGCTTGGGATGCATCTACACGGAACTGTGGCTTTGCAGGAATATTCAAAGGGAGCGAGCATGGCAAGATCCAGAGCTTTAAAGACTCAAGGAGGTATGTGGAGTCAGCTCTGATTGCTGAAGCTCTGGCGATTCGGAAAGCGGTTCTGGAAGCATTCATGTCCAATGTGGACTCCCTGCTGGTGTTATCTGACTCACAGACGTTGGTGAAGCTACTCAAGACTAAGGGGTCGAGGACGGAACTTAGCAATATCCTCACCGATATTTACTACTTTGGCAGCCGGTTAAAGGCCTGCTCCTTTTATGTAACGTTGAGGCCGACTCAGTGGCAAAGTCGGTGCTTGTATCTCTAAACTCATCCCTCCCTAGTGGAGGTTAAACTTTTCTTAATGCAATGAAATCGTAGTTTGACCAAAAAACTAGCTATATAACAAACATTGAAGTGTATCTGTTTTCCGCAGATATATGGCAGAGTGGCCTTACGGCTCCGAACGTCTGTTACGGCTCCAATTTCGGTCCACAACATAAAATCAGTAAAATACATAACCACAAGCAAATCCAGTTTAGATGGTAAACGGCAAGCAGTTTGTTTCTCCCATCACATAGAGAGACAGTTTTCACAAGAACACAAAGCACATCCAAAACTAGCTATATAACAAAACATCGAAGTGTATCTGTTTTCCGCTAGCTATATAACAAACATTGAAGTGTATCTGTTTTCCGCAGATACATGGCAGAGTGGCCTTACGGCTCCGAAAGTTAACTTTTAGAGACGTTGAGAAAGATACTTAGCCAAAGCATCAACAGGTTTGGCCGAGTCCATTTTCATTCCCATTTCCCCTGACCGGACTTTAATTCTCGCAAGATAATCAGCTGCAATCCAAGCAAAGCTCAGCATCACCGCATGACCAGACGACTCGCCAGGTTCTTGCAGCTCTGTAGACTTCTTCACCCACTCGGGATGGTAAGTGACATGATACCAAGCTGAAGCCTTTTTCTCATACATGACGTTCTTTTCTTCTTCGCTGAGACTCTCGTGCTCCGGTTTTGTTTCCTCGAATACTTTTCTCAGCTCTTTCTTCAGGGAGTTATAAGAATGCTTCAGTCTTTCTTTCAGATCGCCTTGTTTGCTACTTGTGTATTTAGGCATGGACCAGATGTGACCCGTCACAATCTCTTCCTCTTTTTGCACCTTGTATTGCCCGAGAAGACCAATTAGCTGCCCGTCATAGCTACATTTGTGACCCCATGCCTGAGGGACGAAATCTTCAAATCCTGGTACCTCGAGATCAGTGTCATAAGGGATGTCACTCGGGTCTGAGTTTACTTCGGAGGAAGCTTCTGCATCTTCGTCGTAAACCTCTTTTACACGTCTGTAAAGCCGACCCAAGATCTTCTTCGACCTGTAAGTCTGGTACTCTTCTTTTCCCATGAAATCAGGGTAGAGTTTCGGTTTCAGGTGGAAAGGCATTGTCACCAGCTTCCCTGTCTTTGGGAAATCGACTGCTATAGCAGCTAGTTCCGCCAGTAGCACACATTCTTCGTCCATGGCTCCATACTCACTTCTATCAGCATGAACGACGTGTGCATTGCATATTGTACCCAAATGCTCATTCGCCATGTTTTTGACAAAGAACTCTATTATGTCCTGTAACAAAACCGACCAATTACCAAAGTCTTTGTCGTAGAAAAGAAAGTAAAACAAAGAAATCATTACTAGATTATCAGACGCTAGCATCATGACAATACTGCACATTTGATAATAACTAAAAAATCAGAATCAACGATTCAAAGTTTTCTAATATCTCATTCATCTGAGTGTTCTTGCAGCAGGATGCACTCAGTATGCAAGCATAAATAATCACTACAAGCATCCAAAAACAAATCATCTATCCATCTTAAGCGTCATAATCTCAGCTAACCGGGAAAAAAGTAGTGGGGAAGTAGATATTGGACCTGGTGGTTGACAGGACGGCCCTTACTCGATTCTTCAGCTGCAGTATATTGCATGGCGAGAAAGCTTGTTCTGCTGGGAGGGATGAGTCTCTGATCCCAAGCCACAAAGTACAGGTCGCCATCAAGGTCACTGCCAGAAGCTTCGTTTGTATGTGGCCTCTCGCCTTTCTGAGGAAAAAGTAGGCAGTCATACATGTGATGCAGCTCGGGTACATCAACAGCTTCTAGAATCCTTACATCCCCTGGGTGAAGACAAGGATTCTTAGCAATGGCTACATAACCTTTCACTACTTGCAGATCTGTCTTCGTCTCCTTAAAACGAGACCCATGTTTGGAGAAACAATTTTCTATAGACGGTTTTGAGACTTGGATAAAGCACTGGCCCTGTTCAAGTACCCCTGCTTCGTCTAAGCAACCCATTAGCCACCTTCCTGACGTAACAAAAATACGAGATTTTTCTCTGAGACCCCAGAGTTGTGCAATCCTGACTGAAGACAGCATTCCTCGTAGATGTGGCTCAGTCTTTGGTTTGAATCCTGCACTTAGCATGATAGCTGCAGTGTTTCCCTGTTCAGCACATGATGCTGTAAGAACTTCAAATGCGACATCTGTGTCATCAAGGATGCGGTTCAGTTTACAGAGCATAGTTTCCTGCATATCCCAGAATATTTCGTCTGGAACACCAAGCACAGATAAGAGGGTAATTATCTGCCGGTTTAAGAACCCAGGTTGAAACCTGGTCCATGAACAGATCTCCAAGATTGTATGCTTAGAGTGGAACTTATCCATACTGTGTCGAAGGGCTAACCGGATCCCATCATCTTTTGATGGCCAACGAGCAACAACTCCTTTGAAACCGGCGTAACGTATCTGGTAAGCACAAGGGCTGCAGTGCGAATCCAACTTAAGTTTCTCCATTATTTCTAAAGCGAGGTCAGGTGTGATTGTACCAATTCCATCAGAGAAAGTATACCCATTTCTCTCTATTTCTGGAAGCTCGGTGTCAACCTCGTGAGGCATGACATCTACAGTGGCGTATGTGGAGGAGAAGCACAGGCCCATCCTAGCAGCGCATTTTGCCACATTCTTGTCTTTGAACTTCCCCATCCATGTCTTTATATCCGACACTCTTGTTTTCCCGTCTTCAGCGAAAAACCATGCAGAGCGGTCTCTGAGCTGATTGGCCGAGAATGCTAGAAAACTGTATCTTCTACCACATAGTTTAAACCCATCGGTTAATATGGTCTTGACTCTTTTGAAAACGTGGGTCTTCTGAGAGAAAGAGCTTGATGTAAGGTCCTTCACAATCGGAGCAACAAAGTAAGAAAGAACATTTGAGTTCATGGTCTGCATGCTTTCGTCCATGAAAGTTACGCGCAAAAATCTATCAGACAATGCTTTGTATTTCCTGAGTACCCTGTTGGAGAGCTCAACTTCTGGGGGTAGGCAATACGCTCTGGTTGGAGTAATCGCTAGCCTTCTGATCTCAGAGATATCATCCAACTGTACATGACTCCCTAAAAGCTTTGGATTTTTCTGAATCCATTCCTGAACAAGCTTCAGCCTCTTGTACGCATCAAAAACAGGCTGTTTATAGGTACAGAGATGCTTGAGAGAAGCTATATTGACATCCTTGGGTTGGTTTCTAAGAAGATCAAAGAAGCGCTCAGTCAAGTGAAACTGGTTAAAAACCCCTCTGTGCAGCACCGCATTTACCAGGAACATGATCTCAAATGAGATTCCATCCCTGTGGTGAATGCAGAAGAAATGATCTGTAATAGGCTCCCCAAAACAGGGCTCATCACGAATCCTGGGAGGCCACCTCACACGTTCCTCTTGCACTCTCCGCGCCCTTAGATAGTCCAATGCAGTATTCATTTTCTTCTCATACCGAGGAGAGATGAGCACTCGATATGAAAGGCATCGCCCAATTGCCCCAGCTTGGGTAAAATCAGTGGTACGGATCCAAGGGTCATCATCATCCAAGAGATCGACGGGGACAGTTTCATATACATCATCATCAGCTGTTCTGTACCAGACACGGGGTGACGAAGCCAGCTGCAAGAGTAGCACATAGCCATCCAGAGTTCTATACTGCCTGAGTGTTCGTATGTCTCTCACCAATAACTCCAACTTATAATCACAGTTGATCACAGCATATATCATTGTGTCCTTCAAAGAGAAGGCAGTGCTCTTTGTGAAGCAAAATCTGCAGGTGTTGTCAAAAGGGTCTACGAGGAAATCAACCCCTTCAGCTCTCCAAGAGACAAGAAACTCATCCCGGGCAATCAAGGTCCCAATCTCAATCGAAACACCAGTCAGCTTATAAGGTGTTGTCGTTCTTCTTCTCTGGTTAAGTGTGTATGGGTTCTTAGGCCCCAAGCTGACTTTCAAAGGCTGGCCATCGAGGATGAGCTTGGACTGCCCCGCAGCATCCATTGCACAACCTGCAGACTCAGGGAGCGCGAAATGGACAAACGCATGAGGCTCCACTCTCTTGTAACCATCAAATGTGGGGATGTTTGAAGTGTCTGTGATCTCGAAATTAGGATAAGAATCAGGAGGAGTCCCAGAAGTTTTTAATCTGCATCGCCAAACGAGTCCAACTTCTTCTTCAAGGTAATCTGTAAGCTCTTTTGCAGTTGTTGTCTCCCCAAACCCACCAATGCTTACTTGTGTCACAACCGAGTTCTTCATGTTTCCCTCTGACCCCATTCTCCTAAGATACAAAAAAAACACACCAAGAAAATAAGCAGATACAATGAAAAAGAGATTAGAATCATCATATGCATAGACAACCAAACAGGTGAGATCATCATAGGAAAGTGACTCCATAAGCACCTTTGATTGTTTATGGTAATGAGGAATTAATAATGCTCTGAGTCACTGAAAGATACATCTCAGATTCTTCTTAATAAGTAGCATTTAACATCATCATCAACCAATGATCAGACAAAGAACGTATCAATCATGGCGTTCAAAACCCTAATTCGCTGCTCCCTTAACATCAAATTAAGAGACGATACATACTGATGGTTTAATTATGCAGATAATTAAAACCCTAACGACCGTACAAAATTATACAAAGAGAACCTGGAGACTTACAAAGTGATTTCTCCGATTTCAAGATTGGAAGTGAGAGATAGGAAGAGACGTGGAAGCAACGCGGAGAATAAAAGGACAGTGAGCGATTAGTAGTATACTAGTACACTGGAACCGCGTCTTCTACCAGTCAACTGAAGAGAGTGTTGTGTTAATCGTATGATTAGACGTTTCTTTATGGGCTTTTAAATATGGGCCTTTTTATTCTCTTCAATTGTATAAAATAGAAATATTATATAACAGTCCCAAATTCTCTTTTATCACAAATAACCGAGAAAAATACCAATCAAATGCTCCAATATACTATTAACTGAAAAAAAAAAAAAAAGAATTCTGTGATATTTTTCCCTCTTTTATTAATTTAATAAAACTTTATTTAAATGAAGAAAATTTGTAAAAGACCTCGAAACGAAAAGAAAATTTGCATAACTACGATCCTACTAAGGGTTATTTGCGGACCATCCAAATCCGATCCATAAAATTTAGATCTTCTTCTCTATAATTTCCCAAAACGGTCTAAGTCATTGAGGTTTCTCTCTCTCACTCATTCTTCAATTGACCGTTATCTCTCTTTTTCAATCATAACATTCCCATTCTCTAGGGTTTGAAATCGGAATCCTAGTAGAATCAAAACACTAGTCATGCATCAATATAGGAGGCTTCGTACGAAGAACCTTTCGGTCCCGTTGAATCAAAGCGACCTGAACGAGAAGGAAAGAGGAGAAGGTGAACCCGGAGAAGGCTCGAGTCATGGAGGAGTAGAAACGGCCATGGTCCCAAGCACCGTCGTCGAAACATCTGAAGGCGGTGAAACTGGTCAACTTACCGACCTCGTAAACCCTAGCACGATCGACAAATCTGTCGACTCGGAAACCGACGCCTGAAACTGCACATGCAAAAGAAAGTGAAGAAAATTTTGAACGTACCGACGCCGTATCTCTCATACACGCTGCTTTTGTCTTTACAAATTTAAGTGTGCATGGGCCGAAACACAATCTTTGACCAGTGCATTAAATCACTATTGTTATTTAATGTATCAATCAATCGGTTAGTATGTAATGGGCTAAATAATTGATTAAATAAAACATTTGAATGATCAAATATATATATATATATATAAATATATATAAATATGTTTGTTTCTCTCCTATGTTGCCACCTAGGATGCCACGTCAAAAAGTCATGCGTTCTGGAGTTGACACGCGTTCAGATAAGTAAAACTCTGTGTTTCATTTAATCGAGTTATGTTTCATTTGTTCACAAGTTAATTGGCTTCTAAACATTTAATTGGCCCAACGGAGAGAGGTTGTCTTCCCCAATGGCGTGACCAAAAATTAAAGCTCGTGTCCTCTTCGATCTACACCAGCTATGGAGGAGATATGATGAATTGAGTGAATCAAATTGACGTGAAAAACCTATGTGCCAAGCTTTAATTGCATCTTTTCGTCTTCTATTGTAATCTTCCGAAGCGTTACGTAACAACCTTCATAAATGCTTCCATGATTTCTCATTCATTGTATCTCGCTTTATCCTTTTTTCCTAGCAATGAATCTCCACCTATAAAAAGGTAAAGCTTCATCTTTTGAAAATCATCCTCACAAATCCAATAGAATTAGATATTTTCTCATTATAATAGTTAACTCCTCTGTTCGACTTGCTGATCTAAGTTATGGGTTATTCTTCCACCTTAGAGGTGAGGTTGCTCAGTTTCTGGAAAATTGACATGCTTTTTATTGATTCTAAGATATTTTGTTTTTAAAACATATCTTAGTATTGAAATAATTTGTCTTTACGAAGAAGGTTGTATAATCTCAAAAAAAAATTGAAAAATTGTACCCTAATGAAGGACTCTTTGATAACAACAAAGTGTCTTTACGAAGTCAAAAATAGAAGGACATACATATCCCTCAGTTATGTCATCGATATGGTAAGTGTGCTGAAGGAACCATGACAGAGGAAGATGTTGTCTTGAGAGAAATTTCAAACAAAAAATATAGCATGAAAAAGTATAAAAGTTTCCGTTTCCTAAATCTGAGGAACATGTCCTCATGAACCAAAGTGGTCATCAGAAGAGTTAAAAGTTTTTTTCTGGTTTCTTAATCTGAGATGTGTTATTTGTTTTGGTTTTTGGAAATGTAGAATGTTATATCTTATGTGGAATGGAAAAAATAAATACTATAAAACTAAAGTAACTATAAATGTGTGGGAGCAAAAGATACAACAGTAGTACCAGTTCACATTCTCGCATATATGGCTTCTTAGTGACTTATTCAGAAAGTATATTAACATCATAGAAGATGGTTGGCAGGTACACTCAGTTAACATCTAGGTAGCGTGAATTTGATTTTCATTATCTTTTCTGTATAATGATTTGTGTGTTTTATTACAGATTAGCCGGATTTGTATGGTGATAAACTGACAACAATACAAAGGCTCTTTATTTACTGAACCGTAGGTTCTTTAAAAAAAAATTTATGTTAATGTTTTTAAAAATTTGAAGCTTCTTAAAATAAATATAGTATTATTTGTATAAACTTTATATTTTTACTATGTCAAATTGAAATAGAAATAATAAGAATATTTCTATTATTACATTTTCTTAATTATTTTTGTTAATATTGTATTATTTAACGATAGAGAATAATGAAAGTTGTTGTCATTTTAATTCAAATCAAAAATATTTATTAAAAATAACAATATGATCTCAGAATTATTTCCATTATTTTTTGTTTATAATATTATTTTCAATACATATTAATTTTTTAAATGTTTCATAAGTTAATATAAATTCATGTAAAATAATTTTTATAATAACTTCTCACCCGTAGGGCGGAGCGATCCTAGTCCCATTATATGTACATGTTTTCTTAATCTCAGTTTACGTGAAACTACATAAAATTATAAATATGTTTCTTAATCCTTGATTTAGTAGTATAAAATTAGGCAGGGATCAGATGTATACAAGCTAAGTATGATTTTTCGTTTAATATGTAAATTGAGCATTTAATCTGAAGAAAAAAATGTGTATGTGAGAATTTCTTAACAAAAACGTCGGTTCATCTATCATCAAATGACACCCCACCCACCTATGTTTTCTATAAAACTTAAAGACCGAGAGTTTACCACAAAATAACTCCAAGATTGAGATACAGCAGAAACTCTATAAATTAATTAAAACAAAAAATTAATAAAAAAAATTTGGTTTCGAATTGGACCGGTTCAAACTATGACACAAATATAAAATAATAATTTTTAGAAAATTTTATTTAAATATATGGTCCATTAAATTATAAATTAATAATATATCTCTATATACATTTTATATAAGTACAAACTAAAAATTATATTGTTGGTTTTATATTCACAATAAAATTATCTCTATTTTTTTAACATTTTAATATATTTTGATATTATTTAGTAAAATTATATCTAAAACTACATTTAAATTATACAAAACATAAAAAATACACCAAATAATATAATAAAACAATATGAAAGTAGAATTTTTAAATTTAATTAATATATATATATATATGGTAAAATAAAATATTTTCTTACTTTATAAATAAAAATATTCAAAAATAGAAAAGTTTTTTAAAAGTTTTTTTTTTTGTAAATTAATAACTCTATAGAATTTTTACTGCATGTGATGTATTTTCCAATATCCGAGCGATGAGATAAAATTCATCAAATTAAGTTTCGTAGCGATATCTGCACGACTTTGATTTTCTATGACATTACCTTTTTCCATTTTCTTGTCTTGGTAACAACCATTTCTCGTTGTGGGTCTAACATACAAGATCATTTCAAACTAAATTGAAATCACTACAAAAAAACACAATTTTAGCGAGGAAAATTAACGAGGAAAAGTAATCCTCGTAATTTTACGACGACTTTACGAAGAACTTACGAGGAAATATAAAATCAGCGTTATTTCCTCGTAAAGTAACGACGAAATGATTTCGTCGTAAAGTCGATGTAATATCACGTGACTTTTACGAGGAATTATTGCGTGTAAATTCGACCTAAATATTGCGTGTACTTTACGAGGAATTATTTTACGTCTACTTAGCGAGGAAATTTTGAATCCACCAACTTTGTAGTTGTAACACGTTTTTTTCGGCCACCTAACTAAATTTCGTCGTAAATTCCTAGGAAAATTACAACTACCAGATTCGAAAATTTCTTATAAATATTGACATTTGAACATCATTTTAAACACACCAACAAGAAAAAAAAAACGTGAAAGAAAAAAATGTCGGGCTCCGGGAATATTTTTGAGTTACGGAGGTGGATGTATATCCATAGAGAAGCTAAAGGGAGAGTGACGAAAGAATACCTTGCGGGGCTGGAGACATTAATGCATCAAGCAGATTCCACCTTGTTCGCCCAAAAAAGTGGTAAGATGTTTTGTCCTTGTCGGAAATGCAACAATAAATTGGCAAATCGTGAAAATGTTTGGAAGCATTTAATAAATAGAGGTTTCACGCCAAATTAATATATCTTGTTTCAACATGGAGAAAGTTATAATTATGATCAGAATGAATCTAGTAGTAGTAATAGCAATTTTCAGGAAGAATCGGTTGATCATCATTTGCATAATGAACATAGTTACCATCAGGAAGAGCAGATGGTAGATTGTGATAGGGTTCATGATATGGTAGATGATGCATTCGTAACTCATGATGAAGATGAAGAACCTAATATAGATGCAAAAAAGTTTTATGAAATGTTGAATGCGGCGAATCAGCCACTTTACAGTGGTTGTAGAGAAGGTCTCTCTAAATTGTCGTTGGCTGCTAGAATGATGAATATATAAATTGATCACAATCTACCTGAAAGTTGCATGAATGAATGGGCAGACTTGTTTAAAGAGTATTTTCCATAAGACAAAGTGTCTGTTTATTCTTATTATGAGATTCAGAAACTGGTTTATAGTCTTGGGTTGCCTTCAGAAATTATAGATGTTTGCATCGACAACTGCATGATCTACTGGGGAGATGATGAGAAGTTAGAAGAATGTCGATTCTGCAAGAAGCCACGATTCAAACCGCAAGGACGAGGACGTAATAGGGTATCGTACCAAAGTATGTGGTACCTACCAATTACAGACAGATTGAAAAGATTGTACCAATCAGAGCAGACTGCTGGAAAGATGAGATGGCATGCCGAGCATACTCAGACGGATGGTGAGATGACTAATCCATCAGATGCAAGAGCCTGGAAACATTTTAACAAAGTACATCCATATTTCGCTAGCAATAGCCAGAATGTGTATCTCAGATTATGCACAGATGGATTTAGTCCATTCGGAATGTCAGGGAGACAATATTCATTGTGGCCAGTCTTTCTTACGCCATACAACATGCCACTGGAGAAGTGCATGCAACGGGAGTTGCTATTCTTGACCATATTAATACCTGGTCCGAACCATCCAAAAAGGTCTCTGGATGTTTTCCTACAACCACTGATAAAAGAGTTGAAGGATTTGTGGTCAACAGGGGTGAGGACGTATGACTGCTCAACGAAGACGAATTTTACGATGCGAGCGATGCTTTTGTGGACCATAAGTGACTTTCCTGCCTATAGGATGTTGTCTGGATGGACTACACATTGGAGATTAGCTTGTCCTTATTGTAATGGAACGACAGATGCGTTTCAACTAAAGAATGGTAGGAAGACAAGTTGGTTCAATTGTCACCGTCGATTTGTTCCCATTAGCCATCCGTAAAGAATAAACAAGAATTTGTTTAGGCACAAAAGGGTTGTGAGAAACACTTCTCCTCCATATCTAACTGGAGAACAAATGGAAGCGCAAATCGACTACTACGGAGCTAACAAAACAGTTCGTTGTGGTGGTAATTGGCATGTCCCTCGTAATATGCATGATTCTTACGGTGTTCATCACAACTGGAACAAGAAGAGTATATTTTGGGAGTTGCCATATTGGAAGGATCTTCTTCTGCGCCACAACCTCGATGTGATAATATTGAATGTCCCAGGGAAGACAAAAGACAACATAAAATCGAGGTTGGACTTGCCGGATATTTACTCAAGAAGTGAGTTACATATAAGAAGCAATGGACAAGTTCCAGTTCCGATATTCAGATTGTCTTCAGAAAAAAAGTCGGTGTTGTTCAACTGGGTGGCATCAGAAGTGAAGTTCCCCGATGGGTATGTTTCAAATCTCTCTAGATGTGTTGAAAAGGGTCAAAAGTTCTCTGGGATGAAGAGTTATTATTGTCATGTCTTTATGCAACGACTACTTCCCTTTGCATTTGCGGAACTACTTCCAACAAACGTACATGAAACACTTGCAGGTAGTATATTATAACGCAGTAATTTTATAATGGTTTAGTTTGCAATACTATATGATTAATATAATGTGTTTAATTTTTTTTGGAATATACAAGGCATTGGAGCGTTTTTCAGGGATCTGAGCACACACACTCTTAAAGAAGAAGTTGTGGAATAGCTTCAGCAGAATATTCCCATCTTATTGTGCAACTTGGAGAAGATATTTTCTCCGGGATTTTTTTACGTCATGGAGCATCTAGCTGTCCACCTCCCATATGAGGCACTGCTTCGTGGACATGTACATTACAGATGGATGTATCAGTATGAGCGAGCCATGAAATATTTGAAGGGAAAAGCAAAGAACCTCGCAAGAGTTGAAGGTTCTATAATTGCTAGAAGTTTGACGGAGGAAACTTCTCACTTCACATCGTACTACTTTGCGTCAAAAGTACGTACCCGGAAAAGAGCTCCAAGAAGATACGATGATGGTGGTGTCGCGCCAACATATGCAGTTGCTGGTGTTCCAGACATCTTTAGCCAGATTAGGCGACTCGATGGGAAATTAAAAGAGGTTTGGTGGTCGAGTGAAGAAGACGATCATAGTGCATACACTTATATTCTATTCAATTGCGAGGATCCATTGATGCGTTATTTTGAAATGTAACATATATGGACACTTCTAAACACATATAAGTATAAATTATATAATTTCCAAAGATTAATTAATATAAAATGTGATTTTGCAGCCTATTTGTTTTTCAAGTCGAAGAAACATTCACAGGTATATCCACAAGTGACGTAGACAAAAGGAAAAATCAACACTTTATTAAGTGGTTGAAGAATCAGGTATTCAAACTCTTAATTTTTTCAGGTCGATCAAACTCTTTTTTCATACATGATCTGTATTTCAACGTTCTCTTTATTTTTGCAGGTTGATTATGACGATGATGCATATTATCCTAAGTGGTTACACGAAGTAATTCAATCTCCAATTGTAAAGGTCACCACATCACAGATGTATTTCGCACGAGGCTATACTTTTCACACATATGAGTATGGTAGACAGCGGGCGACCAGTAACTATGGAATATGTGTGAAAAGGGAAACTTGTTTCTACGGGATCTTGACGGAGATTATTGAAGTTGAATTCTCAGGGATATTGAAGTTGAAATGCGTCTTCTTCAAATGTGAATGGTTCGACCCCGTCATCAATAGAGGTGTTCGGTTTAACAAATTCGGTGTAGTTGATGTCAATGGTGGACGAAGGTACAACAAATTCTTTTTTTTGCCATACATGAGCAAAATAAATTAATTTTTACGTTTTCTTTATTTCAGTTTGCAGTTACAACAAATTCGATCCTTTCATATTAGCTTCACGAGCAGACCAAGTTAGCTTCCTTCCATACCCTCGGATGATAGAATCGGGAATAAATTGGTTAGCCGTGATCAAATTTACACCTCGAGGACGAATCATCAGTGGAGAAGAACCACCATTGCAAGAAGAACAGATAAATGAAGTCGAGGAACCTGAACAAGAAATTGATGACATCCTTCTCATTGATCCGCATAATCATGAGTACGAAGATCTTACCGACGATGCCACGGACGAAGCTGTTGAAGACAAGTTTAATGAAAATGATGATGTTTCTAGTGATGACGAGAATGTCGATGTATCCGATTGATGTATTTGTTTTTAATAATATTGATTTTCAGACTTAATGCATGTGATTTGATGGATTTAATCATGAAAAACTATTTATATAATTTGACTTTGTGTAAGGTAACATGAGTTTGTATTAGAAATAAGAGATTGAGATTATAAGTTAAGGAATTGTGGTTTTAGAATTTGGGGTTTGGAATGGAAAGAATAGTTTGAGGTTAAAGAGAAGATGGGTTTGAGGTTTGGAATATATGAAGTAGAAGATAAGGAAGATAGGGTTAGGGGTTTAGGAATTTAGGCATTTAAAAATAATCCTCTTTATTTCCTCGTAAACTAACGAGGAGCTTACGACGAAAAGAATGCGGGACTCGTTAATTCCACGTAAGCATAATTCGTCGTAAAGACCACGTAATAGGAAAATGCGGACCTCGCTATTTTCTCGTAAATAATAACACTGGCCTTGCTAATTCCTCGTAAATGAACAACCAATAAAAAAGAAGAGAAGAAAGATACTGGAATCATAGGAGGGAAGAAACAAGGCGAGACCTACGTAAGTCTAGCCTTGTCTCCGCCCACATGTGTTCTCCTATATTTCTCTCCTTCTTCTTTTTTCAATTCTTTCTAATTTGAGAAGGAAACAGGTGAGTAATTATCTCTGATTTGAGGAGCAAATCGGTGAATTTATCTTTGATTTGAGAAGCAAATTGGTGTGTATTTATAGGAAATTTCGAAAGGTTTTACGACCAATTAGCTTCGTTTCCTACCTCGTAAATAAAAAAGCGGGACTCGCTAATTCTTCGTAAGAAAACGAGGACATTACGAGGAAACCCAACACAGGTAACGCTAGTTCCTCGTTAAAGGGAAGATGGGTTTCTGGTTTGAGATTTGGGTTTCGGATTTTAGGGATTTAAACATAACAATCGCTATTTCCTCGTAAGCTAACAAGGAACTTACGACGAATTATAAAATAATCATCGTTAATTTCACGTAAGCACAATTCCTCGTAAAGACCTCATACAAGGAAAACGCAGGCCTCGCTAATTCCTCGTAAATCAACGAGGAAGTTATGAGGAAACAAAACACGGGCCTCGCTAGTTCCTCGTATATTTACGAGGAAATTACGACGATTACTAATTTTTATATATACAGGCGAGCTTCGCTCTCCCATTTCCTCTCCACTTCCTCTCTCTTTCGTAGCTATAGTACGTTCTCTCTCTATTTCCTCTCTAATTTGATTTATTTAGGGTAGATTAGGTGGTTAGTGTAGGGAATTTAGATAGGTTTACTGATTTTGTGTTAATTAGTGATGATTAGGTGGTTAATGTAGGGAATTTAGCTAGATTTATAGAATTTGTTATTTATAAAATTTGTTAATTACTGTTGATGTTAATTTTAAAAATTAATTTTTTTTCCAGACGATTCGAAAGAACAGACTTACTCCCTATTACAGACAGATGTTCGGTGAGCCTGGTAGTCGTTTAGACCCGTCGTCTTCTTCAGCTCCCGGTTCTTCGGGTCCGGAGACTTTCCCCAAGACTCAGCCTTCTCATAGAGTCTCTCGGTCACCTTCTTCTAGTGCACCTTCGGTTCCTCCTGTGCCTCCTCCGATGGCTTCTCCGATGCCCGCCGAGATTCATCCCAATTTGATGGTGCCTCCGAGTGCTCCTTACTCGCAGTACACTGTCGAGGACATTCTCGGTCAGCCAGGAAGAGAAGGTTTACCAGTCATAGACCCCGACCGACCGGACAGATCTTTGTGGTATGTTACATTAATTATTTTTTAAAATTCTTTTAAAATTCTTTTATAACATTAATAAATAATTTATACTTTAAATTTGTTATTTTTCAGGTTTGGGGTTGACGGATGTCTTGCATCGGACGTAACCGACACGATGAAAGGTTACTTCTCCATGCCACATCCGAACAGGAAAAAGACGCCGATCTACGTCAGAAAGACGTAGTTCAAAATTTACGTTGTATGTACTATTCATTAATTATATATACTTTTATTTTTTCATGATTTATATATATTTTTTAAACTAATTAATAATTTAATTTTTTTTTACAGCAAAAATATAATTGGTCAATGGGGTCAAAGAGAGGGTGAGGAAAGCGTTTTACGCGAAGGTGAAAGTTCGCTTGTTGGACACGATCTCCAACTGGAAGGGTGAGTAGATCGTGAAGGGGTATGAGCGTGGCAAACCCGTTGAGCTCACCACGGATGTGTGGGATGGCCTCATCCGTTATTGGTGGGATCCTGAGTCCATCAGAATCGCCCAGTCTTGCTCTGCCTCCCGTAACACGGTAGATGAGCACGGCCACGGACCGATGCTTCACTCTACGGGCCAAAAACTCCACGCCGGTGTCCGTTTGGAAATGTTAATTAAATATATATATATGTGTGTATATTCTAACTTTCTTAAATGTTTTAAGGCAAAAGAGACGGGACAACTCCCGTCTCTTATGCAACTTTACGAGAGGATCCACAAGAATAAGGCGGGTCAATTTCTAGATGGCAAGACCAAGCAAATCTTCAACGACTTGGTTGCTCAGGTTGACGACCGCCAGACCCAGCTAACCCAACAGTCCACCGACGGATTACCCGTCACCTTATCCACACTTGAAGTAGATAAGATTTACGAGGAGGTAAATATCTTAAAATTTTATTTTTTTTTTATTATTCATTTCATTTAACTTTAAATTTTTACTAACAATATTTATTTTTTTGTTTTTAAGGTTGTCCCTAAGAAAAAGGGACGTAAGTTGGGGATTGGTTCCGTCAATGATGTTCTGAGAGCGACATCGTCTTATGCTCAGACACGGGAAGATGAAGTCACTGCGCTGCGTAGAGAGTCCGAGCAGCTGCGTAGAGAGTCCGCTCAGCTGAATAATGAGATAGACTCGACGCGATCTGCATTCACAGCTCGTGTGGGTGGACTCGAGGGCTTCTTGGACGTTGTAGCGGCCACAAATCCGGAATGAGAGTCCTTGTTGAGGAACATGCGACGACAAAATCCCATTTCAGGCGAGTCATCATCCGACACACATCCCGAGGCGGATGTAGAGAGGAGGAGTGTTGAATTCTATCGGGCGATGAGCAACTCTTAGTTCTTTTTTTCGGTTGTTGAATTATAAATTCAAAACTTATTTATATATAAAATATTTTGGTATTGATTTTTTGTTAAAAAATTAATTTTAATAATAAATTAAATAATTTTAATTGTTATTTTTAATTATATTTTTAAATTCTGTAAAATAAAAAAAACAAAGTAAATTCGTAGCTAATTTACGACCTATTTGGAAACTTTACGAGGAAATGACGAAGAAGAATAAACGAGTATTTTACGAGGAAACATTTACGAGGAAATGACGAGGAAAAATAAACGAGTATTTTACGAGGAAATACTTTTGTGGTACTTACGTGTACTTTACGAGGAAACACTTTCGAGATATTTACGTGTAGTTTACGAGGAACACCTTACGAGATATTTACGAGGAAATATAGCGACCTCCTTACGTGGAATATTTACGTGGTCTTTACGACGAAATGATGTACTTCGTCTTTACGACGAAATCTTTTTCTCGCTAAGTTACGACGAATTGGCGAGGAGATATGCGTTACGACGAACGAGTAACGACGAAACGTGTTTCCTCGCGAATCCTCTTTTACGACGAACTCACGAGGAATACCGTCGTTGTTAAACTTATGTTTTCTTGTAGTTATCATGTGTACATTTTAAATAAAATCATGTTGTAATTAAAGAACCAAACCTTTAATTCTAACATGTTTTTCTCTGATAAAATTTGTGTCTAATCAACATTTCAGTGAACTACGTATATGGGATGCAATATGAGTGTTAAACAGCGAATGCTCAAAATGAAAACAGCTCCCCACATATGGTCTCGAAATATCGCTAATATCATAATGCCACTATATTGACATTTGATCTTAATCATTTCTAAGGGGTGGGGGGTTTGATAAAACGTTGTTGTGATTACACCTATATGATAAAAAAGGAAATATTGAACTGACCCACATGAAAAATTTGCTAACAAGTGTCACTGCAATAGCCCCTTGTATATTAATAAAGAATCATTTAAAAGTTATAACTTTAAATCTGTATTAATTTAAAAAGCGTTTTGCTTAAATGTCATTTAATTAAGGTATTAATTAGGCTTACATGACAATATAAGAAACAATTGAAAAATTAGTAAGTCCAAGATTCAATTGTTAAGAAAACTTATATTAATCCAAACATAAATGTATATGATAAACTTAATACTC
Source organism: Brassica napus (assembly GCF_020379485.1). NCBI lineage: Eukaryota > Viridiplantae > Streptophyta > Magnoliopsida > Brassicales > Brassicaceae > Brassica > Brassica napus. The sequence goes on along the minus strand of NC_063447.1, from coordinate 33,413,236 downwards.
GGCGATTTCATTAATTTAATATTCGGACTAATATATATACTGTATATGGAACACATTGAAACATATTTTATGATTATGTCATTCAAATATGGTCATATCATGTATTCTACAGATCATTCGAATATGGTTTCATTTGGAAATTTGATCATATCATGCGTTCTACAAATCACAGAATGAATTAGCAGTCCAATGTGTTTTTGTATAGTAACATACATTGCTGACAATCAGTCTAAATTCATTATAAAGCCAAGGAATAGGGTGTGATCTTCGTATAATATTCAAGCAGTGGTTGTATCCGAGTATATAGAACGATGGAATATATTTCAGACCAATATCAATGGAAAATATAATGGATATCCGGTTTATACTATTTCAATGTTGGTTAAGATTTATTTAAATTTCAATTTAACCGAACTGTAGTCAGTAAATAATATTATTGTATCAAATTTATGGACCGTGTAACACACTCATATACTTAGGGGAATTTAGGCAATTATATATTATGTCTTTAGTCAACAAAGAAATAAATAAATACACATATCTAGATCCACAAACTATTATATACATCAAAAATATATGCTTGATCGTCACTTCACCTTGAGCAAAACACCGTAATTTATATTCAATACTAATAAAATTTTGGCACCAAGTAATGTCATTGCCCAAAAAACTCGGAAGCTAGAGAAAAAATATAGTATACTAGATTAAGACCCGCGCCTTGCGCGGAATAAACATTATATATATAAATTATTTTATGTATTATATGTTCTTACATATTATGAAATAATAAATATATATTGAATAATTAAAAGTCAGTAACTATTACATATATAATTAAATTGGTGCGAATGTATAAATCAATTTTATTAATCCAAACATTTTTTAAAAAAAATTTGATAGGATATGTAATTAAATTTAAATGATATTAACATACATAGTATATTTTTAATATTAATGTCTATTTTTTTTTAAATGATGCTTTCTACTCATATGTTTTTTTTATCATGTGTATTTTTAATAGCAAAAACTTTAAATTACTCATAACAAAATTTTCATTGTGGGATTAATAATTTTAGTAATTGATAATTTAAAAAAATTTATCAATGTTAGTTCAAAACTTTTATCAAAAAAAATTATTCAAAGTAAATTTTGAAGCTAAAATATTTATTTATTCAATATGGTTTATAGTTTAATTTAGAATGATATATATACATATATATTTTAAATCTTAATGATTAATTAAATTATACTTTTATTTATATGATTTTGTAATCATTTGTATTTTGTCATAACAAAAATTTTAAACCATGGATCGCAAAATTTGGAATGTGAGACTTTTAACAGTTTTAGTAATTTATAGTCATTTTTTAAAATTCAAAATATAAAATATACAGAAAAATCTAAATTTTTATAATATGGTTATTGTGTTTTTTTAAAAAATTATTTTAATAGTTTTAAATTAAACAAATTTGATAGAAGATACATTTTTTATCAGATCTTTATTATTCAAAATCATTAATTGTCATATATATTTTACCCACATTAGGCAATTTCGTAATCTTTATTTAAGGAAATAATAAATGACATTAATAATGAATTTATGGTTAGTTTAATAAAAAGTTTATTATATAATTAGATGGACCAACCTATTTCTCTAATAATTCTAAGAATCATTATAGTGATGACACGTGGCTACAAAAAGAAGTTGTAATGTTTCACAAATAATATATAGGGGATTCGATGTACGAAATAGTTAATGTTCTTATACGTGAACTTAAACCTAACAAGCAATCCTATATAAACTAGGGGTTGTTCTCAACCGAAACCATCGTTCTTCGAGCTATCTATTCAGCTTCGCATTTAAAGCAAAAAAAAATGTCTTCTCCAAATATTAATTTAAAAATCGGGTTTGTCAATTGTTTATTGTCTTAATATGGTCCATAAGTATGTTATTTACTAATTATAGGTTAATCAATCTGTATTTTTTTTAATATAGGGGATTTCTAATTTATGTTTTTAAATAAAAAATTAATGTTAACATTCCAAATTCTTACACTAGTTTTCGATTATATTCAAATCTTAATCATCGATAAGTTAATAAAAAATAGAAAATATTTTTATTTGTATGACTTTGAAATATCCAACATAAGAAATTCTAATTTTTGATACACAATTCCAATTATAATTGTTCTCCATCCAAATACATGATTACATAAACAACCCAAAGTTGTGTGTATATATATATATATATATATATAAAACAATAATATATAAATATTAAATTTTTCAAAACCATATATTTTATATTTTAATTTTATAAATTTACCATGCATAGGTCATATCGCAGTAATTAATTATTACAAAAGCATTGGTGTATCACGTGATATGTAAATATTCCTCATAATAATTATTTACTAGGTGATCATCTGCGCCCTGCGCGGAGTGAGGAAACTTAAAGAAATTATAAGTTTGAATATATAGATATTAGAAATGTAAAAGTCATAGACACAAATATTACATGTTATTTATGTTAAGGGATTCAACGAAATTGTGGATATGTAAATAAAGTAAGCTTCAAAGTTTTTTAAAACTTGTGTTATTTGTTTTATGTGATTGAAGTATAGTTCGTGAAATTGAATCTATAAGAGTAAACAAAAACTTATATAAAAATAATTATGAAATAAAGATAAAACGAAACATATGCGATAAAATAAAGTAAAAAGTGAAAGCATATCCTATATAATAAGGAAACAAAATTAATAAAAAAAACTAAGAAAACTACGACTGCTGTGAAAAGTATCTTCAAAACTCTTCGTTTACAATCCTATAAAGTCCGCCATTGGTGTACTTCTGGTTTTGTTAATGATGATTCAGAAAGAGTGATGTGGTGAAGAGTTATGTTGCAGACACTGCGTATTTATATAGAGTTTTAATGATGAAAATAAATAGCCAAAATTATAGTACCAAATATTTACTAATTAATATTTCCATACTTGCCGTACAATTTACTTTAAAACTGGTCTTTTTACATGTTGTTTTAAAAAACGCAGCTTTCAAATTAGGCAAAATTTGGATCTTGGATTGTATATGGAAACGTGTTTCTCAACGACTATAATTGAGGTAAATTACTTGATGGTTTTAAAAATTCATTTAGTGAAGATTATGAATTGATTATAAACTTGATAAATAGTACTGTACAACAAAGTTTGCATTATGGCGAAAGAGAATATTCAGTATTCATATTCTTAGGTAATCCCAAATAAATTTAATTTGTAAAATAAGGAAATCTGAGGAAATAAAGTTAGCTGATGACATTAATATGTTTGTAGTATATGACCAAATATTCACATTCCCTATAGCTTATAAATTACAAATATTTATACCTTAAATAAGGAAATAGCTTAAATTTGGGACGTATAAAATAAGAAAATCTAAAGAAGTAGACCTTGTCAATCTAAGCATTAAACTGTTTGTAGGCCTAGGGAAAAATATTGACTTGATTTTCAAAATCATCGGAAGAAAATCAATTATGAATTGATTCCACACTTGACTCCAAAATTTAAGATCTGATTGATACGTTTGTAAAATCTAAACTGGTCAAATCCTTGATTATCTTCCGATGATTTTGATAATTAATAATTTGATTGTATCAATTATGCATTGTTTATGGAAATGATAATTAATCATCGGAAGAAAGACATAATCAAATATTATGAATTGTTTACGGAAATTTAATGTATTTTCCTAAATTACTGTCGATCTTAATTGTTTTTCTAACCAAGATTAATAATTTTGAACATATATGTAGTTTCAAATATTGCATAATTTTATGATTGGTCGAAATATTGCATAGATTTATGCATAATTTGATCATGATCTTCGAAGTATTAAAATATTAAAAAAAAAACAAATTGATTTTAAAGAATTCTTAGTTTAATATTGTTCACTTCATAGCTTTGTTATAAATATTTTTAAAGCAATATATTACATGTTTGATAATTATTTTTTCGAATCTGATGTAAAACGGTTGCACTTAGTCTGTCACAAAATCAAACGATCTCTTCAACGAATATCTGTCACAGTATTTTGAAAAAGAGTATTGGATTAAATATTGTTCACTTCATAAATTTGTTATATATATTTTTTTAAAGCAATATATGATCTGGTCACGCAAATTTAATGTAAAAATACCCTCCATTGCAAAAATATGTATAAATCAACGATGAACAATCATGTATTTGTAATAACTTTGACATGATGAAACCGTATTCAAATAACAACGATGCAATATCCGTTAAATCCCTTATATAGGAAACTCCTCTTTTCACGTCAATTTTGTTTCCATTATCACGCTAACATTGCCATTGACAATAATTTATTCGATCCTGTGATTGACAATTCAAATTTGAATTATATATTAGGGGAAAAATCGAAATGGTAATGTATTAAATTGTGTTGCCTTGAATCTAAACTATCATAAAATGATCGTCGACTACAATTGCATTGATAATTATGGAAACAATAAACATGGTTAACATGCAATAGAGGAGATTTGAAACTATTATTAGCTCTTAAAAATATAATATATTGGATCGTTTTATTTCATTTAAAAAAAAAAGTGTATGTATATATCTATTACATTTTGCCATTATGTAGTAATTTTTGAACATTGCGATTGTGGTTGGTATCTTTATCTAATATGGAGAAGAGTTCCAGCAACATATATATATAAGTAGATATGTAGATACATATGTAGACAATGGATTTTATGTAGTCTAACTATATAGAAAGGCATTAATATTTAAGTCATGCTATATAACGAAATCGATCATTATGAAGAATCTCAGGTTATGGCAATAAAATCTCTGCATATTTAAAGATCCAACCGTTTATAATTGAAGCGTAGCAAGCATGGCGCGGGTTTATTGTAATTGAAGCGTAACAAGCAGGGCGCGGGTTTATTTTTTTTGTTAGTCAATAAGCTTATAATATATAGCAATTTTTAATGTAATGTTCAATGACAAATTTTGTAATTAGTCTAGTTAAAAAAAAGTTTTTGAATATATGAGGTGAAAGAGTTTGTGGGTGCTGACACGTAGAAAATGACACACATGTAATACATACATGAATGAAATGTTAGTTATATACAATGCTCCTCGAATAATGGATTACAACACGCATGCATTTTAATATCTTTTGGCCGTACATAAATATTACCTATTTACCTTCAGATAATTCCAACATTCAGTATATGTTTTTTACAATTGAGTAATTGACACACGTATTAAGAAAAGTACATATCGAACAAGTGGGAACAAAAAATACAAGGGCTTTCTCCTTTGGACGCATCACAAAGGTCCACGCGCATTCGTGAGTGACAACACACAGAGTGACGGAGATACACACCTATATGTGTATGTTATGTACACCCAAGTTTTTGCATATCCGAGTTTCAGAATATTGCCATTTTTACGTGTGGAAAATATCAGCATATATACAAAAAAATAAGAAGTAAATGGTGATAAATTAGTGGGGGCAGATGGAAATTATGGAATATATTACATCTAATTAACTCTGCCACCTTAATCGCATATTTGACAAAAATGTTTTGTCGTTTACTTCTCTTATTCATTACAGGATTGCAATTACAACTAGGATGGAGAAATAAAGATTTCAACGTTTACCTTTGAAAAATGCCTAGAAACTAATTTGACACCAATTCACAATCAAGTTGGACACAATCTGTCACCCCAACTTTGGTTTTGCATTTCGCAATGAAGAAACTTTGTTACTGGCGATTGGAGAATTTATCAATGACATGTCCTTTATTATATGCAAATGTTTCTTACATATAGATATGTAGTGTATTAAGATCAACAACGCATAACTTATCATTTCTAAATATCTCATCTTTAAATGTGTTCAATCAGTTGAGTTGACGGCCCTTGAATAAATGTGTATTTTGATGTTACTAGCTTTTGAATTCGCTTCGCAAACAAAATTGGGATGATCTGTTCCAATACAGTCAATCTATCAACTATACCATGGACTATACCTAATCTACGAAAACATCAAGTTTAAAGCTCTTTTGTTTCTTCTATTTTCTCCAAATTTATTTTTGTATTTTATATAAATAAGAGACATGTAACATATCATGCGGAGGAATCTTCATTTTCTACGAGTTAGAAAATTTGGGAGTTTCGGGATTAGAATAGTCTAAATAGTTGGATTAGTGTTGTAACAAAAACATATAGTTTTGGATAAGTGTTTCAGTTTTTATATCTGTCTTTTAAGGTTAAAAGTTTGTAGTTTGACAATATCTACTCCCGTTATACAAACATTACAGTGATACGATACCTACATCATGACTTATATATACATACTTTTGATTTGCTAATAGTTTAATTCCCACTAGTTAAATATAAGGGTTTTCGACAAAAAAAAAACCTCAAAGATGATTATTTTTGCATATTAAACTGCAAACTCGAAAATCCACAAGTCAAACCACGTAATGACGGTTAACCCGCAATATAATCCTCAGTTGTGTGTATAGGTGTATAAGACTGTATATTTTTAACTGAAATCAAAACTACGTCGTTTTGAGCTATTTATTTTTGAAAAAAAAATGCTTAAGCAGGGTATTGAACCCGGGTCTCTAGTTTAAACAATAATTGACCAAACCGTTTGGTCTATCGTATATTTTATTAACCATTAAACACAACATATTGTATTTACTAAATTTATTCTTTTTCTTCCTCCTTCCTCTACACGTGATTCTCGACACCAGATAATAAATCTCCTCAAACACAGTTACAGAACAATGAACTTTTTAAGAAACATTAACTAAAAATCCGCATGGAGAGCACGTAGTGAGAGTACCATGATGAGCGAGATTTCGAAAGGACGAAAGAGAGCGAGGTTGGAGTGAAAGAGTGGCACCGAATTGACAATCTTCACAGCTCCTTCGTCTTTAGGGCTGATTCGACCGACGAGGACTTCGTTGACCGTCGTCATCTTGTGTCGCAGAGAGTGCCGAGCAATGAGGAAGAAAAAAATTTAGCAAATACAAAATGTTGTGTTTGATGGTTGAAAAATGAAGGACTGATAGTCCAAATGGTTTGATAAATCATTGTTTAAACTAGAGACCTGGGTTCGAGCACATGTTTATGCATTTTTTTCAAAAATAAATAGCTCAAAACGACGTAGTTTTGATTTCAGTTAAAAATATACACAGTGTTATACACCTATACACGACCGAGGGTTATATTGCGGGTTGGCCGTCATTTCGTGGTTTGACTTGTGAGTTTTTGAGTTTACGGTTTAATACGCAAAAAAACCCTAAATATAATATGGAAATAAGGAATAAGAAGATAGAAAGAGACGTTGGGTAATCAAAAGGAGAGTGTTGGGCTTCTCTCTCTTACATCTTTCACAGAGAGAGAAAGCTATTGACACCGGATCTTTCCGTTGTTGTTATCATCGTGTATCGGTTTTGTCTCCGGCAAGAGTGGCTATCATAGCACTGTCTTGGCCGGCTTCTATCTCCCGCGTGTCGGGCTTCCCTTCCGCGTGAACGTCGGCTTACATAGCGTCGTTTCTGCTGGCTTTTTACGATTCATCAGGTTTCTGATGTTTCTGTTTAGTTTCTTCTTCCGGATCTTGTCCGGTTTCGTTTCTTTTTAATTTTGTTTCTTAGTTTCTCCGAATCATCCTTGCTTCTCTAATAGTAAGGTTTCGGTCGAATAGATCGATTTGTTTCATCCTCCCCTCTTAGATAGGGTTTAATCATCTTCAAGCTTACTTATATTTTAAAAGATGATTTGGTTTGTTTGTAAGGGATTTGAGACTTTCGTCTGGTTTTTATTTGTTTGATTCGATTGATTCTGAGACTGTAATTTTCAAAGCGTTGTTTTGGTTCCTTCTATGCTGAATCGTAATCTAGTCATAGTCGGCTTCTCTTTCCCGTGCTTTATGTCTCTGGTATGTTTCCGGTGGAACGCCAGTTTGTTGGTCCGGCAAAGACTTACCTCTGGGTGAAGTTAGGTGACGTCTCCGCTCCAAAACACGTGTTCTTCTCGAGTTTGGAATTCTACACGTGTGAGCTGTTATGACTTGTCACGATCTTCCATCTGCCTTCTTTTGTTACTGGGCTTTGGTCCCTTATGTGATTTTATGTTTACCTTTTTAGGCATGTTACTGTACTTTGTCCTTGTTTAATATAATACCAGATGATAAAAAAAAAGACGTTAGACGAGGATTCTCGAAGGGATATTAGAGGGTTTTTAGTGGTGTGGGTCCCAATTTTTTGTAAGAACCAGTCACACAAACCACACAATAAGGATCGAATTTTCTTGCACAGCTCGTGGACTCCACTGACATGTGGCAGTTTACAATTAGTGTGCTTTTTAATTTTTTTTTTAATCAGACGAAAAAAATACTTACCTATGAAACTGTGTATCCGTTAGTCATGCTCTTAGGTTTATTGTTTTAGACAAACTAGTCATCATCAATTATGTTAAGATGGCTTTCGTTACTAATAGTTCTTGAAACCATCAATGGCACTTTAGTTATTTCTCCTTAGACGATAATTTCCGAAAATTCTTTTCAATAGAGGAAACATTTTAGTCATCATCAGTTATGTGTGTTTCTGTAATGGTTGAATTTGACACTCAAAAAGTACAATACTGTAAAGGATATAATGGATTGGCAAATAAAAATGAAGTGGATACGGGATAATCAAGCATTTAAGGGAATCCTCCTAAACATATATAATTAAAATTTGTATTTTTACTAAAATAGCACACAAAGAGAATTACCAAAAAAGTCTCATGATAGAGGTGAAAGACTCTTATAATTTTACTTTACAGATATATAAATATAAATAAATATTTAAATAAATAATATAAAAACAAAAATATTTTTATTATTATTTTCGAAAACACTTTTTGTCAATTATAAACTTTTTCGATTTTTGAAATTTTTTATTTTGAACATTTTAAAAAATAATATTTTGAAATCCAAAAATTTATTTTGAAACTATTTAAAAAATTATTATTTTAAATCTTTATTTATTTTTAAAAAAATCCTAAACTACACCCCCTTCTAAATTCACCCCTAATAACTAAATTAGTTAACTCTAGTGATTTACGTGTTTTTTATCTTTTTAATAAAACACTTGCTCTTCTATGCTATATTTGCGATAAAACAAAAATTAGTGCTATCCTAATTTTTTTTCTATAATTAATAACATCATCGTATTAATGATTATTCCTTTTTATTATGAAAGTACTAATGAATATTCTTATACATGTGTGAAATCTATATTATAATGATTGAGTTTTTACTCTCTGCTCAGGACGCCACGTCAACGTTTTGTGGGCTCTACATTTTAAAAGTGTGAAAAAGTGTCAAGCACATGGCTCGAACCCGGGTTATTGAGATATAAACACCAACATTTATACCACTAAACTAAAGCATATACATTGATGGCCGAAACTAATATATATTTATGAAGGTCGAAAACTCTTGCTTCTCCGGTTTTCTCTGTGGGCCGGGCCTACAAGTGTATTATGAGTTTCATTTTTAAATGAAATTCATCACGTTATATGAAAAAAAAAACAATTATAGTTTTCCCATATTGTAAATTGTCTTTTGTTTAACATGAGTTAGGGTTCTTTTTATCATTGTCTTAGACAAGTCTGAGTTACAGAGTTGCGCCGTGTGTCTTTTCGTAATCTATTTTTTCACCGGTGAACTCTTCATCTCCCCATCTTAAATCGCTTGATCATAAATGTTCCTGATTTGTAGCCCTTCTGTAAACTCTATATATATGATTATCATCTTTGATGAACCAAATCTGCATCTCCACAAAACTCATTGATTCCTCTTAGCTTTAACCATCTTCTAGAAAATGTCTCTCTCTGCCTCTCCAGTTTCTCAAACCGGCGTCTCCGGCGTCCGTCACTCAACCTTCGAGTCTCTCCGTCTTGGTCGTAGTAGTCAGAGCATAGCCTCTAACCTCATCGCTTCTGGGATTCTCTGAACATCAAGAAAGACAGTGAGTTTATGGGAATCACTGTTCTCTTCCTTGATGAAAAGGTAAGTTAATATTCGAATTATCACACTTATTTATTATAATTGTTTTTTATTGATTTCATGATTCTTTGTTGAATAATATTTTTTGCAGATTCCATGATTCATGGGTTTATTCCCACCGGACGTGCTAATCATTATATGCCATCTTTGAAAGCCGGTTCCATTGTGAAAGTCGATCATTATGAGGTTGCTAGGTGCTCAAGAATGTACAAGATAACTGATCATCCATTTCTCATTCGTTTCATCGCACCAACTATTATTGATGAGTCATCACGGGGGCTCCTGAGATCAATCTCCAGTCATAATTAGACTGTTCGACAGTTTTCAAGTGATTGCGAACAAAAACCTAGAACTCCCAGGTATATTATCATATTGCATTTGGGTTTATATTATGTTTCGATATCATAACTGATATTTAAACTCGCAGATGTGGTTGGGCAAATCCGTTCTGTCCAGGGCTCTGACCTTACCAAAGAAACAACTCGAGTCGTTATCTGTCTCTTCATTGATCTGTAAGAAACAATCAATACACAATTCTCTTTATATTATTATCTATATTGTGCTAACGTCAATAATAAAAAAGATTTCCTACCCAAAATTTGTGGTCGTCTATTTATCTCACTTACTTATCAAACTAATTTTACACAAACCTTTATTTTACAGCTTAAAAGAAACCACAAAAACTCAAACAATCAAAACACCAAAACCTAGAATTCCAAAAAAGACGAATCATTAATGATCACCTCTCTTTTTTGTCTATCTTAGAAATAAACTTCAAAACAAATATACAAAACCAATCACCTCGACTAAAACTCAACGACTCATACATCGAGTCAGCTTAGCAAATACAAACTATACGGTCAACTATTTAACAATTTATAAACTTACTTACGCAACAAAGAAGACGAATACGACAACCAAGATCAGTGAAATTACCTAAACAAAAAAGCAGAGTAAAATACGAACTTTGATAAATACTACTAACAATGATTTTTGTTTACATATTACCCATCAAATAAAAGATAAACAAACACAGCCACACCAGGATATACAAGAGACAATCCCGACAGACACAAAGGCGGCAACAACATCTCTACCGACTCACTCTTCTTGTCTTATAAAAATAGTTTACATATCCAATGTTAATAAGCCAATGCTATTGTTTTCTTACGAGAAATACACAAACAATACACAAACTCGTATACATTATGTTCAAGTTTTAGGCTCGAAGCTACCTCACAGCCGTCTATATAAAAGATGATTAAAAAAATATAGTTTAGAACTCAGACCAAAAGTTAAGATTGAGTTTGACACTAAAGATTGCAACCATAAAGGGACATGTGATATGCCTTACGTAAAAATATAGTTCACTTTGAATCCTTTGAGGACATGGGAACGCTCACTAAGTCAGATGCATGCACTATCTGGTAACAGATTCCGGCGTCGTCTCCTCCTGCTAGCCTGGCAAGCGATCATCTACTGGGCTTGGGCTGAAAGAAACTCTAGACTCCATCGACACACCTTCCGATGTGTTGCTCCGTCTTGTTGAACGCCAAATTAAAGACCGCATCAATAGTTTCCGGGAAGTCAGCCCTACAACTTGTTCACAACTTCTCCAACTATGGTTTCTCGCTTGTGATCCGACCATCACCTCCGTTTAATTGTTCCGATCTCCGCCTCATTACTTCTCATGAAACGTTCCAAATCCGTTTTGGGTTTAAACTGCTATGGGTTCTTTAACTAGCAATATTTTGGGTTTATTAACTGGGCCTTGTCTTGTAACTGAAGTCACCTTTTATGTTTCTTCTACGTTTAAATTAACGAAAGGCTTTTCAAAAAAAAGAAATAGTATAAGCATTGTGTAGCTATCCTAGTTAATAGCCAAAAAATCTTTTATTATAACCATGGGATCCTAAAAAACATTTAGGTCGAAAGACTAATTTCATAAGACAGTGCATTCAGATACGTTTGGACAATTAAATTCATTTAAAGCGCGGTTGATGGCCATCGTTACTCAAACCCAGAACAAAAATTCTAACTAGAGAGTCCTTTTACCACTAGGCCAAAATGACTTCGTTTAAATTTTGGACGACAAAAATAGACGGCGTGTTGATGATGGCTTTGCTTAGGCTTGTGTTATGTCTAAATGTTTCAGCTAATATTTAAAAGTTTTTGTTTACTATGAACGAACAACTTCATGTATATATATTGAAGAATTTTAAACAACTCCCATTACATTATTGAAACAGATGAAGTAAAAACAATGGTTACGGCTCATTAGTCCTTATTATTACAACAAGTTCGCACATTTTTAATACTCTTACAAAAAGAATCCTCAAATAGACAAATACCAGTTACCGCATCACTGCTTTACTAGCCCTTGCTTCTTTAAGAAGTCTCTCCAAGGAGATTAGTTGAAATTAACACCATATTTAGGCTGTTTAGTAGTAGGAAGAAACAGCACCCAGTACCTCTCAACTTCATCATTTCGCTTCTCATTCATATCGAACATGGCGAATATGTAAGTCTCTATGGCCTTCTAGGATATCCATTCTTCACATGTTGTATCAAATTGTTAATATAAGTCTCCGCATTCCCACACTTGTCCCGGGCCCTCCCTGCATGGGCCAACCGCTCTCCGACACCACGACTTCCAATGATCCGCCACCGGATTTATCCAGTGCTGCGTAAACTGAGTCGAGATTGGCATCAACTTCTCTTAACATTTCTAAACACAATAATTGTATAATTTATATTGAGTAATTTGTTTTTATCTTGTAAACCGTTAATTGTATCACCCTTGTTTTTAGAATATGACATGTGCATCCGCAGAAATGTATATTTATTTTTTATGGGTCAATTTTTTTAATAATGTATAGTAAAATTGATTTATATACTATTTAAAATATGGTGCTATATATTTTATACTGTTCAACATTTAACATATTGAATTTACATTGGACTATTATTTATATAAAAATATAAGTAAATTAATATATTAATTTATTAATTTATTTTATATATTATATAAATGAATCTTTTTAGGTGAATTTGATTTATTAGTTATTACAAATAAATAATTAAAATTATAACTATATAGCTTTAAAACAATATTGTGTTCTACATATAGTAAATGGATACCTAAATCGATTTAGGTGGTTTATGATTGTTTTTGTCATGTTTATTAATTAGTTAATAATAATAATATAATATTAATATATCTAAATTAGGAAAAGACAAATAATGATTAAAATTAGGCTTATTAACTACTTCAATGGCATTTACTTATAAATAAGTTCTAAATTTGAGGGTTATTTCTTATGTGTAATTCTCTTTTAATAAGATAATTTCATTTTTTTCAAATATTTCAGATTGAATATAACACTTGAATCAGAGACTATACATCTTCAATATCAGAATGAGAAATAAATAAAAATCATCGCTAAAAAAACTATATACTTTTTGGTGATTCTTGTGAGTGGATTTTTTTTTTGTTATTGTGTTAAATTTAAATATGATTGAAGAGACAAAAATTGAAATAAAAATTCTTAAGATTAAATATGATCTAACTTGGTATTTGTTGAATCTTTTGTATATTTAAAACTAAAAATTATTAAAAACTAGGCTCCGCGTATACTCCGAATTTACTCCTATTTTTGACAACTCGCTAGGCTCGAAATCGCCGCACGGGTAGCGCGTAACGCATTTCAGAACATGGGTAAAAATGAGATATTTAATAAAGTATAAACAATTCTTTCATCAGCAACATAATTACATATATCTGTTTTTGGTGTATCTTACAGAATTACTTGTATGACTTTTGCATCAATTAGTATTTCAAACGAACATACTTGGTCTTATGTTAGATGCACAACATGTTTGACAAAAGTTATACTTTAATTAATTAAGCCCATAAGAAATTGAAAAAATAAGTATTCATCCATACCTGCCATACACATGAAACCACCACAAAAGAAAAAAAAATCACCACAATAATAATGTAATATCAAGTTTAACATTTAAGAAATTTTACATATTTTCAGTTTTATGACACCAAATTAACGATTTAACATGATTAATAGCTAGAAACATTTTTTTTTTCATTTTGGTGGCGGGATAAGACAACTCCTTTGTAAATCTATATTTTAACTGTTTTAATAATAAGTGCATTTGTGGATGATTTTGATTTGAAATGGTGTTGGTATATATAACTATTACTAAAGCTTAAATAGCGTACCCGTACGTATGTTTGTTTTTACTTTTTATAAATAAATATTTATTTGTATAAATGATAATATATATTTTTAAAATTTAAATATAAAAATTGTTTTTTTTTTTTTTGACGTCGAACGACCATTATATTACTCAAGCTTGAGGTGGTCTGGGTAACCAGACCGGAATAGAACAACCAATAAAAAGTAACTCTCTCCGAAATGTCCTAGCAGTCTTAGCTAAAAAGTCCGAAAACTGATTGCGCACTCGTGGAACATGTATGATTTTGAAGTCCGGAAAGCAGATCTGCAACGTCTCTATCTTCTCCAATTCTGTCGCAAATCTTGGCCATTTTTGGGGTTCATTTATCATAGCAATCAGCTCCTTACAGTCTGTTCCAAAGCTCTGACATGGCGAGTGTTGAAGCATATTCTCCATCGCCCAGCGCAATGCTTCTATCTGAAGTTCCGTGTACCCATAAGTTGTATGTTCTCCCCGCTATCCATCCAAGCCCATCTGCATCCACTGAAGCTATCGGAAGCTGTCCATGATCCATCCAGGAGGCAAATATTACCCAATCTTAAGACTTGGTTTTCCTCATTGTTGTTGTCTTGCACTACCGGTGGTATCAACTCGTTTGCACTAAACCAGGCTTGGCATTCGCTTTCTGCATATCGATATAAAAATTGTTTAATATAACATTTCTAAACACAATAATTTTATAGTTTACTTATTTTGTCTTATAAACTGTGAGTTGTATAAATCCTATTTTTTGAATATTATTCGTGCAGCCGCACAAATGTATTTTTATGGATCAAATTTTTACGATAATGTATAATAAAATAGTTTTATATATTTTTAATGATATCCTAAGGTATTTTCTATAATTAATAACCTCATCGTATTAATGAATATTCCTTTTATTATGGAATTACTAATGAATATTGTTATACATGTGTGAAATAAACAATATGTTCAAGTCGTAGGCTTGTAGCTACCTCCTAGCAGTCTAGAATACCAGCATAAAAGATGATGAAAAAAAATAGTTTAAAACTCAGACCAAAATTTAAGATTGAGTTTGGCACTAAAGATTGCAACCATAAAGGGACATGACTTAGAACAGTATAAGCATTGTGTAGTTATCCTAGTTTTTTTTTTTTTTGAAAATTCAGTTATCCTAGTTAGTAGCCGAAGAACTTTCTTCTTGGTGTCGATTGTGTTATGTCTAAATGTTTCAGCTAAGTATTTAAAAGGTTTTGTTTACTATGAACGAACAACATCATATATATATTGAAGAATTGTAAACAACTCTCATTACAAACAGAAGAAGTAAAAACAACGGTTAAGGCTCACTAGTCCTTATTATTACAACAAGTTCACACATTTTTAATTCTCAAATAGACAAATACCAGTTACGGCATCACTGCTTTACTAGCCCTTGCTTCTTCAAGAAGTCTCTCCAAGGAGATTAGTTGAACTTAACACCATATTTAAGCTGTCTAGTAGTAGGAGAAAACAGCCCAAAGTACCTCTCAGTCTCATCATTCGGCTTCTCATTCTCATCGAACATGGCGAATATGTAAGTCTCTATAGCTTTCCCTGGCCTTCTCGGAGATCCATTCTTATTAACATGTAGTCTCAAATTGTTAACATAAGCCTCCGCATTCGGCACACTTGCCCCGGGTCCTCCCTGCGTGGGCCAACCACTCTCCGACACCACGACTTCCAACGATCCCCCGCCCGTTTTCTCCAGTGCCGCGTAAACTGAGTCGAGATTGGCGTCGAATAGGTTTAGGTAACGGAGCTGGTTTTTGGGGTCAGTGAATTCATTATTACTATTCGGTTGGAACAGAGCGAATTGTAGAGAGACGTCGCCGTTCTTTAAGCCGAAATAAGTGTAGATATTCACCGAGCAGAGGAGATCGCTTGTTCACCAAGAAACCTATCACCGGTTGGAGAAAGTTCAAATACTCAGCACTGAATCTTCCGCGCGACGGAGGATACGTGTCCGTGAAGGCTCCCATGAATGTAGTCGTGGAGACCTTGATATTGCTGAGACCTGCTGCGGAAAGCGCTCTATCAATGTTTTGCATAGCCTGGATGAGAACCGTCCCAGCCCCACCTGGCCCCCTGGGCATCACCTCGTTTCCGACCGAGATGTACTTGAATCTGACATCGTTTTACTTCTGGACGTTGTCTCGGACCCATGTGTTGGCCTCCGCTTGGCTGTCTGCGAGACGTTTTAAGTCGCCGTTGGGAACGTCGAGGATGAACTCGATGTTGGAGCCACGGAGAGCGTTGAGAGCGTCAGGGTTGGGACCGTACATCCGCATTCGAGGGATGCTGTACTGCTTGAACATAGCCACAACATCCGATGGATTTGGTAGGTTATTTCCTAACTGCCCGAAGCATACTCCGATTTGTCCAGCTAGTAATAAAATATAATCAAAAGGGTTATAGAAGATGACTAATGGATGCTACATAAGCTTAGAAGATGACTAAACCTGTGGTGTCGAAGAAGGAAGCCATTAGAAGGCTGAGAAGAAACATCAACGTTGGTGCCCTAACCCCAGACATTTTCATGAAACAATAAAGAAGACGTTATAATGTGCTTTTTCCTATTATACTTTGAGTTTATTTTTTATGTTTGAATCGTACCATTTTGCGCCTATTTATAGTGCGAGTCCGGGCCGGGTTCAAGTCAGACAATGCATGTAATACCATTAACAAATACAATCACATATAAAGTCTACGATTATGAGTTGTCCACACAAATAACATTCAATAGCTAGGGTCAATATAGCCAGAGATTGAAGAGTCAAATGAGAAGGCATGAATCGGTTTTTTTAATACTCAAATTTAAGTGGTAGTGTTTTTCTAGTAATAGTTTGGATCATGGTATTATGGTATTATGAGCCGTTAATCATACGTCAATCTCGTGTGAGCTAATATTAACTGTTCCTGTAAGTTATTAATTATAGATTTTAGACAACTAAGGTGAGTTGATCAAAAAAAAAAGACCACTAAGGTTAGACTATTCTTGGAGCCATCACTGGTACCTTCATACACATTAGACACCAAAGTCTTACAATCCATACTTTATACTAAATACTAAAAACTAAACTACGGTATTTCCCTATGAAAGTTTGGTAAAGTACTTACTAAAAAAAAAAGTTTGGTGAAGTAAAGATCCACAAGAACGAATAAACCCCATTGATTTTCTGTCTCACAAAATAAGTGTTAGTTTCTAAATGTCTTCAATTTTTAACCAAATTCTCAAAAAGATTCAACTAATGTTATATAACATTTTTACACAAACATATAGTTAAAAATATTAGGAACTAGTGATAAAATGGAAAATATTGCCTAAAAATAGCTATAAATTTATCATAACACCGAAAATGTACTCATATTAACAAGGCACAAATTACATTTACGTATTTGTATTTGTTAAAAGGAGCTTACATTTACGTAAAAAAGTTTTAGTGGCCCAAATAAATCTTTTACCATTTTTTTACCAAATCATTTATTGGATGAAGGCTAACATCGATCATATAAGTGAACATGCTTCATGTATTTTTAAACATTAAAAATATTCGTAATTAGACCCTAGATTTTACGTGCAATTTTTCTGCATGCAGTTTGTAATATAAAGACCAACTATAAACGTCAGATATTTGATTAACATTTTTCTCATTATTTTGTTTTCTCAATTTATTGTTTAATTATCACTCTATCCTGGTTTACATATATAAACTAGGTGTTAATTTTCTGCACCATGTACAGTAAAGAATTTTTTTAATCTAACTTATATTTAAAAATAAAATTTATTAAATATTATAGATTTTACTATTTTCTTACTAATATTTAATATAGATTTGATATATATTAAATCAATTTGTATAAAACTAATAAAAATGATATAAAATTGTATAATTATCAAACGTTTAACCTAAACAATATTTATAAAATTTGTAGGTATATAAAAATCTAATGATCTTACGATCAGATATTTTTTTTAAAAAAAATTTTAGAAATTTTTGAAAGCTTTAGTAATACAAATTGTATAATTATGCAAAACAAATAATATTTCGAAATTTAAAATGTTATATATGAATATATTTATTTTATAGATGATGTATGAGCTATTACCATATTTAAAAAAAGTTTACCAAAAAGAAATATCAATATTAAATGTAATATATGAATTATTATCATATTCTAATAAGTTTGCCAAAAATATAAATCAACATTAAATGAAATTATCCATGTCATATTTTTCCATAAGTCATGTCATTAATTTCAATAACCATGTCATATTTCTTTTGTAAAATTGATTGTACAGAGGACATGTGGCAAAATCAATTTGCAAATATAGTCTAGGGGAAACTAACTGGATACATTTTCCAAAACTTCCAAGATTTTAAACATTCAAAATCGTCTGGTCTTAATTAACAAATACTCTTATATGCATTGTAATATATCATGCTGTCAATAGTTGAATTCAATAGTTTTTTATATACCTAAATTGTTTAAAAAAATTTGAAGTCGTAGAAAATTTTCTAATTATATACCTACAAATTGTAGAAACCATACCACTCCATCTCTAAATTTTCTACTACTTCAAATAATTGAATTCCTATTTTTCGTCCAGATATATTATTCCATGTTTAAAAATTTTCGGTTCCGTATTTTGTGGGGTAATTAAAAAAGTCTAGTAAGTTCTTTTATCAGCAATATATTTACATATAGGTTTTGTGGCTCATCTTACGGAATTACTTGCATGACTATTTAATCAATTTTTGTATTTTAAATGAACATACTTGGTATTATACTAGATGCACAAGATGTTTGACAAAAGTTATACTTTATTTAATTAAACCTATAAGAAATTGAGAAGACCAAAGTATACATCCATACCTTCCATACACATACAACCACCACAATAATAATTTAATATCAATTTTAAATTGTTTTACATATTTTTAAGTTTTATGACACCAAATTAATGATTTAACTTGATTTATTACTAGAAACATTTATTTTCTTTCATTTTGGTAGCGGACTAAACAACTCTTTTTAAAATCTATATTTTAATTATGTGAAAAACAAGCGCATGTGTGGATGATATTCCTTAAAAAACTATTATTTAAAAAAAAATCTCTTATATACTAAAACATAAGTCACATAACCTATCAAATTATGATACATGAAATATTTTTACAAAAATAAAAAAATAATTGAAAAACCATGCCACTCGATCTCTAACTTTTCTACAACTTCAAATATATAATTGAATTTCTATTTTTCCTCAAGATATCTTATCCCACGTTTAAATTGTTTTGCTTCACGATTTTGAACTATTTTTTCTCCTATATAATTTTGTATCTATTCATTTATTCTTTATATTTTCAACTCTTTCTTTTATTGTCAAATATTTAGATATTTGAGTGTAACAACAAAAAAGAATACAAATTAATAATTATTCTTCATTTACATTTAATTTTTTCTTATCTATAATAAATATTCTCTGATTATGTTTGAATATTTCAGATTGAAGATAACACTTGAATCAGAGCTTACATCTACAATATCAAAGTGAGAAAAAAAACCATCTGCAACTATGGAGTAATTAATAAAGTATAGCCTGTTTTTTTATCAGCAATATATTTACATATATGTTTTGTAGCTTATCTTAGGGAATTACTCGCATGACTTTTGCATCAATTTTAGTATTTCAAATTACATACTTGGTAGGTATTATATTAGATGCATAAGATGTTTGACAAATGTTATTTTCTAATTAATTAAACCCATAAGAAATGGAAAAGAATAAGTATCCATCCATACTTTCCATACATATGAAACCACAACAATAATAATGTAATGTCAAGTTTAACATTTTAAAAAATTTCCATATTTTTCAGTTTTATGACACCAAATTAATGATTTAACCTGATTTAGAACTAGAAAAAAATTATTTTCTTTTAATTTGGTAGTAAGCTAGACAACTCCTCTGTAAATCTATATTTGATTTATTTGAAAAACAAGGGCATATATGAATGAGATTCTTTAAAAAGCCATCATTTAAAAAAAAAACATCTCTTATATACTAAAAGCAAGTCACATAACCTATCCAATTATGAGACATGAAATATTTTTACAAAAATAAAACAAAGAAATAATTGAAAACCTATGGCACTCGATCTCTAACTTTTCTACAATTTCAATAACTGAATTCCTATTTTTCCTCTATATATCTTATCCCACATTTAAAAAATTTTGGTTCATGATTTCAAACCTTTTTTCTCCTATATAATTTTGTATCTATTATTTTATTATTGATTTATTTTTCCACCCTTTTTTTCATTGTCAAATATTCTTTGTTATTTTTCAAAATATTTGGTTGTAACAACAAAAACTATACAAATTGATAAATTGTCTTCATTTACATTTTGTTTTTTCTTATTCTATAATAAATACTCTCTGATTTTGTTTTGAATATTTTAGATTGTAGATAACACTTGAATCAGAGCTTACATCTTCAATATCAAAATGAGAAATAAAAAAAAAAAAATCATTTGCAACTATGCGGTAGTTAATAAAGTATAGTCAGTTCTTTATCAGCAACATCTTTACATATAGGTTTTGTGGCTTATCTTCCGGAATTACTTGCATGACTTTTTCATCAATTTCCGTATTTCAAATAAACATACTTGGTATTATATTACATGCACAAGATGTTTGACAAAATTTATACTCAAATTAATTAAACCCATAAAAAATTGAGGAAGATAATTATTCATCCATACTTTCCATACACATGAAACCACCACAATAATAATTGTATATCAATTTTAATATTTGTACAAAAATTAAAAAAAATTAGTTTATGACCAAATTGATCATTTAACTTGATTTATAGATAGAAACATTTATTTTCTTTCATTTTGGTAGCGGGCTAGACAACTCATTTGAAAATCCATATTTTAATTATTTAAAAATCAATTGCATATGTGGATGACATACCTTAAAATCATCATTTAAAGAAAACATCTCTTATATAGTAAAACACAAGTCACCTAACCTATCAAATTATGATACATGACATATTTTTACAAAAATAAAAAATAACTAATTGAAAAATCATGTCACTTGATCTCTAACTTTTCTACGACTTCAAACAAATGAATTCATATTTTTCCTCCAGAAATCTTATCCCACATTTAAATGTTTTTGGTTCACGATTTCGAACTCTTTTCTCTCCTATATAATTTTTTATCTAATAATTGATTAATTATTTATTTTCCACTCTTTTGTTTCCATTGGCATATCTTCTTTGTTCTTTTTTGGGATATTTGACTGTAACAATAAAAACTACAAAAATTGATAACTATTATTCATTTACATTTAGTTTTCTCTTATTCTATAATAAATACTCTCTGATTTTATTTTGAATATTTCAGATTGAAGATAACACTTGAATCAGAGCTTACATCTTCAATATTAGAATGAGAAATAAAAAAAATCATCTGCAACTATGGAGTAATTAATAAATTATAGTTAGTTATTTTATCAGCAACGTATTTACATATATGTTTTGTGGCTTATCTTACGGAATTACTTGCATGACTTTTGCATTTTAGTATTTCAAACAAATATACTTGGTATTATATTAAATGCACAAGATGTTTGACAAAAATTATACTCTAATTAATTAAACCGATAAGAAATTGAGAAGAATAAGTATTCATCCATACCTACAATACACATGAACCACCACAATAATAATGAAATATCAAGTTCAACATTTTTAAAAATTTACATAAGTTTCATTTTTATGACAACAAATTATTGATTTAACTTGATTTATACGTACAAACATTTTTTCTTTAATTTTGGTAGCGGGCTAGACAACTTTTTTGTAAATCTATATTTTAACTATTTGAAAAACAAGCGCATGTGTGGATGATGTACCTTAACAAAATGCCATTTAAAAAAGATATCTTATATACAAAAACACAAGTAACCTAACCTATCAAATTCTGATAAGTGAAATATTTCTACAAAAATAAAACAAAACAAATAATTGAAAAATCATGTCACCCGATCTCTAATTTTCCTACAACTTCAAATAACTGAATTCCTATTTTTATCTAGATATCTTATCTCATGTTATATGCTTTTGGGTCACAATTTCGAACTATTTTTCTCTCCTATATAATTTTTTATCTAATAATTTATTATTTATTTGTTTTCCGCTCTTTCTTTTTTACTGTCATATCTTCTTTGTTCTTTTTCAAGATATTATGGCTGTAACAACAACACTAAACAAATTGATAATTATTATTCATTTGCATTTAGTTTTCTCTTATTCTATAATAAATACTCTCTGATTTTATTTGAATATTTTAGATTGAAGATAACACTTGAATCAGAGCTTACATCTTCAATATAAGAATATGATAAATTAAATATCATCAGAAACTATGAGACAATTAATAAAGTATATTCAGTTCTATTATCAGCAACTTTTTTACATATATGTTTTGTGGCTTATCTTACATAATTACTTGCATGACTTTTGCATCAATTTAGTATTCAAAACAAACATACTTGGTATTATATTAGATGCACAAGATGTTTGACAAAAGTTATCCTCTGATTAATTAAGCCCATAAGAAATTGAGAAGAATAAGTATTCATCCATACCAGCCATACACATGAAACCACCACGATAATAATGTAATATCAAGTTTAGCATTTTTAAAAATTTACATATTTTTCATTTTTATAACAGCAAATTATTGATTTAACTTGATTTATAACTAGAAACATTTATTTTCTTTCATTTTTGTAGCGAGCTCGACAACTCATTTGAATTTTTTTTTTAAATTACTCATATTACATAATTTTTTAATATATCATTTTTAAACATGATAATTTTGTAATTTATATTTCTAAACACAATAATTTTATATTTTATATTGAATAATTTTATTTTGTCTTATAAATCATCAATTGTATCAATCCTATTTTTAGAATATTACCCGTGCAGCCGTACAAATGTATTTTTTATGGATCAATTTTTTACGATAATGTATGATAAAATAATTTTATATATTTTTAGTGATATTCTAAAGTATTTTCTATAATTAATAACCTCATCGTATTAATGAATAATCATTTTTATTACGGAAGTACTAATGGAAATACTAATGAATATTTTTATACATGTGTGAAATATACATTATGATCAAGTCGTGGACTCGTAGCTACCTCATAGCAGTGTAGAAAACCAGTACATCAGATGATGAAAAAAAGAAAAAAATTATATATATATATATATATATATATATATATATCTTTTACTTATTAATCAAAAAGCATTTTTAACAAATAACTTTAGTTTAGTAGATTAATAACAACTTTGCTATTATTGCTGATGTGTCAAGCTCACAACACTCCTAGACCAACTAAGTTAATACCCCCTTTAATTACTAGGATATTTACATCGCCATTGGTACATATCACATATATTTTTTAATTAATGGATATAACATTACATTACCCATTCATCGAATTAAATAATAATTGTACTATTGTCAGAGACAGCATATGAGAAGACGACGTCAAGTCTGTATCATCGTCGGACAAATTCACTGATCCG
This sequence comes from Brassica napus, assembly GCF_020379485.1. Taxonomy (NCBI): domain Eukaryota; kingdom Viridiplantae; phylum Streptophyta; class Magnoliopsida; order Brassicales; family Brassicaceae; genus Brassica; species Brassica napus. The sequence goes on along the minus strand of NC_063447.1, from coordinate 33,389,259 downwards.
TTTAACGAAATCTCTTTTAAACTTTCGCCGTCATTAGCAAAACTGGCCGTAGATCTGGAATTCAACAGCCTTCCAACACGACGAATCTCCGCAGATTTTTCTTGAACAGACTTGAAGAAATTAACCGGTAGCTCATAAGCGTCGATCACCATGGCTGTGATGTTAAAAACACCGTGGAATTTTCCAAACGGACAACTGATTTGAAGAGACATAACTTTTGTTAAACTATATAATCTAATCTCTCCTTAATACATTTACATAAGTTAGTTATTTATGTTATTACACAAAGAGTTGTAACTCTTCATGTTGTGTCTTTTAGTATAAAGAGTTGTGTCTCTTATACTTGTACTGATTCGATCTCTATATAAAGATCAGTCATCTGTTGTAAACACAACACCGAATCTCAATAATACAAAAGTATTTTCAGAAAATTTTATAAGCCGGAAACGTCTATCTTATTCTTTCTCTCGAACTCGTGTGTAACACACTGTGATCATTGTGTAACACAAGCGGTTGGTAAAACATTATCATGGTATCAGAGCTTTACGTTTGAGAGGACAAAGAACAAAGCACTAGTAAGAGAAACACTTGGCGTGGAGAAAAAGAGGCTAGAGGATTTTGTCATACGATTTCAGAATCACTCGAAACGATGAAGAATCAAGTAATCCCCATATTTGATGGAGAGAAGTACGACTTCTGGAGCATTAAGATGATAACCATTCTCAAGACCAGGAAGTTATGGTCTGTGGTTGAAGAAGGCGTAGCAGCCCCACCAGCACAAGTGGATGAAACCCCTGAAACAGCAAGGGCAAGATCGCTTAGAGAAGAAGCGATGATGAACGATACATTGGCTTTGCAAATCTTGCAAACTGCTGTATCGGATCATATCTTCTCACGGATTGCAGCAGCATCAACATCCAAAGAGGCGTGGGATGCATTGAATGAAGAGTATGAAGGCTCTCCTCAAGTTCGTTTGATTAAACTTCAAACATTGCGAAGGGAGTATGAGAATCTGAAGATGTATGAGAATGAAGACATTAAGGTCTTCACAGATAAGATAGTTGAATTGGCAAATCAACTAACTTATCATGGTGAACAGAAGTCGGATGTTCAACTTATACAGAAGATACTCATCTCTCTCCCAGCCAAGTTCGATAGCATAGTCAGTGTGTTGGAGCAAACAAGCGATTTGACTTCAACAAAGATGACAGAATTGATCGGGATCTTGAAGGCTCATGAAGCAAGGCTGGCTGCAAGAGAAGAAAGCACCAGTGAAGGAGCATTCGATGCTCGTGTTAAACACAAAAATTCTGGTGTTACACAAGACAACTCAAAGCGCCAGGGAGGCAAGAAGTGGTGTGGTTTCTGCAAGAGGAACAACCACAATGAGAGCGAGTGTCTGAGGAAACAGAAGAAGGATGATTCAAAGAAGGATCACAGAAGTAACAAGGAGTGTTACAATTGTGGCAAGTTAGGCCACTTTGCAAATCAGTGCTACTCAAAGAAGAAAGAGAAGGCACATGTGAGTCTCGAAGAAGACTCAAATGAAGATCACATGTTGTTCAGTGCGAGCGAAGCAGCAACAACAGTGATGGAAGATGTCTGGTTAGTAGACAGTGGAGCAACTAATCATATGACAAAGGAGGAGAGTTACTTCTCAACACTTGATAGGAGTATCAAGGTTCCAATAAAGATTGGAAATGGAAGCACAGTCATGACAGCCGGTAAAGGAGACATTACCGTCATGACTAAAGGTGGCAAGAAGACCATCAGAAATGTATTCTTGGTTCCGGGTTTGGCGAAAAATTTGTTGAGTGTTCCACAAATTGTTTCAAGCGGATACCGGGTGAGTTTCCAAGAGAAGAGATGCATCATAGATGATGCAAAAGGAAGGAGGATAATGGATATCCCAATGACTCACAAAAGCTATCGAATCAGGATGAGTTCGGCTCAGGTAGAAGAAGCCATGAGCGCTAGTGAGCAAGGAAAGATGGAGACATGGCACAAGAGACTTGGTCATGTAGGCGACAAAAGGTTGCAACAAATGCAAGACAAAGACTTGGTAAAGGGATTACCAAAGTTTAAAGTCAAGAAGGAAGCATGTGAGGCGTGTAGACTTGGAAAGCAATCACGCAAAAGCTTCCCAAAGGAATCTCAAACTAAGACAAGAGAGAAGCTTGAGATTGTACATACGGATGTATGTGGGCCGATGCAGCATCAGTCTGTTGATGGAAGCCGATACTTTTTGCTATTCTTGGATGATCATACTCACATGTGTTGGGTATACTTCATGAAGCAAAATCAGAGACTTTCTCACTGTTCAAGAAGTTCAAAGCAATGGTGGAGAAGAAATCGGATTGTACCATCAAGACGCTGAGATCAGATGGAGGTGGTGAGTTCACTTCACGAGAATTCAACCGGTTCTGTGAAGAAGAAGGAATCAATAGGCAAGTCACCTTGCCTTATTCACCACAACAAAATGGTGCAGCAGAGCGTATGAATAGGACTTTGGTGGAGATGGCTAGATCGATGTTGGCAGAGCAAGACTTACCGCTCAAGTTATGGGCAGAAGCGGTATACACTGCCTCATATCTTCAAAACCGTCTGCCATCAAAGGCAATAGAAGAAGATGTCACTCCTATAGAGAAGTGGTGTGGACACAAGCCAGATGTGTCACACATGAGAATGTTTGGTAGCATATGCTACATACATGTCCCGGATCAAAAGAGGAGGAAGCTAGACGTCAAGGCAAAGCGTGGAGTCTTTGTTGGATATAGCAACCAATCCAAAGGCTATAGAGTTCTCATCCTGGAGAATGAGAAGATTGAAGTATCAAGAGATGTCGAGTTTGAAGAAAGCAAGAAGTGGGATTGGAAAAGGCAACAAGAGGTGAGGAAGACATTGGAGTTGTCTATGGAAGACTCTCACCCGCCTGAAGGACAAACCAAAGGTGAATTCAGCCCTGAGGAACAAACCGAAGGTGCATCTAGTCCCGAGGAAAATTTTGGAGGTACTTTCAGTCCTATTCTCTTTCAAAATGATAATCATGATACTAGTAGTGGAGATGAAGAAACTTCTGAGGCACCAAAGAAGTTCAAGTCCATGGTCGATATCATGGAAAGGGCACCGAGAGTAGAGCTTGATGAAGCGGCTCAAGCAATAGAAGCTTGTCTTCATGCAAATGAAGAACCATACACTTATGATGAAGCGTGTGGTACCAAGGAATGGAGAGAAGCGATGAATGAGGAGATAGCCATGATTGAGAAGAACAAGACGTGGGAACTAGTGGACAAGCCAAAGAAGAAGAATGTGATAAGTGTGAAGTGGATCTACAAGATCAAGACCGATGCAAACGGCAATCACATCAAGCACAAGGCGCGGCTAGTTGCAAGAGGGTTCTCTCAAGAGTATGGTGTTGACTACCTTGAGACGTTTGCTCCTGTCTCAAGACATGATACAATACGAGCCATACTTGCATATGCGGCTCAGATGAAGTGGCGATTGTATCAGATGGATGTGAAGTCAGCCTTTCTCAATGGCGACCTCAAGGAAGAAGTGTATGTCACACAACCGCCTGGGTATGTGACACACGGGAAAGAACACAAGGTGTTAAGGCTACACAAAGCTTTATATGGTTTAAAGCAAGCCCCAAGGGCATGGTATGGAAGAATAGATTCATACTTTCTTCAAAACGGTTTTGAGAGGAGTATGAATGATGCGGCTTTATACATCATGAAGCAAGGAGGAGATGTGTTGATCGTGAGTCTATATGTGGATGATATAATCATCACAGGAAGCAACATCCAGAGCATCAACACATTCAAGGAGAACATGAAGAAAGAATTCGAGATGGTGGATCTTGGATTATTGAACTACTTTCTTGGAATGGAAGTAATTCAAGACAATGGAGGCATATTTCTTTTACAAGAAAAGTATGCAAACAAACTTGTAGACAAGTTTGGGATGCGAGACAGCAAGAGTGTAAGCAACCCACTTACACCACAAGGAAAAGGAGTTGAGGATGACAAGGAGTATGGAGATCCGACTAAGTATAGAAGCATCGTTGGAGGGCTTTTGTACTTGTGTGCATCAAGACCTGATGTGATGTATGCAAGCGCCTATCTCTCAAGATACATGTCATCACCCCGCATGAAGCACTACCAAGAAGCCAAGAGGGTGTTAAGATATGTCAAAGGAACATCAAACTTTGGAGTATACTTCACAAGTGTGAAAGAACCAAGACTTCTAGGCTACACAGACAGCGATTGGGGTGGTTCTAAAGAAGACAAGAAAAGCACTTCAGGTTATGTGTTTACTCTTGGATCAGCCATGTTTTGTTGGCAGTCAAGCAAGCAACAAACAGTGGCGCAATCAACAGCTGAAGCGGAGTACATAGCCGTGTGTGCAGCAGCAAATCAAGCAGTGTGGTTACAAAGACTATTTGAAGACTTTGGTCAGAAGTTTGAAAGAGGCATTCCGATCTTATGTGACAACAAATCAGCAATAGCAATTGGGAAGAATCCAGTGCAACACAGAAGGACGAAGCACATAGAGATCAAATACCATTTCGTGAGGGAAGCTGAGCAGAAAGGAATCATTGAACTGAAGTATTGCAAAGGGGATGATCAACTCGCAGACATTCTCACAAAGGCATTGGGCGGTTCAAGATTTGAAGATCTAAGGAAGCAGCTTGGAGTCAAGTCGAGATATGATTAAGGAGGAGTGTTAAACTATATAATCTAATCTCTCCTTAATACATTTACATAAGTTAGTTATTTATGTTATTACACAAAGAGTTGTAACTCTTCATGTTGTGTCTTTTAGTATAAAGAGTTGTGTCTCTTATACTTGTACTGATTCGATCTCTATATAAAGATCAATCATCTGTTGTAAACACAACACCGAATCTCAATAATACAAAAGTATTTTCAGAAAATTTTATAAGCCGGAAACGTCTATCTTATTCTTTCTCTCGAACTCGTGTGTAACACACTGTGATCATTGTGTAACACAAGCGGTTGGTAAAAGATTAACAACTTTAACGGCGGCCGCGTATGTTATTAAGTTACTTCCGCGTACGGTTCCGACATACCTTGAGGTTGAAGATCGTTTGAAGATAGAAGTGAGACGCCTTGCCAACATATTTCTCAAGCGTGTGAATGTGTGATCGTTAGCTCTGGATGACCTTGAGGCTTTAAAGCTTGATAAATGCTCATGGTTTCTACCGATGGACTTTTCAACATCGTTAAACACTGCAGGTACTGATTTACTTCTTTGTATTTTTTAGATATGATCTTAAGGTTTAACACTAACTTTTTCAACTCTCTTTATATTCACAAGGACAATCTAGCACAAGATTGCTGCAAGAACCATATTTTAAAAACTGTTTCTCTGAAGATCACATGTGTATTTAGCTCAATTGGGTAATTGAAACGTTGGTGATTTTTTTTTTTGATAATCCGGACACTCCGGAGGGAATCCGACTATCTTAAGTACACCTCCGCAGAAGACATCCTGGAAGGCCGCTTTTTTCACCACATTTTAATCAACGGTGACCAGCGAGATTAGAACCCAAATCCGTATTGGGGCCAGAGCTTTCTCAAGACCACTGGGCCGTCCTCGCTCGGTGATTTAACCTTACTTTATTTGGTTTGGTAGGTTAGTATGTGTTAACATGCTTAACTTGAATAAATGAGTAGTCAAAGTTGCTTTGAGAAATAGGGAAATGAGGAGATTGGTTTATATGAGGAAGATGTCTATATAGCAATGCTGAAACAGCAAAGAGATTATAGTCCGAATATGAAAAAGAAAATATATACCATTTTCCTCACCTCTCCACAAAATATGTGAGTTAAAATCACCTTTTGTATAGTATTATGCTTGAACACCTTCCAACAGGAACAACGGGAACATCTTCACTTCGAATTTTCGGCCACATGTCAGGGTCTCCAGAGGCGGATGTTTGGTCAAAACCAAAAGCCAAACAAATTTTCATCCATGAACACACGCAACTGTTTCTTAAACGTTTACTGTATATTCTATACTGTATTTTCTTTTTGTAAAAGAAACCGTACGGGTTTACTAACTAATAGGATTCTGTTACTTCGTATTTGATATCTTTAAAAAAAAGAAAACAAAATATCGTCAAATTATAAGACAAAAACTGTTTTTAAAATTAAAAGGTAAAAAGAAATAAATAAAAAATAGTAATAATTAAAAAATATATATTTTTAACGTCGTCAGCAAAACACTACACCCTAAAACTTAAACCCTAAACCCGAAATCTTTGGATAAACCCTAAACCTTTAGATAAATCCTAAACTCTAAATCAAAATCACTAAACACTAAAACACTCAAGGGTTTAGGGTTTAGGATTTAGGATTTAGTGTTTAGTGTTTTTTATTTAGAGTTTAAGATTTATCCAAGGGTTTAGGGTTTATCGTTTAGGATTTAGGGTTCACGGATTAGGATTTAGGGTTTAGTGTTTTGTTGGCGACGTTAAAAAATTAAAAAAAAAAAAAAATTCTGTATGTACTATTTTTTTATTTTTTTTACTTAAAAAAAATCATAATATAACTTGACAATACTTTGTTTACTTTTTTAAAAGATATCGAATTTGAAATAATGAAATTTTATTGGTTAGTAAACCTAGAGGTTCACCCTAGAAGTGAACCCAAGAATAACTCTTATTTTATTTGCCTTAGATCAATCTCTATATCATGTTTATAAATTGAACACTGTGGGAACCAAAATTCGCACTGTCGATTTACGTTTAAATTAGGAAACTAGGAAAACCCTAATTTCCCTGAGGTCCTGGATCTCTGCGAGAGCCAACGACAAGTGATCAAATAGATGCGGAAATCATGAAAAGGTAACAAACGAGTTTAGAGAAAACAGTAGATCTTATTTTGAATCTGCGTAAGAGCGTTGCGATCATTACAAGAGATCATAAAAGCTTTGGTTGCAAAGGCTGTCAGTGAGTTACCTAGTTCTAGCAGCCTAAAAGCTCGAACCTAGTTGAATCGCAGCTCGATAACAAAAGACAAAAAAGATACAGAAAAGGTTTTTGATTGATTTCGGACTGAACCTTGTTAAAGGCTGCCTACGTACCCCTTTCGAGGATCAAGCCGAACGTAGTTCAATTGATAGATCTGGACAAGAGATCGAACTGCCTGGGCGAGTTCGTCTAGTAATTGAGTGCCAGTCATAGAAACCGAACTTGTTGAGAATAAAGCCTAAAATTTCTAAGTGCAGAGAATTCCGAGTCTAAAAAGTTGTCCCTGGTGCCTCTCGCCTAGGACTCCTTATATACTTGCTCCTAGGTCGGTTTACGCTTTTCCCCTTCTGCCCTTAAGCCGTCATAGCTTAAAAATGGAGATATTCCGTTTTTTCCGATCTTCGTGATTATCATCGGAAACTTCACATTTATCCGCGGAAACTTGACATTTGTCTTGTCTTATGAACCAAGCATAAACCGTCATACGGCTTATGGGCTTTTGGTTAAGAAATCGTAAGTGGGCTTCGAGCTTCGTCTTAGGTCTCTTTGTGTCGTCTTTGGCTCGAAACGTTTATTACGGTTTCTTCGATAAAAGCAAACATCCCGCGGTTTTCATCGTAAAGTTTGACTGATGACTTTGCGTGACGGGAAACATAGAATGATTTAGCCACAGTCTACGGGAGATAGCATTTAAAGAGTAGACGAGAATGCATGGATTCGTGTCATATCGACGTTTTGGGAGAGCCCGATCGCTACGTAACGACCAAGTCGTGTGCGTGCTCGGTCGCTACGTAGCGACCGAGCTTTGGTTCGAGCTCGGTCGCTACGTAGCGACCAAGCTTGGCTCGAACTCGGTCGCTACGTAGCGACCGAGCTTTGGCTCAAGCTCGGTCGCTACGTAGAAACCGAGCTTTGGCTCGAGCTCGGTCGCTACGTAGCGACCGAGCTTGGCTTTAGCGACCGAGCTATATTATCTAGTAAATAATTAAACGTTTAGTTTTTGTTTAATTTCTAAAATAAACTATATAGTTTAAAATTTGTTTTCATTTGTTTAAGGTAGTAAATATTAATCATTCTTAGAAAATATGATTTTTGTTATTTAAAAAATAATATTTATAATTTTAAAAGTTAACATCGGCAAATATTTAAATATTTAACATATAGAGGTATAGTATTACAATATTAAATTATATCTATTTAATTTATATTATCTATAAATTCAATGGATCATCTATTGTTTAAATCCAATTATTTATAGCCCAATAAAAATTTCTACTAGGCCCAAAATTTAAATGATAAAATTAGAGATAGCTGTTATTGGTTTATATATTTTGATTGATTTAGAAATCCATATAGCATTTATAAATCCAAGTCAAATATGCAAATCCGGAGGTTTTTCCTCAGATTTGAGTCTTTGTATTTTTAACTAAAAAATTCAAACAAATCCATTCAAATCCATTATAAAATCAAATATATTAGTAAATGTGTACGATTGAATAACACTTGATTTGATACAGAAATTATGAATCATTAAACCAATAACACATGATTTTAATACAGATTTGAAAATCATAAAACCAATAACACTAGATTTAGTTCGGATTTTCAAATCCATTAAAATACAACAACCAATAACCCCTACTAAATGTAACATGACTTTATAGGAATATGTACATTAGGTATATTTTTTAAAAAATCATACATGAATCAAGGTTGTGACTTCTGATTAGTATATAAGATTAAGACAACCCGAATGTTTGATCAACCTCTGACTAGAACCCTTTTTGGTAGACCTGGGACGAATCGGGTATCCGAGCAATTTTAAAGTATCCGGATCCGGATCCTTATCCGGCGGATCCATAATTTTACTATCCTTATCCAGATCCGAGGTTCTCGGATATCCGGATGTCGGATATCCTTCTAAAAATTGCAATATCCGGCGCATATCCGGATCCGAATTTGGATCCTTAAAATAAATAAAAAGAATATTAATATATATATATAATTTTAACAATAATTTTTTAAAAAATATACATATAATGTCTTTAATTATTTTTATGTATAATATTACAAAATTTACATAAAATTTATATATACTATTATTAAAATGAAAATATATTAAATAAAATTAATTTTTATATATAGATATTACTATTTTTGAAATATTTATTAATAAAACTTACGGATCCGGATATCCGAACTTAAAAATTAAGATATCCAGATCTGGATCCGGCTTTGACGGATCCACCATTTTATTATCCGGATCCGGATTCGGCCCCTCCGGTTATCCGGATTTTCGGATCGGATCCGGATCGAATCCGAATCTCGGATAAAAGTCTCAGGCCTACTTTTTGGTATATTACTTTGGTCTTTAACGTACATAGGAGTACTGGACAAAAAATCCAAATCCGAAGAACTGAACCGAACTCGACCCAAAAAAGTAGTATCGAACCCAAACCGAAATTGATTAAATATCCGAACGGGTTCAAAATTTTGGTATCTAAAGAACCGGAACCGAAGTATTTCGGGTACCCGAATGTATTCGAAATAGATTTCTATACCCCTTTATATAAATATATTTTAGATTAATGTCTATTAAAAACATCCAAAATATATAAGATATTTTTAAATTATCCAAAATACTTGAAAATATATACAAATAGTCAAAAAATAAATGTATAAAAGAGCTAAAACCAAATTTGCCCATAAGCCCTAGCTTTTTCTCCCAGGCACGATTTCCAAGGTGGCTGCCATCAACGAAAGCTTCAACTCCGATCTAGAATGGACGAGTGGTGCAAGAGCCTCTCCGCCGGTCTTTCATCCTGAGAAGCTATGCTTCTCACTCTCGGGATCTCTGCTGGGTTTACCCGAAGAATCTTCTCACCAACAGGTGAAGACCTTCTGCAACTTGGAAGATTACGTTTCTCATCCGGCTGTGCTATTCCATTAGAAAGATCTACCGCTGATTTAAGTCTGAAGGTGAAGGGTTTAACTTCAAAGCCGCCGCTTCCTCTGGAGTTTCGATTTTCTCAACCACCAGAACCGCCTGAGACACCGGACCCTCCACCTTCTCCATCTTTTATGACTGGACTGACTTAAGATCTGTTTCTGGAGACCTGTATTTCCCTTCCGTTGGTGCGGTGTTCTCAATTCTTAAATTTGCCAAATCTGAAGCTTCCTCAACTTGTGTTCTATTCTTCGTCTTGGACGATGACTTTTCTCCCTACCGGGAAGATCGGCTATGACGGGAGCTGGGGCGACTGTGGCTTCCACACCGACCTTTCTTGTTATTTTCTCGCCAGATTTGTTCTGGACAAGACGACCCAAGCATCTCGGCGAGGAACCTCCTGTCCAACCCATGTTCAAAGCGAATGCTCTCAGCTGCACACACCGATAACTGCTCTCTCCTTCCAAGTTTATTAAATTTCAGTGACCAGCGGCTCGGATTTGGCTCAGTCAACTCTCTCTCTCTCTCTCTCCAACACGGGAATGTTGGGGTTGGAAGTTTCTACCTGAACTCGATACTTGCTCTCTCAAGAACTGTCGTCAAGCTCATCTCCATGTCCATCGGTGTGAAGCAAGATCTATTGCTAATCTTTCCCTCTTTGTGCTTGAAGAATTCCTCAACGAGTATGCCCATGAATGAAACCCATGAGATCGTCTCTCTACCTGCCATTGTGAATATGACCTGCTCGCCATTGTTGGATTTCCATCCTTTGTCACTTGTCATTGTGGCTTATGCTCATCAACCAACATATTGGATATGTCTATTATTCTCCTGGCCTTCATTGCCAAAAACTTTTATGGAATTGGAGATGATATCCTCATCAATCGAGCTTCATGGGATAGTTTCAAAAGTACAAGTTTTTCTCATTGCTGCTCTCTTCATAGTTAATTTACAAATGTCAAGAACAACACGTCATCAAAGTTCGAGTCCGACAAGAGCAAAAGTCAAATCGATATCAATATTTTGCTGGAGTATATCACAGCTTGAAGATTGTAGTCTCTTAGCCTTTTCTCTTTCAAAAAAGGTTAGCCAAACTTCCTCATGCCGAGGCCATGAAAGATTCTTTTCCATCTTCCTCTTCTTTGTAAGATAGAAAATTTCCATCAAAATTGTACCTTCCTCCCTTCGGGAGAGATCACTATTTCCATCATCTCTTTTGGGAGAGATTTTCATTCCTCCACTTTTCCTCTATCTGAGAGGTGAAACGTGTACGGGTTTCAAACCGGTACTACTCTCCTCCTTAGTGGAGCAGAGTCTTGAAAAGTTCACGGGCTTTAGCCTTACGAGCGTTTATTGACCATTCAATGGTTCTAGGGTTAATGAAAGCTGATTCCCAATTTGCCCTCCTCCAAATCTCAATATATCGAAGTCTCGAGGACTGGATTTCTTTACTTGAAGATGTGGTGGTGGCTGCTTGTGTTTTGTCTGAAGCTTCAGACACGTGTTCTCGGATGCTCGTGACCTTGCCTCCCTTTTTATCTCACAAGAATTGCTACACTGCTGTGTATTTCCTCTGATCCAGTGTAGCTGTATTCTCTTCTAGTTTTAATGTGGTTGTCTCTTAACTTCTATGCTATCTGTTTCTGGAACAATTTCTCCTTGATGGAGTGTAACCACCTTGTTTGCACAAAAAAAGTATAAAATAGCTAAAATATACTCAAAACACAAAACTATTTGAAATATTTATTGATTATCTATCCAAATATTCAAACCAAATCAAATTATATGTTAAGTTTAGGTGTTTTGGCATATGTTATTCAAATTTGTATGTAATATAATATTTTGTATAATGAATTTTAAAATTTTAAAAATAATTTTAATTGGGTATCCAAACCCGAACCGAACCCGCAAAGATCTGAATCGAACCCAAGTAAAACTAGAAATATTTGAATGGAGCTGAAATCTTTGACTCCGAAAACTCAAAAGCCGGATAGATCCGAACCGAACCCGAATGGATATCCGAACGTCCACCCGTAAACATATATACGAGATTTTGATCCGCGTTTGGAAAGCGCATTTTATTTTTGAAACCAAATAAAAAAATTCTATGAATTTCTATATAAGATAGTCTGGACACATTTATCCAAAACCGAAAAACTATACCAAATACATAAATAGTGCGAACTGAAACCAAAATTTAAGAACTAGTAAGAAAAAAATACATCAAAGAACACTTTTGAAGATATGAATTACACGTAGGTACACTTCATGCATATGCATGTAACACACTTTCTTTGTGTGATTTATCTTATTTGCCCTTCAGCTTTCCTAACAACAACCAAGCTTAACGATAACGAACATGGTTTGCATAACTACTATTTCTCAATTTACTTCTTTTGTTTTTTTTTATACGACATCGACTAATCTACATCCTCACAACACGACTTCGACAAAGCTAAGCCCTAATTTCTCTTAACCTTCAATCTCTGAAGAAACTTGTGATGAAAATCAAAATCTCTGAAGCAGAGCTTTTTGGCTCTTCTTCGTCAAAGTTTATTTCTGAATTCTGATTGAAAGTTCAACACTTTAGCTATGTAACTGGAATTTATAAATTTATTTTATGATTTTTTTATCTATATTAATAAATTGTATTAAACACCGAAAACCCATTAATTTATTCACCAATAATCTATCTTCGACTTATGAGCTTGTCCGTAGTATTAACCATCTTTTTTTAATATATTTCTTTATTCATCGCAGTTGTCCGTAGTAAAAACCATCTTTGATTTTAAAAGGCTTAGAACGATTTAAAACGATTTATAATATTTTTGTGATTATTGTAAAATATCAACAACCGCCAATAACCATAAAATCTAGCAGGTGAGAAAAACCAATTAAACTTCTTGTTAAATGTTACATATCTCTACAATCATGGGAGAATTAATTCGATAGTCAATTTTTATGTTTTTTTATTTTTGTGTGTACTAACATAAACCTATATTTTTGTGTATATTAACTAACTTTTTTTGTCCTATGCATCTTACTCCTTACAAAAATCTTATATATAGTAGAGATCATTCTCTCTTGCAGAACAAAGAAAAATGCAAATTCAATTATATATCTTTATATTCTTTTCTTAAATCTAACAAAACTAATTTAGCTTCTCTAAACACATTGACCAAAAAACATATCTTAAAACGGTCACTCAAAAATCTTAATTAATATGCATGGCTTGAAACCACTAAAGTAAGGATGAATTGTAGAGTAATGGGTTCTATATGTCGTTCTCCTTGTCCACGTTGTTTCCCTGATCATGTATAATAATCTATATTAATTTACAGTACATGAAAGTGACACAACAGAACAATCATAAGACTCACACTATCAACGAAATCAGGGAGTGGTGCACGATCACGTCAGTTAAGGATCCGTATGATGGTGTAAGTCTGATGACTTGCCGTGGAGCTGTCAGCCTAGTTGTTAAATCAAGATCGCTTGGGTAGAACTTACACGGGGAGGACGACTCTGAGAGATATAATGTAACTTACCAACATATGATCAGCTTCATTTGCTTTGACGTTGTGAAGTTTCGTCATCACCCCATCAAAACAAACGAAAACGCCCTCAGCAGTATCATCAGCTATGCCCAACTCCACTCGATATCTAGAAACCAATAATCAATTTTCTAAAGGACAGGCTGTAACATGGTTGTGGACACATACTGGAACGAACATGAATAATATAGTACTATGCGTTACATACCGGAGGGCACCAACAGCATTTGTATTGTTGCAGTGCACACATGTGAATGCTGAGTCTGTGCGTTGCCGTTTTTTGTGCACTTAGAGCAAACAACATAACACCACCCTTTGTCCATCCTGATGCCAGTAACTTTCCTAGAACACATGAAGTCAATGTCCTACATGTTGGAATACAGAACCATATCAATGGTATCAACCATGTAATAAAAAAAAAAAATCCTAAGGCTAAAGGTAGTACTTGAGATGGAGCAGTTATGACAAACTCATTAAGCTCGGATATTGTCAGATTCTCAACCTTGGCAGATGCTTTCAGAAGTGGAGCTGCTGACTGCAGCACAGTGTCTGTGGAGACCAACCTGCGTTGTTTAACAATATCTTGGATACATCAGTATACGAATGATTACATATACAATCACCATGCTACTTACTTGTAAAAGAGGGACCTCTCCTACAATAGTATCTTTATCGAAATAAATGTGTGTTCCTGAGGTTGCATTAAGGAACAAACGGCCTGCATGATAAAGTTTGACAAAAGTATCAACAAATACTGGACTCGTATTCCAATCAGATTAGAGATTCTCTAAATTTAAATAATAACCAAATACCTCAAACTATTTTAGGATTAAGCTCGTCGCAACAACAACTCTTGGTTCACCTCGCATGGATTCCAGCTTGCGGTGAAACGAAACAGCATGGGAGTCAAACAAACTCAAAGTCACGCACACATCAATACATAACTGATACGAATGTGATTGGTACGGTAGTTGCAGTAAAGAGGGTGCATGAGATATGTTTCATTTAAAGAGGCTCAAAAAAATTATTAATTACTTACTTTTCCAGTTTGATGGTCGCCATCAAGTGATTATTGTCTGCCGGAGGGTCACTGACAGAACTCTTAACAGCCGTGATCTCCCCAATGATATCTATGAATGAATGAAAACGTAAATTAGTTGACGGTTAGTATGATGACAAACGTAAGAGGATTACCCTTGCTTGAAACGTTTATGGAAATCGCAATAATCATTAAAAAGATCATTAATGCTCAATGCAAATTCTTATAGAAAGTGGAAAATAAATTTCAAGACTACCGGAAATTCTAAAACGGAACTCACATTTGTATCAAGCAAAAGCATATCGACGGACATGAGCTCATCACCTCGCCTCCCAGAAACGCAACAGCCTGACCTCATCCATGGAAAAACGAACTCCTGACAGACTTCGAATCGAAAAGGAAAACGAATGAATAGGTAAAGAATGAATGATTTGTTCTAATCGATTGATTGGATGACTCACAGTGTAGAGATGCTTAACTTTTTATACTCGAACATCCACAGCCTTCGAAGAGAAAAGGCGTCATTGAAGATAGATTTAAGAAGGTATTTAAGAGGATTGAATCCGTAACCGATTGATCTCTGGATTGTATGGAAGAAGATGAACAAATCGAGAAAAAACCTAGAATAGGTACGGCGGAGAAAAGAGATTGTTGAAACAAAAAAGAAACGCAGCGTTTTGTACAATATTGACATAGATATTGGACCAGGCTTAATAAAGCCATACGCTAAGAACAAAATGGGAAGGTATAAGCCCAAACCGATTTCGAAAATAAAGTGATACGCTGAGTTTTGTTCGGCGGACACGCGGCAGCACAGGATGACACTAATTGATGACGTGGCAGCAACAGCAGAGAGGCAAACAATACTTTTATCTATATAGATTTTATGATTTTTTTATCTATATTAATAAATTGCACTATACACCGAAAACCTATTCATTTATTCACCAATAATCTATCTTTGACTTATGAGCTTGTCGAGAAGCTTTCGAGTCATTGTCACCGGAGCTATGGGTTGGGCGGCTGAAACCCAAACCCATGTTCTTCCTGTGGATCTAGATCTTCGTCATCACCGGCTGAACTCCGTCATCACCGACAAGCCCTCCATTCGCGGACGTCGTCACCATCACTCTATGATCTTGTAACGACCCAAATCTCGGCCCGGGATAATCTAGCCCAGTAAGACCAAATTACATTATAGAAAATCCTAAGGTTTTCTTATTAAAGATGAGGTTTCGTGGTGGCCTCTGACAGAAACTTTTGGGGATGGCAAAGCCCTGCCGGAACGTCACCGGAACAGCCACAAATAGCCATCATGAAAGAGAAGTCATCCCACCATCCGAAAAGAGAGAGTAGAGCTCTGCAGACACGTTTTGGAGGAACAGAAGAACGATCATTCAAATATGAGTATTTCGAAGCTAAATTTTGAGGTTATGTTCTACACTCATAGATCTATGCGTATCAGAAAGCAGATCGCCATTTGGAATTTTTATCTAAGAGATATGGTTGTTTCTTTGGGACTGATATCTACAGATCGGATCCGCGAACAGTCAACTTCATCAGTGTTTTACCGTTGATTCAGAAGGAACTAGAGAACGGGCGAGATATCATTGGAAAGATCTCGTTGCCAGATTTTCAGATCATCTATCCGATCGTCAAATCGACGTATGGTAGAAAATTATTGACGTTTATTCTTGGCGATGAATAAAGCTGTTGAGTTGCAGAGACAGTTCTGACCAGTCTCGGTGTAAGTGAGAAACGGTCAACAGAAACAAAATCTTTCAGTATGGAAATTTGTCAGTAAGTATTTAATTCTCTCATCTATCATCTCCTGCAAGCGGATCATTATTCCTAATTATTTTCTGAGAGTTATGCTTGTTTTCGTGAGAGGTGTTGGTGCAATTTGCGTTTACGACCAGCCTGGAGATGAAGCTACTTTGGTTAAGAAAATGGTATCCGATCGGAGTAAAATTTGTGTTTATGGATAGAGGACATATAGTACTACATTATGACCGGAGGGATCGAAAAGTTAACGGTCATTTCTTGAGTTATTCATCTGTTTGATCTATGGTTCAGCTCTGCCAGAATATCATATTGATCTAATTTCAGAGAGCTCCGAAGTAGCTCTGTTATAGCCGTCAAGGTCCATTCGGTGTTTCCTCAGGTTTCTTGAGAACCCGTGGCAAAGGTGAGGGTCTATTCCGTAAATCCCGTACCAGTGTAGAATTCTCTCTATCGTAGTTTAGATTTCGAATCATGATCCGTCTGTTTGAATTGAGTATGTTCGAGTCTTGATTGTTAGTTAGTTCATTCATTGTAAACTGGAACTAGGGGTCTAGAAGATTCAACCTTTGATTGGATTGTGTGATGTTAAGAAATACGATATATATATGTATTTACACATAGTTATGAGTAAGGACTATGTGCGCGGGTGGGGGCTCAGAGATGTTTGGGCTAGCGATGCTACTTTGATTGTGCGGGCAGGGGTTCAGAGACGTCTGGACTTGCGATGCTACTGGTGCGGGCGTGTGGTGCAGAGACGTTTGTATCATGGATGCTACTTGAGAGGGCGGAGGTACAAAGATAGACTGTACTAGCGACGCTACGTATTATATATCCATATGAGGAGATGCGTGGTGTATGGACTAGCTATATGCTATCATCGCATTGTTTGTGTTTTGTGTGATGCGCTAGGCGTCGGGTGTGTTCATGTTAGAGCTAAACTTTCATAGTGTGAGTTCTATTTACTCAAGTCAGTGGTTTGCGTGTTTAGCATCCCATACCTCACGGAGTAACTCTCCTGTTACTCACCCCTCCTATTCCTTCTCCTTTCAGATGAGACTGACGAGCATGAGTGATTGCTATCGGACTGGTGCTTTGGGAGTTTTGTTTCCTTTCTTTTTCAGACTTTTGGTTTTTATGCTTTTACCGATATTTTCGAGATTTATTATGCTATTTGGATTGATGGCTTTTTATTGGATTTACGACTTTGAAGTTGACTTTTGAGAAGTAATAAATGGAGATTTCAGACTTTTATTTATTTAAGTTATTTTGAAAAATACGGGTGTTAGAATTTGGTATCAGAGCGGGGTTCCGTCCCGGCTCTGACTCGGGATGACGATTTTTTTGGGACGTGGTTTCGACTCGGTTTCGACTCGGTTTTAATTCGGTTTACTCGATTTTAAAAGATTTTTGAATCTGGGGATTTGGGAGTTTTAAAGAAAGAAAAATATAGCACATTTCCATTCATTAACTTCTAACCCAAGTGTCTTTTTATTGACGATGAGTTTATCATCGTCATCTGCTCTCTAGCTAACAAGGTTTCAGCCAGATGTTCGAGAGATGGATGATGTCGCAGTTTGATAGATTGCTCAGGTGTGTATCAGCTTGTCTGTCGTGTTCGGAGATTGTCCGCATGTGGATATGTGATGTTGTTCCCACCACCCAAACTTTAAGCCATCTCTCCACGAGTTTTCGTTATTGGAGATTATGTGGTATGAGATGTGAGCCATGAGTTGGCATGTGTTATTCGTGTGTATGAATAGAGTTACTGCCATGGAGGCATGGTAATTTTGTAAACTCGTGGGGATCGCTTTTGGATTGGGGTGCGACAGCTTGCGTTGTGTTATATTGGAGTACGCTTGGTATGTTTTCCAGTTTTTGGTAGTGTTGATCATTTTAGAAATGTGTCGGTTCGGACAGCTGACATAGAAATGTTGGGAGCTATTTATAATGATTGCGGTGTACCGGTTATGCTTGGAGGGCCGATTGGTTCAGAGACTCGTCAGAGATGGAGTTATGTTTTGCGATATCAACTCTTGGGATGGACTGGTTATCACGACATCGAGTCCTGTTGGATTGCCTGAGGGCAAGAGTTCATATTTCTAGAGCAGAGCAGATTTTAATTGCATACATGCTACATGCAGAGGAGTTATTGGATATGGGAAGTAAATGGATTTTTGTGATCATTTCGATGGTCAACATGAGTTGCAGGATCTTCTAGTTATCTCAGAGTATGAATATGTATGTGAGGCCTTTGGAAGGGCTGTCACCAGCCAGAGGAGATGTTCTTACGATCGAGTTGGAGACAGAGACAGAATCGGTTTCACGAGTTCTATACCGATTAGCGCCAGGAGAGATGGGTGAGCTGAAAGAACATATGGAAGATTCATCAGACAAGAGATTTATCAGGCTGAGTAATTCGCCGTGGGGAGCACCAGTGTTGTTTGTAAAGAAAAAAAATTGATGGGGTTTTCAGGCTTTGTATCGACTACATAGACTTGAACATGGTAACCATCATATCGATGAGTTGTTGAATTAGCTGCATGGAGGTTCATGGTTCTCGAAGGTTGTCTTGGCATCAGGACATCATCAGATTTCTATAGTTGAGGAGTATGTACGGAATGTGGGTTTCTGTATATGTTATGGATATTATGAGTTTTGGAAATTGTAACACCCGTATTTTCCAAAATAACTTAATAAATAAAAGTCTGAAATCTCCATTTATTACTTCTCAAAAGTCAACTTCAAAGTCGTAAATCCAATAATAGCCATAAATCCAAATAACATAATAAATCTCGAAAATATCGGTAAAAGCATAAAAACCGCAAGTCTGAAAAAAAAAGGAAATAAAACTCCCAAAGCACCAGCCCGATAGCAATCACTCATGCTCGTGAGTCTCATCTGAAAGGAGAAGGAATAGGAGGGGTGAGTAACAGGGGAGTTACTCCGTGAGGTATGGGATGGTAAACATGCAAACCACTGACTTGAGTAAATAGAACTTCCACTATGGAAGTTTAGCTCTAACATGAACACACACGACACCTAGCGCATCACACAAAACACAAACAATGCGATGATAACATATAGCTAGTCCATACACCCCGCATCTCCTCATATGTATATATAATATGTAGTGTCGCTAGTACAATCTGTCTCTGTACCCCCGCCCTCTCAAGTAGCGTCCATGATACAAACGTCTCTGCACCACACGCCCGCACCAGTAGCATCGCAAGTCCAGACGTCTCTGAACCCATGCCCGCACAATCAAAGTAGCGTCGCTAGCCCAGACATCTCTGAGCCCCCGCCCGCGCACATAGTCCCTACTTATAACTATGTGTAAATACATATATATATCGCATTTTTTAACATCACACAATCCAATCAAAGGTTGAATCCTCTAGACCCCTAGTTCCAGTTTACAATGAATGAACTAACTAACAATCAAGACTCGAACATACTCAATTCAAACAGACGGATCATGATTCGAAATCTAAACTACGATAATTCTACACTGGTACAGGATTTACGGAATAGACCCTTTGCCACGGGTTTTGAAGAAACCTGAGGAAACACCGAATGGACCTTGACAGCTATAACAGAGCAACTCCGGAGCTCTCTAAAATTAGATCAATATGATATTCTGGCAGAACTGAACCATAGATCAAAAAGATGAATAACTCAATAAGGGACCGTTAACCTTTAGATCCCTCCGGTCATAATGTAGTACTATATGTCCTCTATCCATAGAAACCAATTTTACTCCGATCGGATACCATTTGCTTAACCAAAGTAGCTTCATCTCCAGGCTGATCGTAAACGCAAACTGCACCAACACCTCTCACGAAAACAAGCATAACTCTCAGAAAATAGTTCGGAATAACGATCCTCTTGCAGAAGATGATAGATAAGAGAATTACCTACTTACTGATAAATTTCTAGACTGAAAGATTTTGTTTCTGTTGACCGTTTCTCACTTACACCGAGACTGGTCGGAACTGTCTCTGCAACTCAACAGCTTTATTCTTCGCCAAGAATAAACGTCAATAATTTTCTACCGTACGTCGATTTGACGATCGGATAGATGATCTGAAAAGATGGCAATGAGATCTTTCCAATGATATCTCGCCCGTTCTCTGGTTCCTTCTGAATCAACGGTAAAACGCTGATGAAGTTGACTGTTCGCGGATCCGATCTGTAGATATCAGTCCCAAAGAAACAACCATATCTCTTAGATAAAAAATTCAAATGACGATCTGCTTTCTGATATGCATAGATCTATGAGTGTAGAACATAACCTCAAAATTTAGCTTCGAAATACTCATATTTGAATGATCGTTTTTCTGTTCCCCCAAAACGTGTCTGCAGAGCTCTACTCTCTCTTTTCGGATGGTGGGATGGCTTCTCTTTCATGATGGCTATTTGTGGCTGTTCCAGCAACGTTCCGGCAGGGCTTTGTCATCCCCAAAATTTTCTGCCAGAGGCGACCACGAAATCTCATCTTAAATAAGAAAACTTTAGAGTTTTCTACAATGTAATTGGGTCTTACTTGACTAGATTTTTCCAGGCCGAGATTTGGGTCGTTAAAATTCTTCCCCACTCACGAGGAATTTGTCTTCGAATTCAAATCCTGAGTCGGTTGTCCAATACCGTCCTTAAAAAAAAAAATCTTCGGATAGTCAATCCTCATCTGAATTGGATCTCACTTGGATCACGTCATGGAAGTCTAATACACTACTGATAAAATAACTGCAATCAACTGCTTCAATTCGCTCCACCGGAGGATACAGTCCAATGTACCTCAATTTTAGTTGTTTCGGCTTATGAGTCTTAAGTCCTCTCTGAAATGTCATTATTTTCAGGTACACTAGATTGCCCATATGTAACTCCAAATCCTTACGACGCTTAGCTGCATAAATCCTTGAGCATGTCCATTTGCTATACCATCTCTTGAACCAATAATAGTTCTAACTCATTTCACTCCCTCACTTTGGTCCAACAAAGTGGTATACGAAAAGACCTACCATAAATAGCCTCATACGGTGTCATCTCAATGCTCGAACGATAGTTGTCGATGTAGGCAAACTCTGCTAGATGTAATGCTTTCCGATCTTCCATCCCACTGTAAGACACAATTCCTGAGCATGTCCTCTAAGTTTGAATAGTCTTTTTTGACTAACCACCTGTATACTGACAATAAGTTGTATTCTTGTGGATTTTTGTCCCAAGTTCCTTCTGAATGACTCCAAAAATGTAGACGTGAACTTCAAATCTCATTCCGATACAATGTTGACATCCATGAAACCTCTCAAACTCAATAATGTAGGTTTGCTCCAACTGATTAGCTCTGAATGTCTTTTTAATTACTTAGGAAATGGGCTGACTTGGTAAGTCTATCCATGACTATCCATGTGGCATCTTTTCCACATATCACAACTCGGGATGTTACAATCCACTCATTTTCAAAGAACGCAACGTCTTCGTCGCCCCACGACAGGTCTCAAGACGCCTCTCAGGTCAAAACTGAGATGGCTAACCAGTTTGGATACCACTTGTAACGCTCCGACTGCCCACGGCTAATGGGCCATCCACGTCCGCTCTCTCGGCCCGTGGACCTCATCCCATCCGTCGGTCCGTTAATTTTTCCAAAGGTTCGAAATCATTGTTTACTGACTCTGCAATCACCACCCGACCTTTCCCTGTGCTTTGACCTCACTCGTACACTATCGCAAATCACTTCCCGATAGGTCACTCATCCTTCTACTACTCCAGCTCAAGCACACTTAAGTCTGTAGTTTTTTCGGGATGTGCTCCGGAAAAAGTAAGTTAACACATAGCTAGCCAAATCAATTCTATTAAGCTTTTTCCACTCACGGCTGATGTACTCCTCTGCAGCACGAACTCCGGCGGAGCAACTGTTGAGAAGCTTCGGACCCGTCATCTCTTCGATCTAATCCATCACGACCTCAAGTCGTCGTCTCCGTCAAGCCATTGACAGCTTTCCACCGCCAATCCTCAGCCACGACGAAGCTCTTCCGTCACGGCCTCCTTTCCGTTTCAGTCAACAACCTCCGTTCACCATCACGTTGTGGCCTGTTCTGCAATCTCTCCGTCGTCGTTTTCAACCTACTCAACCGCCGCGACTCATTTCCTCACGGCCGTAGCTCAAATCCATCGTCGTTTCTTGCAAATCTCACCATTGTCGCCGTGATCGCAGACCTTCTCTACGATCTCCAGCGAATCGTTAATCGAAGCCGCCATTGTTAGAGCTCTAAGCTTGAGTTCAAGTTTCGTGAATTTGCACCTTTGGTCCTTGTAATTGTAATAGTTTGTACGTTCGCTCAAAACTTCTAAATTTGCATATGAGTCTTCTTGGATTAACCCCAAAACTTTTAATATGCCCTCCAGCCCTTGAATATGCAAATATGTATGCAAATACAAATTAAACATTTAAATGCATACCTAAATGCGTAAATGACCAAAATTAAGATACTAATTACTAAAAACACTAAAATATGTTCATTAAGATACTAAAAACACATTAAGATGTTAAAACACACAATAATCATGAGATGTCACATCTCTAATATATAAACACATTAAGATATTAAAAACACATTAAGATATTCAATCCACATTTCTCATTTTTAAAGATTACTTACATGAATAGTCTAACTCTATTCACTTGCATTTTGTATGATTGAGAAAATCGTCTATAAAACATTTTTTGTTCAAATTAGAAACAAACAAGAAATATATAAATTATGAAATATTGTCCCACATGAACACGTGTAAATTATGAAATATTGTCCCACATGAACACGTGTATGCGTCCACCTTCCTCCAATCCACATTTTTCATTTTCTAAAAATGTTCAAATGAGTAGTCTAACTTATATATTGATGTTGTACTATCCATTATAATTTGTATAAAGTTTTCATGTTTTCAGCCATCTATGTCTACATTTGTTTATTTTATACATGGACACATTTTTCCGTCCATATTTTTTATATCCACGAATTTTATGGAATTGTTAAAATATATAAAATATATATATGAACATGAATCTTAAAATGTAGAGAAAAATATATATAATTTATTGTGACAGTCGTATTTTTTTTATATATCTGAAAAATTGAAAAAAACAAATAAAATAAATGGATGTAATGGATAAATAATATAAAATTAAAAACTGCCTAAATGCAAGTATTCTAAAAGTAACTATCCTTTAACAATAGTTCGTCTTATATATTAAAACAGAAGTTACAACTTTGATCCATGTGTTATTTTTTAAAAAATGGACCTAATGGAGATATTCCTAAAAAGTCATGTTACATTTAATCTCTAATCTTATCATTTAAATTTTGGACCTACCAGAATTTTTTATTGGACTATCAATAATTGGATTTAAAGAAATAGATGATCCATTGGATTTATAGATAATATAAATTAAATATATACAATTTAACGTTGTAATACTATACATCTATATGTTAAATATTTAAATATTTTTCGATGTTAACTTTTAAAATTATAACATTTTTTTTTAAATAACAAAAATTAGATTATCTAACAATGATTAATCTTTACTACCTTAAACCAATGAAAACAAATTTTAAACTATATCTTTTATTTTAAAAATTAAATAAAAACTAAATGTTTAATTATTTACTCGATAATATAAAGCAATGAAGCGAAAAGTTTAATTTAAAAAAAAATTTTAAATTTGTGAAATGTTACAATATCTTTGAATATGACAATAAAATTATATTTTACTAATCTTTATATATATATATATATATATATATATAGTTATAATTTTAATAATGAAATAATAATCCGAAAATATATATATAGAAGAAGATACAAATACATGTGAAAATTTAAAACAATCTATTCAATGAAAAAAATATACCGTAAACTTATTATGTTTAAAAAATTGATAGACACAGATATTATAATATATACCAGTTTAAAACTGAAAACAAAAATATTTATATAAAAATAAATGAAAAAAAAAACTCATGCGGTTGCGCGGATCGAAATCTAGTTATTAGTTATTCTTGTAGTCACCATCTATCTCATTACAAAAAATGTTTGTACAAGGGCAAATTAGCCATTTTTCAGCATCAAAAACAGGAAATGTGTTGCCCTAGCAAAATGTGTCTTTAAAAGTAAAAGTAAAGACAAAAGTGTTTTAGAAAGTAACTCACCCAACTAATAATCATCTACATCTAAATAGTGCGAAAACTATCTTTCTTTACTAACTTATTTAACTTTTTTTAGTGGGGTACGTATTTGATTTTAGACGAATTAAGATATAAACAGTATTTTCATACTCTATCCGGTCTTGCAGTCAAACCAGTAAACTCCGTGACCGTATATAATCTAGTCTCACTTATTTTCTTCATGTAGCATTCTATTAGAGGTTCTACCGATTGATATGTTTCTAAAGAATTTGGATTTAACAAAAACTCATTAATTAAAAAGTTAATAGAACCCAAAAATCTGTTGTTAACCCGTGAACCGATACCGGTTGGCCCGGTAAAAATCCAGAAAAATCTGATAATATATATGTTTTTAAATTGATTACATAAAATTGAGTAAACTATTTGCTTTTTCATATAAGTTAAATGTAGTCAGAATAATAGAATTGCAATTAAATGTAATGATCAAATTATGATTTTTTTAATAAGTAGATTGTTTAGTGATTCTCTTTTAATAGAATATATGATAT
The DNA here is from genome assembly GCF_020379485.1 of Brassica napus. Taxonomy (NCBI): domain Eukaryota; kingdom Viridiplantae; phylum Streptophyta; class Magnoliopsida; order Brassicales; family Brassicaceae; genus Brassica; species Brassica napus. Next base: position 33,364,206 of record NC_063447.1, on the reverse strand, counting down.
TTTATTTTATTTTGAATATATGATATTGTATATATGTATTGGCTAGAATAAAATGAACCTTACAATCATAATTGTAGATCCTAAAACCTACACTAAGTATTTTATAGTGATTGAAAGTTTAATCTAGGAAAGAAAAGATGATGTAAACAACGATATCTTTAGAATACAACGATGTAATCAGATTCTAGTAGGCAAAGATGGATTTTATTGATTGATTAGATCGAATACAACAAGAGAAACATTATCCAACGTTACAAACGAAGTCGATAAGAGAAAAAATTTAGCGGAGTGAAATGGGGTCGATGTATATGTGTAGTTCTCTCTAGGGTTTCTCTGTCCCTCATCTTCGTTTGCATCCCTCTCTTCTTATAGCGGATCGATCTTCAATCATGTGATCTCCGGACTTCGATACCGGTCTTGTTAGGGGAGCTCTATCTGATTTGGGCCTTGCGTGCTTAACGGGCCTCGCTATAAATTCTATTTATGTCTCGATTCAACTTCCATCGCTTCGCTCCTTAGCCTTTCCTTTGCTCGGCCTTTCTAGGCCCATTACCAAGTTAGGATGGACCGATTTTGGGTCCAACATTTGTCCTCCAGCCCTTTTAGTGATGGTTTAGGAATCTGAAAGGGAGAAAGGTCGGCTATTTTATAGGCCCATAATTGATTTAATTTTCTACCTCTATAAAATTTTGCTTTCGTTCTCGTCTTTGTTTCATTGATATGAATTTAGTTTCTTTTTTAACTTCTTCTTCTGTGAATTCTGAGAATTACATAAGTGTCAATTAAAAAAGATAGACATCTGTAAACATTAGTTCCACTCCAAATACATATCTAAGAATCAAAATTTTGAAAAAAATCACCGGCAAACTCTATTAACAGGTTGATGTTCAAATATAATACAAATATTTATTATTGACACTTCCTACTCGTGTTTCAAAAAAAAAAAAAAAGACACTTCCTACTCATATGATTTTTTAACATTTGTATATTTGTTATAACAAAAATTTAAACTGTTAATCACAAAAACTTTAATGTGAAATTTTTCAATACAAATATCAAAATTAAAATATTAAGATCTCAATAATTTTCACTGCAAATTTTGAATTAACATATTTTTATATTTTTACATAGTATATAGTTTATTTCAAATGATATATATATATATATATATATATATATATATATATATATATATATATATATATATATAATATGAATATCTATTAATGAGACTTCGTATTCATACGATTTATTAGGGGTGGACATTTTATCTGATACTCAAACCTGTATCTGAATTCGATCCGAAAATCTAAACCGAAGTAGCAAAATACCCGAACGGTTATTGAATTCGGAGAAATTAGATATTTGAACCCGAACGGGTAATATTCGAACCCAACATAATTATACTTAATATTATATATCTAGTTTACTTCTCTCATTTTATTCAAAATATTTATATTAATAATGCTCATTGTTCAAAATTAGATAATATACATATAACAATGGGCAAAATCATTTGCTACTTACTTAAAATACATATTAAGCTCTTGTTTCTTGCATTAACAAAAGTTGTATCTAAAATTTCAAAACAACAACTAAATTAGTGTCTTTCTATTTTTTAAAGTTTTATCTCCAAACCTATTAATAGTTTAATCTTTTAAAAATTAGAAAACCATTTAAATTAAATGTATATTTTAAATACAAATAACTTAAACAATGAATAATTTATTTATTTTTCTTCAAAATTTAAATACCCGAACCCGACCCGAAGTATAGAAATACTCGAACAGTTTCTATACATTTATACTGAAATACCCGAAAATCTTAAATACCTAATTAGAACCTGAACGGATACCCGAACGCTCACCCCTACGATATATGATCATTTGTATCTTGTTTGAACATCATTTGTATCTTGTTTGAACATCATTTGTTTCTTGTTTGAACAAAAAAAAATTAAACCATTGATCACAAAATTTTCAATGTGGGATTTTTACCATTTTTAGTAATATATAGTCGTTTTTAAAAATTCAAAATATAATATATAATAAAAAATCAAACTTTTTATTATATTTTTATTGTAATTGTTTAATTTATTTTAATAATATAAAATTAAATAAAAAGAGAGAGGACACAAAATTTGTTATCAAATATGTATTATTCATAACCATTAATTGTTATATATATGTTAATCATATTAGGTAATTCCACAGCTTTATTTAAGGAAAGAAAAATATTTTTTGTACACTAATAATTAATTTGATAGTTAGTTTAATAAAAAACATACTATATGTTTATATGAACCAACTTATTTTTTTAAGAATCATCTTCGTGATGACACGTGGCTATAAAACATATTGTAATGCTCCAAGATTAATATATAGGAGATTTAACTCTTTTTAGTGGGTACAGATGTGATTTTAGACTAGTTAAGATATAAATAATATTTTCATACTCTATCCGGTCATGCAGTCAAACCAGTAAACTATGTGACCGTATATAATCCAGTCTCGCTTATTTTCTTCATGTAGCATTCTATTAGAGGTTATACCAATTGATATGTTTCTAAAGAATTTGGATTTAACAAAAACTCATTAATTAAAAGTTAATAGAACCCAAAAATCTGTTGTTAATCCGTGAACCGATACCGGTTGGTCCGGTAAAAATCAAGGAAAATCTGATAATATATATATTTTTAAATTGATTACATAAAATTGAGTAAACTATTTGCTTTTTCATATAAGTTAAATGTGGTCAAAATAATAGGAATGCAATTAAATGTAATGGTCAAATTATGATTTTTTTAATGAGTAGATTGTTTAGTGATTCTCTTTTAATAGAATAGATGATATATATATATATTTTAGTATATGATATTGTATATATGTATTGGGTAGAATAAAATGAACCTTACAATCATAATTGTAGATCCTAAAATCTACACTAAGTGTTTTGTAGTGATTCAAAGTTTAATCTAGTGAAGAAAAGATGATGTGTGCAACGATATCTTTAGAACACAACGATGTAATCAGATTATAGTAGGCAAAGATGGATTTTTTTGATTGATAAGATCGAATACAATGAGAGAAACGATATCCAACATTACAAATGAAGTCGATAAGAGAAAAAACTTAAAGCGGAGTGAAATGGGATCGATGTATATGTGTAGTTCTCTCCAGGGTTTTCTCTGTCCCTCATCTTCGTTTGCATCCATCTTTTCTTATTGCGGATCGATCTTCAATCCCGCGATCTCCGGACTTCGATACCGGTCTTGTTAGGGGAGCTCTATCTGATTTGAGCATTTCCTTATTGACGGGCCTCGCGATAACTTCTATTTCTGGCTCGATTCGGCTTCCATCGCTTCGCTCCTTAGCCTTTCCTTTGCTCGGCCTTTCTAGGCCTATTACCATGTTTGGATGGACCGATTTTGGGTACAACAATAATGTAATCGTAATATCATTTAATCTTTCACATGCCATCTGTTTGAATCAAACATGACTAATATGTCAGATAAATAAAATGAACTTGTATTGTTTTTTTTGGTGAAGGATGAACTTGTATTGTTGTGCAGGTGATTTTTATATTACAAAGTTTAACCATACGTTATTATAAAGATATTGTGGTAACATGCATAAAGAAACGGAAAATTCATTCATAACCGACTTTATACGAAACATGTGAATTTATTGGTACTACTTAAAAAATGTTTAGATGTTAGGAATAGAACTGAAGTTATGTGAAGAGAGATGCTCCCAGTTACAGATTTTTGTAGTAATGATCTGAGTATGATAGAGTAATACGGTATATGTTTGAAAAATGGCCAATTTATATTGTAAAATCAAATAATGTAAATGATATGGCGAGTCAATCTAATTTTCGTTTGACTTTTTCTTTTTTTTTGTTCAACAATTTGAGTTTGATAGATCGTCTATTTATATTAACCTTCAAAAGAATCATTATTTCGGTTGCCATATAATGAATGTTAAGAGCAATGGGTTCCACTTATTGTGGAACTAAGGTCTAGTGTATCGTTCCGTCTCCAACCCAAACTTATTTTTTCTTTTATAATTTTCACAAAAATAAAATACCATTTCCAACCCAAACTTATTTTTTCTTTTATAATTCTCACAAAAATAGAATAACTCTATAATAGAGTTAATTTGTCGTGAGAATTATATAGGAAAAAATTGGTATAGGTCCAGTATGAACAAATGTATGAAAGTTTAATTATGGTAAGTAAGTACAGCGGCAATAGATGTAATATTCCAGAAAAAGTTGAGAGCAACTAATATGAATGATCTTGTATTAATAGTATTGACTAGATTTTCCGCGTTTTCAAAGCGCATGATTATTTTTCGCAGTAAAATTATTAACATGTTTGTTAGTTTATAATAGAAATAAAAAATTTATTTGATCAACCCGTTTCTATTTGATAAATATTTTGTATATTCGATAAAATAAACCAAAAAACAGAATTGTAAAAATGTCTAATTATTAATCATAGGTTTGTTTAGAAAAATAAACTTTATTTTAAGTTTTTAAATATTGATTTAAAGATAATTAGAAATTGTTAATTAGGATTCAGGTGAAAAGTTAGTTTTGTAAGCTCATATATTTAGGAAATTTATGTAACATCAATTTAGAAAAGAATTACATTTAATTTAAAAATATATTAGATAAAATTTATTCTAGTATAACCACCAACAGTTAGAGTATTAAGTGTTTAAATTCATTAAAAATATAGATTGCATAGAAATTATTATCATTTACAAAAATATAGAAATATTAGTTACCATAAATATCAGAAATATTCAGTTGTCTATTTTAAATAAATAATATTTATATCTTATATATTAAAACATAAGTCACAACCTTGATTCATGTGTGATTTTTTTTTTTAAAATAGACCTAATAGACATATTCCTAGAAAATCATGTTACATTTAATCTCTAGTTTTATCATTTAAATTTTGGACCGAACATAAATTTTTATTGGGCTATCAATAAAACAATAGATGATCTATTGAATTTATAGATAGTATAAACTAAATAGAATAATTTAGTTTTGTAATACTATACCTCCGTATGTTACTTATTTAAATATTTGTTGATTATAACTTTTAAAATTATAAAGATTTTTTAAATAACAAAAATCATATTATCTAACAGTGATTAATATTTCCTACCTTAAACCAATGAAAACAAATTTAAGACTAATGTTACAAAAAAAAACAAATTTAAGACTATATAGTTTATTTTAAAAACTAAACAAAAACTAAATATTTAATTATTTACTCGATAATATAAATCTATGAAGCGAAAAGTTTAATTTTTTAAAAACTTTCTAAATTTGTGAAATACATTATCTTTGAATATGACAATAAAACAATATTATACTAATATTTATATATATAGTTACAATTTTAATAATGAAATAATAATCCGAAATATATATATAGAAGAAGATACAAATACATGTGAAAGTTTGAAACAATCTATTCAATAAAAAAATATACCGTAAACTTATTATGTTTTAAAAATTGATAGACACATATATATTATAATATATACCAATTTAGAATTGAAAACAAATTGTTTATATTAATAGAAATGAAAATAAAAATCCGCGCGGTTGCGCGGATCGAGATCTAGTTAGAATTAATGCAATGGCATACTATTGTAAATAAGTTAAAAATCAATGGCAGGATCTTAGTAGAGATTATGCTTTAATAGTATAGATGGTTAGAGTATTAAATGTTTAAATGAAATAAAAAGCATAGATTTCATAAAAATTAGAATTATTATCATTTACAAAAATATGGAAAAATTAGTTACCATAAATATAGGAAATACTCTTTTGTCTATTTTAAATAAATAATATTTATATTAGAATTAAATGCAATGACATACCATTGTAAATAAGTTGAAAATATGGCAAAATCCTAGTAGGAATTCTGCTTTAATAGTATGTATATTGCAAAATATAGGGTAGATTCATGTACCTATACCCAAATGAGCAGTATGGATACATCCGAATAAGCAATTACGGGAAACGTGTTGGTATATTAACTAATACTAGAGCTTGACCAGCACATATTTATTTATATAAGTGATAATATATATTTTTAAAACTTATCAGTATTAATAAATTATTTAATATAACATTTCTAAACACAATAATTGTATAAATTATATTGGTAATTTTATTGTCTTATAAACCGTCAATTGTATCACCCTTGTTTTCAGAATATGACATACGCATCCACACAAATATACCTTTATTTTTTGTGGATCAAATTTTTATGATAATGTATAGTAAATTTGTTTTATATACTATTTAAAATATGATGCTATATATTTTATACTCTTCAACATTTAACATATTGAAGTTACAGTGGACTATTATTTATTTAAAAATATATGTAAAATAATATATTTATTTATTAATTTATTTTTTATATATATTATATAAATGAAACTTTTATGTGAATGTTATTTCTTAGTTATTACAAATAAATAATTAAAAATATAACTATATAGCTTTAAAACAATATTGTGCTCTAAATTTTTTTTTTGACATTGAATTGTATTATTAAGCCTTATAGGTAGAAAGTTCTAAATAAACTATCAAAACAAATGTAGAAAATGGATACACAAGTAAGGATCTAAAATAAATTAACACACATTTAATTTGTGTATGGATGACTAAACATTTTCATATAAAAACTCCATATTTGCTTTTGCAATAGTTGAATCTCATAGGAAATAATTTTTATATTAATCCAAAACACCACATTTCAGACTGAATTGAGAATGATTGCCACTTTCAATTTAATACTTCAGTAGGAATCACCGAGACAAGACAAAGAACCATCAACGATTGAAACAGGTAAGACATAGTCAAAGAGATTCCAGTTCCATGGAATTACAGTTAATAATAACAGAGTCAAAGAGATTACAGTTCCATGGAATTCCATGCTGACTTTCGAAATAACCATAGTTTGCAGTAAGAACTCCATCACCCTCAAACAAAGAACCATCAACGATTGAAACAGGTAAGACACGTCCCCACCATTCGTGGTAGATATGCCAGTTACCTTTTCTAAACGGTTCAATTGAACCAAATTTTTTTATCTTACCAAATCCATTAGAAGAAACATGCAAGCAAAGGAACAATAAATTTTTTTGTCAGATTTAAAATAAATTGGAAATAAAGAAAATTAAAGAAAAAGAAGCAAAACGAATCAAACAAGCCAATGTCGGAGCTATAGAAGCCTCCGGCCTTCAGCTTGAAACTATTAAAAAAAGTTTATCTCTTTCTCTCTTAATTGTGTTCTAAATTTAGTAAATGAATAACTAAATCAATTTAGGTGGTTTATGATTGTTCTGACGTGTTTATTAATTAGTTATTAATAATATACTATTAATATATCTAAATCAATTTTTTTCATGGGTTTATGGTTGTTTACCTAATCAATATAGCATTAATTATTTTCATATTTATTAGTAAGTTTTTTGAAGTTAATATTTTAACGTTAACTAGTTTGAAAATCAATTTAGATATGAGACATGCAATTTAAAGTATAAACAATTATTTCTTCAGCAATATAATTACATATATATATATATATATATATATATATATTGGCTTATCTTACAGAATTACTTGCATGACTTTTGCAACAATTCTAGTATTTCAAGAAAACATACTTGGTCTTCTATTAGATGAACAAGATATTTGACAAAACTTATACTCTAATTAATTAAGCCCGTAAGAAATTGAGAAAAAGAAATATTTATCCATACTTGCGATATAGAAGAAACCACCACAATAAGAAGAAAGAAAACTACCACAATAAGAATGTAATTTCAAGTTTGACATTTTAAAATTTTACATATTTTCCAGTTTTATGACACCAAATTAATGATTTAACTTGATTTATGACCAGAAATATTTATGTTCTTTCATTTTTGTAACGATCTAGACAATTCTTTTGTAAATCAATATATTGTTTTTAAATAATCGCATGTGGGGATGATTTTGATTATAAAAGGTGTTGGTATATTAACTAGTACAAGAGCTTAGCCAGCGCACCCGCATGGATATTTGTTTTTTACTCTTTTATAAATAAATATTTATTTTTATAATTGATAATATATATTATATTATAATTTTTTCACATATTAAATAATTTTTAAATATAAAGTTTCTAAACACAATAATTCTATAGTTTATTTTGAGTAGTTTTATTTTTTCTTGTAAACCATCAATTGTATCACCCCTATTTTTAAAATATCATACATGCAGTCAGACAAATATATTTTTTATGGATCAAATTTTTATGATAATATATAATAAAAAAAATTTATATACTATTTAAAATATGGTGCTATATTTTTAAACTTTTCAACATTTATCGTATTGAATTTACATTGGGATATTATTTATATGAAAATATATGTAGAATAATATATTTATATATTAATTTTTTTTATATTATATAAATGACTCTTTTATGTGAGTTTTTTTCTTAGTTGTTACTAATAAATAATAAAAATATAATTTTATAGCTTCAAAAACTATTGTGCTCTAAATTTAGGAAAGGAATACGTAAATTGAGGGGATTGATGATTTTTTGTCATGTGTATTAATTAGTTATTAATAATTAACATCAATATATTTAAATCGATTTTTATCATGGTTTTATGGTTGTTTACCTATCAATATAGCATTAATTATTTTCATGTTTATTAGTTAGTTATTTTAAGTTTATGTTTTAACATTAATTAGTTTGAAAATAAATTTAGGTATGTTTTATGGTTGTTTAATTTGATTAAAAGATAATAAATTCTAAAAGTTAGGATTATGTACTTTTTAAGTGGTATTAAAATGTAATTAAGTATTTTTTTTAGTTTAGAATCTATTTACAAAATTATTTATTAAATTAGAAAAGGACGAATAATGATTAAAATTAGGTTTATTAATTAATTCAGTGACATTGACATATAAATAAGTTGTAAGTTTAGGGTTATTTCTTACTTGTAATTTTTTTTAATAAGATATATTTGTTTTGAATATTTCAGATGGAAGAAAACACAAATCAGAGCTTACGTCTTTAATATCAGAATGAGAAATTAGAAAATCATCGGCGACTATGAGGTAATTAATGAGTATAGTCAATCATTTTATCAACAACATATTTACATATATGTTTAGCTTATTTTATGGAATTACTTGCATGACTTTTGCATCAATTTTAGAATTTCAAACGAATATACTTGATATATATTAGATGCACAAGATGTTTGACAAAAATTATACTCTAATTAATTAATCCCACAAGAAATTGAGAAGAATAAGTATTCATCCATAATTGTCGTACACATGAAACCACCACAGTAAGAGTAAAAAGAACTTACCCGGACGAGCTAGCTCAACTGGCAGTACCCCATGTATTTGTCTGAAAGGTCATCGGTTCGAGTCTTGGACATGGAAGAGTGTCCAATACCGTAAAAGGTACAGACAAAGGCTAGCTCCGGGCCTAGAAAGATTAAAGCTGAATGTCCGAACTTCCTGGTTCTACAAAAAAAAAAACCACCACAATAAATGTAATATCAAGTTTAACATTTTTAAAAATTACTTATTTCCAGTTTTATCACACCAAATTAATGATTTAACTTAGCATTTATTTTCTTTCGTTTTGGTAGCGGGCTGGACAACTCATATTTGTTTCTTGCTTTGGCATTTTCTTGCTGGTTGGTACAAATAAATTATTTGCAACATGAAGAATCTTTACACGGTTCCTCTGTTTTATCTCTCTGTCTTCACAAATGACAGAAAATTTGTTTTGATATCTAATAGCATCATCGTTTTAGTTCATTTACAGAGATAGTTTCAATCCTTAAACGAGACCAAGGCGAGTGAATCTCAAAAATATCAATATAATCAAACTTTTTGTAGCATATTTTTGCAGCCAATGAGTGAATCAAAACCATCTGTCTTGGAATATTTATCATTCCATAAACTTATATACAGTATGTACGTGTAGTCACTACTAATATGCTAGTTTGATAATGTATATAGTATTTATCTTGTTGTCATCGTTATCGATCTAGGTACTTGCATGTTGTAATAGATTATGTTAAGAAATTATGTCAAAACATAAAGTACTTTAGACATCTAATATCTAAAATTCTCCGAACAATGTATCCTTCCCTACACACACCCAATACACGGTCTATGATTAAATGCGATGATGAGAATCATGGCACAAGCCGGTAATTTGTGGACCATTGAGTTGTATCCTTGCGCTACTAATAGTTTTTGACATCATCAGTGTCACCATATTGCTCGTTAGTTAATTAGCCGATAAATTCCGAAAAATCTAAAGTTTTTTTTTATACGAGACATTCTAGCTTTCATCGATGATGTGTGTTTCTGTAATGGGTGAATTTAACATTTGATACTTACAAAAAGTTACAATATTGTAGAAAATATATACTGGATTGGCAAATAAAAAAGGTAGTGGATACTGGATGCCCAAATGTTTAAGCGAATACTCCTACACATATATAACGAAGCCAAAAAGGGCCATTTGTGTGACACTAACAGCAATAAGCTTTAAACAATTATTCACTAATTTGATATCAAAACCGAACAATATAAGTCTCGATAGCTCTTTCTGGCCTCCTTGGAGATCCAGTCTTCACAATTTGTATAAAATTGTTCACATAAGTTCTTGCATTATCAACACTCGCAGCTGTTCCTCCCGATGTTGGCCAACTGCTCTCCGACACCACGATCTTCACTGATCCAGCTATTGATTTCTCCAGTGCCGCGTAGATAGTGTCTAGGAATGCGAGGAAGAGGTTCCGGTATGAGTTTGACCCGTCATTGACTACAGTCTTATTTGAAATTAACAGAGCGTACTCCAAACTCAGGTCTCTCATGTTGTTAACGTAGGTGAAGTAAGTCAGATATTCACGAGCAGGGGGAGACTTCTTGCTTACCAAGAAAGATAGCACCAGGTCAATAAAAAAGATCCGAAAATCCGGTGTGAATGATCCGCTTGAGGGCGGAAACCGACTAAAACCGACTAAAACCGTTGGTGTCTGTAGCTGTGGAGACCTTGACCCCGAGGTCTGAAACAGCTCTCTCAATGTTTTGCATTGCGGGGAGGAGAAACATCGCGGCAAGATCCGAGGGTTGCACCTCATTTCCAAATTAAATATCATCCGTTATGAAAATAATATTTAGTCAAATTCTGATACCATCAATAGGTTAAGAAAGATAACTGAACCTGCCGTGTCGATGAAGGAAGCCAGCGGGAAGCTGAGAATAAGCAGTAACAGTGGTATGGAGGCTAACCGACTCGATCGATGATGAGACATCTTCAAGAAATAACGATGAAGAGATAATGTTAAAAAATACACCGATTTGTTTTACTCCAAAAAATTAGAGTTAATGGGTGACTTGTAAGTCAATGAAATAAAACAAAGTCATCGAGTCATATCATGCACTAGTTTTTGGAATATTATCCATTAAATCACGGTTCATGAATGTCTCACTAAATCTATGCTTTAAAAAGTCGAAAGTGTGAATTGTCTTTACTTGTAGCCATGACTGGCCAAAATTATTTTGGACCCTAGCACAAAGTTTTTTTTGGGTCTTTTAAGTTCGATTTTTTAGTATATTTTTTGCGTTTTGATAAATAAAACTTTAGAAAATTTTAGTATATTTTTTCTTTTAGAAGATAAGATTTTGGGATTATGGAACCAAAATAATATATACATATATACATTTTTGTATGGAAAATTTTCAGTTTTGTTTTTTATCATTGACATACAGGATTGAGCTGGACCGTCCCACTACATGTCTCCCTAAGAAGCGGTCCTGGACTTTCAATAGGGCCTAACCAACTTGACACTAAAATCTTACTGTTAAATGGAACGGATCGTCCACCTCCTCTAAGTCAAATACTCAATCTCAAATACTATAAGTAAAAAAAATAGAGGCGGATCAAAATAGCTAATCAGAATTGAATTGTGAACATAAAAAAAATAAAGACAGAATATCTAACTTTCTCCGGATAATGGATCTTTTCCCTACATACCCCACTGCATAAAACGTAAGATTAAATGCGATGATGACTTGCATTTTGAATCATGGTAAAATTCGGTAATCACACGTCTATTGCGGACCATTGAATTGTATCCTAACGTCGTTAGACAAACTAGCCAGCATCAATTATGGTAAGATGGCTTTCGTTACTAATAGTTCTTGAAATCATCAATGGCACTCTAGTTATTTCTCCTTAGTTAGACGATAATTTCCAAAAGTACTGAAGTTTTCTTTAGAGGAAACATTATAGTGATCATCAATTATGTGTGTTTCTGTAATGGTTGAATTTGGCATTTGATACTCAAAAAGTACAATATTGTAAGGAATATAATGAACTGGCAAATAAAAATGTAGTGGATACCGGATAACTAAGCATCTAAGGGAATACTCCTATACATATATAATTAATAACTTCATCGTATTAATGAATATTCCTTTTTGTTATGAAAATATTATTGAATATTCTTATACATGTGTGAAATATACATTATGTTCTCAATATCAAGTCGGAGGCTCCTAGCTACCTCATAGCAATCTAGAAAAGCAGTACAAAAGATGATGAAAAACAAAGTACAGTTTAAAACTCAGACCACAAGTTAAGATTGAGTTTGGTACTAAAGGTTGCAACCATGAAGGGACAACATGTGACATGTCTTACCTAGAACAGTATATGCGAGTGGCTTGTGACATAGGGTCACTTCAAGTTTTTAATTGGCCAAGTGGGTCGCTGGAAGTTTTTATTGTCGAAACAGACCGCTAGGGGGAGAGAAATAAATCGGTGACGAATTTGACCTTATGACCCGTAATGTTCTGGGCCGTGACCCATGAAACTCTTGAAAGTGACCCAGACCAAACGACCCTGAGACTTAGCGACCCAAGCGGCCCAGAAGGTTTTCGCACGAGTGAGTTCGAGATTTAGTTTTTTTTTTGGGTGACCGGTAGCAAAGGTTAAAGGTAATATTAACCATTCCTTTTCCCGCCGTTCACTGTTTTCTGATATTTGTGGTAATATTAATTATACTAATATGTTATAAAACGCTAACTGGGTAATGGTGAGAAGCAGCTAAGAACTGATGTACAACTAAAAGAAGCAACCCTACGATAAGAAGATATTCCCATCCTCTGAGGCCGTCGATGCTTATCCACCGTAACTGAAAAGGATGGAAAAAATTAGCGGTGGTCGGAACGTCGGGTCAAGTAGTGGTGGCACAGGCAGTAAGGAAATCAGGACCAACACCGGCGAAGGTACAGAGTTTGAGCTCTAAGTTTCTGTATTTGTTTTTACAATTGTGTGCTTCCTCTATTTGGCAAATGACACTAACGGGTGCTCATGCTTGGACCGTAGGTCTGTGTAATTCTTGCATTGTGGTTATGACTGGGAGGTGGATAATGCTTGACAATGGAGATTGGGATTTCAAGATAGATAATGATAGAATGGGTAGAGCCGTCGATTCGTCCAAAATTAGAGGTGTTGAGGAGTTAAAAACGTGTATTCTAGCTGCGTATGGGCTTTTGGGAAGGGAAGTGTTAGCTGAGATGTCGTATTGGCTGAATGATGGAGAGAGTGAAATGGTGGGCCTAGTAGCTTCTCCCGTCGAGATAGCAACATACAAAGATTTCAGGATTTTCAAAGCGCTTCACCGGGCAGACAAATCCGTCAATCTCTTCGTAACATTAAGAGAAAGTGTTGGAGGAGAAATGATATTTCTAAGGTCGGAACGAGTAATACGGGTCCAAATGAATGCACCCGTTCGACCTCCTGATGAAGATGTTGCTTTTTTGATGGAAGTTCAGCAAATCGAAGAACGCTACAAACGCAACTCTCAGTCTGGCGGCATGGTTGCGACGTCAAAGGACCAAGACAAAAGCGGAGAAACTCTTGATGACGGGAGTGGGGCTAATTCAGAGAATTGCGAGCAAGAAAAAGGGAATGTTTGTGGAGATGACTTGGCAGTGGATAATAGAGAGAAAAAGGAAGGAAAAGTCGAAGAAGGAGGCGCAGTAAAAACGGCGTCAGATAATCTGCCTCAACAAATCTGTCTCATACAAGATACGAGAACGCTAAGTGTTGAACAGGTCTCAGTGGAGAATGGAAATAATGGAGGAGCTCACGAAGATGTTGCTGCAGAAGATGAAGGCGATGATAGCGATTACGACTACAATGGCTGGCATGATTATTGTAGAAACGATTGCGTGATGGACGACGACGACGATTTTGTAGAAGGTCCAGGCAAAGGAAGAAGTGGTGGACAGTCTGGTGGGAAGGGTATTCGGCGTCCTGGCGGTATTGGTGGCACAGGGGCTACAAAATCGGGGTGTGGTAAGATGCAACAATAACGTGGAGGTGGATATATATCCAAAAATAACGATTCTTCTGTGGAAATCACCGATCTAGCAAGAGATCTTGGATCACCCTCCAGATTGGACACAGAAGTAACAGAGACCGAGGTAGGTGTTGATGTTGTTCTTGTGACGCCCCCTCAATCTAAAAACAAACACACCCGGGTGACTGAAGATAATGATGATGATGTTGTTGTTGACACTCCTATTCCCCAGCCGGCCGCATTTCAGGGTGAAGAAGTATTGACGAAAGCCGGAGATAATGTGAGTGGTACTCCTACAGACGTTGGTTGTGCGCCCAATCAAGCAACAGAGGCCGTTGAAAGTGGTGACATATGTCTCGAAACTCTCCCAAAACAATATAACACGCACAACCGTGAGCTCGAAGATGAGGACGATGTTGATCCTCCTGTCACCGCATCTAGACAAATTCAGGGTGGAGAAGCATTCATGAAAGGCATACAAGTACCAGATATGTATGTATATAATGATGTAGATGGTGTGTATAATGAAATGGATGGAAGCAGCTGCAACCCTCTTGACATTGACTTCAGCAAGGAGGACTCTGACATATACATGGGAAGGACGTTCAAGCACAAAGCGGAGTGCAAGTTGACGTTGGTTATCTACGCAATTGCTAAGGTGTGCACGTTTAAGCTCAGGCATTGCAAACGCCGACTGACGGCGAAATGCTACGAAAAAGAATGCAAGTGGAGAGTAGTGGCTGTTCAACTCGGTGATTCTACAACTTATCTGGTTAAAAAGGCAATTCTGAATCATGTATGCGTAGCCGACGTTAGAGGGATGTATAAAAAACATGGTACAGCCAAAGTGCTTGCAGCTCTATTGCGTTCGAAATACGAGAGGCTCTACTCTGGGCCGCGTGCTATGGAACTTCCGGAAATGTTGCGAACGGAATTCAACTATACATGCTCATACTGGAAAGCTTGGAAAGCGAAAGAACTAGCGATTGCATCTGAGCAAGGAACAGAGGAGGATTCATACAAGATGCTACCACAGTACTTCCATGTACTCAAGCTAGCAAATCCTGGAACAATCACCGATATTAAAACAGAAAAAGACAAAGAAGGAAAAACAAGGTTTAAGTATGCGTTCATGTCCCTGAAAGCATGCATCGATGGATGGAAGTACCTGAGGAAGGTGCTAGTGGTGGACGGCACCCACATGTTTGGAAAGTACAAAGGTGTTTTGCTAAGTGCCAGCGGACAAGATGCTAACAGCCGCGTATTCCCGATTGCTTTCGCAGTAGTGGAAAACGAGAACACAGAATCTTGGACATGGTTTTTTGAGAGGTTATCTACTATTGTAGAGGATGGTTCTGATTTAAGTATAATATCAGATAGATGCGCAGCAATTTTCGCAGCGAAAGATAAATGGTACCCACGTGCACACCATGGTATTTGTCTCGTACACCTCCAGCGTAACGTTAATGATAAGTTTAAGGGGCTGCAACAGAAAGCAATGGTTGGCAGAGCTGGGGATGCGTTCAGAGTTTCGGAGTTTAAGGAGATAATGGAGCTTATTAAACTGACGGATTGGAGATGCTGGGATTATTTGGAGAAGATCGACAAGAAGCTATGGACACGTTCACATTTCGAAGGGGAGAGATTTAACGTGATGACTTCTAACGCTGCTGAATCGTTGAATAATGCTCTTATGCCCTCTCGTGATAGTCTTATAATGGCATTGTTTGAGTTTATTCGCCGGAAGCTGTGTACATGGTATGTGAGCAGACGCACCGAGATCAGTAAGATGAAGGGAAATGTTCAAAATAATATTCAAAAGATACTGGTCGAACAGCTGGTGCTGTCAACGGGCCTTCTAGTTATGCCATGTTCGACTTGGTTATTCGAAGTTATGCACAGGCCAACTAATTTTGGTTTCACGGTTGATCTGGATAAACGAACTTGCACTTGCCTCGAATTCCAAAAGCTTGGTTTGCCATGCCGACATGCCATTGCTGCTGCTTCTTGCCGTAATATGCAGTACACCATGTTTGTTTGCAAACACCATCTCAAAGAGACATGGGCTGAAACAGTTAGGGGTATCATACTTCCGGTTCCGGATCCAAAGGATGTTGAAGTGCCAGCCAAAATACTAACGGTTGATCTTTATCCACCAACGACCAAAAGAACGAAGGAAAGGACCAGGAATCAAACGTAAACTGTCCGCATGAGAGATACCGGTAAGACTGTTGTGTTGACTTTGAATAATATTTTCAGTAACGTATAGTAAATTCTCCAATTATACCAACTTTATTGTTTACATCAGGGGGGGAGCAAAAAACATAAGCCGAACAAGTGCTCAAACTGTTTTAAGGAAGGTCACAAGAAGACCACTTGCAAGGAAGTTAAGCCCTGAATAGAGGATGTAGAAAGTTTGTATTTTGATAAAAACGACCAACCTCATTTTGGAATGTATTTTATTGTAGATCACCGATGAACCTGTGTTTGTTTGGATATGGTGTACGGAACTAGTGTTGAGGTTTACGGGCTTTTCGTACTAGATATATTATGGTTGTAGCACATATTTGTTGTACACCTATAGTTGATCAATAGATGCATAACATTAATAACAAAAGTAGATATTATATCCGAATAATGTCACAAGAAGACCACTTGCACGGAAGTTAAGCCCTGAATAGAGGATGTAGAAAGTCTGTATTTTGATAAAAACGACCAACCTCATTTTGGAATGTATTTTATTGTAGATCACCGATGAACCTGTGTTTGTTTGAATATGGTGTACGGAACTAGTGTTGAGGTGTACGGGTTTTCGTACTAAATATATTATGGTTGTAGCACATATTTGTTGTACACCTATAGTGGATCAATAGATGCATAACATTAATAACAAAAGTAGATATTATATCTGAATAAAGTAACAACACAGAGGGAGTCAGTAACATATGTCAACAGGTCAGGATCCTCCTCAACGAACTCACCACCGTTGTCGCCACCCGTTTTCTAGATGGAGTCAGTAACCTATGTCAACAGGTGTACACCAAAAATAAAATGTACATGTGTACACCAATAATAAAATGCACACCACCTGCGCAAAGCCAATCCCCGCCGTTGGTGTCATGCGGGCAGCCACAGACTTGTTTTCTTTTGGCTGTGCACCCTCCCCACCCCTTGTTGCCCTTATTTCCTGAAATTTCAAATCAGTTAATTACGCTCTCTGAGAATTGTCGAACAACAACAGACCTAAACCATTGCCTAAGATATAATTACCTCGTCCGTTCAGAGTTGATCTCCTTCACAAGTGCCTCAACAAACCCCATAGGAGCAGAGACTTGTTCAAGCCTCTCTCCATCACTCTGATTTGGTGTTTGACCGGACTCACCACCGTTGTCGGCACCCGTTTTCTAGATGGAGTCAGTAACCTATGTCACCAGGCGTACACCCAAAATAAAATGTGAATGTGTACACCAATAATAAAATGCACATCACCTGCGCAAAGTCAATCCCGGCTGTTGGTGTCATGCGGGCAGCTACCGACTCGTTTTCTTTTGGCTGTGCACCCTATCCACCCCTTGTTGCCCTTATTTCCTGCAATTTCAAATCAGTTAATTACGTGGTAATTGAGAATTGTCGAACAATAACAGACCTAAACCATTGCCTAAGATATAACTACCTCGTCCGCCCCCGGGATTTCAGAGTTGATCTCCTTCACAAGTGCCTCAACAAACCCCATAGGAGCAGAGACTTGTTCAAGCCCCTCTCCCTCATTCTGATTTGATGTTTGATCGGACTCATAGCCCACCGGTGGAGCACCTACCCATTTTTGATGACCCTCCCCACCTTCTGGAGCACTTCTTTCCTGCATCAGATCCGTTAATAACGCACTTCAAGTAATGTACGACAATAACAGACCAAACTTAATGTAACAGATATAACTACTGTCTATGATATAATCAGTAGCGGACACGTTAATTCCGGTGGATGCAACCTTAGATTTCGAGGAGGGGTTTCCATCCCATGAAGGATGAAAGGAGCGTACACTACCAACCGAACTGTAACAGTTCGGCTTTGTTTTCTCCCATGCGACTGGGGAGCCTTGCTCATACCGGTACGTTGGGTTTCTTTTCTGCCACGCCCCCGGGGAGGTTACCGCATGCTGGAAGGTAGAAGAAATCCGAAAATATTCACAACTATTGTTATTACCACTACTTAGCCAAACACTACACAGCTAATTAAGATGCAAACGAACCTCTGCTGGTAACACATAGGACTCAGGCTCAACATCTAATACATCTCCAAACAGGACGAGGGCATTCGATTGTGTTTCTTGCTGCTGACCATCCCCCCAGCGCTGGGTTAGAAGTCTAAGCAATAACACAACAATAAAACTATCTATCACATCACCTGATCGCCTTTGTTTCCGCCGGATGGTGGAAAACGTGCATTGTCAGACTCGTTTTCCTTTGCATGATCATCATCATTCTGGTGACCACTTTCTCTCTCTGATGAGGGTGGGTTCTTCCTGCTCACTTCCTGGAAAATGGCAAAGGTGTCAGGACAGTAAATGACCACGAATTTGTATATTATGCGAAAAAATAACTTCGGCGTACAACCTTTGTCACCTCCTTTCCACCTCCAGATCGACGCCGAGGCAACGGTTTTTTCCCAACATGCCGAGTGCCAACCGTTTTCCTTTTTTCCCCTTCCTGTTTCGCCCCTCGGTTTCACTCAGAATACTATCATCAGGAGACAGAGTGCGACGCACCTGCGGATCATCCATCGCTTTCCTCTTCCTAGCGTTGCTTTTGCTCCCCTCGGGCAAACCCAAACTCTTGCAAATCAGTGTCCGCAACTCTTCAATATTGTTCTCCATCCCCTCAAACCGCTGGGATATCCAATGTTTAAATTTTCATGCGTACACCTCTCTGAGCATTGACGATTCTCTTCTCCGCTGTTTCCAGAAGAAGAAATATCTTCAACTTCAATGGGCGCTGTATTACGCGGTCGCAAATTTATCTGGCGTACGGGAGTGGGACAAGCTCCCTCCCCCTGGGCAGCATCTGGAACCTTAAACTTGGGGGAAAACGACTGGTCACCACCTGGAAAGTCCTCAGGTTTGAATGTTTCCCCACAAAGCAACTTCTGCACCAAAGAAGTAACTTGCCTATCTTCATTCTGGTCCACCAACAGTAGCCGTTCCTCATCAGGAATCACGGTGAAGTGGACAGAGAGCTGCAGCCAGGCAAAAAGCAATGGAAGACACGTTAACCACAAAAGCCGTAACCGTTTAACTTCACTGTATTTTTGCATCCGCGGTATTTAAAACAAAGGGAAAACAAACTTACGTCTGGGTCTTCCTCGACAGCAACTATTTCGTTGACTGTGAGAATAGTGGACGGCGAAGAGCAAGCTCCGGGGGAATCAATGAAAGTGGCGGTGTTCCCTGCGTCGGGAATTTTCTCCAATAGCAGAGGCACAACATCAAATACGAACAACTGCAGAGCAAGTGGAAACCCATAGCAAACTGTTGTCTTTTACGATAGCCGATCACGCATAACTTGCAGTGGGTTCGCACCTGGTCCGACAATAAGGGGAGGCAGGAAACGCGGCACGGTCGTCAAGAACGACTCTCGACCCCACGGATATGCTAAAAAGCTCTCAACGTCTGACAGCATCTCAACGTACCTGGGCGTTAGTTTAAGATCTTTGTTACTGGGGCAGAGAACACCATCAACCAACGCGATCAGAGCCAAAGGGAGCCGTTTCTCCACAGCTAGATATTCATTTCCCAACATGCACAGTACACTCAGGACTGTTAACTTACCGACAGCCGTATCAAAGAGCTTGTTCCACATCGTCGGAGGAACAGATTCAGATGCTTCCGAATCCTGAACATCGAAAGCTCCGCAGTTCAAACCTGTAACGTCTCGGAATTCATCCAGCGAGAAACGTAGTGGATCGGGCCCGAAGGTGAACCAGAACTCGTGTCTGCGAGCCGTAACGAGCTGTCGGCTGAGGAGGCAGCCGATGAGCTTCGTAGAGTTCTGGCAGCGTACAACGGGAAGCTGAAACAGCCCCCAAAACTGGGAAGCCATCAAAGTGTCCATCGCATCCGCCCCCTTTAGAGCAACAACAACAGAACCGATGAAGTGTGATTTTGAGTAGATGTTTACTCGCAACTTTGTCGGGTACGCACCATATGCGAACAGTCTCCGGGGCAACACAGATGAGGGCACCCCATCAGAGAATTGTCCCCCTGAGGAATCACCACCACCGGGGCCGTCCTCAGATCCAGAATCTACAAATAGAAGAAAAATCGATAACTCAAATAAATGGCTTCGAACACAAAACGGTGTCGACTAATCATTACTTAAGAATCTGTCCGATGACATGCAAAGACGGAATCCACATGAACGGAGGTGGATGAAACACATACCCAGATAGCGCTGCTGTTTCGCAGGAGGGCGCTCCGGGAGCTCCTCGCCAGAGGATCTGGTCCGACGACGAACGGTTGTCTGACTTAGCTAGGACTTCTTCATCACTGCAGGCGTCGTCTGGGGTCTAATTATCGCCGGGGAAGATTCTCCAACGGCTGCGACAGGCTAGGGAACACTGGTGGATCTAGGTCGAAAGACGAGTAGTCCTCTCAGACTTTTACAGTAAAAGAATCTACCAGAAGGTCGTTTACCGCCCAGTGCAGGTAAGACGACGAAGTTAATGACCCGGGTTTTTCGGAAACCGGGAAAGTCGCCGAAATTCTCACGTGCGAGAGAGGAGTAGCATTTCCGATATTCCGCAGCTGGAGTAAGGATCGTTTCATCTTTTGCTTTCAAGTCGCATAGGGTCACAAATACACGCGACCCATTTGCCGAATTAAAACTCTGCGCGGCCCAAAGCCCGAATTATAAACTCGAAAATGACCCATTTTGCCAATATTTTCCAGTATATGCATTGTGTAGTTATCCTAATTAATAGCCAAATAAATTTATTCTTGCGGTCGATTTCAGTTTCGGACGACATAAATAGACGGCCGTTGATGATGGCTTTGCTTAGGCTTCTGTCATGTCTAAATGTTTCAGCTAAATATTAAAAAAACTGTTTACTATAATCGAACAACTCTCATTCATTATTGAAACATACGAAGTAAAAACAACGGTCAAGGCTCATTAGTCCTTATTATTACAACAAGTTCACACATTTTTAAGACACATAAAAAAAACCCTCAAATAGACAAATACGATTTACCGCATCGCGCCCTTGCTTCTTCAAGAAGTCTCTCCAAGGAGATTAGTTGAACTTGACACCATATTTAAGCTGTCTAGTAGTAGGAGAAAACATCCCCCAGTACTTCTCATACTCATCATTAGGCGACGTCTGCTTCCCGTTCTCATCGAACATGGCGAATATGTAAGTCTCTATAGGTTTCCCTGACCTTTTCGGAGATCCATTCTTATTAACATGTAGTCTCAAATTGTTAACATAAGCCTCCGCATTCGGCACACTTGCCCCGGGTCCTCCCTGCGTGGGCCAACCGCTCTCCGACACCACGACATCCAACGACCCCCCGCCCGATTTCTCCAGTGCCGCGTAAACTGAGTCGAGATTGGCGTCGAAGAAGTTTTGGTAACGGAGCTGGTTGTTGGGGTCAGTGAATTCATTATTACTATTCGGTTGGAACAGAGCGAATTCTAGAGAGACGTCGCGGTTCATGTAGCCGAAGTAAGTGTAGATATTCACGAGCAGAGGAGATCGCTTGTTCACCAAGAAACCTATAACCGGTTGGAGAAAGTTTCTATACTCATCCTTGAATCGTCCGCGCGACGGAGGATACGTGTCCGCGAAGGCTCTCATGAATGTAGTCGTGGAGACCTTGATATCGCTGAGGCGTGCTGCGGAAAGCGCTCTATCAATGTTCTGCATCGCCTGGAAGAGAGCCGCCGCCCCCGGCTCCCCTGGTTTCACCTCGTTTCCGACCGAGATGTACTTGAATCTGACATCGTTGTACTTCTGGACGTTGTCGCGGACCCATGTGTTGGCCTCCGCTTGGCTGTCTGCGAGACGTTTTAAGTCGCCATTGGGAACGTCGAGGATGAACTCGATGTTGGAGCCACGGAGAGCGTTGAGAGCGTTAGGGTTGGGACCGTACATCCGCATTCGAGGGATGCTGTACTGCTTGAACATAGCCACAACTTCCGCTGGATTTGGTATGTTATTTCCCATCTGCCCGAAGCATACTCCGATTTGTCCAGCTAGTAATAAAATTGTCATGCAATAAAATATAATCAATAGGGTTATAGAAGATGATTAATTAATGGATGCTACATAAGCTTAAAAGATGACTAAACCTGTGGTGTCGAAGTAGGAAGCCATTAGAAGGCTGAGAAGAAACAGCAACATTGGTGATGATGCTAACATCCTAACCCCAGACATTTTCATGAAATAATACTTTTGAGTTTTTTTTATATGTTTGAATCGTACCATTCTGCGCCTATTTATAGTGCGAGTCCGGGGTTCAAGTCAGTCAATGCATGCAACGCCCTTAACAAATATACTTCAATACATATTTGTTTGAAAAGTCTACGACGACTGTTCTCTACACAAACAGCTTTCAATAGCTAGGGTCATCAATATACCCATAGACTGAAGAGTCAAATGAGATGGCATGATTCGGTTTTTTTAAATACTCAAATTTAAGTGGTTGTGTTTTTCTAGTAATAGGTTTGATCACGCATTATGAGACGTTAATCATACGTTAATCTCGTGTGAACTATAATATTAACTCTTCGCTTCCTTTACGTTATTAGTAATACGTTTTAGACCATTAAGAGCATGATAAACCCAGGGTTTTTAGGATGAGTTCTTAGCAGAAGTTAAGAAACAGTTTCTTAACTTCCGTTAAGAACCTCACTCTAAGAACCCCGGATTAATCATGATGTAAGGTTAGACTATTCTTGGAGCCATCACTGGCACCTTATACTTTAGACACTAAAGTACAATCCATATGAAAGTTTGGTGAAGTAAAGATCCACAAGAACGAATAAACCCATTGATATTCTCTCACAAAATTAGTGTTAGGTTCTAGATGTCTCGGATTCATAACCAGATTCTCAAAACGATTCAACTAATGTTATATAACATTTTTACAGAACCATATAGTTAGAAATAGTAGGAGCTGGTGATAAAATGGAAAATGTTGCCTAAAAATAGCAATAAATTTATCAGTACACGGTGACACCTAAATGTATTCAAATATACAATGTAGAAATTACATTTACGTATTTGTTTATTTTAACGGCTTTTACATATTTGTTAAACGGTTACATTTACGTAAAAAAGTTTTAGTGAAATTTGCCAAATATGACTTAAAACTTGATTTTAACCCCAAAAGGATCTCTAACTTGAATCAAATGCAAAAGTAACACAAATGACTAGTGACCAAACAAAAACTCTTAATTCATTTTTACGAATATAACCCCGTAAAGTCTTCTGAGCTTTTGTAAGTCTTCTGAAGTTCTACAGAAGACTTTTCATATAGTAGATCTTAAAAATAATTTATAAATTTTGTAAAAAGTATTTTGATAGGGAAAAAATTGAAATCATGCAATTATAAACAGTTGTAAGTGATATAAATTAAAATATAATAAAGGTGAACTATTTTCAACATAGATGAATGAAAGTAGTGAATCATGATATTTTTTAGTTTAGGGTTTGACAACATATGTTGTAATATTGTATGTATTCTTAGGGTTAAATTTTGGAATCTTAACATTTTTTTGAAAAATTAAAATTTTGACATATATGTGTTTAGTTTTGTGTATATTAAACACATTTTAAGTTTAATGAAGTGTTTGTTTCTATTTAATTTGTTATTTGAGTTTATGATTTATATTTAGGACCTAGTCTACTTCCAGGAAGTCTTCTAGTGATTATTATTTTATCAGTTAGAAGACTTCTTTGAAAGTATTATAACTCCCGCTAAAAATATTTTAGTTCCGGCTAAAAATATTTTAGTTTCTAGAAGACTTTCAAGTAAGACTTCTTACTTGAAAGTCTTCTGAATCGAAAAATTGCTTTATTAGAATTTTTGTTTCCCTTTATAAAGAAAATTTACACATTCTCTTTCTTCCTCTCAAATGGCTGCAACAAAAATGTAATGTTTCTCATTCTAAAACTCTGCGATCTCTCCTTAAAATCATTGAACTTAAAAACACCAAATTTTATATCAATTTATAGTTATTTCATGTCTTCTCATTGGTTTATTTTGTTTTTGTAGGTTTTTCATTACATGGTTCTCATCTTCCACTCCTTTGAAGGTAGATCTATTAATCATATTTTCTTATTTGGTAATCTATTGTTGCTTAAAGCTCTTATCTTTTGAAAATTCTTTTGGTTGTTTTAAGCTTTTACCTTATTTTTGAAGTTTTTCTATATTTGAAGCCATTTGAATGCTTTGGGTATGCATGTTTTTCAGATCTGAGACTTTTTCAGATCTGAGACAAAAGTGGAAGGCTTCCAAGGAAGTCTTCTAACATTTAAGGAAGTCTCCACTTGTCTTTCTGGAGGAATGAGCTATAATGGTTTTGTTTATGGTCTGTTTTGTAATTTGTATGTGTACTCTTTTAGTTGTGAATTCTTTTGTAAATTTGAGAAGATATTAATGAACAAAATTGGTAAATATGTTCATGTCTACAATATTACCTTGCCAAAAGTACTTGACATTATTGAAGTTATTTATACAACTTCAATAGCAAAACACAATAACACAAAAATTTAGTCAAATTTACTACAACTAATGGAGAAAAATTCTCAAGAAAACTTAGTCAAATTCACAAAAGATAAAACATTACATTAGTTCAAACCTATAACAGTTTCACTAGAAGTCTTCTCGGAAGTCTTCTAGAAGACTACTTATCAGAAGACTTTTCGGAAGACTTAAATTTCAAGCGGAAAATTTAAATATAAGAGGGAAATTTAAGCGGAAAATTCAAATTTTA
Source organism: Brassica napus (assembly GCF_020379485.1). NCBI lineage: Eukaryota > Viridiplantae > Streptophyta > Magnoliopsida > Brassicales > Brassicaceae > Brassica > Brassica napus. Next base: position 33,338,768 of record NC_063447.1, on the reverse strand, counting down.
AGTGAAAATTAAAATTTCAAATTTCATGAAAGTTAAAAAATATATCTTATGATCTAAGAAGATACATTATTATGAATTGATATTCTTGAAGTTACTTAACACTTTTGAAAGTTAAAAATATATATTTAAAGTTGAAAATACAAATTTTATAAAAACTAACGTAGAAGACTTTTGAGGAAGTCTTCTCTCCTCATCTAGAAACATTAATAAGCATGAATGTTGTTAACCTCATAATTATCACCAATTAAGTTATGAATTTCATTCATGAGCCCCAATATTGAGTAATATACATGAATTAAATAGAAAATGTTAAAAAATCTTTATAGTTTTCGAAAAAATAAAATTTTATTAAACGTTGACGTAGACGATTTCCATGGAAGCCGTCCGAAAAACTTACACAGGAGTCTTCTTGTCAATGCATAGGTTAGTTTTGCAATTGATTTTATGTGTCGGAAATTTGACTTTTCCTAGAAAACTTACATGGAAGTCGTCTAGGATAAACATGTTAGTTTTGCATTTGACCGGATTGTATCATAAATTTGATTTTTCCTAGACGACTTACACAGAAGTGGTCTAACAGAAAAATAAAATTTAATTTTTTTTTCTAGACGACTTCCATGTAAGTCGTTTCAGGTTACTTTTGCAATTGAAAATAATATTTAAATATTTTATTTTATCCGGACGACTTCTATGTAAGTCTTCTGGCAGACGATTTACTCGTCGGAGAAGACTTACACGGAAGTCTTCTGACGGACAGTTCTGGAAAAAAAATATGATTTCATAGCTTTAACCAATGAGATAACTTGTTTAGTTTCTCCAACCACGCCATACTTTACCACCAAAGCAACCTACTTCTTAATGACCACAAATCATGAGCTTTAATGGTTCTATGATCCTTAAAAAATTTAGAATCAAAATCTTGGGTTTTTTAGATAAATATAGAGAGAAAGTGAAAAATATGTAGTTTTTAGTTCATAAGAAATGAAATAAACGGAGTCAAAATCGATTTTTATGTGCATTAAGAGCTTCAAATTGGTTGTTCATGGTGGTTGGTGTATTGATGGTAATGACAATATTGTAAATCTTGAATAAGATGAGGATGAAAGAGTAAAAAACTTATTTTCGAAAAAAATTGCATTTTTGTAAATAATCCGAACTTTTGGGGTAAATATGACAAATGAAAATTTCAAAAAAAATCATGGATTAGTTTTATATTTGACTTTTAGTTTTGAGTCATATTTGCAAAAAACCCAGAATTTTAGTGGTCCAAATAAATCTGTTACCATCACTTTTTTTACCAAATCATTTTTGGATGAAGGTTAACATTAGTTAACATCGATCATTATAAGTGAACATGCTTCTTCTATTTAAAAAAAAAAAATTAAATTCTTCTTAATTAGACCCTGGATTTACGCGCAAATATTTCCTGCATGTTGGATTCTGCATGCGGTTTGTAATAAAAAACAACTATAAAACTCAGATATTTTATTTACATTTTTCTCATTGTTTGTAATAAAAACAACTATAAAACTGGATACATTTTTCCAAAACTTCCAAGAGTTAAAGCTAATTGAAAATCACCTGGTCTTCCTAAACCTTAAGGCTAAGTGGATGTGTTAACTTTTTTTGCTCATCTGAAACATTGTTATTACCTTGTTTAGCTTTCTTTTTGCCAAGGTTTAACATAAACTAGATCTGCTATGCTTGTTAATCCTCTTTTCATTATTAATGATATTTACCCTTTAGCAAAAAAAAAAAGAAAAGAAAATCATATGGTCTTAATTAACGAATACAGTAGAAACTCTATAAATTAATAAACACTATAAATTAATAAATTCTTCCGGTTCCGAGTTGGGTCGGCTCAAAAAAGAACACACATCAATAAAATAATAAGAAAATATTTTTTTAGAAAACTCTGTATAAATATATGGTCTCACTTGTTTAGCTTTCTTTTTGCCAAGATTTAACATAAACTAGATCATCTATGCTTGTTAATCCTCTTTTTGTTATTAATGATATTTACCCTTTAACAGAAAAAGAAAAGAAAATCATATGGTCTTAATTGACGAATGTAGAAACCCTATAAATTAATACTCGATAAATTAATAAACATTATAAATTAATAAATTTTTCTGGTTCCGAGTTGGGTCGGCTCAAAATAACACAAATCGATAAAATAATAAGAAAATATTTTTTTTTTTGAAAAACTTTGTGTAAATATATGGTCTCATTAAAATCATAAATTAATAATTTATATGTGTATACATTTTATATATATGTACAAATAAAACATTGTATTTGTTTTTTATATTCAAATGATATTATCTCTATTATTTCTTAACAATTCAATATATTTTGATAATATTTAGTAAAGTTATATTTAAAACCATAATTAAATTTTATAGAAGATATTTTATATACACGAAACAATATAAGAAAAATACTATGAAAGTGGAATTTCAAAAATTTAATTAATGTATATAGAGTAAAATTAATTATTATTTTTATTTTATATTAGAGAGATACTCTAAAATCTAAAAATCTAAAAAAGAAACTTATTGTAAATTAATAATTCTATAAACTAATAAAATTGCATAGTCACAACATTATTAATTTTATAGAGTTTTTACTGTACTCTTAAATGTATTGTAAAATACTATACTGTCAACCAAGTCTTAATTAGTTACTAATCGTCATAGTAGGCTACAAAAATCAGAATGCAAATAAATGAAAGTTAAAAATTTAGTATAGTACTCACTACTCAGACCATACGAGTGAGTTTTGCACTACACGTAAACGTTGGAGTATATTCGAATAACGTAGTATAAATACTATAACGAGTAAACTACAATGATGAAGAGACGTGGTTTGGGTAGAGCAATGATATTAACAGCCAATTATTTTTTCTCACCGTCAACTTCAGTTTTGGACGACAAAATAGACGTCATATGTATATGAACAACTTGCTGCTGTTAGATCTGTCCACCGCCATAACAATTTCCCTTACACATTCCAACATTATTTTAATATTCTCTGTATAAGAACAACTTGCTGCTGTTAGATCTGTCCACCGCCGTAACAATTTCCCTTGCACTTTTTTTTTTGTCGACAATCTTTAATATTAAAAACCATAAATGCCAGTTTTTTATAAGACATATTTAGTATGGGACAAGCCCAACAATAAAATTAAAGAAGACAAACTCCAGATTCAAGAGATAAGGATGAAAATTAATTAAACACGTGTCTTCCACTTTCTGCGATTGGAAGCAAGCCACGTCTCTATTGTTTTTGCCACATGCTAAAAAGAAGAGACCATCGTCATGAAAGCTTCGCCGCTCCGTCGCATCATCGCCTTAGCTATGTCCACTAGACTTAGTGATGCACCTCAGTACATGGAACCATTCCAGGATGGAGCTCAGGACTATCAGATCATTCCGACCGAGGTTCGCGCAACTGACTGAGCCGTGTACCGGATCGACCCGTGTAAGTCCGCAAAGAAGCTAAGGCTGGAACCACGTCTAGACGATCGAACTGACCGAACTGAAGCCCGTCATCCCCGCACCACTCGCCAAGCCAAGACTATTGGTCAAGCCAGAACTCACTTTGATCGAGAAGAACCCGAGATAGACCATAGTCTTTCCCTTTTGGTCCGTCTTATTCGAGCCGAGTGTCCCGATGAACGTACTGATGGATCAGCCGGCCACTATGATCAGTTCCTGAACTTTGACGATCAAAATTTCTCTAAGGCACGGATTCTTCAACTGTCCAAAGACTTGGGTCGTGCGAGAACCAAGTTGGCGCATGAGCCTTACCCAACAGACTGCTCGGATCGCGCTGCGGCCGTCCTGCTCCTTACCGCGAAGGAACCACTTGGTTCAGACGAACCTGGATGTTAGCCGAAGAGTCTCTTTGACCAGATCTGAGATCCAAGAGTTTTAATACATTGTCTTTAAATTTCTCATCCAGATTCGATTTACTAAGTTTGTCTTTAATACATTTTTAAGTCTTTTTCTATTCCTCAAGTAGTATAAATATGTAAACACTTCTCATAATAAAATCATTCCATTTTCTTTCAACTTTTTGAGTCTTTACTCTTTGTTCTTCGATAAGAACTTTTCTTGTTTCCTTAGTGTGGTTAGCTCCAAACAAACTCTTCTTGTCCGTTGGTCTTGTGAGCATATCAAGCAACGGTTCAAGATCACCTCTTTGTTGGACCGGTGCATCACATCCGGCAACAAACTGGTTCGGGAATATCAAAGGCCAATCCGCAACCTTTGTGCGACCCATCGATCCATCAGATCTCTTTCGGAGTTCATATCTTTTCCAATCCGGTTGAGTGATCCTTTCTAAGGCGTATCAAAGTGGTATCAAAGCCACTCTTCTGATATTGTCTGTTCATCTTCTCATATCCCATTTCATAAACATTTCTTCTTCTTCTTTTTATCTTAAATCCGGGCCCCTCATTACCATCCACTAGAAAACGTATAAAAAAAAAAAAAGATCTACGATTTAAAAAAAAAAAAAGATTTCAAAGAGCTTGATTTGTGGATTGGTGGTGGAAGAGAAAACATGCTGGCTTAGGAGAAATCCAGCCTTTGAGGTGGTTAAAACGGATTTCAAAACCAAAAGTTCTCTCTTTTCTATCTATCTTACAAAAAAAAAAAATAATCCTTGTTTGCGTAAAGTTTGTCCCTTGGGATTCCTTGAATAAATCTCTTAGAACCTTGAGTATAAGGCTTGTGAGTGATTACCAAAAAAAAAATCTAAGAGAAACACGTGTGTGGGCGAGATCAAACACTTGAGAGTGTGAGGTTTTAATCTAACTTTACGTGTCTTAAAGAATTTTCAGGAAACCATGAGTAGTGGAGACGAAAGGAGCCGACCCGGAAACTCAGTGGCCGGTTTATCTAACTTGTATATGCGAGCCTTGAACGATTCTTTTACTAACCTTATGAACGCATGTCTTGAGCATATCCATCTAAGGCTAGACGAGATCCAGAACAGTCAACAGCCGCGTCCTCGAACCAGAGCCAGAAGAGATCGCCCAAGGAGGCCGAACCGGTCTGATGATGAGATCCGAGAGGACGACTTTCATGAGGACGACATCCGATCCACAAATCGACCTAGGAGAGGTCACAGAAACCAGGAACCAGGTGATACCAATCCTTTTGCTAGAAATGGACGTATTGATGATAGCCTAGGAGGATTGAAACTGAAATCCCACCTTTTGAGGGTAAAAATGATCTTGATGTTTTCCTTTAATGAGAAAGAAAAATTGAAAATGTTTTTGATTGTCAAAACTTTTATGAACTTAAGAAAGTTAGACTAGCTGTTACTGAATTCTCCGGCTATGCTATTAATTGGTATGATCAAGTTGTGACCCACAAGAGGAGAACAGGCGAAAGACCGATTGAGACATGGGACGAGCTTTCCATGCTGATGAGGAGACGTTTTGTTCCTGCCCACTATCACAGGGACCTCCACCAGAAACTTAGACGTTTGCTTCAAGGCACCAAGACCATGGAAGACTACCACCAGGAGATGGAAACTTTGATGATCAAGGCCGATGTAGACGAGCCCATGGACGCTACTATGGCTAGGTTTCTCTCTGGCCTCAACCGAGACATCCAAGACCGTATGGAGCTTCAAGAGTATGGAACCGTGGAACAAATGTTGCACAAAGCCATCATGATCGAACAACAGGTCAAAAGGAAGAGCTACTCAAAGCCGGCCTTTACTCCTAAACCGTCTTTTGCTCCTAAGCCAAGTTATCAAGACAAAGGTAAGTCTTCTGCACAACAAATACAACTTTAAAGACTGATGTTCCTGCTCGTGTTGACAAAGGAAAAGCTATTGAGAATCCTAGCCGTGCAAGAGACATCAGATGCTTCAAGTGTCAAGGTCTAGGACACTATGCAAACAAATGTCTGAACCAAAGAGTGATGATTCTCATGGAGAATGGAGAGGTTGAGTCCGAGGACGAGCAGGAGGACAAGGAAGATCTTGGTTCTATCTTTGATGAAGAAGACGAGTCCTTTGACTACCCACATCACGGGCCATTACTCGTTGCTAGGAAGGCTTGGGACGATCCCATCTTCGACGAGACGGACGGCCACACGGACCATGACCTTGGCCCGACCTTTGATAGTGATTCTGAGCCGATCTTTGATGTGGAAGACAGATTTGACTACCCAGCTCATGGATCACTACTTGTTACTAGACGTTCCTTGAGTGTTCAACCCAAAACCAATGAAAAAAACAAAGGGAGAATCTCTTTCATTCTTGTTGTTTATCTCTGAAAAAGTTTGTTCTTTGATCATTGATGGTGGGAGTTGTACTAATGTTGCTAGTGCTACTCTTGTCAGGAAACTTGGGCTAGCTACTTGACCTCTTTCTCGACCTTTCAGGTTGGAATGGCTGAGTGAAACCGGTGAACAGTACGTAAATGAGCAAGTCACGATCCCTCTTACCATTGGACGATATGAGGATGAGGTTGTTTGCAATGTTCTTCCTATGGACGCTTGTCATGTCCTTTTGGGCCGTCCATGGCAGTTTGATAAGAGAGCCGTGCATGATGGCTTCACAAACCGACACTCCTTTGACCATAAAGGAAAGAAGATCACACGGGTGCCTTTATCACCATTGGAAGTTCACCAAGATCAGGTTTAACTTAAGAAGAACCGTGACCAAGAGTCTAAGTCGGACGAACCTGAGTCATCTCGCAGAAATTCCAACTTCTTCATCAAACAAAGTCAGGTTAAGAGATATTTTTACTCTCAAAAGCCATTTCTTTTACTTGTGTATAAAGAATCTCTTATGGCCTCATCTTCTTCTGACTCTGCACCGGAGATTCCGAGTGATTTGCTAGATGTTTTGCATGACTTTTCTGATGTTTTTTCCTGATGAGAACCCCAAAGGATTGCCACCAGTGCGAGGCATAGAACATCAGATCGATTTTGTTCCAGGTGCATCTCTACCAAACCGGCCAGCCTATCAAACCAATCCGGTGGAGACCAAGGAACTTCAGAGACAGATTAGTGACCTACTGGAGAAAGGTTACATCCGGGAGAGCCTTAGCCCTTGTGTTGTGCATGTCCTCCTTGTGCCCAAAAAGGACGGATATTGGCGCATGTGTGTGGACTGCCGTGCCATCAACAACATTACGGTAAAGTATAGGCATCCCATCCCTAGGCTTGATGACATGCTAGATGAACTGCATGGTTCGTCAGTGTTCTCTAAGATTGATTTGAAAAGTGGCTATCACCAAATTAGAATGAAAGAAAGTGATGAGTGGAAAACTGCATTTAAGACGAAACTAGGATTGTATGAGTGGCTTGTCATGCCATTTGGTCTTACTAATGCACCTAGAACTTTCATGCGTTTGATTATTCATATCTTGAGGTCTTTTATTGGTCATTTCATGGTTGTCTACTTTGATGATATTCTTATTTACAGCAAAAACCTTGATGATCATAAGATGCACTTGAAATCTGTTCTTGGGGTTTTAAGGAAAGAAAATTTTTTTGCAAATCTTGGAAAATGTTCTTTTGGAACATATCACGTGGTGTTCTTAGGCTTTTTTGTAGGTGCTGATGGACTTAGAGTGGACGAGGAAAAGATCAAAGCCATCCGAGACTGGCCAAGTCCAACGACCGTGGGCGAAGTAAGGAGTTTTCATGGCTTAGCCGGCTTCTACAGACGGTTCGCTCAGAACTTCAGTACCATAGCCGCTCCGGTTACTGAAGTGATCAAGAAGAACGTTGGATTCAAGTGGGAACAAGCCCAAGAAGAGGCATTCCAAATCCTAAAAGGGAAGTTAACTCAAGCTCCTTTGCTTACTCTTCCTGATTTCTCTAAGACTTTTGAGATTGAATGTGATTCCTCGGGTGTTGGTATTGGTGCTGTTCTAATGCAGGACAGGAAACTCATTGCTTATTTCAGTGAGAAACTTGGAGGAGCCACGCTCAACTACCCCACTTATGACCAGGAGTTGAATGCTTTGGTGATGGCTCTTCAAACATGGCAGCATTATCTTTGGCCAAAGGAGTTTGTTATCCATATGGATCATCAGTCCTTGAAACACCTTAAGGGCCAGCAGAAGTTGAACAAAAGACATGCCCGTTGGGTCGAATTCATTGAGACTTTTCCTTATGTGATCAAATACAAACAAGGTAAGGAAAATGTGGTGGCTGATGCCTTGTCTAGGAGGTATGTTCTCCTTTCAGCTCTTGAAACAAAGTTCCTTGGTTTCGAATTTATCAAAGATCTTTGTGCAACTGATTCGGATTTCAAAGAAGTTTTCAAAAATTGTTCCAAGGCGGCTTATGGAAAGTATTATCAAGTTTCTGGATTTTTATTCTTTGATAACCGCTTGTGTGTGCCCCCAATGTTCTTTGAGGGAGTTATTTCTCAGGGAAGCACATGGAGGAGGTCTTATGGGACACTTTGGGATTAAGAAAACACACAAGGTAGTATATGAGCACTTCTATTGGCCGAGTTTGATGAAGGATGTGGAACTGATTTGTGGCCGATGTGTGGTTTGCAAGAAAGCCAAGTCTAAAACAAAAAACCAAGGTTTGTACTCCGCTCTTCCCATTCCTTCTCATCCTTGGGTTGACATATCTATGGACTTTGTGCTTGGATTGCCTAGGTCTAAATCTGGTCGAGATTCTATCTTTGTGGGGGTGGATAGATTCTCTAAGATGGCTCATTTCATACCTTGTCATAAGACTGATGATGTTGTGCAAGTGGTTGATCTATTTTTTAGGGAAATTGTTAGATTGCACGGAATGCCTAAGACCATTGTTTCTGATCGTGATGCTAAGTTACTTAGTTATTTCTGGAAAACGTTATGGTCTAAGCTAGGAACTAGATTGATGTTTTCCACCACTTGTCATCCTCAAAACCGATGGTCAAACTGAGGTTGTTAACCGGACCTTGTCTGTATTGCTTAGATCATTGGTTAAGAAAAATCTTAGACTTTGGGAAGAATGTTTGCCTCATGTTGAATTTGCTTACAATCATTCATTACATTCTTCTACCAAGTTTTCTCCTTTTGAGGTTGTTTACGGTTTCAATCCCTTATCTCCACTTGATCTTTTGCCTTTGCCTTTGAGTGAAAGAGTTAGTACATATGGCAAGAGAAAGGCAGACACGATCAAGAAGTTGTATGAGACAGTTCGTGCCAACATTGAAGCCAAAACCGAGGTGTACACAAGAAAGGCAAACAAGAAGAAAAAGAAGGTCGTTTTTGAAGAGGGTGATCTTGTTTGGGTCCATCTTAGGAAGGAACGATTTCCGGAAGAAAGAAAGTCCAAACTCATGCCTAGGGTCGATGGTCCTTTTCAGATCATTAGGAAAATCCATGACAATGCTCATCAGCTTGATTTGCAAGGTAAGTATGACATTTCTTCAAGCTTTAATGTTTCTGACTTATCTCCTTTTCTTGCAGATGATCCAGATTTGTGGACAATCCTGTTGAAGAGTGAGGGAATGATGCACCTCAGTACATGGATCAGTACATGGAACCAGTCCAGGATGGAGCTCAGGACTATCAGATCATTCCGACCGAGGTTCGCGCAGCTGACCGAGCCGTGTACCGGATCGACCCGCGTAAGTCTGGAAAGGAGCTAAGGCTGGAACCACATCCAGACGATCGAACCGACCGAACCGAAGTCCATCTTCCCCGCACCACTCGCCAAGCCAAGACTGATGGTCAAGCCAGACCTCACTTTGATCGAGAAGAACCCGAGACAGACCATAGTCTTTCCCTTTTGGTCTGTCTGATCCGAGCCGAGTGTCCCGATGAACGTACTGATGGATCAGCCGGCCAGTATGATCAGTTCCTGATTTTTGACGATCAAAATTTCTCTAAGGCACGGATTCTTCAACTGTCCAAAGACTTGGGTCGTGCTGGAACCAAGTTAGCGCATAAGCCTTACCCAACAGACTGCCCGGATCGCGCCGCGGCCGTCCTGCTCCTTACCGTGAAGGAACCACTTGGTTCAGACGAACCTGGACGTTAGCCGAAGAGTCTCGTTGACCAGATCTGAGATCCAAGAGTTTTAATACATTGTCTTTAAATTTCTCATCCAGATTCGATTTACTAAGTTTGTCTTTAATACATTCTTAAGTCTTTTTCTATTCCTCAAGTAGTATAAATATGTTAACACTTCTCATAATAAAATCATTTCATTTTCTTTCAACTTTTTGAGTATTTACTCTGTGTTCTTCTATAAGAACTTTTCTTGTTTCCTTGGTGTGGTTAGCTCCAAGGAGACTCTTCTTGTCCGTTGGTCTTGTGAGTCTTATCAAACAACAATTCAAGATCGCCTCTTTGTTGAACCGGTGCGTCACATCCGGCAACAAACTGGTTCGGGAATATCAAAGGCCAATCCGTAACCTTTGTGCGACCCATCGATCCATCAGATCTCCTTCGGAGTTCATATCTTTTCCAATCCGGTTGAGTGATCCTTTCTAAGGCGTATCACTTAGGGCCTGGAAGCTTTATTCTCCATGAGACCTAAGAAGAACATACAAATCTGTCTTTTTCACCTTTTGAATATCTCCGGCTTAAGGATTGGATCTTGTTGAACCCTCGGTACAAGTTAACCCCACAGAAGATCGAGGCATCACACTCTTCAGGGACTCATCTAATACGACGAAAATCACTGATTCTTCATGCAAAGCACTCGAGCATCTGAAACCCTTGTCGAATCTTGCATATAGAAACTCTACTCATAAGACTCTTTCAATAAAAGCAAAGAATTACACTTATATGAAGAGACGAGCAAGCATGACCAAAAGAAAACAAGAAACCAATCAAAAACCCGGCATTTAAACTTTCCAAGTAAGTTGGAAGGAGGATCAAGCCCTCAAAAGGTGAAGAAAACAAAACAAAAGAACCGAACTAGTCGGAGATTAAACCGTATAAAACGGAGATAAGAGAAAGAGAAATATAAACAACAGATATCCGAGCAAGTCGGACTTAAATCCGATCGGAGATCGGAACCAAAAAAAAAAAAAAAAAGAGGCGACCGACGGCGACAAGGCCGCCGGCCACCAAAACGGTAATTTGTTAAAGAGAGCTCTAGAGAGATGTCAGAGAAATTAGAGAGAGAGTAAGTTACGTTTTTGGCTTAACAATTTCCCCTACACATTCCAACATTATTTTAATATTCTCTGTATAAGAAAACAATCGAAAAATCATATTCATTGTAGTTTTTTTCTTTTGTTTTCTGTGATAAAAACGTTTGTTTGTCATATATGGTCCATAATTTTCTTAGACAGAAAATTATAATTGATGAAATCTCCCTCGTCCGTACTCAAACTACTGAAATTGAAAGTCTCCTCTTTACGTCACGCACATTTGCGTCACAATGTGACATACGTGATGAACGTAGAGACTCCCGGGCTCCGGCAGCTATAACCATTCCTTACGATAATCATGAATTACACCCAGGCTCGGCTTAAAAAGTATTTGGACCCTGTGCCATACAATTTTTTTTTTTACTTATATTTGTATGATTTAAGAAATTGGACCTTTAATTAAAAATAATTTCAAAAAAAAAACTCTAAATTAGTAAAGAAATATTAATGAAAATATGAGCACTACAAGAAAACACAAGTTTTACGAGGGCAGTTTTCCTTGTGATTTCGTCGTAAAATCAGTGTTACGAGTAATTAGCGAGGAAACCCGTTTCGTCGTTATACGTTTGTCGTAACGCATATATCCACGCTAATTCGTCGTAACATAGCGAGGAAATAATTTCGCCGTAAAAGCGAAGAAGAATATTTCGTCGTAAAGACCACGTAAAGCTTCCACGTAAGGACGTCGCTAAATTTCCTCGTAAATACCTCGAAAGCCGTTCCTCGTAAAACCCACGTAAATAACTTGAAAGTAAATACTCGTAAAGTAAACGTAAATACCTTGATAGCTTTCCTCGTAAAGACCACGTGAACTTTCCACGTCATTTCCTTGTAAACCTTTTCTCGTAAAAACCTCGTTAAGCTTCGACGTAAAGAAGTCGCAAAATTAGCTACGAATTTACTTCGTTTCGTTATTTTACAGAAATATAAAAAAATATAATTAAAAAAATAATTTAAATTATTTAAATTATTAATAAAATTAAAATTCTAGAAAAATCAAAACCAAAATATTTTATATATAAATAAGTTTTGAATTTATAATACAAGAACCAAAATTAAAAAGAACTAAGGGTCGTTAATCGCCGGTAGAATTCATCACTCCTCGCCGTTACATCCGCCTCGGCATGTGTGTCGGATGTTGACTCGCCTGGAATAGGATTTCGTTGTCGCATGGTCCTCAACAAGGTCTCCCATTCCGGATTTGTGGCCGCTACAACGTCCAAGAAGCCCTCGAGTCCACCCATACGAGATCGCGTCGAGCTCAAATCGTGACGTAGCTCAGCAGACTCTCTACGCAACTCATCGGACTCCCTACGCAGCTGAGAGACTTCATCATCCCGTCGCTGACCATAAGACGATGTCACTCTCGGAACATCGTTGACGGAACCAATCCCCAACGTCCGTCCCTTTTTTTTAGGGACAACCTTAAAAAGAAAATATAAATTTTGTTAGTAAAAATTTAAAGTTAAATCAAATGAATAATAAAAAGGAGACCCAAAGACTCTCTGAGGCACAGGAGGAGGCATCGTCGGATGAGCCATCGGGGGAGGCACATGAGGAACCGATGGTGCACTAGAAGAAGGAGACCCAAAGACTCTCTGAGTGTACTGAGTCTCGGGGACAGTCTCCTGACCCGAAGAACCGGGCGCTGAAGAAGACGACGGGTCTAAACGACTACCCGGCTCACCGAACATCTCTCTGTAATTGGCAGTAAGTCTACCTTTTCGAACCTGAGAAAAAAATTAATTTTTTAAATTTTCGTCAACAGTATATTTTCCAACATTATCCACCTAATCAACACTAAATAACATAAGATCCGTAAACCTATCTAAATTCCCTATACTAACCACTTAATCTACCTAAACTAACCAAATTAGAGAGGAATTAGAGAGGCTTACCATTGCAACGAAACAGGGAGGAAGTGGAGAGGAAGTGGAGAGGAAGTGGAGAGGAAGTAGAGAGGAAAGAAAGAGTGAGCGCTCGGGGGTATATATAAGATTACATACCGTCGCAAATTCCTCGTAATTTTACGACGAATTACAGAGGCCCGTGTTTTTCTTTACGACGAAATAGCGAGAGATTACAAAAGCCTGCGTTTTATCGTACGAGGAAGTTACGAGGAATTACAAAGGCACGTGTTTTTTAGGTACGAGGACATTACGACGATTTCGCTTACGTGGAATTACCGAGGAAAGCTTCCCTATAAATATACCCGTAACTCTCCTTCTCAACCCACACACAAACTCCCAAATCACACCCTATCTCACATCATACTCCAAAATCCAATCCTATTCAAATTATAAAAATTTGAGAAAAAAGGAAGAGAAAAAGATATTGGAATTTATGTTGGTGAGACTTAAGTAATATAATTGCTGGAAGTCTTGCCACATGTAAATCCAGTATTTTTATTCTTTTTCTTTTTTTTTCTAGTTTTTCCACTACGAGGTGTTTACGACGATTTTCATTACGAGGTGTTTACGATGATTCCGTCCTACGTGGAATTAAAGAGGGCCGCGTTCATCATTTATATTACGGGGTGTTTACGACGATTCTGTCCTACGTGGAATTAACGGTTTTCGCTTTCTTTATTTTTTTTTCCACTGATGATTCGTCCTCGAGGTGTAAATTTGATCACTGCTAACCAATTTATACCCGAATCTCTCATCCAAGGGTATGGAAGGAAGCTAACTTGGTCTGCTTGTGAAGCTAAGATGAAAGGCTCGAATTTGTTGTACCGTCGTCCACCGTTGACATCAACTACACCGAATTTGTTAGACCGAAAACCTCTGTTGACAACGGGGTCAAACCATTCACATTTGAAGAGGACGCATTTCAGCTTCAGTATCCCTGGAAATTCGATTTCAGCGAGCAATTACAAAGGCCCGCGTTTTATTGTACGAGGAAATAGCGAGAAATTACAAAGGCCCGCATTTTTATGTACGAAGTATTAACGACGATTTTGCTTACGTGGAATTGACGAGCCGTGCTTTCCTATAAATATACCCACAACTCTCATTCTCAAACCACACAGAAACTCCCAAATCACACCCTATCTCAAATCACACTCCTCAGGAAAATCCTATTCAAATTATAAATATTTGAAAAAAAGGAAAAGAAGAAGATATTAGAATTCATGTGGGCGAGACTTACGTATTATAATTGTTGGAAGTCTTGCCACATGTGAATCTGGTATCTTTCTCCTTTTTATGTTTTTTCAAGTTTTTACACTGCGAGGTATTTACGACGATTTCGTCATACGTGGTATTTACGACGATTTCATCCTACGTGGTATTTACGACGATTTCGTCCTACGTGGTATTTACGACGATTTCCTCCTACATGGATTTAACGGGGGTCGCTTTCTTTATTTTTTATTTCGTCGGTATTTCCTCTTCTTCTTACGAGTCTTTTACGACGATTCTGTCTTACGTGGAATTAACGAAGCCCGCGTCGTAAGTTCGACGTCGCTTTACGAGGAATTAACGAGTGTTATGTTTAAATCCCTAAAATCCTAAACCCCAAATCCCATATTCCTTATTTTCTACTTCATATATTCCAAACCCCATCTTTATTTCCATTCTAAATCACAATTCTCACATTCCCAAATTAGAATTATTTGAAAAAAAATAGAGGAGAAGAAGATATTGGAACTCATGTGGGCGAGACTTACGTATGTAAGTCTCGCCACATGTGATTCCAGAATCTTTCTTCTTTTCTTTTTTTTCTAGTTTTTATACTATGAGGAATTAGCGAGTCCCGCTTTTCACCAAAATGTTTTTCAAATTAGAAATATTTGAAAAAAAAGAGGAGAAGAAGATATTGGAACTCATGTCGGTGAGACTAACGTAAGTCTCGCCACTTGTGATTCCAGTATCTTTCTTCTCTTCTTTTTTTTCTAGTTTTTATAATTTCGTCATAATTTCCTCGTTGGCTTACGACTCGTTTACGACGATTTTGTTTTACGTGGAATTAGCGTGCCCCGCTTTCTTTATTTTTTTAATTTCGTCGTAATTTCCTCGTGTATTTACGACTCCTTTACGACGATTTTGGCTTACGTGGAATTAGCATGGCCGCGTTCTTTATTTTACATTTTGTCGTAAGTTCCACGCTATTTTACAAGGAATTAACGAGTATTACGTTTAAATCCCTAAAATCCGAAACCCCAAACCCCATCTTCTTTATCTTCTACTTCATATATTCCAAACCCCAAACCCATCTACCCTTGAACCTCAATCTATATATTCTTTCACCTCAATCAATTCTTTCCATTCCAAAACACAAGTCCTTATTCATAATTAAAACAAACTCTCACATTACCTTATTCATAAAACAAACTCCCACATTATCTTATTCATAAAACAAACTACACAAAATCAAATACATCAATCGGATACATCAACATTCTCGTCATCAATAGAAACATCATCATTTTCATTAAACTCGTCTTCAACAGCTTTGTCTGTGGCATCGTCGGTAAGATCTTCGTACTCGTGATTATGCGGGTCAATGAGAAGGATGTCATCAATTTCTTGTTCAGGTTCCTCGACTTCATTTATCTGTTCTTTTTTCAATGGTGGTTCTTCTCCACTGATGATTCGTCCTCGAGGTGTAACTTTGATCACGGCTAACCAATTTATACCCGAATCTCTCATCCGAGGGTATGGAAGGAAGCTAACTTGGTGGTGGATTCAAAATTACCTCGTAAAGTACACGTAAACTAATTCCTCGTAAAGAACTAGCAAACTTTACGTCGTATTTACGAGGAAATAGTGTTTCCTCGTAAAAACCACGTCAATTTACATCATCTTTACGACGAAACTTTTTTGTCGTAATGTTACGAGGAAATAACGATGCTTTTATTTTTCCACGTAATTTCCTCGCAAAATCGACGTATTTTTACGAGGATTGTTTTTCCTCGTTAATTTTCCTCGTTAAACTTGTGTTTTCTTGTAGTGGAGGACCCAGTGCTCTTACACCTCCAGTACTACCCCAAAGTCTGGCACTGATTACATCATCAATGTTTTTTTTTTTTAAACACTGATTGATTATATTGATTCAGAAGATTACATCAAAAACTTATACATAAGAACACAACCATAAGTCCGGCGTAATAAACATATATCCCCGGAAACATTAGCCCACAAGAGGGAGACAAGATGAAATAAGAACATAAACAGAGAACCAAACAAAGCACAATCAAACTTCTAAAACAACAAGGGACAATCAACTAAATCCAGAACACATTAAGAACTATTTAGCATGTAGACTTTAAAAGAGAATCTTGGGAATAGACAAACCGATGGAGACAAAGCTTGATCAAACCACCGAGATACGCAACCTCCTATAGAGAATAGCCCAAACAGGATAGAGAACAAAGCTTCAAGACCCAGGAGACAACTGGACAATCTATTTCCATAGTCTTCACACCGGATAAGGCGATGTCGATGAGGAGACGACTTTAAACACCAACTTGAAGCTTGACGAAAAGCAGATCTCGATCAGATCAAATGGTAAATGACAAGGAGCAGTTACAATCGACTCCGGATTCTGTCGCATGCAAAGGACAAGGAGACAGAAGATCGAAACCAGAGAAGAACCCAAGAAATCTCAAGACATACATGCAACAACAAAAGGCTAAAGATACTGGATAGAGAATCAGATCCGCACAGATAGATCTAAGATCTGACCGAAGACGCCTAGAAGAAGATTGTACCAATCAAAAGTTTCTCTCAGTCACGGAAAACAAAAGAAAATCCGACTCCGGCTCTAAGAGAGCAACCGGAGCCGGTGATCGGAAAGAAACCAAAAACAGATCTTATAGAGAGAGGTCAGAGGATATACTTTAGAGAGAAAAGTAGGACTCTCTTGTAGTACATCATCAATGTTTTAAAACCAGTCTTTTCAGTAAAAAAAACCCACATGCTTAAATTTAAAATAAAAGTCTCATTAATCATTACCACCCACTCCATCTTAATTATTCATTGTATTTATATATTTTTTATTTTGACTAATACGAAAGTAACCCAAACTTATAGAACAGCTGAGACTAATCCTGAAAAAGGTGTATTCTATAGATAAACTTTCATTCCAGATATTCAAATGAACCGTAAAATTAGAGGCGGATCCACCTATAAAGAAGGGGATCAGCTGACACCCTTAAAGTTTATAAATGTTGTTTGTTAAGTTTGTACAAGTGTATTACGTTAGCGATGATGGTGTTATAACGTGGGCTGACACCCTTAAACCAGAGTTCAAACCTAAGTTGACACCTCTTTTTTCCTTTTTTTTGTTCTGAATTTAAAGCCCATTTAAATCCTAACCAGGTTTAAAACAATCATGGATCCGCCACTGGGTAAAACATAGACTCATATCCATGTGGTTATACGATGAAATATATATAGTGGAATGCATTTGAACTCATGTTGCTTAGGAACCTAAAATTTATTTATATACTTCCGGCGCTACGCGCCGTGTTCATATGTTTTATTCTTACATGAATTTACAATTTACATGTGTTTCGTCTACAGTCTTCCCCTCGCACATCTTCCTCTCGCACATGCACCTCCACGATGAAATTCCATACACTTTGGGCGCCAATTCGCTCTCCGCCTAAACCCTCCATAAATCATTTCTTAACTGGAGTTTTTCGTGATTAATCCTAGTTGCACCATCCAATCTATTTCCTTGGTGGTTTTCTTGCGGTTCGTACAGGGTTATTGTTTATTTTCTTTAGAATTAATCATTTGAAAATTGTTTATATTTTGAAGTAGGTTTGTTTCAAATTTCTGTAAAATATTTGTTCTCACATTGTCAATTTTAATTATTGTAATCTTTTGGCGTATGTTTATTTGATTAATAGAAACTTAACCTCATCATCTTATGCGGTTAGTCATTTTTTCAACAATAAAGTTGAGTGGGACAATGTGTATTGTCGCATTTCTAGGTCAATTTTTACTCAACATGGTATATAGGCCAATTTTTTTTTGTTATTGCAGATTTGTTTAGAGTAATCTCTAAAATTGGTGATAAGCTAACCCGCGTATAGCGTAGAGTTATTTTGACCCTCTACTGGAAAAATGTTGATCAAGCAGCAAAATCCAAGTAATGGCCCCACAACTCAGGGAACTATGAGCATGCATATGAATCAGCAGAGTACACTGGTGAGAATTAATCATGAAGAACTAAATTACACGTCTGGTTTGCAAGACCTTTATACAAAGGTGAGTAGGGTGTTCATGGACGCATAAACTCTCATGTTTTGTGGTAAATGGTAAGCTCTGTGCATGGAAAACTCAAATCAGAATCTTCAACCTCGTCTAGAGATTCCACTCCAGAAATCACATTTTGGTGATGTCACTAACAACACCTTAGTCTATCCCAAAGGTTTGCTGAGCACAACGGAAAGAGAAACAATTTTTTATTTGGCATCATTTCCTCGCAACGATGATGTCCGTCCGCAGTTTTATTCCCAGAATTTGGGGTTTAAAGAGAAACCCTGATGTTTCGTCATTCCATTTAAGGTTCCCGCAGGAGATACTGAAGTGGGTGGCATATTTGAATACATACAAACGGTTCTTTCAGCTAATTATTGTTCTACCAAGCAATTGACGTCACGATCTCAGTATCCATGTTTTTTTTCTCTTGGCATCCATCTTCTTCATATAAAGAAGAAAATTTAAAGTTATTTCCTCTGAAAATATCATTTCGTTAATGCAAATAAGTTGATTTGTTTTACCTGAGATTTCTTGGATGGGAAGGCATTCCATAACCTTAAGTTTCATCTCCTGCTCGGTTACAATCATCTTCCGTCCGGTGAGACCGCAAGGTATAGAACTCAGTATGTGTGGCTGTCAAAGCTGCAATCTGAACCCCCAGTTGAACTACATAGTTAATTGAAGTGAGTTTTCACATTTATAAATTCTCGGATAGTTTCTTGTGATTAACATTCATTTTTCCGTTTTTGATGCTCAATAGTTATCTTATAAGGAGTTGTTAATTCATCACATGTAGATAGTCATACAGTTGTGGGCTTGTGTTAAATTTTATTTACTAAAGCTTCATTTCCCCTGCTTAAATGTGTAAGAGAATTTTGATATGTTTATAAAATCATGATTTTACTTTAACCATTTAAACATTTTTCTATGCAACATTCAAGCCAACAGTATTTTGGTCCTTTTTACCACACTAATAATTTTTTGATATGTATATTACACCAAAATTGCATAACCGTAAATTTTAGTTAGACTGATAAGTTTAATTTATTGGGTGAAATTACCCAAATAAAAAGTTTATTTATAGGTTTTTTTTTAATTAATAGGTTTGTTTATATGGCAGTTTATTCTTTTATCTGAAAACAGAAAATTAAATAAAGGGACCTAAAAATTAATAAAGCTAAATCAAAATTATTACTATTATTTACAAATATAATAGTTGATTTAAAAAATAACCTAAATAATCAAGATTAAATAATTTTTAGATGTTAACCTCTAAGTTTATTTAATTTCATCTTGCTCACCTATCTTATATATAATTTTTAATAATAAAAGTAGTACTAAAATTTTAATTTGTCGAACAATTAGAATCGGTTCTAGGACTAAAAGAATATAAAAAAATTTTGTATTAGACAATACAAATTCAATTATTCCGTCAATGACTGGAATTCCAAAAGTAAGAATCTTTCTTATCCCCGTCCTAGCATGATCGATCATGTCCTCTCTTGATATATGGCTCCAGCACAGCATTTTATTCAACCAGAAACATAAATCATCTCCGTACAAAACAGCAACCACGTAAAGTTCAAGAAGATGAACATTGTCCAAATAGGAACTAAATAGTCTTAACACACCTAAATCGAAGAGAGTTTCTCAATAGTCTTAGCACAAAGATTTAAACTTCTCCCAAGACATTATCCAAATAGGAACATTGGTTTTACGTGTTAAGTGGTTAACAAACTGTGGGATTTTGTTTATTCCATATTGGTCCTTGGAAAGGATGCAGTATCTCCTCGGTAATGAAGTGAGACTGATGCTCATTTGAAAAATGCTCCAGATGCCTCTCTACTGTACATAAGAGAAGCGAAAAAGTGAAGATGCATTGTTATTGTGTAAGATGAGAGAAACCAAGATAAGGAGAAGGAAAACAATTGTTTAATTGATTTCTTACTACCGGTATGACATGGCTGCCATAAGGATGGATAGAGAGCATGGAAACTTGACCAAGGAAAGCGGCTAAACATGAATCCTACTCAGTCTGCAGGGATATTATGGATGCCTTTCTGGATCACATGGTTTCCGTTTTGGTTTCGAACACATCTCAAGACCTGCCCGTCAAGTTCACTTGCTAAACGAACTCTCTGATCAGGTTTTATGGTATGAAGAACCTACACAAAAACAAATTTTCACCCCTGAGTCCACCATTTGTAAAATTTGTAATACCTTTATACCTTTTGTATCACTTCACATCCGTACAACGGCAGACAAAGTGGTACTATCTGTCCCATGAGTTGATCCGCGAGTTCGTTTCTCCGTGATGGGTTGCCGTATTCAAAAACTGAAACATGGTCAAATAAATAAGGGTTAGTCTCACGGGCAATGTAATATAATACATAGGGTCAAGTAGGAACAGACCTTCCGAATGACATAATTTCCAAACACATCAGTTATTAGTTTGTAAGCATGAGGAAGAACTTGCCCAAAATTAGCTGCTTTTTTCTTTTGGATTCCGATTCTGAAGCTTTTCCTGATTGAATCAGCTCCTCTGTTGATCTGCAATAATAGGAAACAAAGTTTTAGTAACTTTTATTATCATATCTTAGAAAGAAACGAAAGACAAAATCGTGAAAGAAAAGTTGAAACTTGCCTGAAAAAAATAAAGGTTTGCTATAGTTGCTTCTCCAGCCTCTTTTCTGTTTCTCTAATCTTTGTCTCCACCTGGAACAACAAAAGAAAAACATAAATTGAATATGAGCCAACAAACATAGCGTTTAGCAAAGGACCATCATCTAGGAACAACGCAAAGAGAAGGGATGTGCTTAAAACCCATTACAAAACATAATAAAAAAATTAGAGAGAAACATGTAGTGTGAATGTACGGGATGTGAAAAAATAGCTTAATAGAAGCGAAAATCAGAGAGAAATATATAGGGAGAAGACATGGGATATGAAGAGCTACCGTGACTTTGAACTGTTATGGTGCTGAATACGATTAGATGATTCATAGTTGTGGATGGCAGCAGTTACACGGCGACTTGAAACGTGCAGTGAGGTTAGGGATCGCAGTAAAATATGTAGAAGATGAAGGGGGCAGCACGGCATGGATGGAGATAGTTTGTGCCTGGTTTTTTTGGGCCGACAATAGGCTTATGTTACACGGGCTGTCACAGGTTAGTTTTGCTTTGTTCAATTGGCCCATACAATTTTTGAACGAAAAACAGTGAGTCGAAGAATAAGGAGGAGCTGCCAGATGTCAAGAAATGCCCCTAGGTGATTGCTGACGTGGCAGCAGGAGAATGGAGAAAATTCTCATTTATTGTTAGAGCATCTCTAATGGTGCTTCATTTTTCACTTTTTGCTTCATTTTTTGCTCTAATGGTGCTTTATTTTTTTTTTCATTTCTTCATTTTTTGAAGAATTGAACTGTATTTTTTCAAATTTGAAGAAATACTATTCACTTCTTCATTTTTTGAAGACACATTTTTTTAATTACAGATTGGTCCCTCAACTTTAATTTGTTCTTAATTTACTTAAACAAACTATAAGAGCTAATATTACCAACATACTTTTAAAGTTTTTATTATTTTTTTATTCAATCAATTTAAAATAATAAATATACTAGAAACATGTTTTTTTACTAATATTTAGATGAAACACAATTACATAAATAATATAAAAACTGAAAGACTTGATAAACATCAATCTAAATATAAAAAAAAAACTTAGCACATCATAAACTAATGGGGGTGTATTCAACTGAGAGTTTTAGGTGATTTGTGTTAAAATGACAAATCCACTGTTATTGAAACATGAATTTTAAAAACTCATTTAAAATTCAGTGTTATTGAACTTTGCATTTTATAAAGTACTCTGAAATCTACTGTTATTGAAAATATTTTAAGTTGTGAAATTTTAAAGTTTTCAAGTGATTTTAGAGTGTTTGGGTGGAGTTTCTTAGTTAAAAAAATTAAAACCCAAATCCCATAGTTTTAGGTGATATTCTAGAGTGATTTAATAAAAATCATTTTATTCTCTGCAATTCTTTAAAATCATCTAAAACCTCATTAAAAATTAAATCACCTCAAATTTTAGATTGAATACACCACCCTAACACTTAATAATCTGGTAAATCATTTCCAGATCAACTAAGATTGTTAAAATATTGTCCAAATGAAGTGGCTGCTTGAGAAGGCTGTTGATCTATGCACGAACGTTAGGATCTTGTATGGAGTTCAAATCACGAAATAAAATTTTGTTCTCTTCTTTAAACTTTTTCAAAGCATAATTCTTGTTTTGAATTTCCAAATGTTGCTGTCTTTGTGGATTTGTTTTCTCTAATTTCTCCAATAATTTTGTTTTTCCTTCTTCCACGGTGTTAATAACAAGTGATGTTTGTTCATCAATTTTTCTTTTGAGTTTGGCTTTTTTCACTCCAATTGGTTTTTTAGACGAAGATCCACCCATTATATCTTCTTCATCATCTAAATTCATAGAAAACGTAGACAAATCTGGAGATTCTTGTGTAGCAGAATCAGATGTAACATTTTCCAATTCTGGATTTGTATCCCCGAAACCACATGAGTTTGATACGTTTCTCGTGGATGTGTCACCAACTTTAAACTTTTCGAAATTCTTTATAATGCTCCATACATGGATCGAACTTCCAACCTCCTTTGTATTTTGGATCATCCAATAACATTAACTTGGCTTCTTTAAACTTCATATCATTTTAAAACATAAAACATTATTGCAAAGTAAGTAAAATATATATTACACTAACTAAAAAAAATACTTACAATGTCATCATTTGAAGCACCACTTGGACGTATGTTTTCACATTGCTTGATGCATGCATGCAATTTTTGTGTTTCTTTCTCAGTAGTTTGAATTCGACAATGGATAGACTTCTTTGTACGTTTACTCCAACTTGCATCTTTTCCGTTCTCGTAAGCAGCTGCCACACGAGACCAGAATTGGTCGAACGACTGATAAACACATTTGATTGGATCTTGAGATATTTTCATATATACTTGACATAAAAGTCTATCTTCTTCATGAGTATATCCAGCAAAACGTAACGGCATTTTGTAAACAAAGTTAAAATAAGATGTGGATGCAATAGAAAATATAATGATTCAGTGTTGTGAATAAAAATGTAGAACACAACATATTATTTATACACAATAAAGATTCTCAGATTTTTTGAATTTATAATGACGTGATTTGATAATACAATGAAAAAGTTATTCAAAGATTCTCACATTTTTAACTTATTACGACATGATTTGATAATACAATGAAAAGTTTATTCAAAGATTTTCACATTTTTAATTTATTATGATATGATTTGATAATTCAATGAAAAGATGAATTTAAATATTTTCACATTTTTTTATCTACTATGACATGATTTGATAATGCAATGAAAAGGTGAATTAAAATCCTCTCATTTTAAACTTATTATGACATGATTTGATAATACAATGAAAAGTTTATTCAAAGATTCTCACATTTTTTTAATATGTTATGACATGATTTGATAATGCAATGAAAAAGTGATTCAAATATTTTTATATATTTTTATATTTTATGTCATGATTTGATAATGCAACGAAAAGGTGATTCAAAGATTCTCACATTTTTCAATTTACTATGGCATGATTTGATAATGCAATGCAAAGGTGATTCAATGATTCTCACATTTTCAATCTACTATGGCATGATTTGATAATGCAATGAAAAAGTGATTCAAAGATTCTCACATTTTTCAATCTAAAATAATGTGAATTAATATTACAATAAAAGTGATTCCAAAATGATCTATATATAGTAGAAATCCTTGTTGGTTTTCACAAATTAAATTTTTTACTTCACACACTCTAAGTTTCTTCTTTTAAAATGAATTACAATTTCACAAATTCACTTCTACATTAGAGTTCTTCTTCATCCTCTTCAGATGATGATGCTGAAAATGTAGAAATGATTAATAGTCTTGAGCAAGAAGAATGAGCGATACATTCTGCTATCGAAAATAATAATGTGATAATAGAATACCTACGTAATCAACAAAGCAGCCAGGTGATTCATGGAGGCTCAGTTCCTGGACGTTCTTTTATCCATCGAGATCGAGAAAGCGCGCATTGCAGATTATTCAACGACTATTTCTCAGAGAATCCAACTTACAACAACACCATATTTCGTAGGAGATATTGTATGTCTCGTTCTTTATTCCTTCGTATTGTTAATGTTGTTAAAGACCATGACAACTACTTTAGACAGCAAAAGGATACAACTGGAAGACTTGGTTTATCATCTCTCCAGAAAGCAACAGCCGTCTTTCGGATGCTAGCTTATGGTTTGCCCGCTGATGCTACTGATGAATACATCAAAATTGGCGAATCAACAACAATCTAAAGTATGAAAAGATTTTGTGGGGCTATTGTGGAAATATTCTCAGAGGAATATTTACGATCGCCAACACCTGCCGATGTTTCAAGACTTCTGAAGATTGGTGAAGAGCGAGGCTTTCCGAAATGTTGGGTAGCTTAGATTGCATGCACTGGAAGTGGAAAAATTGTTCGGCCGCTTGGGCTGGACAATATGCAGGTCGTAGTGGATAACCAACTATAATTCTTGAAGCTGTTGCGGATTATGATCTTTGGATATGGCATGCATATTTCGGGATGTCAGGCAGAAATAATGATATCAATGTCTTGGAGTCTTCACATCTTTTCTCCAATCTCGCTCAAGGTATTGCACCTCCTGCTCATTATATCATTCAAGGCAAATAATATAATATGAGATATTATTTGGCCGACGGTATATATCCAAAATGGTCTAGCATAGTGCAAACTATTCATGAGCCAGTGGGTTCAAAGAATAAATATTTTGCTACACAACAAGAAGCATGTCGAAAGAATGTGAAACATGCATTTGGAGTTCTTCAATCACGCTTTGCAATTGTGAAAGGACCAACTCGTTTTTGGAAAAAAGATGTGCTACATGACATAATGACTACATGTATAATTCTACATAACATGATAATTAAAGATGAGCGTGATCTTGATGCTCCAATTGAAGTTGGTGGAGAAGTTCCAGTTCTAGAGGTTGATATCGAAGAGCATGATAATATTCGTTTTCAAGAATTTTTGGCTCGATTAGAAGAATTAAAGATCAAGAAGCTCATTTCACTCTTCGGAACAATTTAATTGATCACATGTGGGAAAAATATACATTTCATGCTTCCTTATAAAATGTAGTGTTCTTGTGTTATTTATTTATGCTATGTGTACTAATTATATTGTATGATAATGTTTATTTAATATTAATTAGCAATTATGGTGAAATATTGTTAAAATAAAATATTTGGGTAAAATTAGTAAACTAGCAAAAGTAAAAGATGTTTTTGATAAATAATGATAAAACAGAAAAATAATATATTTGGAATATTCATTTTTGAAGAAAAAAATGAAGTAAACCATTGGAGAACATACTTCTTCATTTTTTAAGATATTCATATTTTGAAGAAAAAAATGAAGTTTACCATTGCAGATACTCTTATATATTTGTTAATGTATAAAATATAGTCTTCCCTCCATGGCACTTAAATTGGTACCAAAATCGTACTTAGGCTGCTTGTTAGAATGAAACAATCCCCTAAACTTCTTAACATCAGGAGGAGTCGGCTTTACATTTTCATCATACATTGCAAATAAATAAGACTTGGTTGACAAAATGACAATAAAACATTTCATTATCTACGTATTCTTCTTGATTCAATATGATGGATACTCTCAACAAATTAATCCACTTCTCACTTATGTTTCAACATTTTTATTGAAGTAATTCAGTTGTTGATTTGTTTTTTCAACGGCTCCAATATTAACAGACTAATAAAAATAAAGAAAATACCCTAAAATATATCTATCAGTAGATTTTCTTAAATATTTTGAATTACTGTAAAACATTATAATATGTAAATATATATATATATATATATATATATATATATACATACATATATATTGATTTTAATTTTAAAAGTGTCTCGAGATGTTCTACATTAAATTTTGTGAATACTCTATATATGGCTCATTGTTATTGTATTATAGTTTCTATATACACAAATCAAGAAATTTTGATGGCCTGAAGTAATGGAATTGACGAAGAACAGAGCGAGAAGTTAACGAAGTCACGAAGAAATGAAGATACATGACTTGATTAGAAGGAATTTGACATCTTTATATATAAAAGAAACTTTTAATCACTCCCGGTGCTGCCAACAAGGACGACAAGTCAAGAAATAGGAAGCCTCCCGCGCTGACACGTCAGTTGCTAGAACGCTCCGTACCATTCTTTCCTTCTCCGGAATCCGTTGGGCCTACGTTCTTATTATGTCTGAACATTTTGCATTATTAAGCCCATGGACTTTTTTTTTGTGCGACTCCCATAGACTATTTTATTAAAGCATGATATGATGTATTGCGAAACGGTGCGTTTATTATCCTGTCTTTTATCTCTCTACCATCTCCGCCGTAGGCGATTTAGGGTTTCCATTGAAACTGAGTATTCTTCCTCTTGATCCAGCGATCAATCGGCGCCTTATGGACTCAATATTTTCCAGCGAACTGTTCATCTTCTTCCTACTGATCAAGTATTCAATGGAAACATTGCTATTGAATTCCCTCTTTAAATCCACCTTCCACGATCTCTCTTCAATTCCACTTTAGCTCTTTAAAGGCAGTGGTGGTTCCACTATAAAAATGTTAGCATCTCTACAATCTATAAAATCCTATCAATCTATTAAAACAAAACAATCTCCTTATTTTCTGAAAAAAATGGCTAATGCTCGAGTTTTCCTTTCAGATTTGAAATTCTGTAGATGTTTTTCCACGGTGGAGGTTAGGCTATTGCGTTTCTAGGAGGCAAGGAACATCAGGCGAGGTGATGAACTGATGTCCGTGGATATGCTCCTGCTTGATTCGAATGTGACTACAAAGTATTCTCGACTTTAAAACTCACACATTTATCGACTTTTTAAAATGCAAAAGACTATGTTCATATTTCTGAGATCTTTTTTTGTTTCCTTTGTTAATTTTTTTTCACTATGTTCTTATATTGCAGCCGACACTCATGTAAGCTACCGTCAACGTCCAACAAACACTCATGTATTCCAGGTAACCCTATTATTATTATTTTTTTGGACTTAAACTCACTCATCATTCAAAGCAGTTTATTTTTTCAAATGTTCATCTTAGGTCATATATAACTAGTGAACTAACTGCTATAAAGAGGCATGTAAGCGATCCTCCACAAGACTTCTTATATAGGTTTCTACACCTTTATAATTGATAACACTACTTTATTAGACAAACACGTTGAAGATTTGGTCCGCATTTTTTTCTTTGTAGTGACGTGTCTTTCACCTTGAGTGTGTTCCACTATCAAGTTGTGTGGTTTCACAAAACTTAAAAGCTTTAGGGTGGATCCACGAGTTTTTGTTGCAACAAACTATAATCCCAAGATTGTGGGAGGTATTCTTTCATACTGTTGTGAAACCCTATTATGTTTTCGTAAAATGATGTCCACCATGATGCTTTTGCAAAGACTGAAACCCCATCTCCAGGACGATTTTTCTAAATGCCACATCAGGGACTCACTATGACAAGGAGACTGATGCATGAGAGAGTTATTTTTACAAGTAAGCTTTTAAAAATTACTGCTTGATTACATCTAGAAACGTACTGCTACATGACTTATCTCACACACTCTCACGGGACACTCATTACTACTACAGTTTCTTCACAAATGATACTGGGAACACATCAGCAGCTTCTTTGTTGAGGGGCTTTTCAAAGGTTGAGCCTATGAAAATAGCGTAGCTTAACCAGTTTATCATCACTGCTCAGCATCAGGTACAGTTTCAAACTATAATATGTTTATATGCAGCAATTTTCTTAACTTTGTTTCTGATTGCAATAATTTATACCTGCAGTCCATTAAATTTATTTGCACTGGAAAGGTGACCGTATAAGCCAGAAAAAGGATGGTGCTACATCTTGGACCCTGGAGATCACACGCGTGGGATCAGTTTCTCTCTCGGCGAAGATGTTTGGAGGTGGGAATGAGAAGGAGAATAACTCTGGCAGCAAAACTTCAACTGGTCTCATACTGAAAAAAGCTCAGGCCACAACATCTGCCAAGGTGAAGAGTATGCTGGAGCTGGTCACATTAATACCTGTTTGAAAATGCTTATGAATCATTATCCCTGTTCCCCCTATTCTCTGTTGTGTTTTCTTCAGAAGATCTTATAAATTAAGTTCAATAATCCAATGGTTATTTTACTCCTGAGTCATTCAACCACTTAGGTTCCTAGATTCCATATATTTACTCAGCAAAACATGTACTAAAAAAACGTATGGCCATAAAAATGATAATTTAAACACTGAAACAAAAATAAGACGTGTGACGTAAGGAAATAAAGATAATGTGCTGAACATTTATACTCTACTTTTTATCATCACGCTGTATTCCCTCACTGTATAGCTCACGATCTCAAATAGTTTTTTTTTTCATTCCTAACATTGTTTTGGATAATTATGCAAACGCTTTTCGATCTTAGCTCAGAGTTTTAACCGTCTCGAATAAGAAGGTAGATAATGTAAAGATAGTAGATAAATATAATTTTCCTTTTTACCTATCTTTTTTTTTTTGAGTGCGTTACCTTCTCAGACGCATTGTTATCTTTTTTTGACATGGACACTTCCCACTGGAGGGACACATTGTCCTCTTCCACCCTGTGTGGTTTTACATCAGTACCCTTCACGCTTAGTTAAGGGAAACTAGAGGATGATTGTATTTTTTTTATTTTAAAATGTTGTCTATATTGTGGGGACCAATATTTACTTTAGTTAGCTCTTTTAGATGATTGAGTTTAATTCTAAGCCACTAGATGACATCTAAAACAAAAAAAATCTACAAGATTGAAATATATATTAAAATTAAATGTTTTTGTTAAAAAATGGTTTTGTATTTCCCAACATATTTTTTGGTCATTATTACAAATTATAATGTATGAAATCTATATTAATGTATAAAATAAGTTATAACTTTTTCTCTTCTACATTTTGATATCCATAATGTATATATTTTTTGTAAATTTATAATAAATTTTGATGTCCATGTGAACGAGTTCTTGTGGACGAGGTTTTGTGGACACTATTTTGTGGATATACATATTTCTATATATCATATAGGATTGTGTGGACACCGTTTTATGGACATGCATATTTTTATAGAGCATTTCGTCGAACATATTGAATGTGTTTTTTGTGTTTTTCCATTTTGATGTTTTTGTCCATATAACCTTCAAATTATTTTCTCAATAAATTAAGTTATTTTACACACTTTGTTTCAAAACTAAAAAGTGATTACAGCAGCCAAACAATGAACAAAACCATCAAGGAACAAATATAAATTTAATCCACAAAATAAGAAGACTTTGTACATAAACAAGAAAACACACAAGCTTTTTTAAAAAAGAGGAAAAGTAAGAGTGAAGCACATACTTACTTCTCCAACGAAAGAAAAGAAATAATTAAGGTAACTATCATCCATCCACTTAAGCAAAATAATCGATCCAGTTCTCAACGTTCTCAGCGTTTTTATGTTTGCCACCACGAGATTGGTGATGATGATACAAATAATTATAGTGGTGATAAGGAGAGTAGGAGGCGGCGCATACATCATCTGGTGAGGCATCATGGTCGGTTTTGAAATCAAATGAAACGAGAAGTGAAAGAGAAATCAGTGAGTTTAAAATTCATGGATTTGGGAAAATGATTTTGAGATTCGGAATAAGAGAGAGAAAAAATCTTTTGTTTATTTAAAATAAAGAAAGTATTGAGGAGAGAAGAGACATGGATTTGAGTTAGTTAGTTTACTTAAAAAGGTAAAAAGGACAAAGCATAGAGAAAAAATGTGTCAAAAGCAAGATGTGTTCTATTGTATAATTGCAAAGACATAATATGTCTTTGGAGTGTAAATTTTTCTTTTTTTTTATCAAATCTCTTTTTCCCTATCTCTCTAGCTTCTTTCTACAAATCTATTTTTTTTTTTGTTATTTGGCAAATAACAAACAAGACTGCTAATACCTAGCTTGCTCACTTTCCATAACAAACCTTATGGTCGTCAAAACTAAAAACTGACCACCAAAACATCCATCATCAACCATTGCATGATCTTGGTACCAACCTGGAGGACACAATATTTTTAAGTAATAAGTCCCAAAAAGAATGACACACTCATTCCATTAAGTCAAACACATGAATAAACCTTAAGATTTAAACTTCCCACGTCATAAAATCAAATCCAAGTACTAATATCTGACAATCACTATGTAGCAAAATATATACAGGTCAACATAATCACTGAGCTTGCAAAGTTTTCCAGAGCAGATGTTCGTAACTTAATGGCATCGTGCCCAATTCTCGATGAGGCAGCACAAAACACACAGCCCACAGGTATACAACCATCTTAACCTCCAGCCATTTACAGTCTTTCCATTGACACACGTCCACCGTTTCCACGATCTTATATATAATATATATCATTTTCATCAACCTGCTAAATGATTCGTATGACATCAAATTCATGGAAGTCTCAAAATCTCCATCAATCAATTCCTTACGTAAAACATTTCAAAGATATAAAACTCCATCCTAACCAAACAAATAACTTTCAAATGCAAAATCTAGCACATCCAAAAACAGCCAACAAAATTCTAATATTTTACATGACAATGACAAGTTATGATGAAGATCAAACCGGATCTACCAGAAGATACGAGCAGTTGGATCACTAATTTTGTTTTTTTTTTAATAAAACAGAAGACAGTGAATGTTACCTCACTTTAAACTCAAACAGAAAATATTTATCAAAAATATCAAAATGATCTCAGAATTATATTTTTATTTGTTATTTTATAGTTATTTTAATTTAAGAATATTTTAAAATACTTTATAAAATAAAAATATATTTTCGTATAGAACAACTTTTATTGTGTACTCAACACCCGCCCGTAGGGCGGGCCAACCCTAGTAATCTATATTATAATAGTTGAGTTATTGCTCACTCTTCAGCGCGTTACGTCAGCGTTTTGTGGGTCCCACTTTTAAAAAGTGTGAAAAAGTGTTAAGCCCATGGCTCGAACCCGGGTTATTGAGATATAAATACCAACATTTATACCACTAAGCTAAATGATACTTTGTGCATTGATGACCGAACCTAATATATATTTATGAAGGCCGAAAGTCCTTGCTTCTTCGGCTTCCTCTGAGGGTCGGGCCTACAAGTGTATTATGGGTTTCATTTTTAAATGAGATTCATCACGTTATATGAAAACAAACTCAAGTTTGCAACAATTATAGTTTCCCATATTGTAAACGGTTGTCGTTTAACATGAGTTTGAGTTCTTTTCATCATTGTCTCAAACAAGTCAGAGTTACAGAGCTGCGCCGTGTGTCTGTTCGTAATCTATTTTTTCACCGTTGAACTCTTCATGTCTCCATCTTAAATCGCTTGATCATAAATGTTCATGATTTGTAGCTCCTCTGTAAACCCTATATATATGATTCTCATCTTTGATGAACCCAATCTGAATCTCCACAAAACTCATTGATTCCTCTTAGCTTTAACCATCTTCTAGAAAATGTTTCTCTTTGCCTCTCCAGTTTCTCAACCGGCGTCCCGGCGTTCGCCACTCAACCTTCGAGTCTCTCCGTCTTGGTCGTAGTAGTCAGAGCATAGCCTCTGGCTTCCTCCGCTTCTGGGATTCCCTCAACTTCAAGAAGGACATGGAGTTTGTGGGAATCACGGTTCTCTTCCTTGATGAAAAGGTAAGTTAATCTTCGATCTATCACACTTATTTAACATAATTGTTTTAATTGATTTCCTGATTCTTTGTTGAATAATATTATTTGCAGATTTCGTAATTCATGGGTTTACTCCCGTCGGACGTGCTAATCATTACATGCCATTTTTGAAAGTAGATTCCATTGTGAAAGCCGATCGTTTTGAGGTTATTAGGTGCTCAAGCATGTACAAGATAACTGATCATTCATTCCTCATTCGTTTCATCTCACTAACCATTATCGATGAAGTCATCACGGGTGCTCCTGAGATCAATCTCCAGTTAAGATTAGACTGTTCGACAATCTCCAAGTGATTGCGAACACAAACCTAGAACTCCCAGGTATATTATCATATTGTGTATGAGTTTATATTATGCTTCGATATCATAACTGATATTTAAACTCGCAGATGTGGTTGAGCAAATTCGTTCTGTCCAAGGCTCTGACCTCACCAAAGAAACAACTCGAGTCGTTATTCGTCTCCTCATTGATCTGTAAGAAACAATCAACACATAATTCCCTTTATATTACTGTCTATATTGTGTTAACATCAATAATCAAAAATATTTCCTACCCAAGATTTGTGGTCGTCTATTTACACTACAAGAAAACACAGTTTTAGCAAGAAAATTTAACGAGGAAAACTATTCCTCGTGAAATTACGATGACTTAACGATGAAATTGCGAGGAAATAAAGTTTCCTCGTAATGGCCTTGTAAAATACCGAGTAAAGCTTTTCCTCGTAGAATCGTCGTAAGTTGACGTGGTTTTTCCGAGAAAAATGTGTTTCGTCGCAAATTCGTCGTAATTTTAGCATGATTTTTACGAGGAAATAACTTACGAGGAAAGAACGAGAAATCCACCAACTTAACACGTTTTTTTTGCCACCAACCTAATTTTTCGTCGTAAATTCCTAGCAAAATTCAACTACCAGATTCGAAAATTTTCTATATATATGGAGGTTTGAACATAATTTTAAGCACACCAACAAGAAAAAAAACGTGAAAAAAATGTCGGGCTTGGGAAATATTTTCGAGTTGCGGAGGTGGATGTATATGCATAGAGATGCTAACGGGAGAGTGACGAAAGAATATCTTGCTGGGTTGGAGCGTTTTATGCATCAAGCAGATTCTACACCGCTCGCCCAAGAAAGCAGTAAAATATTCTGTCCTTGTAGGAAATGTAACAATTCAAAGTTGGGAAATCGTGAAAATGTTTGGAAGCATTTAGTAAATAGAGGTTTCACGCCAAATTATTATATCTGGTTTCAACATGGAGAAGGTTATAGTTATGATCAGAATGAAGCTAGTAGTAGTAATAGCAACTTTCAAGAAGAACCGGTTGATCATCAATTGCATAATGCACATAGTTACCATCAGGAGGATCAGCCGATGGTAGATTATGATAGGGTTCATGATATGGTAACTGATGCATTCGTAGCTCATGATGATGAAGATGAAGAACCTAACATAGATTCAAAAAAGTTTTATGAAATGTTAGATGCGGCAAATCAACCACTTTACAGTGGTTGTAGAGAAGGTCTCTCTAAATTGTCATTGGCTGCTAGAATGATGAATATTAAAACTGATCACAATCTACCTGAAAGTTGCATGAACGAATGGGCAGATTTATTTAAAGAGTATTTGCCGGAAGACAATGAGTCTGCTGATTCTTATTATGAGATTCAGAAACTGGTTTATAGTCTTGGGTTGCCTTCGGAGATGATAGATGTTTGCATCGACAACTGCATGATCTACTGGGGAGATGATGAGAAGTTGGAAGAATGTCGATTCTGCAAGAAACCACGATTCAAGCCGCAAGGAAGGGGACGTAATAGGGTACCGTACCAAAGGATGTGGTACCTACCAATTACAGATAGATTGAAAAGATTGTACCAATCGGAGCAGACTGCTGGAAAGATGAGGTGGCATGCCGAGCATACTCAGACGGATGGTGAGATGACTCATCCATCAGATGCAAGAGCCTGGAAACATTTTAACAAAGTACATCCGAATTTCGCTAGCAATAGCCGGAATGTGTACCTCGGATTATGCACAGATGGATTTAGTCCATTTGGAATGTCAGGGAGACAATATTCATTGTGGCCTGTCTTTCTTACGCCATACAACCTGCCACCGGAGATGTGCATGCAACGGGAGTTTTTATTCTTGACCATATTAATACCCGGTCCGAAGCATCCAAAAAGGTCACTTGATGTTTTCCTACAACCACTGATAAAAGAGTTGAAGGATTTGTGGTCAACAGGGGTGAGGACGTATGACTGCTCAACGAAGAAGAATTTTACGATGCGAGCTATGCTTTTGTGGACCATAAGTGACTTTCCTGCCTATGGGATGTTGTCTGGATGGACTACACATGGGAGATTAGCTTGTCCATATTGTAATGGAACGACAGATGCATTTCAACTGAAGAATGGTAGAAAGACAAGTTGGTTCGATTGTCACCGTCGATTTCTTCCAGTTGGCCATCCGTACCGAAGAAACAAGAATTTGTTTAGGCACAAAAAGGTTGTGAGAGACACTCCTCCTCCATATCTAACTGGAGAACAAATTGAAGCGCAAATCGACTACTACGGAGCTAACGAAACAGTTCGCTGGGGTGGTAATTGGCATGTCCCTCGTAATATGCCTGATTCTTACGGTGTTCAACACAACTGGCACAAGAAGAGTATATTTTGGGAGTTACCATATTGGAAGGATCTTCTTCTGCGCCACAACCTTGATGTGATGCATATAGAGAAGAATTTCTTTGAGAACATCATGAATACAATATTGAATGTCCCAGGGAAGACAAAAGACAACATAAAATCGAGGTTGGACTTGCCGGATATTTGCTCAAGAAGTGAGTTACATATAAAAAGCAATGGCCAAGTTCCCGTTCCAATTTTTAGATTGTCTTCAGAAAAAAAGTCGGTTTTGTTCAATTGGGTGGCATCAGAAGTGAAGTTCCCTGATGGGTATGTTTCAAATCTTTCAAGATGTGTTGAAAAGGGTCAAAAGTTCTACGGGATGAAGAGTCATGATTGTCATGTCTTTATGCAACGACTTCTGCCATTTGCATTTGCGGAGCTACTTCCAACAAACGTACATGAAGCACTTGCAGGTAGTTTACAATAGGACAATAATATTAAATTGGTTTAGTTTACAATAATAGTATTTGACTAACAATGTGTTTAATTGTTTTTGGAATAGGCATTGGAGCATTTTTCAGGGATTTGAGCACACGCACTCTTAAAGAAGAAGTCGTAGAACAGCTTCAGGAGAACATTCCTATCTTATTGTGCAACTTGGAGAAGATATTTCCTCCAGGCTTTTTTGACGTGATGGAGCATCTAGCTATCCACCTCCCATATGAGGCATTGCTTCGTGGACCGGTACATTACGGATGGATGTATCAGTACGAGCGAGCCATGAAATATTTGAAGGGAAAAGCAAAGA
This sequence comes from Brassica napus, assembly GCF_020379485.1. Lineage (NCBI taxonomy): Eukaryota > Viridiplantae > Streptophyta > Magnoliopsida > Brassicales > Brassicaceae > Brassica > Brassica napus. Next base: position 33,303,041 of record NC_063447.1, on the reverse strand, counting down.
ACCTCGCCAAAGTTGAAGGTTCTATAATTGCTGGAAGTTTGACAGAAGAAGTTTCTCACTTCACATCGTACTACTTTGCGTCAAAAGTACGTACCCGAAGAAGAGCTCCAAGAAGATATGATGATGGTGGCGTTGCGCCCACATATGCAGTTGTTGGTTTTCCAGAAATCTTTAGCCAGATTGGACGACTTGGTGGGAAATCAACGGTGGCCGGAGGTACAACAAATTCGAGCCCTTCATCTTAGCTTCACAAGCAGACCAAGTTAGCTTCCTTCCATACCCACGGATGAGAGAGTCGGGTATAAATTGGTTAGCCGTGATCAAAGTTACACCTCGAGGACGAATCATCGTAGGAGAAGAACCACCATTGCAAGAAGAACAAATAAATGAAGTTCATGAACCTGAACAAGAAATTGATGACATCCTTCTCATTGATCCGCATAATCACGAGTATGAAGATCTTACCGAAGATCCCACGGAGGAAGCTGTTGAAGACGAGTTTCATGTAAATGATGATGTTTCAAGTGATGACGAGAATGTCGATGAATCCGATTAATGTATTTCATATTTGTATGAGTTTGATTTATTATATATAATTAAAGATAATGGGAGTTTATTTATAAATAAGATATCGACATTAATTATAAGTAAAGGAATTGTGTTTTTATAATTTTCGGTTTGGATTAGAATGAATTGCTTGAGGTTAAAGGATAGAAGTGTTTGATATATGAAGTAGAAGATAAAGAAGATGTGGTTTGGGATTTGGGGTTTCGTTTTAGGGGTTTAGAGACAGTCGTCGTACTTTCCACGTTATCTCACGGGAATTTTACGACGATTTATAATACATTACCTCGCATATTCCACGGTAACAGTAAACGTCGTAAGAGCCTCGTTAACTTACGTGGACTAAGAGACGATTTATAATTAAAAAAGCGGACCTCGCTTATTCCACGTAAGACCAAAACGTCGTAAGAGCCTCGTTAACTTACGTGGAATGAGCGAGGTTAGCTTTTTTATTTTACTTTTCGTCGTTAATTCGTCGGTAAATATAAACTCTAAACTAAAATGAAACCCAAATCCCTAAACCCCAAATGTGCAAACCCTAAAACTCCCCATCCTACTTCATATAAACTAAAAAAAAATTAATTTTCAATTTTATATAAACTTAAAAAAAAAAGAGAAGAAAGATATTGGAAACACATATGACGAGATACGTAAGTGTAGCCCACATAAATCTACATCATTTGTATTCAAATATCTTCTTCTCTTTTTTTTTTTGTTTTTAAACCTTTCATATATGATTTGTAGCGTGTGTTTGATTTGTTGTGTGATGTGTCAAATTCAAAATTTGTAAAATTGTTTTCCAACGTATTAAACCTTTCAAATTTAAAAAAATATATATATTGAAGTTAAAGGGTTAGAAATATATGAAGTATAAGATAAGAAATATAAGAAAGATAGGGTTTGAGGTTTGGAGATAAGAAAGATAGGGTTTGAGGTTTGGGGTTTAAGATTTTAGGGGTTAGAAAAAAAAGCCTCGCTATTTGCACGTAAAATCGATGATAAAAACAAAAATCATCGCAAGAACGACGTTAAATAAAACACGGGCCTCTGTATATCCTCGTTAATTTGCTTGGGCCTTGCGACGAAACGAAAGACGGGCCCACGTAAAATCGATGATAAAACAAAAATCATCGCAAGAACGACGTTAAATAAAAGATGGGCCTCTGTATATCCTCGTTAATTTGCTTGGGCCTTGCGACAAAACGAAAGACGGGCCTCTGTCTTTCCTCGTTATTTTGCGACGAATTTTCGACGAACACTAATCCTATATATAGGCGAAACCGCAGCCCTCTTCATTTCCTCTCTAATTCCTCTCTACAGCCTCTCCATTTCCTCTCAACATGGTAACTCTCTTTCCTCTCTAAGTAGTTTAGGAAATTTAGATTAGGTGGTTAGTTTAGGGAATTTAGTTTACGAAATTAGTTTACAAAATTTAGGTTTCCTCATTTTATTAATTACGTAGTTAATACTGTTCATAATTTTTTATTTACTCTTGACTTTAATTTAGAAATTTAAATTTTGCAGACTATTCGTAGACACCAGCGTAGTGCTCACTACTCGCAGATGTTCGGTCCACCGGGTAGTCGGTTAGACCCGCCTTCACTTCCCGGTTCTTCTTCAGCTCCCGGTTCTTCGGGTCAGCAGGAGACCGTCCCCGAGACTCAATCTTCTCAGAGAGTCTCGCCTTCTTCTACGGCATCGCCATCAGTTCCTCATGTGCCTCCTCCGGTAGCTCCTCCTCCGATGCCAGCTCCTCATGTGCCTCCTCAGATGCCCGCCCATCAGGTTCATGCTGATTTGATGGTGCCAGCGAGTTGTCCTTACTCTCAGTACACTGTTGAGGACATTCTCGGTTTGCCAGGCAGAGAAGGCTTACCGATCATAGACCCCGACCGACCTGAAGGAACACTTTGGTATGTATGTTACATTTATTTTTTAAAATTCATTTGTGACTTTAATAAATATTTAAAACTTTGAATTTGTTTTTTTTTTCCAGGTTTGGGGTTGATAACTGCCTTGCAACAGAAGTAACCGAGACGATTAAAGGTTACTTCTCCATGGCACATCCCAACTGGAAATCCACTCCGATCTACATCAGAAGGACGTGGTTCAAGATTTACGCTGTAAGTTTTTACAATTTATTCCTGATTTATATTTTTTAAAATTTTATTTTTCTAAACTAATTATTAATATATTTTTTTTTGCAGCAAAAATTTAATTGGTCCATGGGGGTCACTGAGAAGGTGCGGAAAGAGTTTATAGACAAGGCGAAGAAACGTTTGTTGGACACGGTCTCCAACTGGAAGGGTGACTGGATCGTGAAGGGTTATGAGCGGGGCAAACCCACAACCATCACCACGGACGTGTGGGATGGCCTCATCCATTACTGGAGGGATCCTGATGCCATGAGAGTCGCCCAGTCTTGCTCCGCCTCCCGTAACTCGGTAGATGAGCACGGCCACAGGGCGATGCAACATAGTACGGGCCAAAAGCCACACGCCCGCGTCCGTTTGGAAATGGTACGTAATTTAAATATTTAACTTTTTGATTTTTAATATATATATATATATATATATAATAAAAACTTTCTTAACTATTTTTAGGCCAAGGAGTTGGGACGTTTACCGACTCTTATGGAACTTTTCGATCGGACCCACAAGAACAAGGCGGGCGCATTTGTAGATGAGAAGTCTGAGAAGATCTACAATGATGTGGCAGCTCGTATTGATGAGCGTGAGACCCAGCTGGCGCAGGAGTCCGCCGACGGATCACCCGTCGTCTTATCCACAATAGAAGTGGATAGAATTTACGAGGAGGTAAATTTTATATAAATTTTTTATTAATTCCATTTTACTTTAAAATTTAAATTTTAATATATATTTTATTGTTTTTTAAGGTCGCTCCCAAGAAAAAGGGACGTGTGTTGGGGATTGGTTCCGTCAACGATGTTCCGAGAGCGACTTCCTCTTATGGTCAGAGACGGGATGATGAAGTCTCTCAGCTGCGCGACGTGTTGGAGACGACACAACATCAGCTGTCGTCGACCCAAAACGAGTTGGCCTCGACAAAATCGTCGTTCACAGCTCGTATGACTGGTCTCGAGAACTTCTTGGACGTCATAGCGGCCACAAATCCGGAATGGGAGGCCATGTTCAGGACCATGAGACAACAAAACCCCATTCCAGGCGAGACATCCGTGCAAGTCAACGAAGAAGATCTCTCGAGAAGGAGCGAGGAATTCTACGACGCGGCAATGCAGCATTAGTTTTTTTTTTGTTATTGTATTTTAAAATTCAAAACTTATTTATATATTATATAATTTCATTTTAATTCGGCCAAAAAAAATTTTCTATTTGATTTAATTTCAATTAAAACTTTATTAATAAATTAAATAAATATAATTTTTATTCATAAATTCAGTAAATAGAAAACAAAGTAATTGCGTCGCTAATTCCCGAAGTATTAACGAGGAAAATTAACGACGAAATATCGAGGAACAATTAACGAGGATTTTACGTGGATTTAGTTACGATTCTATTACGACGAATTGTTTTCGTGTTCCTTACGTTTTTATTACGACGAATTTATTTAGAGGTTTTTGCGGGTCTTTTACGACGAATCATTTACGAGTTTCTTACGAGGAAGCACAACGACCGCGTTACGTGGAAACCCCACGTGGTCTTTACGACGAAAACTTAATTCTTCTTTACGAGGAAAATATAACCTCGCTAATTAACGAGGAAATGGCGACGAATCTTCTCTTACGACAATCATATAACGACGAAACGCCTTTCATCGCCATTTCCTCGTAAGCCTTCTTTTCCGAGGAAATAACGACGATTTTGGCCGTCGTTAAATTTGTGTTTTCTTGTAGTGTTATCTCTCTTACTTATCAATTTAATTTTACACAAATCTTTATTTTACAGCTTTAAAAGAAACCACAATAACCCAAACAATAAAAACACCAAAAACTAGAATCCAAAAAAAAGACGAATCATTAATGATCACCTCTCTTTTTGTCTAATCTTACAAATAAACTTCAAAACAAATATACCAAACCAATCAACTCAACTAAAACTCAACGACACATACATTGAGCCAGCTAAAAAAATACAAACTACACGGCCAACTATTTAACAATTTACAAGCTTACTTTCGCAGATGCTTACGAAGAAGACGAAGACGACAACCAAGATCAGTGAAATTACCTAAACAAAAAAGCAGAGTAAGTTACAAACTCTGATAAATACAACTAACAATAATTTTTGTTTACATATTACCCATCAAATAAAAGAAAAACAAACAAAGTCACACCAGGAGATACAAGAGACAATCCCAACAGACACAAATGCGGCAACAACATCTCTACCTGCTCACTCCTCTTGTCTTATAAAAATAGCTTACATGCTCAATGTCAACAAGCCAATGCTATTGTCTTCTTATGAGAAATACAAATATTCGTTTAAAACCCATTAATGCCCAAATACTAATTATCACTCATTTTATAGTTATTTCTACAACTCTTCATGTATTTGTTTTAAAGGTCCGGTAAAAGCAATAAGTTTAAAAGTAAAAAAACATATAACCAACATAATAAGAATAAAAAAAATTATTACTTATTACACACAACTTACAAAACTAAATTGGAGAAAAAATATCCAGAAACAAAAGATACTCTCAACAACCTTAATATAATTTATGTAATCTCAACAATACAAGTAACAAATTAAAAAGACAGAACAAACAATAAGTCTCAGTGACACAGCAAGCAACACCACGAACTATATCAATCACATTACTAACACAGTTTAGTCCTTCATGAATGGAGAACAATGCATACACAGTTCATCATCACAACTCTGACCCTATAACAATAAAAAACTTGAAAAACAATAATCAACCCAAAATACAAAATTCAAATACAAAATTCACGGCTACACTAACGTTAAAAATATTGATATGAAACAAGAATTATGTCCACAGCGCGGAGGGCAATGCCCCTAGTAGTAATTAAGACATTAGTCAAAAATCTTTTAGTGTTATCATAACCAGAATTGAGATTATGAGTTCATAAATATTTAAAGGTTAGTCTTCATTTTTTTTTTGACAATTTGAAAACTATACAATCTATGTATAATAGTTTTTAAATTTTGGAAGGCAACGCGGATGTTTCTTTAGACTGTGACTATAACCGGTTCTGGTATATTACACACACAAAAAACATTCATATATGATATATAGCAAGTTCTAGGGTATAACATGAACTTATACCCAAATGAGCATTATGGAGATATACTGAATAAGCAATAAGGAGAAATACGTGTTGGTATATTAACTAGTACTATAGTGGTTAATACAATGATACTGAATACGGTATCTAACACATAAGAGACTGCGAGAGAGACATTTATTTCTTCATGTCCTCTTGCAGCAACTTGCAAGACAAGCAACGACTAACGTGTGAAATTGATTAGGGTTTAGTGTTGTTGAAATCAAGTGGGGGAATAGAGACGACTAGTTCCAGAAGATAATTGGGTTACTTAAAATTTTGGAAAATATTCTACGATAGCACTAAAAAAGTTTTTATCACAAATATAGACTCAAAGAATCAAAATGACCAAAATGTTTTGTTAAAAAGGTAAATATACATTTATACCCCTACGGTTAACTAATCCAAACCTTAGGGTTTAGAGTTAAGAGGTGAGATTTGAGATTGAAGTTTAAAATTTTATAAAATAGAAAATAAATATTAAAAATTTGAAAATAAAAATTTTAAAAATAGTTTCAAAAAGTATTTTCGAATCACAAAAAGAAAATTTGAAAGAAAAAAAAATCGAAAAAAAAAATTTATAAAAAAGTTCGAATTTGAAAACATATAATCTAAAACTATAAAAAAAAAATTATTCTTTTTTTATTTTTTTATATATCTAGGATATTAGTGTCCTTTTATCTATTAAATGAAATATTTTGATCATTATAATCTATTTTTGTGACTAAAACTTGAAAATGGTCTATTTACGAAAATTGCCCTAAAATTTTTATGGCATCTTTTTGTGGGTACTGTCTCGTGGTCGCCACGGCAGCGCAGCAATTTATGATGATGCACCGAAAAAAGATCGAAAAGACTTTTGCTGTCGGTGAGTCTTGAGCCGTACGTTCTGGTTTCAGTTGAACATTAAGATGTGAGGAAAAGTCTGATTAACTTTTTGCACTTTTTTTTTCTTGGTGTGCAATTTTTTTTTCTCTATTTTTGAAAGCTCTCTTATTTTGTTGTTATTTTTGTAAAACGAGGCTTTCAAAAATTATGGAAAAGCTCTCGTATTCGGATGATTAAACTAAGATTCACTAATGTTTCTACATTTAGAAATCTAGATTATTAGTTCTAATAAAAAAATATTTTTTCTGTTTCATTTTAATTGTCGCTATAAAATAAATTTCTTGTTACAAAATAAATATCGTTTTAAAATTTTAATGCAAACTTTATTAACAATATTCTCCGGTTTATTTTTCTGTTTGTTAAAATTTAGTTCGGTATATAACTAATGATGTTTTTATTTGGAAAATATATTTTTGAATTACAAATCTAAAACGAAAAATAAACGGAGGAAGTGATGTAATAACAATTATAAAGATTAATAGAAAAATGCTTACTTGAAATATTCAGCATAATGTAAATATAATCGTCAATCATATATCTTTTGTAAAATGGTTTAAAGTTATGCAAATAGAACCGTGAAGTTTTACAAACAAATAGAATGGTCGGTAATGTAAGAAAAAGTCGTGTATGCTTGAAACAAAATAAGCCCAAACTAATTCGAGCCCACTAAACCGAAATCGAAAGTCTAAACCATCTAAACCGATAAACAAACAATCCAAAAAGAGTATTTGAACGCATTAATCACATGCGCGTGATTCCTCGCCACATCTTGACTGTCCGATGTTTCGAAAACAAAACGAACGGTCACGAATTTCCGATCATCGCCATCTTCCTCGTTTCAATAATCAAACCAATCCCTTTGGTGGTGATTGACCACGCTCCGTTCCCTCAAAATCGATTCTTTCTCTTACCCTTTTGACTTTTCACTATCAATTCTTCAATCTTAGATCTCTAAGATGTCAGCGAAAATCTCTCAACTTGCTTGTTTCTCCTCCACCACCAATCGCCAATTCCACTTCAAAACCCGATCGTTCCCATGCCCTAGGTTCCGTCCTGAGGTAAAGATTCTCGATTATCGATGATGCCCATTATTGTATTTGTTATAATTTCCTGATTACTGTCAAAAAGTTTCGACCTTGATTGATTTTTAAGAATCATATCAAGTTCTTTGCCTGTCGCTATGTGCTTAGAACGCTTTGTTTGGGAACTCATAGTATCACTAATGGCTAGTTAGCTTAAAAAGATGCAGTCTTTTGTAGTTAGAAGCGTTGATGGGAGTAGCTCAGAACCACCAGCTTCTTTGAGTTATACAGCTGAGGTTTCAAAACCTTTCGTTGAGAAAAAATCGAAACCGCTGTGGATGAATCTGCTACTAGTAAAGAGATTGTTACAGAGCCAGTAGAGGAACATGTTGTCACACAGACAAAGAGAGCAGCAAAGATCCATGACTTCTGTTTTGGGATTCCTTATGGTATTTTGTCACTCTCAAAACTCAATTTGAAATAGCATTGCTAAACTTCCCATTGTAGTATCATATGTTGAAACTTTTTTTTCAGGTGGCCTTGTTATGTATGGAGGGCTGCTTGGATTTGCGTTCTCACGAAATCCTTCAAGTTTAAGTACTGGGGTCTTGTATGGTGGTGGCCTTCTAGCTCTTAGTACATTGAGCATGAAGATTTGGAGACAGGGAAAATCTAGTTTCCCATATATATTAGATCAAGCAGGTAATTTTCGTTTACTTTCTACAGGAACAATTGATAACTGTTTAGTAGTCAGTAGTCACTACTTTCAGCTGAATGAAGATCTTTATGTGCACATGAATGTTTATCTAAATGTTTCTGCTCATCTATGAAAGCTTTTGTGCTTACTCATTCTTCAAAACCCTAAAAATGCAGTGCTTTCAGCTGTTGTCTTCTGGAAGAACTTCACAGCTTATTCTATGGTATTTCATTATCTTTGTGACTATGCTGATTGTTTAGCTCTTTGCTTGCTTGCTTGTCTTCAACTTCTTAACGTTCTACTTATGCAGACCAAGAAGCTGTTTTCTGCTGGACTTTTCTCTGTGGTTAGGTGAGAATCCCTTTTTGTGAGCTACATGTACTCATCTTTAATGGATTCTTTTAACCTTGTGTTTATGTCTGTTTCATTGCAGTGCTGCCATGTTGTGTTTCTATTCGTATGTGGTGCTCTCTGGAGGAAACCCACCTCCAAAGAAACTGAAACCATCTGCTAGTCCTTCATACTGAAGAAACTTCCATAAGTTATAGATTTAAATTGAAAATGGAGATCTCTTTTTTAACGACTCTGATGTGTTGGATTAACGTGTAACTAGGATAACATCTGCTCTTCGCGGAGATTGAATTTATATGAAAATTATTTAATAAATATCGTATGGAAAAATAAAATTTATATTTTTCATCGAATTAATATTTTTGGCCTTCAACAATTTTTTTTTTTAAAAAAAAATTGTTAATTACATAATTTGTTTACTGGTGAGCTGATCTCATTTTAAAAAATATTTTAAGTCAAAAAATTATTTATCGCATAAGAACCTAACGTTTATGCCGAAAAATTTCAGGCCTACTATTTGTTTATAATGAAACTATGCAAATTCAGTTTTATATCATGTTTTAGCAATCTAAAAGTTAATTATGGTCACGAAAATTTTACGTTCATTTGTCAATCTTATCTATCTTTAATATTTTTCACATTTTTGTGTCGTTTTTTTTTCATTTTGGTTATTGCTCGATATAAATATTGATTTTTGAGTTTATTCTCATTTCTTTATTTTTGTTTTGGCCTGAGATTTAGAAAATGTTTAGGATTTGAAATTATTAAAGAGATACATACTTAGGTTAAAATTACATATTTGGCCTTGTGCAGAATAAATACTTTATATTTATTACATATTTTATGTTTTTCTACATATTATGAAATAATAAAATAATAATTATATATTAAATAACTAAGAAATCAATTACTATTATGCAATAAATTAGTGTGCGCATATAAACCAAATGAGCACTCTTGTTTACTCGCAATCATTTTAGAGTAAATAAAACAAAACAATTAATCTTATCTATCGTATATGATATATAATTAAATTTAAATAATATTAACATAGTTATATAGTATACTTTTAATATGAATATTTATTAAATAAAGTTTCTACTCACATAATTTTATAATTATTTGCATATTTGTGTAACAAAATTTAACACCAACGATTTTTTTTTTAATGTGGAATGTTTAGTGGTTTCAATAATTTATAATCATTTAAAAAAAATGAAGATTTCAAAATTAAAATATTAACTTTTCAATATATGTTCAACGCAGATATCAAAATATAAGTATGTATTTTCATATGATGTATAGTTTAATTTAAATGATATGATATATATATATATATTAACATAAACATTATTATAATAAAATTATTTATTCATATGATTTTATAATCATTGCATCTTATTATAGAAAAAAATTAAACCTTGATCACAAAAGTATATGTGAGAGTTTTAACAGTTTTAGTAATTTATAGTCGTTTTGAAAAATTTAAAATACAACATATACAAAAAAAATCTAAAATTTTATTATATGGTTAATGTAATTGTGTAATTTATTTTAATAATTAATAATTAAACAAAAATAATAGAAAATATACAGATTGTTAGCAAATCTTTATTATTTAAAATTATTAATTGTCATATATATCTTATTTAAAATCATTAATTGTCATATATATCTTAATCACATTAGTTAATTCCGTAGGTTTTATTTAATGAAATAATATATAATAATTTCAATTTGATAAATGAATGGTCCATAATGAACATACTATATAATATAACATTCCCTAATAAATTAATTTTGGACTAACAAATTTCTCAATTGATTCTCAAGCCGCCACGTAAGAAAAATTAGCTTTCTAATTACGTGACAACTCAGCGGAATTTTTTTTAATTAGTACAAAGTACTAGTTATAATTTTTTTAATATTTCTCTATTAACGTACAGAGGATTTTATAATTCTGAGAGGTGACACTTGGGACATGTTCTTTCCGGCGTATACTGGTGACATAATCTATGTTGTCGCACGTAGAAGCGGTAATTTATGTAGGCTTGATCACAATTCCAAAGCCTTCAAACCCTTTGATTAGAAACAATCTTCAGGAGCTTAAACAAGTTTGGTTATCGTATTTCAACGTTTATTAATCCAACATTAAATTTAACTTTTGCAAAGTTTGTAGACATGTTTCCGAAGTAAGGCAAATTCAAAGCAGAACACAACTGATTCCAGAGTGACAACAAAGCAAGGATTATCAAAGACAAACGGGCAAAATTAGGTGTGACTACCGAGCTGCTTGCCCCTGTGAGTATTCTAAGAGCTGAGTCACTAACTTGTAAGTCCTTCCTGATAAGGCTTTGGTGTGATTAACCAACTGCTCATGCCTGCATTACGTTGGAAAGAGAGTTAGATTGTGGAATCTCCAAACATATTAAGTCTAACGAAAAACATTGTATTTTCCTTACACGTTGGGCTGAGTAGGCTCCATAATTACGGTTCCTGACTCGGAATCAATCTTGGCATCAAGCTTTGAGGTACGGATAAGGTTCACAATCCATCTCTCTGCCTCCTCATACTTCAGATCCAGTTTCTCAGCAAGCACCCTGACAAGGCCATAAGATTCTCAATATGTTGAGAGGTGGAAATGAATACAATTAAACGAACATGATGACTCACCCCATGTCAATTCTCTGATGAATTCTGCAATAGGTTTCAAAGATAAACAGGCGGGCATTTTCAAGAAACTCATCTTTCAGCGGTACAGTTGAAAAGTTTCCATCATCAACTCGCTTTCCAAGGAATGGATCATTCACAATCACCTATACACAGTAGTAAAACATGTCAGACTGTTCATTATATTATACTACACCACATGTGAATGGCTTTACCTCTTCACACTCTTTCATCTTCTTTTGAGCTCCATCAAAGTCATAATTGACAAACACACATGCCAGGAACTCCACAATGGGATCCTTGTAGGAGTAGTGTTCTTGTTGAATGACCTTAATGAATTCTTTAAGTTGAGGCCTTCTCCTTTTGTTGACAATGAAAGCAGTTGCCAAGTAACGCAGCAAGTGTGGAGCACTAGTTTGTATGGCATTCATATACCTAATAATATATATAATATTAGTATGCAATACTGCATAAACTAAAAGCACAATTCTAACAGAATGGCCCGGACATAAAGAATGAAAACACTCTCACTTATTATACATCAAGACTAACTTTGACTCAAAATATTGTTTCAGACACAAACACCACCACTGCATCCACTCAGTATTAAAACAAAAAAATTGTTAAAATAAAAAATAACGTTAGATAACTTTCAAAAAACAAAAAATACTAATGCAACTTCAAATACATGGAATTTTGTTGGATGCTGAGTTAACACTTGAGTTATCAATTTTTCTAAAGGAATAATTCAAAATTGTAACTCAAATATAACACATTATAACTTAAACATTAACTAAAAATAAATAAAAATATGGTAACATTATTGAATTATATTCCTAAAAATACGTGATGAACTCATGCACATAAAAGCAATCTTCCATGTCAAATTCAGCTAAAAACTAACTTAGATGGACAAGAATAACAAGGGAGAAGCATAAATAGGTTTCAAATGATATACATGGAGAAAGGAATTTCTATAAAACTGTATAAAGGAATAGCGATAGGGAAGCCGATGAGAGAAAGGTTTAAACTTACTTGTCCTGGATAAAAAGATCAATGATTTGAGTCCTTCCGTTATCATGGTTAAAGAAGATGTAAAGACCCCAATGCATCAACCAAATCCTGTTCTGCACCTGGTTTAACGGCGATGCAAAACTCTGAAACAAAAAAAAAATGCTAATTAGTATCTCAAAGGCTACAAAAGCTAGAAGAAACTCGGAAAAGCAGACCTTAGAGTCGATAATTTCTTTAACACGGTTGAGCTCTTCAAGTGCAATGTCCCAGTTCTGCATCAAAATCTCAGAAGCGAGCTTTCCCCACAAGGCGCTAAGACTTCTCTCGAGGTTAGAGCAAAGGGTTCTGTACTGGTAGAGGTAATCAGCAGCACCAGAGTAGTTCCCACACTCAAACTGAAACTTGGCGTACTGATACAACGCCTCTATCTGGTCTGGACCAATCTGATCAAAACATTACACATCAAAACTGAGTCTTTATGCAAATTAAACAACACAAAAGATGTCAACAAGAAATCACAACTCTATCTGGTCTGGACCAATCTGATAAGAACATTACACATAAAAATCAAGTCTTTCAATACGAAATGCAAACCAGACAAGAAAGACAACATCAGACAAAACCACCAATCTGATAAAACATTAAACATAAAAATCGAGTCTTTCGATACAAAATGCAAACCAAACAAGACAAAATAAGACAAAATTGTACCAATCTGATCAAACATACACATAAAAATCGAGTCTTTCATACGAAATGCAAACCAAACAAGACAACATCAGACAAAACCACAACTCTATCTGGTCCGGACCAATCTGATCAAACATTACACATAAAAACTCAAGTTTTTGGATAAAATATGCAAACCAAACACGACAAAAACACAACCTGGTAACGTTCCTTGAGCATCTGGAGATTGTACTGCTTATCAGCCCTCAGTTCCTGAACAGCATTAGGGTTCAAAAGGAAAGTCACGAGCGGTGCAGCCGCCTCCTCCAGAGACTTAAGCCTCGCCACAACCTCAGCTCTCCTCTCCACCATATCTATCAAACACCACAAGACTCATCAACCAACCAAACAGGCCGTAAAAAACGCAAACTTTTCACAGACATTATTATTACCTTGGGGAGCGTCTTCGGTGTGGTAGAGACTCTTGTGGATGTCCATGGCGTAATCGACCATGTTGGTCTTGTTCAAAAGCTCGATCTTGAACTTGAGGATCTGCTCATCGGGGTATAGCTGACGCTCTTGGAGGAACTCCAGTATGGGGAACACCAGGTGACGGTCTAGGTTGGGAGCTACTCGAGGGGTTAGGTCATAGTTCTCTTTGGTTTCCTCCATTTTTCGCAAAATCTCTCAAAATCTCAGACGAGCTCTGAAGACGGCAGAGAGATGGTGTTTGATTTAGGGTTATCTTGAATAAGACTTTTCAGTATTTATACATTTGCCCCTATATCTTTTACATATTCTGTTTTGGTTCTATTCGGTTTGGTTTATCTCGGTTTCAGATTTTTTGGAAGAATATGTTTGTTGTTCAAAAAAAAAAAAGCAGTTGGCTGTTTGTAGAGAGTAATTTCGGGTTCGATTCATTTATATTATCTAAGAACATTTTAAAATTGAGTAAAAACTGAAAAAATTAGAATAATTAGTGAAAAAGAATAGTTAAATTATATATTAATATTTTACTATTACATAATTATTTTATATGTTTATTAGAATATTTATTTGTTTGAGATTATTTTGTGTTTAATATGAATTCTTTTTTAATTTCTTAAATATTTGGGTTCTTATGGTATTTATTTCGATTTGGGTTTTTTTCCAGTAAAATTTTCAATCAAAAATATTGTATAAAAAATATTATGTTAAGTTTGGTTTGGTTTGGTTTGATTCGGTTTATTGGCTTGGTTTGGTTCAGATTTTTGGATTAGTTCTTTTTTATTATTCCCCACCCCTACCGAAAAGCTATCACCCTCGAGGGATCTCTATCGACTATCATCTCCGTCATTACCCGAGCGCCCGTTATCGGAAGGGTTTTGCATAAAATAGAAAAGGTGATTAAATGATTTTTGCGGGGGAGGGGCGCACGGTAAGAAGCTTTAATCGAATGGCGCAAGTTAGTAGCCTCGTCTTCTTCCTCTACCGGCTGAGTCCACTAACTTGCGCATATCTTCTTTTACCTCTATCCCTCTTCTCTATCGTTAATGGGATCAGGGTTCTCCCTCAAGACGAACTCTTTTTTTTTTTAATTCCTTCCCGTGACTATTAGCAACTCTTAAGATATTTTGACGCCGTATCGTTCTATTCATTCTCTCATGGATCCTTCAAGAAGGCAATCCAGTGACTCGCGTTACGCAAACCTCTTCAATCTCGAGGTCTGTCTCAAAAATCAAAGCTTTATGATTTGTTCACTGATGAATGTAGTTTTGGTGATCGCAATTCTCTAGCTTTCTCTTGTTGTGGCTAAAAAGTTTCAAATTTTGCAGCCGTTGAGGAACTTCAGGATTCCTAGACACGAAGATGAGATTGAGAATTATTGTAGTGGCCATGATGAAACTAGAAGCAATCAAGGTACATACTTTATTCGTTTTGTGTGTTTTAAGTTTGCTACCAAGTGTGACACTTTGGCATTTATATTTACCTATTTGATTGGTAGCTAACTACGGCAACGGCGTTAAACCGGGGATAAACTCTAGCACTAAGAAGAGAAAGTGGTGGGTAGAAGCTGGTGAGGATGATGATGATGCAGAGGAAGATGATCACCATTCACTTATATAAACTGTGATTCTCTTGCTTTTCAATCTTAGAGTAAGCTCTCATTTTGCTGTTACTGTGTTCACAGGTGAGATATAAGGTGGCTAGATCATACAAATTGCCAAGGAGTGCACCGATTCGCACCAGGAAGATGTCCATAGACATGTTGCTATTCTGGAAGCGGTTTGACAAGCAGATGGTACATTTTTTTTATTCTTCTTAGACTCTGTAGTACGCTTACAGGCTGCTAACTAGATATGATTACACATTCTGCTGCCAATTATATTTTATCATAGACTCTGTAGTAGACTTAAACAGTACTCACAGCTGTATAAAATTGTCTATAGAAATGGTTAAAGTTACAATGGAAGTAGTTGATAAGCAAATGTTATGTCATTCTTCTGCTGGAGTTCGTTTAAACGGTACACTTGGATTAATTTGACTACGTTGATAGGCAGAAGAGAGGAAAAAACAGGAAAAGGAAGCTGCAGAGGCATTAAAACGCGAACAGGAGCTTCGAGAGGCACAAAGGCAGCAACAGAGGCTCAATTTTCTTATTAAACAGACTGAACTTTACAGTCACTTCATGCAAAACAAAACCGATTCAAAGCCTTCAGAATCCTTGTCGATAGCAGATGAAAATCTGGTTGACAAAGAGCTCCGAGAACCTGCAGCAGCAGAACCTTCTGAGGTGGAGGATCCGGAAGAGGCTAAAATGAAGGCAGATGCCCTGAAAGCTGCCCAAGAGGCAGTGTCTAAGCAGAAAAAATAACAGATGCATTTGACACTGAATCTATGAAGTTACGGCAAACTTCTGACATAGAAGGACCACCTAATGATGTCTCAGTCTCTGGCTCTGGCAATATAGACTTGCATAACCCGTGAGTTCGTGTTATTGCCTCGTTTTATCTTCAGATTTCAGGATACAAAGCCAATTAATTCTCTCTACTTGCAGATCTACAATGCCTGCTACATCAACAGTTCAGACTCCAGAGTTGTTTAAAGGAACTCTAAAAGAATACCAAATGAAAGGCCTTCAGTGGCTAGTCAATTGTTATGAGCAGGTTCCCTCAAATTTTATGTACATTTGTACTTTGTACTTTTGTACACTATATACTAACATTATTAAATGTTCCAGGGTTTGAATGGCATTCTTGCTGATGAAATGGGCTTGGGTAAGACTATTCAAGCAATGGCGTTCTTGGCACATTTGGCTGAGGTAAATCAAATTGCTGGTCCTTTTTTTATCTGTTGTGGTGTGGCTATGGTAAAACTCATTCTTGCTCTTGCACAGGAGAAAAACATTTGGGGTCCATTTCTGGTTGTTGCCCCTGCTTCTGTTCTTAACAATTGGTCTGATGAGATTAGTCGTTTCTGTCCTGACTTGAAAACTCTTCCATATTGGGGAGGATTACAAGAACGGACAATCTTAAGAAAGAATATCAATCCCAAGCGTATGTACAGAAGGTAACGGCTGTGTGATATTTTTAGGGTTTTCACATGATTTGCCTGCGACTCTGCTTCGCAATCAATAAATCTTCTTTGCTCTTTTCTAAAAGCTTCTCTGTTGACTCCTCTCTTTCTCAGGGATGCTGGTTTTCATATTTTAATTACCAGCTATCAGCTATTAGTAACCGATGAAAAGTATTTTCGCCGGGTGAAATGGCAATATATGGTGCTAGATGAGGCCCAGGCAATCAAAAATTCCACCAGGTTCTTACTTCTCCCTTGAGTCGGTTGAATCAGGGTGTTGCTTGGGTTCCCAGTGCATGGGAATGCTACTTTTGTGTTGAAATGCTAAATTCTCATTCAAGTTTCATTTTTTTGTTCTTTGACAGTATAAGATGGAAGACCCTTCTTAGTTTCAACTGTCGGAACCGATTGCTTCTGACTGGTACTCCAATTCAGAATAACATGGCAGAATTATGGGCCCTGCTGCATTTCATCATGCCGATGTTGTTTGACAGTCATGAACAATTTAACGAGTGGTTCTCAAGATGGTATGTACTATTTGTCTGGGCGTGATGTTCGTGTAAAAGTTTGTAGTGAACAGTCTTGTTTCTGATACATAATCCATATTGATTAACAGAATCGAGAATCATGCTGAACATGGAGGCACTTTGAACGAGCACCAGCTTAACAGACTGGTGAGATTTTAGTTTCTGTTTGCAGCCTTACCATAGCAATACCTCAAGTTCTTTTCCTGTCTGTCTGCTTCTTTCTTAGTTTGCTAGGATCCTTGTATAGGTTCTTCCACTATCACTATGGTTCCGCTATCATTTTCGATAAATGAAATTGATGTGTATGCGTATGCCATGAACACAGAGCTTCTGGATTCTTGTTTTCTGTTCCTGAGCCAACTTGATTGTTAATTTTAGTTAGTGATTCTTGGTTCTCCATGCATTCTCAAGTTTGTAAACTGGATGCATCTTTTTACCTTTTTAGCTATCTAGTCACTCACATTTTGTTTCTTTTCCCAAACAGCATGCAATATTAAAGCCATTCATGCTCCGACGTCTCAAAAAGGATGTGGTTTCTGAGCTAACCACATAGACAGAAGTTACTATACACTGCAAGCTCAGTTCTCGACAGCAAGCTTTTTATCAGGCTATTAAGAACAAGATTTCTCTGGCTGAGTTGTTTGACGGCAACCGTGGGCATTTCAATGAAAAGAAATTATTGAACTTGATGAATATTGCCATTCAACTCAGGAAGGCAAGCTCTCTTGTCAAGCCAGCTTTTACTTCCCTGCTTTCTTTTAACGTTTTGTCCTGCTTTCTCATACATGTTCAAGTCTGTGGCTTATGGTGATATATTTGTGTCTCCCATGTCAGGTCTGTAACCATCCAGAGTTGTTCGAAAGGAATGAAGGGAGCTCATATCTCTACTTTGGAGTGATGTCCAATTCTCTTTTGCCGCCTCCCTTTGGTGAGCTAGAGGATGTACATTATTCCAGTGGTCAAAATCCCATAACATATAAGGTGAAATTCTTGACATACAATATCTTGTAGTCTCTAACTGGATCCTGACTTTGGTTTCGCTCTTATTCTCTTTCAGATACCTACACTCCTGTAGAAAGAAATGCTCCAAAGCTCTGAAACATTTTGTTCTTCTATCAGGCGGGGCTTATCAAGAGAATCCTTGCTGAAGCATTTTAATATTTATTCACCTGAGTATATTCTTAGGTCAATATTCTTATCTGATAGTAGCGTAGATCAAGCAGATAGTGGAAGTGGAGCATTTGGCTTTTCACGCTTGATGGATTTATCACCATCAGAAGTTGGATATCTTGCTTTGTGTTCCGTCATGGAAAGGCTATTGTTCTCTATTCTGAAATGGGAGCGGCAATTCTTGGATGAAATATCAGACTCTGTATGGAGTTCGTCGATGATGATCTTAGTGGAGGTAACATCACAAGAGGTAAAACCAGAGTTGTCACAAGAATGCTGCTGATGCCATCAAAACTTGAAACGAGTTTGGTGAAAGGGAGACTAGGCACAGTGCCTACATATCATCACTCATTTGAGTCTCTAGTGGTCTCTCATCATGAGAGGTTACTTTCAAATATCAAACTCCCACATTCTGCATATACTTTTATCCCCAAAACTCCTACATTCTGAATATATATTTCCTTAGGAAAAAACTGAAAACTATACATTTTTCAGATAGATGTTTAATATAGTTTTTCATCTCTTATATTGTATATTTACTTATTATTTAGTTTTTGTTATGTAGTAGGACATCTCTCTCAAGTTTTTTTTAAAGTTTTTGTTACAAAAATAACATTGAATAAGTAAAATGACCAAAATAGCCACTTTTTATTTTGAAAATTTTAATTTTAATTTTTTTTTTTAATTTGAAATCCTATCCTCAAAACCCTACCCTTAACTCTAAATCCTAAATCTATATTAGTTAACCCTACGGTATAAAAGTATTTTTACTCTTTAATAAAACTTCTTTTGGTCATTTTTCTTATTAAGGCTATTTTGTGACAAAAATTTAAACTGACCATCTTAAGGAATTTCTCTATATTGTATATTTATTTATTCTAATTTTCTTGCTTTTATATCAAATGGTAAAATTACAATAGATATTTAATGTAATATTTCTATGTCTTATATTATAATTTGCTTATTATTTATTTAACTATACATTTTCCATTTAACTATACATTTTTGAGATAGATGTATAATTTTTTTTATATTGTATATTTACTTACTATTTATTTTTTATTATTTTGTATATTTACTTTTTCTAAATTTCTTGCTTTTATATCAATGATAATATTATGATATATATTTAATGTAATATTTTTATTTTTTATATACTATATTTACTAATTATTTATTTTTTCTTATGTTTTTACTTATTATAATATGTAACATTTATATCTCTTATATTGCATATTTACTTACTATTTATTTCTTCATATATTGTATATATATATACTTATAAAAGTATTTGTAAATAATAAAAATGTAAAAAAAATACATTTTCAGATAGATGTTTGATGTTAGTTTTTATTTCTTATATTGTATATTTACTTATTATTTATTTTTTCTTATATTGTATATTTACTTTTTTTTATTCTAATGTTATGATAGATGCTTAATGTAATATTTTTATTTCTTATACTTAATTATTGTTGTCAAAATAAATATACTTAATTATTATTTATTTTACTATAAATTTTTTCAGAATGATTTTTAATTTAGTTTTTTCAGTTATAATATTGTATATTTACTTATTGTGTATTTTTCCTTAGATTGTATATTTATTAATTCTAATATTACGATAGATGTTTAATATAATATTTCTATTTGTTAAATTGTATATTTACTTATTATTTAATTTAGTTTTTTAATATTTAATTTAGTTTTTTAATTTCTTAATTGTATTTTGCCTATTGTTTATTTTTTTTTATTGTATATTTATTTATTTTAATTTTTTTTCCTTTTATACCAAATAATAGTATTATGATAGAGGTTTAATGTGATATTTATATTTCTTATATTGTACGATACTTTTACATATATTGTATGCTTGTTTTACTTATATTGTATATTTACTTATAAAATATTTGGAAATAATAGAAATGTAAAATTATACATTTTTCAGATACATGTTTAATGTAATGTTTCTATTTCTTATATTGTATATTTACTTATCTAATTGTTTTTCTTTTATATCAAATTGTAATATTACGATAGATGTTTAAAGCAATATTTATATTTCTTATATTATATATTTACTTATTATTTATTTTATAATATATTTTTCAGATAGATGTTTAATGTATTTTTTGTATTTCTTATATTGTATATTTACTTATTATTTTTTTATGTTTATATTTACTTATTGTAATATTATAATAAATGTTTAGTGTAATATTTTTATATTGTATATTCATTTATTATTTATTTAACAATACATTTTCATATATATGTTTAATTTATTTTTTCCATTTTATATATTGTATATTTACTTATTCTAATTTTCTTGATTTTATATCAAATGATAATATTATGATATATGTTTAATGTAATATTTCTATTTATTATATTGTATATTTACTTATTATTATTTTTTTTCCTTATATTGTATATTTAATTATTATTGTTTAATGTAATGTTTCTATTTCTTATATAGTTTATTTACTTATTATTTATTTTCTATTTTTTAAATAATAATGCCTCGTCTCTTGGGAGAAGTTTTTTTCGCTGATGTGAACCCTATATGATGCCTCAAAATGTCTCTTTTATTAGTATATATTTCTACTATGTATATTTACTTATTGTGTATTTTTTCTTATATTGTATATTGACTTATTTTAATATTATGATCGATGTTTAATATAATATTTCTATTTTTTAAAATTGTATATTTACTTATTATTTATTTTTCTAAACATTTTTTCACACAAATTTTTAATTTAGTTTTAAATTTCTTAATTGTATTTTACCTATTGTTTATTTTTTGTTATATCGTATATTTACTTATTTTAATTTTCTTGCTTTTATATCAAATGATAATATTATGATAGAGGTTTGAAGTAATATTTATATTTCTTATGTTGTATGCTTGTTTGACTTATATTTTATATTTACTTATAAAATATCTGGAAATAATAAAAGTGTAAAACTATACATTTTTTAGATAGATGTTTAATGTAGTTTTTCCATTTCTTATATTGTATAGTTATTTATTTTATTGTATATTTACTTATCTAACTGTTTTGCTTTTATATCAAATTGTAATATTACGATAGATGTTTGATGTAATATTTCTATTACTTATATTGTATATTTACTTATCTAACTTTTTATTGTAATATACTTTTCAGATAGATGTTTACTGTATTTTTTTGTATTTTTTATATTGTATATTTACTTATTCTTTATTTTTCTTATGTTTTGTATTTACTTATTGTAATATTATATTAATGTTTAATGTAATATTTTTATATTGTATATTTACTTATTATTTATTTAACTATACATTTTTCAGATATATGTTTAATTTAGTTTTTTCCATTTTTTATATTGTATATTTAATTACTGTGTATCTTTTCTTATTTTGTATATTTGTTTATTCTAAATTTCTTACTTTTATATCACTGATAATATCACGATATATATCTAATGTAATATTTTTATTTCTTATATAATATATTTACTTATTATTTATTTTTTCTTATATTTTATATTCTTTATTCTAATATTACGATAAATATTTAATATAATATTTCTATTTCTTATATTGTGTATTTAGTTATTATTTATTCTACTATACATTTTTCATATATATGTTTAATTTAGTTTTTTTATTTCTTAATTGTATATTTACTTATAATTTATTTTTCTTATATTTTATATTTACTTATTAGTTTAGTTTTCTTATTTCTTAATTGTATATTTACTTATAATTTATTTTCCTTATATTTTATATTTACTTATTAGTTTAATGCAATGTTTCTGTTTATTTATTTACATATTATTTATTTTTCCTTATATTACAAATTTACTTATTATTTATTTTCTAATTTTTAAATAATAATGCCACGTGTCATCTTTCGGAAGATTTTTTTTCGCTGATGTGGACGCTATACGGAGCCTCAAAAGGTTCTTTTTATTAGTATAGATTACTAAAAAGCATGTGCTAATATATGCGGTGATTGGCAGAGAAAAGCTGCTGCTTCAACTCCGAAACCTAGAGTCCCTACCAAAGCAAAGGAGGAAGTGAACGATGAAGGAGATGCTTCTCTTCAGCCTCAGAGAACAAAAAGGGTAAAGAGACAAACAAAGAGCGTAAACGAGAGCCTTGAACCCGTCTTCTCTGCATCAGTTACTGCAACAAATGGAGAGTTCAATCCAAGTAGCTCTAAGCCAGATGCTAACTAATCCGAAGATGGTTTAAGCTTATTAGATAGATGTTAACTTCAGGCAGGTTTTTAGTAAATGGTTCCTTGTTT
The DNA here is from genome assembly GCF_020379485.1 of Brassica napus. Lineage (NCBI taxonomy): Eukaryota > Viridiplantae > Streptophyta > Magnoliopsida > Brassicales > Brassicaceae > Brassica > Brassica napus. The sequence continues at coordinate 33,280,344 of NC_063447.1, read as the reverse complement.
TTAAGCCTAAGATTTTAATATTCAAGTTTTTTTGCTCTTTGACGTACATTGGTCATGGTACCATATATTTATAAATATTATCGTCTATTTAACAATTAACGCTAAGCATCAATCACCCTCTTACTCAGTGGATTAACGGATACTATGATAGAATCAGTTTGAACCTGACATACTAAAACGAACACAATCATCAACGGTGTGTTGGCTTCTAACATAAGATAGCTATTCCCATAGAAAGTCCAATGCCAGACTCTCATGCAACGCAGGAGCATCATTTGTTCCATCATATCATATGCCAGACTCTCATGCAACGCAGGAGCATCATTTGTTCCATCATATCATATGGATTTTGGTTGCTTGAAGCAGAAACTGCTTCGGACAACTGATATGTGTTTAGCAAAATGAATTGCCAGATTCATGATAATATAGCAATATTTGTAGACAACAATAGTCACAACAAACGATTCTATTAATGAACTTTTGGTCAAACCACTGGACCTTTGGGGCTTCCACGTTCTCTTATCTTTTAGACGGACAAAATGATTAATTGTTTTCTTCTCAGTTTCATTTTAATTTTATTTCATTTTACTTGGTAGGAAGTTTTGTGTTAGCTTTTATTATGTTTTACAACAGAGTTTAGTTAACGTGATCATTATGCTAAAATATACATAAACTATCTCATATTTTGTAAGCATTGCTGAATCTGGAATTAATTAACAGTCGCGACCGTGACCGATGTGTGTAAATCAAATTACACTCGAGCTACCTTCTCATATCAGATCTCCAGATCTGGTGTGTATTGCAAGAAACCCAGCAACCTGCAATGATTCGGTTAAATCCGGTTCAGGGTCTGGGTTAAATCCGGACCAGGGTTTGGGTTAAACCCAGCAATTAAACTTGCAAAAATATAGTTCATTAAACCGAATCGAGCAATAATGAATTGCATAACGCCGATTCGGTTAAATCCGGTTGGGTTTCGGTCCGTCTTTATAAATCATTATTGCTTGATTCGGTTTAACATAAAACACAAAAAACCACACGAGAAAGCACATCCTTCGTCTTCGCTTGGAAGCCTTTCAGCTGCACACCAACTGTTCGACGAATTGCGGCAGAGAGTTTGTAAAACAGAAGTGCTTATGGAGGAAGAAAACTGGGAAGCGTCCTCTTCAAGCGAGACCGAAGAACCTGGTTTCGCAGCCGATGACGACGAAGAGTTTCACTCAGGACCCAAGTTACAATTCAGGTGGGATCTAACTTCATCAACTAGTTTCTGTATGCTAAGCTAATCATCAACTCATTGTTTTTTTTATTGTAGAGTTGGATCTTCAAAGGCTCGTTGGGTTACAGAGTTAGGAATGGCTGAAGTTGAGGTTAAAAGAGGGAAGCTTTGGACAACAACTGGAATCATTCGTAGCGGAAAGACATATTGTTTCATAGAAGAGGCTTTGTATGTTTGGCAAACAAAGTTCTGTTTTGTTTTTTTAACTCAATTCATCTGATGAAGTCTCTTCCTTTGGCAGGTATTTGAGTGAGATAGGAGAGTTGCAGATCCTGGGTAATGAAGATGTGGTGATCCCATTGAAGGGCTTGTATGAGATGGTTACAGAGGAGAAAAGTGGATGCTGTTGGGAAAGCTATGAGGTTTATAGATACTTGAAGGGTCTAGGTTACATCTTAGGCAGGCATGGAGTTCCTTGGACGTCAAAGGGTGCTGCCATTATGACACCTAGTGGTGAAGGCGAGGATTCTGTCACTAAACTCTTGGGAGATATGCAACTCTGTGATGCAAGAGAGGTGTTTGACGTGTATTTGCCAAACAGCCGGTTCAAGAAGTCTTCTCCTGGTGAACCGAGCTTTGTGGCTTGTTTATCAGGGTAAGCGTTTTCGTTAGCTCCAACTATGAAAGCAATTTTTCTTCATTTAAACATCTTACTCAGTCCTCTTTCTTACAGGGACTCTCCACCAAGCAAAGAAGATGTTAGAGTCCTGCAAAGCCGCATAGCTGCACCGTTAAGGTTCTGTCATATCGCTCAGGGTCGTGTTAGTTTCTTTTCGTTCAGTTCCATAAACCTCCCTATCTTACCATAAAATGTAACAAAAAACAAAAAACAAAAAGCGAATGTTCTTGTATTCTCTTGAATAGACAAAGTCACTGAGAGTTTACATACACTTTGGAGTAATCTTGGTGATGCGTATTCATGAGGTAATATGTACTACAAGTACAACTTTCTATTTTTTTCTACAAGGGCATTTAGTAAGAATCTTCCTTTGGTGAGATAAGCTTGTATCCTCGTAGATGGAGATACACTAGGGACTGTGAAGCTTTTTCAGGTCATTTGCGTTGGCAAACCACGTTGGTATTATCTTTGGCAGATGTGGATACAAATCCTTGTATGTTCCTTTTATCGTATTTACTACATGAACTCCAGTGGCTTCTTTAATATCTGCAACTCATCAAGTGCAACATAAGTTAGGTAAAGAAAAGAGGTGAAAACAGACTGTTATTTTAGATGGAAATTGAAATTGCAACCTTTGAGCAGCTTCTTCTCATAAGAAAGTTGAGCAATGATATAGACGACTGCAGCTGCGATTGATGATGGAGGCCTGCTTCTGCAATATGTAGAAATAGGGTTCTTACATCTACTCAGTTCCAGAAACTGCCTAAATAGTGAAGGTACCTGTTAACATGGTCAGTACACCTTTCTGCAGCTTCTTCAGCAGCTTTAATGGCTTGTCTATTCATTTGAAGGTCAATGGAATACCGCTTCTGCAGATGAACATAATAATATCAGTAAATGAGAAGCTATTATATATTAACCAAGAGGTTAAGAAGGCACAGAAACTCACTGCAAACTCAGCAGCTCGGATGTGTATCAACTGAGGAGGGAGGCCAAGTTTGTCAACTACGGATCTGACTGCACTGGTAATCTTAGACTGTTTTGCTCCATCGGCAACAGAAGATATGTCTATATATAAAGAAAAAAAATAGGTTTTGAAGGAAGGATTCAACATCAAGAAACAGGAACAAGAATTTTTCAAAACTGAGTACCTTTGATACTCAACGCCATGCCATTTTGTCTACAGGCTATGTAGATAGAAGCAGCAGAACGTTGAGTATGTTTATTTGTCCCTTTATTTGTTCTGAGATCTCAGTAGCCTGATTCTACAGATCAAGAAAACACACACTAGTTCATTCAAGCTTTCTATATACTAACAATCAAGAAACACACACACCAATTCATGCTTTTGTATACTAACTATCAAGAAACACACACACTAGTTTAAGCTTTCTGTATACTAACTATCAAGAGCACACACCAGTTATATACTAACTATCAAGAACACACACACTAGTTCAAGATTACTGCATACTAACTATCAAGAACACACACACACACTAGTTCAAGCTTCTTATACTAACAATCAAGAAACAAACACACCAATTCAAGCATTTTGTATATTAACTATCAAGAACACATACCAAGGTTTATAGAAGAACCCTAAAAAAAAAACTTACCTTGACTGTCGCACGAAGACTCAACCTGTACAACAAATGGATGAGTCAATAGTTAAACTATAAATAGAAAGAAACCCTGAAAGAACATTTTAAGTTCCTTAAATAGAAAGAAAGAAAGAAAGAAAAGAAAACGCTACCTATCGGACATAGAAGCGATGACGGTGGCATCATCGGAGGAAGCGTTACTCTGTTGCGTGGTGCTCACGTCAAGGTCGAAGCCAAGTTTCTGCAAGTTGTCATCAGAAGACGAAGAAGGATTCTTCGCCACGTGATTGTACACGAACCCGTCGCTAGTTTGATAGCGACTGCAACAGTCATCGAAGCCCCACATCTTGAAAACCCTAGAAGTTAGCTATCAATGGAGTCAGGTGAGACTTTGAAGAAGAGGAGAGAAGTGGAGGGAGTTAACAGAATAAACGGTTTGCTTTTGCTTCCCCTTTTTTTGTAGACGAAATGGAGAAGGGGTGAGAATTCACTGTGTGATGGTGCACCTTAAAGGTAACTAGCTATGGTGGCGAATCTAGAAGTTGTTTTGATCTGGGCCATACATATAAAATGAACAACATCAACAGGGGCATTTGATAAAAAATATTAAAAATACTCTGAAATTTTAAAATCCATGGTGGGCAATTGCCCTATCCTTTGTCCATGTACCTCCGCCACTGGTGTGGGACCGGTCTACGTTTTGGTGGATAGTTCATAATCTTCTCCGTCTATTAGATGACGGAACTACGTGCCGTTTCGTGGCTACGTAACCAAAACTAGTGTCGTTTACCTGAATAAACTCTCACCGTCTCACGTGAGTCCGTGACAATATTTTTTGGGCCTAAGAAGTATGTACTAGGCCTTTAAAGTCTAAGTGTTGTTCTTTATACCCAAATATATTATCAGCCATGATTGCTCCTTTCATCTTTTTTTACCCTTTTTAAACCGTGTACGAATTAAATCATCAAAATTCGCATTACAAGTAGAGTTTGGATATACAACAATACTTTTGTTTCTATTTACAAAACATCTTACTCAACATACTCAATCATATTATATTTTACAGGGACTCTCCCCACCTAGCAAAGAATACATTAAAGCCCTGCAAAGCCGCATAGCTGCATTGGCGGAGCTAAAAAACGTGTAAGGGGTCAATTCATAATTAACATATATTATAGGGGTCAATTACCTAAAATTTACACTATTTTTCCAGTTTTCTAAAAAAATTACTATGTAAAAATTTTGTTCATAAATTCATATGGTTCAACTGACCCAGATGCTATAACATGGCTCCGCCCAGTACCGCCCCTGAGGAGAAGCATTAGAAGCTTGGGCTTCCGGCCCTAGTTTAGTTAAGTATTAAATCGGCCGCAAAAATAAGAAAGTTTCTAGTAGGCTAGTGGTTAGTTTAGCTGTTTTGTGTGAGCAAGGTAATGTGACTTCGAACTTTCTCGAAGTTTACTTTGATAAGTAATAAATTTTCTTCCAGAAAAAAAAGTCACATCTTCTTACATATCTACTCAGTACCTGTTAACATGGTCAGTACAACGTTCCACAGCTTCTTCAGCAGCTTTAACGGCTTGGCTATCCATTTGAAGGTTAGTGGAATACCGCTTCTGCAGACGAATATAATATCAGCAAATGAGAAGCTATTATATATTAACCAAGAGGTTAAGAAGGCACAGAAACTCACTGCAAACTCAGCAGCTCTGATGTGCATCAACTGAGGAGGGAGGCCAAGTTTTTTAACTACAGATCTGACTGCATTGGTAATCTTGGACTCTTCTGCTCCATCGGCAACATAAGATATTTCTACATTTAAAAAAAAAAAAGGTTTTGAAGGAAAAGCTGATTCAACATATCAAGCAACAGTAACAAGAATCTTTACAGGTACCTTTGATACTCAACGTCATGCCATTTTGTCTACAGGCTATGTAGATAGAAGCAGCAAAACGAATGTTGGGTATGTTTATTTGTCCCTTTATTTGTTCTGAGATATCAGTATCCTGATTCTACAGATCAAGAAAACACACAACAATTCAAGCTTTTTTTTGTATACTAAGTTACTAACTATCAAGAACACACACTAAGTTTACAGACGAACCAAAATAAACTTACCTTGACTGTCGCAAGAAGATTCAACCTGTAAAAAACTGGATAAGACGATAGTTAACTTCTTTAGATAGAAAGAAAGAATGAAGACAAAACAAAACGCTACCTATCGGACATAGAAGCGATGATGGTGGCATCATCGGAAGAAGCGTTACTCTGTTGCGTGGTGGCCACGGCAAGGTGATCGAAGCCAAGGTTCTTCAAATTGTCGTCATCAGAAGAAGAAGCATTGTTCTTCTCGGTGGTTAAAGTTGCACAAACATAAAGATTATAAGAACTAGCACTTCTTATTAGATTTAGAAACTCTCTCAAAACTAAACATTTAAATGTGTTTCTTTTTATGTTACATCTCTTCATGAGACTTCTTTATATAGGACGAAGCTACATATTTTCCTAATAATAATATGGAAACATTCCTAAGCTCGATATGTTTTCTTTTTTCCTTAACCCATCAAACTTCACTTTAATGAGTTAACTTGCTCCTCAAGTTAATTGGAATTATCCAACATTCTCCCCCTTATTTCCAACTTGAATCTTAGGTATGTTGATCTTCTGAACTCCGATGAACTTGTGCATTGCTTCGAACTTGATCCTTGCCAATGGTTTAATGAGTATGTATGCCTTCTGCTCCACTCCAGGTATGTGCTTCACTTCGATCAAGTCGAACTCCACATATTCTCGAATGAAATGGTACTTCGAGAGTATGTGTTTGCTTCTACCGTGAAACACCGGGTTCTTGGTGAGGGCTATCGCTGACTTGTTGTCAATCTTCAACACGACCTTCTTGTCTTCTTTGTTCATGATCTCGACCATCAACTCCTTTAACCATATTGCTTGTTTTGCAGCTTCCATAGCTGCCATGAACTCTGCCTCACATGAAGAGAGTGCCACTGTGGGTTGCTTGCACGATGTCCACGTGATCGGCGATGTTCCTAGGTAGAACATAAACCCTGTAGTGCTTCTTCCATCATCAACGTCTATGTTATGGCTGCTGTCACTGTAACCTGTAATCTCCATTGTTCCATCCCGTTTGAAGAAGAGACCATACTTTGTAGTGCCCTTTATGTATAGTAGTAGATGCTTCACTGTTTCTCCATGACTCTCTCTTGGACTCTGCATATATCTTCTTAATACACCAACCGAAAATGCCAAGTCCGGTCATGTATGAAGAAGATACCTTAAGCATCCTATGATACTTCGATACGATGTTGCATCAATCTCAGGCTCCTCCTCTACTTTTTATACTTTCAAACTTGTGTGCATCGGAACGTGAGTATAGTTACATGACTCCATCTTCGTCTTGACAAGTATACCTTGAGCGTATCCTCCTTGCTTGATGTGAATGCCATCAGCTCCTTGCGTTACTTCTATACCAAGATAGTATGTAAGCTTCCCTAGGTCTGACATCTCAAATCTTCTGGACATATCATCTTTGAATTGCTTGATAACGTTGAGCGAAGTTCCTGTTACAAACAAGTCATCAATCTATATAGCTATGATTAGAAGCTCCCCCTTCTGTTTCTTTTGATATACCGCAGGTTCCTTGGTGCACTTCGTGAACTGCAGGTTCCTTGGTGCACTTCGTGAACTGCATCTCCTTGAGAACACAGTCGAGTTTGATGTTCCAAGCTCTCGGAGCTTGACGCAAACCGTATAGTGCTTTGCTAAGTTTGTACACATGATCCTCCTTTCCTTTCTCCACAAAGCCTTCTGGTTGAGTCACGTATACATCATCATTTAAGTCTCCGTTCAGGAACGCAGTTTTCACATCTAAGTGATGGATCGCCCATCCATTAGTTGTTGCTAACGCCAAGAGTAGTTGTATGGTTTCTATCCGAGCAACTGGTGCAAACACTTCGTCGAAGTCTATGCCTTGTTGTTACACGTAGCCGTTTGCAACTAGCCTTGTGTTGTATTTGATCACCGTTCCATCTGCATTCCTCTTGATCTTATAGATCCACTTCAAACCTATCGGTTTCACACCTGTCGACTTCTTGACGAGCTTCCAGGTCTTGTTTTTGATGATAGATTCGATCTATGCCTTCATTGCATCGATCCAAGCTTGTATCACTGCAGCTTCGATGTAACTTTCTGGTTCACCATCGATGGTAAGCAAGAGTCTGCCACCTTCAACTTCAGCGAGTAGAATGTAATCATCGAACCGCCTTGGTTTTCTGATGTTACGGCCATATCTTGATGTTACATGCTGGTCTTGGTTTGCGTCGTTGTTCTCTGCTACTTACTCTCATTCACCTGCATCTACAGCTTCTGTAAGGCCCCGACCCAGCTGCCTAAGCCGCGGTCGATACCTCACGTCGCTCGGTCTATACACTGACTGAACCTCTCAAAATTTCACGCTTTATTATAATGTCGCCCATAAGGCGAGGCTAACTTAGACCCTAGCTTAAGACTACCTTAGTCATTCCTAGCTTAGATCATTTCAACTCATACGCAGCGGATATTCTCTACTTAACCATTGGTCTACAACCAATATAATACTTGTCTGGTCGAATCAACTCAGCTAATGGTTAGTATACTCAACTACCAGCTAGCTCCAAGGTTGATCCTGAACCCAAATCAATTCATACAAATCTGAGGTTCTATTCCCCTAACCATTATATCTAGGTCTATGCAACATTGCTAGATCTTACCTTTTCCATATCCATGGAGCTTGTTAGCTCATTGCCCCAGCTGACTTAGCTGTTTAGCTAGCCCATCCACCTAGCTGAGCTGAACCACTTCACTTGAGGTTCCATCTACTCTCTTCCAGCTGGTAGAGCTGCGAGGTAGGTTCGACCAGCTCACCGTCTACTCGTACAGCTCTCTTATACCTGCATATACTCTTCCCTTTAGTACTTAGTCATTCAGCCAACCATCTCCACAGACAAAGTACCTTTGGGAAGTCTTCAGCTACATTTCTGGCCACTTCCAAAAGTGCTCCAAAAATTAATTAAAATTCATGAAAACTCATGATAAATCTCAACTAAGAGATTGCCATAATCGGAATCCAGTGAATCGACCCAGATCATATGGATCCCGATCATGATCAGTCCGGCCAAGGCCATGGACATCATCCCTGAACCTGCCAAGGCCATGGTTCAGTGCTATCAAGTCTCAGGCATATGCTCCCCTGGAGCCAAGTCCTCTCATGGACTAATAATGCCCATCAGATCCTAAGTCAATCAACCAACCACCCCACATGACTCAGAACTGATGAGTCTTCACACTTACCTAACCGGCCATGGAACCATGTCCCAATGAACCCGATCAATCTTGCTCTTACAACCGGTGCATCCTTTGATCAATCAGATCAGATACCTTGATCCATCACCTATGGATCAGGTCGTCCATCATTGCCCAAGATCAGATCACACACGGCCTTCCTTAAATAAATACACCAGCTTAATACTTGTGGTCCATGCCAACAAGTACTAGCCTTACTCATCTCATTTGCTTACTGTTGGTTCCAAACGAATTGAACCTTCCACATGGTTCCTCTAATACTAGGACCCCCATGTGTCTCCTCAATGAGCCGGATCAATGATTTACATCATGATCAGTCCCAACATCAATCCATGATCCATCATTGATAACTATCCAATGAATATCATCTAACCACCATCCCACATGGATGAGTTAGATCAACTAAGATCCACCCCTTTCCTCAAGGTCCTAGATCCTTAGTTTACATCACAATATATGGTATTCAATGGGCGTGCCATACTTGGCCTTAACCACACCACAAGAGACAGAAACATGAACAAGGAAGTAATCATAAAGTATTACCTTATACATGATCCTTCTAGATCTTGTGCTTTCCCTTATCATGGACGACCATGCTCCTCCAGAGCACGCCTCCATAATTGTCTTATCACATACCTCCAGTATTGATAAGATCTATTCAAGGGTCGCACCAACTTCCCATCCATGGAACTTCCATGAAACCAGTTTCTACACTGCATCCGCATTCAAGGCTGTTCATGCCATTGAGAGTGGAGTCCGGCCTTTTCCCTTCTCTCCTGACCATTTGCGTGTGTTCCTAGGACACATAGGAAGCCTAGGACGTGATCATCCATGATCAATCACCATCAAGGGGTCGTTCTCAACTGCCCTTGTGATTGCCCACAAAACTGCCTCTTTGCTGCCTTCACACCACTCTTGATCTTGGATGGAGCAATCCGACTCTCTCTCTCTCTCTCTTTTTGTCTGGTTTTCTTTGTGTTTTAGGGTGTAGGAAGAAGTCCTGGCGTGCCTGCAAAGGCACGGACTTGCCTGCCTTTTATAGAAGAAGGGGCAGTTACCTTTCCAAAGGTTGCACCCTTTTGGTATCATTTTTGGTCATGGATTCAATCAATGGTCCAGATCACACCCACTCGCCTATGGCAGTTACCAGACGTCCTGGAACTATCAAACCACTCCTGTACATTTCCAAAACCAGCCTACACGGATTGCCCATGCTCCTGGCTCAATCCCAAGAGCCCACCAGCCCATCGTCACACACGAGTCGCCCACATGGCCCGGCCATTGTCTCGACCCGGCCCAACTGCCCAAGACTTGAACACTCAGTTCAGCTGAGTTGAGATGATCCCCAGCTGTCCCAGCTGACTGAACTAATAGTCCAGCTGATAGAGCTGACCTACACTTCAGTGAGCTACACCGAGCTGCACTACACTTCACCTAGCTGGTCGAGATTGCTTACCGCATCGCCCAGCTGCCATGCACTGCGTCTAGCTTGCTTCCTTTTCCTTCTCCAATCATTCTAAGTCCCTTAGTCTATTTCCAGACCTAAACTTAGTTTTCCCATGATCCATTCTGATCATTCACTTCATCGAGCTTCACCCGGACCTTGTCCAGCTATCGGCTCGCTTGTCAAGCTCCTTTGAGCTTGCCTCTGCCTTATTTTGGTTAAGTTCCAGCTATCTGATTCCCTTAACCACGTTTTGGACCATGAAACGCTTGTCTTTAGGTCGTATGACCTGGCTGGTGCATCTCCTCGCATCATGGTCCATCCAGACGATCCTATCTAGGATCGGGGATGCTACAAGTCACCCCACTTGTGATGGATTCGTCCTTGAATCCAGTGGTGCTGACGTCCTATCTCAAGACCAAAGGTTCCAACCGAACTCTTTGCATCCAGAACTTGGAGCATGCTCGATTGGTTCTTCTTAACCAATTCACTGCATCTCCCTCTATGCTCCTTCTCATTGGTCACGTCTTGATCATCATATATACAAGTCTCCCCCAGTTGATAGAGATTTAACCCAAAATCTTATCAACTGGTCCTTCAAGCACCCATGCAAGGACATGACTTGTGTCACTGACCCAACTCTCCAGGTTGCGGTCCTTGTAGACACCAAGCCCATATCTTTTTTTTTTAGAATGTCGTCTACTCTAGACTTCATTTTTTTCGGATCTTAGTCCACGACTAGATCAAATTCAGTCCCTAGGAACATACTGCGTACTCAAGTCTTAGTAGATTCAACCAATCTCCAAGCCACTCGATGCACCAACCAAGTCCTAGCGAACATGTTCCAATCTTTAGGCTGCTCACTCTACCATAAGTCCTAACAGATTGTCCTTTCCTTAAGTCCTTCCCGGACACTAAGGTTTATGATTCCAGCCACCAATTACTGGATCATTCCTTAACTGGCCACAGCCTCTCCCAGTTTGGCCATATTGCGATCTTAGTTCATACTAGACTAAACCGCCTCATCTTAACTCTGTCCATTACTGGAATTAGTCATAATTCGATCCTGGTCCTTTCACGGACTCTATCATATTCCGGTCCTGGTCCACTCAGGGACTCAACCGTTTCAACCCGACCATAGGCCCATCTCTGAGTAGGTCGTCATGTGATCCTTGTCCCTTATTGGACTTGATCATTCTTATTCCAACTCTAGGTCAATCTCCGACTTGGTTGTGCTCCGATCCTCATCCCTCACTGGACTTGATCGACTTCAGCTCGGCCATCTCAGCAGGAGCAATATGATAGGGACTTTTGGACATTGGGGCCGTCCCTGGTTCCAGTTCTGCTATGAACGGGTCAGCCCTATCAGGGGGAATGCCCTGTAGCGCCCGAAACACGTCCTCGAACTCACTGACCAGCGGAATCCCGTCCGGGTTACCACCCCCATGACCTCCCCAGTGGTAATGGTAGCCAAGTAGGCCTCTCAACCATTTGCAAGCATCCGTTCCGCACGGACTGCTGAACCCACAGAGGTCGAACAAAATACCTTGGAACCTGATCGGGGGTCCACACCCACTCTCAAACTGCACCCAACTCCAGTGACAGTCTAAGGTGGCCCGATTCTTTCCAAGCCAGTCCATGCCTAATATCACCTCGTGATTCTCAAGGCAGACAACAATCAGATCCGCAGGCATTACCCTGGCTGTGATCAATACCGGGATATCTCTAACCAACCTTAGTGAATCCATCACCTGCCCAACGGCCGCATTCACTATGACAAGACAATCCCATGTTCCCATCTAGAACAAACCCTTTTCGATCATTCCTGGACTCACAAAACTATGTGTAGCTCCAGTATCTAAAGGTACGTGTGTTTCCACACCACTGATCATTACCTAGATGAGTAGGATCTCGGTTTGATCACACATTTGGAAAACATCCCATACCATTCTCCAAAGCATCACACTTCTGTGAACGTCCCATACCATTCAAAAGTGTTTATAGTATACCTCAATCCTCATCATACTAAGATACTTAATATCGTGTTTCCAATTCCTCTTGGAATTGGTCCATTCATTCACTCAATCTTAAGGGATCCTACCTTGACTTATACTGAGTCCAAGCTGATCCATTTGATCCCAAGCCCACTCATGTACTAGCCATGTAGCGTCTCCCTAAGACAAACATGAACATCGCGTATGCTCACTTGTTTTGAACGGCCACCAAGGGATAACACGAACCTCCAGGAGAGTGCTGCAGGTTTCTTTCAACCTAAGCCACTCTCTGGTCCATGTTACTTCCTTTGTCCAGGTCGTCCACACAAAGATCTTACATTGCATCCATCGTCCAATCCGTCTATTACTTCCAAATAACTAGATAACTAACCTTTCTGTTTTCAGGGTCTTGCCCTTGGAGAGTGCATCTTGGCTAAGCCGGCTCATCTTGGAACTTCCCCGTTCACAAGCATGAAACCCAATTTTACCACAACTCTCACTTGGCTCACCACAGCTAAGGTTCCAAGTCATCTCAGTTTTCCGAAATAATTTCGGTTTGTAACATAATAGCTTTGAGCAGTGAGTTGAGCTGAAGTTGTGAACCAACCAGCTCCTCCACTCATCTACCTCATTAAGATCCATACTACCTGAGAAATGCTTAGTTCTCATTTGAGCTATGTGCTCCAGCAACACTCAGGTAGTCCACCTTCCGAGCTGCCCTAGCTGGTGGATCGATCTCGACCACCCCCGCTACTGGCACAACTCGACTATTAGCTGCCAGAGCAGCTATCTCGTCTACCGGTTAGTCTTCCCATCGTTTACAATAATGTTCAGATCAGACCGGTTCCCAACATGAAAGGATTCAGTTTCCCCTTTCCAGCTCTTGTTCCAGCTGCAGCTCAGCTCATCCTACTCATATCCTCAGTAGGGTCGAGCTGGACGATAGGCAATCCAACTCCATTGTTAACCTTCTCCAGCTGAGTCGGCAACAAAACTGGCGGATTAACCCCATCAGCATCCACTTGTCCGGATGTGTGGGTGAACAACCACAACCAAAACATCCTAGAATCAAGCATGCTCTGATACCAACTTGTAAGGCCCCGACCCGGCTGCCTAAGCCGCGGTCGATACCTCACATCGCTCGGTCCATACACTGACCGAACCTCTCAAAATTTCGCGCTTTATTATAATGTCGCCCATAAGGCGAGGCTAACTTAGACCTTAGCCTAAGACTACCTTAGTCATTCCTAGCTTAGATTATTTCAACTCATACGCAGCGGATATTCTCTACTTAACCATTGGTCTACAACCAATATAATACTTGTCTGGTCGAATCACCTCAGCTAATGGTTAGTATACTCAACTACCAGCTAGCTCCAAGGTTGATCCTTAACCCAAATCAAATCATACAAATCTGAGGTTCCATTCCCCTAACCATTATATCTAGATCTATGCAACATTGCTAGATCTTACCTTTTCCACATCCACGGAGCTTGTTAGCTCATTGCCCCAGCTGACTTAGCTGTTTAGCTAGCTCATTCAGCTTGCTGAGCTTAACCACTTCACTTGAGGTTTCATCTACTCTCTTCCAGCTGGTAGAGCTGTGAGGTAGGTTCGACCAGCTCACCATCTACTCGTACAGATCTCTTATATCTACATATACTCTTCCCTTTGGTACTTAGTCATTCAGCCAACCATCCCTACAGACAAAGTACCTTTGGGAAGTCTTCAGCTACATTTCTAGCCACTTCCAAAAGTGCTCCAAAAATTAATTAAAATTCATGAAAACTCATGATAAATCTCAACTAAGAGATTGCCATAATCGGAATCCAATGAATCGACCCAGATCATATGGATCCCGATCATGATCAGTCTGGCCAAGGCCATGGACATCATCCCTGAACCGGCCAAGGCCATGGTTCAGTGCTATCAAGTCTTAAGCGTATGCTTCCCTGGAGCCAAGTCCTCTCATGGACTAATAATGCCCATCAGTTCCTAAGTCAATCAACCAACCACCCCACATGACTCAGAGCTGATGAGTCTTCACACTTACCTAACCGGCCATGGAACCATGTCCCAATGAACCCGATCAATCTTGCTCTTACAACCGGTGCATCCTTTGATCAATCAGATCAGACATGACACCTTGATCCATCACCTATGGATCAGGTCATCCATCCTTGTCCAAGATCAGATCACACACGGCCTTCCTTGAATAAATACACCAGCTCAATACTTGTGGTCCATGCCAACAAGTACTAGCCTTACTCATCTCCTTTGCTTACTGTTGGTTCCAAACGAATTGGACCTTGCACTCCACATGGTTCCTCTAATACTAGGACCCCCATGTGTCTCCTCAATGAGCCGGATCAATGATTTACATCATGATCAGTCCCAACATCAATCCATGATCCATCATGGATAACTATCCAATGAATATCATCTAACCACCATCCCACATGGATGAGTTAGATCAACTAAGATCCGCCCCTTTTCTCAAGGTCCTGGATCCTTAATTTACATCACAATATATGGTCTTCAAGGGGCGTGCCATACTTGGCCTTAACCACACCACAAGAGACAGAAACATGAACAAGGAAGTAATCATAAAGTATTACCTTATACATGATCCTTCTAGATCTTGTGCCTTCCCTTATCATGTACGACCATGCTCCTCCAGAGCACGCCTCCATCATTGTCTTCTCACATACCTCCAGTATTGATAAGATCTATTCAAGGGTCGCACCAACTTCCCATCCATGGAACTTCCATGAAATCTGTTTCTACACTGCATCTGCCTTCAAGGCTGTTCATGCCATTGAGAGTGGAGTCCGGCCTTCTCCCTTCCCTCTTGACCATATGTGTGTGTTCCCAAGACACAGAGGAAACCTAGGACGTGATCATCCATGATCAATCACCATCAAAGGGTCGTTCTCAACTCCCCTTGTGATTTCCCACAAAACTGCCTCTTTGCTGCTTTCACAGCACTCTTGATCTTGGATGGAGCAATAGACTCAGAAGAAGGGGCAGTTACCTTTCCAAAGGTTGCACCCTTTCGGTATCATTTTTGGCCATTGATTCAATCAATGGTCCAGATCACACCCACTCGCCTATGGCAGTTACCAGACGTCCTGGAACTGTCAAACCACTCCTGGACATGTCAAACCACTCCTGGACATGTCCAAAACCAGCCTACACGGATTGCCCATGATCCTGGCTCAATCCCAAGAGCCCACCAGCCCATCGTCACACACGAGTCGCCCACATGGCCCGGCCACTGTCCGGACCCGGCCCAACTGCCCAAGACTTGAACACTCAGTTCAGCTGAGTTGAGCTGATCCCCAGCTGTCCCAGCTGACTGAGCTAGTAGTCCAGCTGCTGGAGTTGACCTACACTTCAGTGAGCTACACCGAGCAGCACTACACTTCACCTAGCTTGTCGAGCTTGCTTACCGCATCACCCAGCTGTCATGCACTGTGTCTAGCTTGCTTCCTTTATCTTCTCAAATCCGTCTAAGTCCCTTAGTCTATTTCCAGACCTAAACTTAGTTTTCCCATGATCCATTCTGATCATTCACTTCATCGAGCTTCACCCGGACCTCGTCCAGCTACTGGCTCGCTTGTCAAGCTCCTATGAGCTTGCCTCTGCCTTATTTTGGTTAATTTCCAGCTATCTGATTCCCTTAACCACGTTTTGGACCATAACGCGCTTGTCTTTAGGTCGTATGACCTGGATCGTGCGTCTCCTCGCATCATGGTCCATCCAGACGATCCTATCTAGGATCGGGGATGCTACAACTTCTTCTAATTCGTTATTGTTTTGCTCTTCGTGGTGTTGGTAATCTTGATGCTCATCACCATCTCCTTCTTATGTAACATCGATATGAGGAAGCTTGAATGATCATGGTTTTTCTTCGTCCACGTGTGTTGATAGTGTATATGATACGGGGAGATGTCTAGTTACACCATTTTCTTCACAAAAACAAATGAACTCAGAAGATGTGAACTCTCCTCCTCTATCAATGCGAAAAGTCTTGAGTTTTAGCTCCATTTGATCTCCACATACTCATTGAACTTTTTGAACCGATCGAACGCTTCACTATTCTCTCTTAGCAGAATCGTCCACATATATCTTAAGTAATCATCAATTAAGACGAATACATATCTATTGTTTGCTGGTGTTGGTGGTGATATCGGACCGCACAAGTCACCATGTACCAACTCCAATGCGTGTGATGCTCGATACTTTTCTTTAAGCGGGAAAGACTTCCGAGTTTGCTTCCCAACTAAGCAGGCGCTGCACACATCTTTCTCGTGTATCACCTGAGGCATCTCTACTACCATCTCTTTGTCTACCATATTCTTCATGACTCCAAAGTTCACATGTCCTAGCCACGCATGCCACGTCCATGTAACATCAGTTTCTTGTATTTGAAGACACTTCGGATATTCAACCTCCATTGGCATCTTGTACAATCGGTTTGGTTGCCTTGCGACTTGTACTAATAGATTTCCACGGGGATCTTTCAGCAACAGTAAGCCTTCTTTCATATTAACCTCACAACCCATCTCGGTTGCTTGTCCAAGACTTATGATATTGTGTTTAAAACTTGGGATGTAGTAGATATCTTTGAGTGCTCTTCTCTCCCATGTTTTTCTGATGAACGTGATCGAACCTTTCCCAACAATCTCGACGTTTGATCCATCACCGAATTTGACTTTGCCTTTGATGCTCTCATCTAGGTTTGAGAAGAACTCTCTCTTGCCAGTCATATGGTTACTTGCACCATTGTCAAGGTACCATATACTCGTATTTCCATCGCATTCATCAAACCTCTTAGGAAACACTATCTCTTCGTTGAGGAATACTACTTCATGCATATATAATGCATATGCTTCTTGTGTTTCCGTTAGGTTAGCTTCTTCTCTTGGTCGTGTAGGACAATGTGACACGAAGTGCCCCATCCTGTCGCATCGCCAACATCTAACCTTAGAGTAGTCCTTCTTGGTCTTGTCTAAAGCTTCTCCTCCTTTGTTATGACCATCAGAACCATTAGACCTTCCTCGTCCTTGTCCTCTTCCACCATAACCTCTACCACTGCCTCTTCCTCGCGAGTTGTTATGACTTCCACTATCTTGCATATCATTCTTTCTAAACATGAGCTTCGATTGACCTTCATCTTGGGTTTCTTCTTTTATGCGTTCTTCGAAAGCCTTCAATCTCCCAACAATATCTTCGAACCCCGTTGAATTTAGATCCAACACTTGTTCTAACGAAGCTACGATGTGAATGAAGTTCGTTCTTGGAAGTCCCTTCAAAAACTTCTTTACCATCTTCGATGTTTCCATTATCTCTCCTAACGCGGCTGCTCTCGATGCTAAGCCTGAAAGTTTTTCTGCGTAGTCATCTACCGTGTCTGTGTCTGTCATCTTCAGTTTGTCGAACTCAGACATCAAAGTCTGTAACCTCGCTTCTCTCACGCGATCAGCACCTAGGTTACGAGATTTGATAGCTTCCCAAATATTCTTCGATGTATAATGTTCTCCTATCTGAAGTATTAGCGCTTCCAAGACTGATTGAAAGTTTAGAGCAATCGTCATATTGTTCTTCTTTGCATCATCGCTCCCTGGATCAATCGTATCCCAAACTTCGTATAAACGAAGCATCACTTTTTCGCATCGACCATATGGTGTAGTTGATCGATGATAGCATCGGACATCGTATGTCCTTCTTCATCTCAAGACCTTTATCACGTCCTTAAGAATTGTTATTGTCTCCCATGTTTTGATCGAGTTACAACTCCTCTTGTAAACGATCTTCGAAACCTGGAGCTCTGATACCAATTAAAGTTGCACAAACACAAAGATTATAATAACTAGCACTTCTTATTAGATTTAGAAACTCTCTCAAAACTAAACCTTTCAATGTGTTTCTTTTTATGTTACATCTCTTCATGAGACTTCTTTATATAGGACGAAGCTACATATTTTTCTAATAATAATATGGAAACATTCATGAGCTCGATATGTTTTTTTTTCTTTAACCCATCAAACTTCACTTTAATGAGTTAACTTGTTCCTCAAGTTAATTGGAATTATCCAACAGGTGGTAGCCTGGTGGCTACGGAGATAGAGCTAGGGTTACGCGAGGTAAAGAAAGCATCGGAGATGGAGAGACCAAAATCAAGACCACAGTCGGAGCAGCTTATCTTCTTCGCCACGTGATCGTACACGACCGCGTCATTAGTTTTACAGCGACTGCAACAATCATCGAAGCCCCACATCTTGAGAAAACCCTATCAATGGACAGAGCCGTGCGAAGGTTTAATGGGGCCTCAGGCGAATATAAAAATGGGGCCCCTTTATAAAATTTTTTTTTATCATAGTACAATATATATTTGAAAAAAAAATATTAAGACAATAACTTTAAAAAACTAAGACAAAATTTTTCTTCCCTCTTTTTCAATAAACTCTTTAATCAAATTATCATAATCTAGATTCCTAACTAATTCTCTCTCGATCGATATAATTGCTAGACCATTTAACCTTTCTTGTGACATGGTTGATCGAAGATAAGACTTTATTAGCTTTAACTTGGAAAAGCTTCTTTCAGCAGTGGCGACAGAAACTGGAATCGTCAATAATATTTGATAAGCAATCCATGAGTTTGGATAACACTCTTCCCTTCCTTTCAAGAAGTTCAAAACTTCAAGAGGTCTCTTGTAATCTTGTGGCAATGCCTCTTTTAGAACCATCAGTTCAAAACACAAATCATCCCCAATAACATCAGAATGATTTCCATGCTTTAAAGCTGCTTCAAGATTGGTACAAGATGCCATCAAACTATCTTCACTCGCTGATTTCAGTTTCTCCAAATCAAAGAGAAAACCAAATGTTTGTTCATACTTCTGAAATTGCTCAAATCTTGTTTCAAGAGAATAAAGAGCTTGATCCATGACTTGGAGGAAAAAAGAAGTTCTGAAGCTCTCTTCCGGAGATAGATCTACAGACTCATCAACTAACTCTGGTTCCTCATCAAAGAACCTTTTCCTTTTGATGACACGCTTTTTCTGTGTTGGGAATGTGGCTTCAATCTCCATAGCTTCTGCAATTTTTTTAACATCTGTTTTTGCACTTTCAAAGCCTCTCTCTCTATAATTCTGAAAAAAAAGAAAGAAGTCCTTCCAACTGGAAAACAGCACCTTCAATGTTCATTTTTTCTGACTGCAAACTCTTGCTTACGGTGTTAACAGCAAATAACAGTTTGTACCAAATCACCATAGACAACAAGAATTCATAATTTCCAATCCCATGTGTCTCGCTTGTAACAAGACACTCAGCATCGCTTTTTGTTGTCGGATCCTTAGTAGTCTCTGCTATATAAATTAAAGCATCTCTTATCTTTGGAGCTTGAAACCTTATTGCCTTGACACATTCAACATGACTTTCCCACCGTGTTTTCGATAAAGATTTAACTGTCAAACCTCCCACCATATCTTCTAAAATTTTCCACTGCTTCGTTGAAGATGCAAAGACGCGATAAATACGCTGAATTATCCCAAAGAATGAACTAGCTTTTTCAGAAGTGCTTGCCATATCACAAAGAGCAAGATTAAGACTGTGACACCCACACGGTGTATAAAATGCACGTGGATTAACATCAAGAAATCTTTTTTGTACTCCTTTATGTTTTCCCTTCATATTGGATCCATTATCATATCTTTGTCCCCTCACATCATCAATATTTAAATCTAGAGAAACCAATACATTCTGAATCTCACGGAAAAGCCCTTCTCCAGATGTATCATTAACTATCAAGAATGTGAGAAAAAATTCTTCTATCTTAGCTGAAGCTGCAGATGAAACATCAACACATCGAAGGATAAGAGTCATCTGTTCATGATGACTAATATCTGGAGTACAGTCAACAATGACTGAAAAATACTTGGCACTTTGAATCTTTTTTATGATCATACCCTTGATCTTATCAGCAATCATTCCTATCAACTCATTCTGAATTCTGTTACTGAGATAGTGATAACGAGATTCCCCATCTTCAAACCTTCTAACATGTTCTCTCATTACCGGATCCCACTCAGCCATTGAGTCAATAAAACTTAAGAAATTTCCATTACCATCTACTTTTAGCTTTTCCTTTCTCCCACGGAATGCCAAATTTTGTTTAGCAAGAGTTTTTACCAATGAAAAAATTCTGACCATCACATCTTTCCAATGATTCCTCTCTTTGCTGAGTTCTTCTTGAATATGCTTATCAATTGTTTGGTTTTTCTGCAGCCTCAATTCTAATTCCATCCACTGGCTCATGCATTTGATATGCTTGTGGCTTGTCTCGTGATGCCTTAACCTTTCCAAAATATTTTTCCAATCATTGAATCCTTTAGATACCAAGTGACTTTGATTGTGAGTGAACAATTTACAGCAAATACAAAAGATTTTATCTAATGTTTTTGAGTAAACTAGCCAACGTCTGTCTTGCTTCTTTCCATTACTCAAAGATCTTGTATAGTATGCATGAGAAAAATGTCGACCACTTGCTTTCTCTCTTGGAAAGATAAAATCACTCGGTAGTCTTTGAGCAGGACCTTTTTCAACCATAACAAGTCTTAATGCAGGTTTGACTTGTCCCCAATTTCCAGGATCATAGATATCTAAGATTCTACCCATATCAGTATTATCTTGAACTTGATCATTCACGTCTTCATTCTCCTTTTCACTTAGATTATCATCCTCTTCAGTGACATCAGTAACATCATCTTCAACCTCCTTATCTTCTTCATTGACATCCTCATCATTTATTTCATTCTCATCTTCCATTGGATCATCAAACTCATCACCACTTCTACCGGATTCATTAAGATTTGCTGATTTTACAAGAAATCTGTCCATAGAACCTTGCATTGATTTCACCAATGCATCAACTCTGTCTTTTTTTTGTCTTTTCTTGGCTCCTGATGCACATGATCTCGTTGGAGGCATATTTTCTGAAATTAATAATTAAACTTAAATCAACAAAGACTGAAAACTAAAAAAATAAAAAAATAAAAAAATTCACCACTTTAACAAAACTGATGATAATATAAGAGACACCTGTAGCACAGGATTGAGAACCAAGAAAGAAGACGTGTGTGCTTGCTTGAGAAAGATTGATGTGAACATTGCACGTAGAATACTTAGGAATATATACGAACCAAATATATTAAGTATAACTGCACTTTTTCCTTTTTATTTAGGAGTTTGACATATAAAACATATATTCCTTTTTTCAATTTGGAAAATTGACAATAAAATAAAATACTCATTTTTTAAAAAAGCAATGTAGATAATTGAACTTGTATTGAATAATAAATGGCAAACTTAAACCAATATACTACTAATAATTTTTGGAAATTTGGGGCCCTAAAAAAACTATATATTTTGGGGCCCTAGGCGAAAGCCTTTTTGGATACACTTGAAGCACGGCTCTGTCAATGGAGTCAGGTGAGGTTTTGAAGAAGATAGAAGTGGAGGGAAGTTAACAGAATAAACGGTTTGGAGAAAGGGTGAGAATTCAGGTGTGTGATGGTGCACCATAAAATGTAATAATCTCAAACGTACCATGGAGTGGGACCCGTCTATGTTTTTATTGGACGGTTCATAATCTTTTCCATATTTTATTTGATCGTCGATTTGGATGAGGGAACTTCGTGTGGTTTCATGGTTACGTAACGAAAACCAGTGCCGTTTATCTCAATAAACTCTTACCGACTTACCGTCTCACATGACGTGTGAGACGTATTTTTGGGCCTTAAAAGGCCTAAGTGTTGCTCTTTATACCTAAAAAGATCTCTGTTATGATTTGCTCCTTTCATCTTTTTACCTTATTTTAACCGTGTGTTTTTAAATCACCAAGATTCATATTAAAAGTAGAGATTAGATATACATATTCATTGTTTCTATTTACAAAGATTTTCATATCTCTTTTTTTTTTCCAAATTGAAATTCATTGATACACAAAATATCAATATTCATACAAAAGTTGGCGACCAAACGAAATAGCCCCAGAACCAAGAGTCCATAGGAAGCAGCAACTAGAACCCACACTGGGGTGACTCAAACCCACACAAGGGTGACATACGAGAAAACATAAAACATAGGACTAGATCCACGGTAGAAACAGAAACATTTAACATCTACGCAAGAGCCGCATCATAACACCTAGCAGTCTTTAGAAAGGAGAAAATGCCAATGATCGGGGTTACCGCTGCTGCCCATAGCCCGCCACCCGGTACCTTCCACTTCTGCACACAAACCACACTCATCGGTGCTGCCTCGCCCGCCAAACGATAAGATCAAAACCCAAAGACTTCAAAACTCGACAAGGGGAACACGCTGCTCGGTCCACGCACCTTGGATACATAAACATTCTACGATCAAAGAAAGAAGTCCACCCAAACACGAAGAAGATGAAGCCTTGCCAACCGAACCTCTCCATAAACACTCACAGGAGAAGAACGAAACGGCAAGCAACCAATGGAAACATTACTCCTCACAGAGAGACTGCTAAGTCACAACTATCAAAACACTTACTACCTTAGTCCATACCGATCAAGACTCACAAACACAAAGATACAAGAGTCCTATCAACACGCTAATTACCGACCAGAGATGCAAAATACGGGCTTGATACAACCGCCACTACGACAAGACAAGCTTGAGAGACCCACCATCGCTGTGCGTCCTGAAGGCCGAAGCCATCGAGACTCGTCTTGAGAAGAGTTGAAAATGACTCCGAAGCCGAGGCACCAAGGCCACGGAAGAACAAAGACAACGACTTCCCTCACACCGCCGCAGAACCAGAGTCCAGAACCGTGACAGGAGACTCATTTCGACGACCATCTACCGGCGGAACGGAAACAGATCTGAAAATTGTCCGCCAGACCAGCCACTCGAAAAACCGACTCCACCTCTTCCCTTGACACCACAACGACGTCTAGACACCGGAGACGACCACCATCCTTCCGATCTGACACTGGATCTCCAAATCGAAGGCGTTAAACTCCGACGGCGTTCTAGGGTTTGACAAAATGGCTACAGGACAAAGGGTTGAGGGGGGAGCAAATAGAAAAGAGGAAAGGGTTAGAGGGGAGCCACCGGCGAAGGTGCAGAGGCCACCAACGCCGGCGTAGTGAGATGGATGGGTTTGTTCGCCGACCACTCCCTTTTTTGTGAAAGATTTTCATATCTCTATAAGAAGAATATTCTATTTTTAGTCTTATCTATATTTTTGTGATTTTCATTCCGTTTTATTATTTTCTGGAAATATATTTTGATTAATGCTAGTCCGAAAGAAATTGCATGTACAAGTGGTTGGTTTTCTTATTTTTCGCAGGTTGCCAAAAAAAAATTCATGAATTGAAAGGATAATTTTACGTCTATTTTTGTTATGCACATGGGAAAAAACATGAAAATTGGTGTGTGTACCATCAATTATGTGATGTCATTCATTTGCAGTGGTATGGACACTTTTCAAAATTTGTGAAAATTGTACTCCCTCCGTTTCGAATTAGATGTCGTTTTATAGCAAAATTTTCGTTTCAAAATTAGTGTCATTTTATGATTTTCATGCAAAATTTGTTGACTTTTTATTCTAATTTATTTTTTTATTGGTTGAAATTTGGTTAGGTGTATTGGTAATGATGTTTTTATCTAGTAAATAGATAAATTTAAATGTTTTATTAATCTGTGTGTCGAAGTTTAGAAAGACAAGTAAAATAAAACGGAGGGAGTACTTTTTATTTAAATTGTTAATGTCGAATTATATGAACATATTAAAGGCTTTTTGTTTAATTGAATATTGTACAACATCATCTTATCCTAATCAAAATGAATATTGTTTGGTGCAAAATCAAAATATTCAGTATTTTAAATTTAACTAAGAGATTTTTTTTTGAGAAATTTTCTTGTTTTGTAAGTGATGGTTAACAACAAAACGAGGGTCCAGTCACCACTGCATATCAACCCACCGCTCTTGAGTTAGCAATATCCCAAAGTGGCTTTCTGTTTTTTTTTTCATTCATTTATGTGAACGTTTTTTGGGAAAAACATTTTTAGGAACTTATGAAACAAAATGAAAATTTCCACGACTAATTTATTTCCCCCTTTCGTAGAAAAAAACAACAAAAAAACTTAAGAAGTCATGTTATTTTCGAATTGGATTTGTGAATGGTGGTTGTAAATTTCAAAAGAAATACTAATCACGCTAATGCGTTCCTGTAATTAAACTTAAACGTATAGGAGAGGAGGTTCCTTGGGGCAACCACTAAAGATAGCAAAGTGTGTCTTTTCCATTTGTTTTTGGGCACATATTAGTCCGGCCTAAGGTGTTTTAAAAAGGGGCAAATCTCCAAAATAGCACTTTTCTAAGTTTATATCACAAAAATAGCACTCAAAAACTAAAATGACCAAAATAGCACATTTCTAAGTTTATCCTTTGAAAATTTTAATTTTTTTATTTTTCAAAATTTGAAATCTTATCCCCAAAACCTCATTTCTCAACTCTAAACCCTAAACCCTAAACTCTAAACCCTAAACCCTAAACCATAAACCTTAAACCCTAAACTCTAAACCCTAAACCCTAAACTCTAAACCCTAAACCCTAAACCCTAAAATCTAAACCCTAAACCCTAAACTCTAAACCCTAAACCCTAAACCCTAAATCCTAAACCCCACCATTTAACTCTAAACCCTAAGTTTGTGACTTTTGATAAAACATTAAGTGCTATTTTTGTGACTTTTGACCTTGAGTGCTAGTTTGGGAACATAAACTTGATTTAGTGCTATTTTTGTTTTTTTCTCTTTAAAAAGGGTAATTATCTCAAATAAACTTTTAAGTTTTTGTCACCAAAAAAATTATAAAAATAACCAAAATAGCATTTTTCTTGAAAATTTTAATTTTAATTTTTAAAAAATTTGAAACTCCACCCTTTAACTCTAAACCTTAAGTATATATTAGTATCTTAGGGTATTTTTAATAAAATTTATTTTGGTAATTTTTCTTTTTAATTAAAAATTATTTTTGTGAAAATAGACTAAAAATACTATCATAGGAAATTTACGTTAACAAAATTAGACAGGTTTAAATGGTTCTAGCCAAATTAAAATTTCAAAATTGGATACATATCTTAAACTTAAATTGTCATTTACATTGTAAAACAAAAGTGTTGAGCTGTATTAATATGTATTTACTTAAATACTTTCATATTTGTAAAAATATATTTCCATTCAACTTATTTGTTGACAAAAATGCCAACCAGAGATTTATTATTTTCCATTTTAGTATTTTCCTATTGTTTGGATAATTCCAAAAGACAATGTACGTTCTCTATGTACGTTTTCGGTTACAATAGAAAGCTTTCTTTAAATAGGAAATTTGCTTTTGCTATAGATAAAACAAAGAGAAAAAGATAAAAATAGCACTAAATCAATTTTTGTTCCCAAACTAGTAATTAAGGTCAAAAGTTATAAAAATAGCACTTAATGTTTTATCAAAAGTCACAAACTTATGGTTTAGAGTTAAAGAGTGGGGTTTAGGATTTAGGGTTTAGGATTTAGGGTTTAGGGTTTATGGTTTAGAGTTTAGGGTTTAGGGTTTAGAGTTAAAAAATGAGGTTTTGGGGATAAGATTTCAAATTTTGTAAAGATGAACAGAATATATTCTTTTAGGATATCAGTGTTGAATACGACTTATCATGTTGCCAAAAATACAAAATAGGAAAATTTAATTTATTCGTACACTTTATTAAATTTTCTGTTGACTATGACCAAAACAGTTGATATAATATTTTCGTGAAACACGGTCAACTTTTATAAGAAAATAGAAATTACATCTCCTTGTGAATTAATTAAAAAGGTTAACACCGTGATAAAAGCATGAACTAAAAGGCTAACGCAAAAAAAAAAAAGAAAACCCCAGATATTATATGATTTCTATGTATATAAGAAGAATAAAATAAAAAGAAAAGCAGCTAAGCATTAGAGAAGAAAGAAGCCAAACCAAACAAGGCGTTACAAAAGGGGGAAGAAAGTTCCGAAAGAAGGAAGAAGCAAATTAGCAAAGCCACCAAAAATGGAAAACTGCTACTTATAGTAACTCTCATCTTTTTTTATGCAATACCCTAATTTTGGTAATATTTTTTTCTTCCTTCCTTAGCTCCTTCCTCCTCCTTTCCTAATTGTCATATCAAAATCAAAACTCCTTTATACACAAAATCTCTAAAACAAAGGGCTTTAGTATAATCTCTCTATCTCCCTCTCTGTTTTCCCCTGTTTTCGATTGATTGTTTCAGAGATGGGGAGAGGAAGGATAGAGATAAAGAAGATTGAGAATGTGAACAGTCGTCAAGTGACTTTCTCCAAGAGACGTAACGGGCTGATGAAGAAGGCGAACGAGCTTTCGATCCTCTGCGACGCGGAGATCGCTGTCATCGTCTTCTCCAGCACCGGCAAGGTTTACGATTTCTCCAGCGGCAGGTAAAAAAAAAAAGATGAGTCTTTTGTTGATTTTGGGTTCATCTGAGATTCGTAAAAAGGTTAGCTTTATGGGTTTCTGTGTCTAAAGAAAGCGATTTGAAAACAGAGCAAAGCGTCCATATGTCATCTTAGGGTTTTGTTGTTTAAGGACTCGAGATTGTGTCTGTGGATTTGGGTTTGTCTGAGAAAGATCTGAGATTGAGAATGAAGAAGCAATCTTTAGAGGCTTTTGGTGATTTTGGTTGAAACTAATTAAAGGAGAGTTTTTTTGTTTTGTTTCAAATGTGTTCAAGTATGGAGCATATTCTGTCTAGATATGGATACAGTGCTGTTACGGCTGGTCATAGACAAAGAGAAGAACAACAACAGCTTCTACTTTGTTCTTCTCAAGAAAATGGTGATGTGGTATGTGTGTCTATCTATCTATAAGCAGTGATTAGCTTTTGTTAGCCCTTTTACTTACATGGACTTGGGTTGCTGCAGTTGCGGACTGATGAGTCTTTGAGGAGCGAACTTGAGAGACTACAGCTTGCTATTGAGTATGCCTCTGTCTCCCTGGACAAGAAACTTGTGTTTGTGCTTGTGTTAAAGCTTCTGCCTTTTCATTTTTTTTGGTTCATTGTTTATAGGAGACTCAAGGGTAAGGAGCTTGAGGGAATGGGTTTCTCGGATCTTATTTCTCTCGAGAACCAGTTGAATGATAGCTTGCATAGCGTCAAGGATCGAAAGGTGAAGAAGACAAAGATCATTCTTTTTTCAAAAGATTAAAACCGATCTGTGAACCATCTCTGACTTGAAAAGTTTTTGTTTTGATTCAGACACAACTCTTGCTCAACCAGGTAGAAAGATCTAGGTTACAGGTAAAGAACAAAGCTCCTCAAATTGTATCATCATCAGTTCTTAGACTATGTTACATCTCACGATCTGTGTTTCATTTGCTTATGATTACCAGGAGAAGAGAGCTCTGGAAGAGAACCAGCTTCTGCGTAAACAGGTAAAGATTTACTTTAAGTCCTTGACACTAGCTCAGTCTAGTCTTCAACATATCTCCACTGAGTTCAAAGCTAATGTACATTCAGATAGACATGTTGGCGAGAGGTTCATCAGGGCCAAAACCGTTGAGTGAAATACCTCAATTCTCTAGTCCGCAGGCAGAGCCGGAGAGCTCTTCATCCGACGATGATGACGAAAATGACAACGAGGAGCTCCGTTCCGACACTTCCTTGCAGCTGGGGTAAGCTGCAAACAAAAGCCCTACCTTGTGTTACAAGCTTTTTGCTCTTCTGTTCAGATCTCTGAGAATTATATTTAAAAAAACTTGTGTGTTTTGGCTTTTCTTAGGCTGTCTTCAACGGGGTATTTTGCAAAGAGAAAGAAGCCAAAGATCGAACCGCCCTGCGATAACTCTGGAAGTCAAGTGGCGTCTGACTGATTGATATCAATCATTCTTCTAATTATGGCGTTTAGTAGAGGTTTTATTGTGCATTCTCCTTTTGTTTCATGCCTGCTCTTTTGGTGTACATCGTATCAAGTAGAGTTTATGTTTTTAGGTAATCAAAACATTAGTTTCTCTGATAACAGTTTCTATTAGAGCAAGAAACAGAATATATCAAACATGAAGTTGAGAATGAATCAGGAGAAGAACAATTCAAAACGTGTATCCACTTGGATAATCCTTACATCTAAAACAAGAGCATGGTCTATTTGTAAATGTAAATGGTCCTAAACAAGGTTGCTCGACTAGAGATAACCCAAACGTCTGGGACAGCTACATAATGGGGCATGCAATGTGTTCTTGGGCTTTTAAACTAGATTTTTGCTCAGATGTCTCTAGGCCACCGACAAATCTAGACAGCTTGATGATGGCTTAGAAACAGTCTGGACAGCTGCACAGACCCATGCAATAAATAAAATTAATGAAATTTTCTGATTTTTATTGAAAGGAACAAATCACCAGAGGGTTTTCCAAGCGGCCAAAAAGTACCAAGTTGATTTATTTGCTGTCAGTAACTCAAGTTGTGATCTACCAACTTCTTTTAATGAGCAGTAAAATTTTGGTTAGATTAAAATAGTGTAGTTGGAAGCTTTTAATTGTTTTAAATATACTCCATTCCGTAAAAGATTAATGGGCTCTGTTCTATGAAATTTGATGCTTTATCAGCTTCTTAATGTAGTTTGTAGTTAGTAGCTAATAGATAACTTTCTCTTCCCGAAAGAAAGATTTTCTAAAGTATTTACGCATATTAAGAATATAATAAATATTTACAATTGAATTTATTATTTATTTTACTATACATTTTCTAATCAATATATAACCAATTCAAATATTTTATATTAATGTTTTTTAAAATATA
This sequence comes from Brassica napus, assembly GCF_020379485.1. Lineage (NCBI taxonomy): Eukaryota > Viridiplantae > Streptophyta > Magnoliopsida > Brassicales > Brassicaceae > Brassica > Brassica napus. Next base: position 33,251,167 of record NC_063447.1, on the reverse strand, counting down.
CAACTTTTCAACATTAACTAATAAAAGTATCTTAAAATTTTAGAATATCTATCATTTTGAAACAAAAAATAAATTTAGAAAATCCTACTTTCAGGAACAGAGAAAATAGTAAACTAGTCTTTAAAAAAAAATTTGATTAGTTGACATAAAACTTGGTAATAATATAGTTAAAAAGAAATAATTGTGGAAAGATCGAAGAATCATATAGCACAAAATCTGCAGAAGAAGCGATACCACGTGTGCAGTATCATCGTCAGAAGGTTCCAATAAAAAAATTAGATCCACCACCGTCTGCATTCAACACACTCACACACACACTTGTTCTCATGGAGTCAGAAACAAAAGTCAAATCACCATTTAATGGGCCCAGCTTTTGATTTTTATACTGTTAATAATAGAAGAAGACGAAAACCCCGTTGGTCTATTCATTACGACCCTTCCTCATGGCTCTACCGTCTGATCACGGATCCTAGTTGTAATCAAGGGGGCAGATTTAATGAACTGGGCCTAACACCCTACCAACTCAAAATTAGTCAAAAAAAAAAAAAACACCCTACCAACTGCTTTCAGTCACATATCTGACATTTGTTTTTGTATTTTGCCATTTCTGTAGGAAAATTCTTGATAACTGATTGGCAAAATTTGTTTTCAGAGACACAAATGGGCTTTGTTTTGAAACCATTTTCTGTTTGTAAAATTCACACAGCTCCATAAATTATTCACCATTTAAGTATTCAACACACAAAAAAAAGTATTCAACACAAGATGTTGGTTCAATCAGTTTCATTACTCGCCATTCAGCTAACTATTTTGGCCTTCAATTCCTAAATGCACTACTGTCTAATTGAAAATTAGATAGAAGTCCATAAATGCAAATCATGTGTTTTTGATAACAAATTTCAAAAGTCCAAGTAAAATAATCCCTTTCAAACAGTAAGGTAATGGTTAAACCGGTGAAGGTAATTTACACATGCCTAAACTTTTCAATGTTTACGCATGGTGTGAGAACGGTCAAACTTTGTTTTATTACGCACACCCTTTAATAACGTGGTAATCAATAGATTTATTGTTAACACATAATCACATGATACTCTTTTTTAAAGGCTCGATACAATTAAGTAAGGACGTCTATCAACTCATGATTCACGATGGCAATAAACATGTGACCGTATTCATCATATCTCATAAAAGGCTACAAACTAGTAACATTTAATAACTGTATAATTATATATTCTGGAATCTACTCTATTAATTTTTTTTTTCCGCCAAAGGTTTTTAATATTTAGAGGAAGCGGGCCAAGCCCAGTACAACATACAAACAAAAGCCCAACAACCGATTAGGGCATACTATTTTTTTTTTCAATTGGGCCAATACCTACGGCCCAACTTGAGAAAACCCTAGAAACTTAGCGAAGTGAAGTCGGCCGCCTCTCAGATCCCACTTTATGTCGTTTGGACACGTGTTGCCATCCTCTCCCTCGAGGGTACACGTGTCGCGAGCATCAGATCACCCGACCAAACCGGAGCTCCATCGCTCCGTCACTCTTCACCTTCCACCATCTTTGGGCCACTTAAGCCGGAGAGCCTCAATCGCCGAGGCGAGATCTCATCCATCGTCGTTAACCGCAGAACACCCACTAGAGGAATCGCATGCATCTTCACCCCTTCCACCGGAACACTTCCTTCTCCTCCGACGAACAAACCAACAACAGAAACAGCAAAACCAAACGCATACCGAAGAAAACGATTACTATAAACTAAAACCTAAAGACTAGGGGCCGCAAGCCGGCGACGCGAAGCTGAAGAAGCCTTCACCCCCCGGAGACTAGATCTGATGACGGCAGAACTGAAGAAGCTTCCCCGCCACGGAGACAAAAGACCGGCGGCGACGGATCTGTGGGAGCCTCCGTCTCCCGGAGATATTATTCCAAACACTAAAGTCTTGACCGCGCCGTCCTTTCAGCCACCGCATCGTTACTCTAGGACCAGAACCGTACCGGTTGATGGTGGACCAGAGCTCGGACAGACGGAAACCGGCAGAGACGGGGAGAAGACCGAAACCTGATTCTTTTATCTGAAAGAACACAAGCTCCGGCGGCGGTACGTACGCTCACGCGCCGTCCGACGACCGCCGAAACCCTCTGAATTTTTTACTTTCTCTCTCTTCTTGCGCCGAACTACTCTATTAATTTAGACTCCTAAAATTTATCTACCATTTACAAATTCTCATTTATTTTTGGACTTCCTTTAGAATAGCACGTGTTTGGACATGTAAATATGTTTGGTTCCTTGAATATAATTTAACTTACAACTTAATTTAAACCAACATAGAAATACACATTACTTCGGTTATCTTTAATACCAACTTCCATACCAAACCACAATAGACAAGTTATAACTTCGTATCCAACTTAGACAAAACCAACGTTAAAAATTTATTTTAATTTGGTTACCACACTCTGCACCTGCAATACCAACACATTCCAGTTTTTACCCTACACTTTCACCGTTCCTTAAAATTGCATGACTTATTTGCTGAATTCTGTATAATAAACCATTTCATGCAGTTATATATCAATATGATTGAAGAATTTCATATTCAAATAAATTTAATGTTACTTCATTTCAATATACATGCAACCTCAATACATCAATAATGTCGACTATAACTATAGTTGTTCTTGAATCATATAAACTATTAAATAAAGATACAGGATATAATGCACATATAAATTACCTATTTTGTAAATTTGATAACCGGAATATTCTAACCATTAGGATTAAAGATGAGATCAAATCTATACAAACTTTTCAATATTTATTCGTATATATCTTCTTAGATTTACAACTTAAATCTGTTAATTACTCTATTATTCTATCCCTGATATTCCGATTTAGGTATTTAACAAATTTCTTACTATATTTTAAATTTTCATATCTTAACTAACTACAATTGACTTACGATTAAATTAGTTGATGCAAAAAAAAAAAGAATATACCTAGCGATCCTAAAAATCTTATGCTACACTATAAATAAACCTTCAGCCCCATAATACAATTCACACCTCAAAAAACATCAAACACTCATATAGCAATGGTATCGACTAATGGTAATGGAACTACTCTCTTGAGAGCTGTCAAGCCATTCAAAACCGGATGGAAGGTTGAAATCAAAGCACTGCACTCATGGACTCAACACTCATCGTATGGTGGTGGAGACACTCCTGAATTCATTCTCGCAGATGCAACGGTAAGTGTTCAAAATATTTGCTAATTATTGTGTTCTTATAATTGATTAATACCACTCTTTAACTATGTTTATATGCTTAACGTAGGGCGATAAGATACACTGCACATGTAAGCGAGTCTTCACTCCCCGTGCCAAGAAACACATGCAGATTGGTCAGTGGTGTTTCATCGAGAATTTCGCTTTAACCCCAGCAACCGGAAAGTATAGAGCGACGAGTCACAAATACAAGCTTTCCATCATAGGCAGCTCCGTAGTGACCAGTTCATCCCTGAAAAATGATGATAGTTTTCTATCGTTAACCTCTTACGAATCAATCATTAATGGAAGTCTTGATTCCAATTTTCTGATTGGTCAGTGTATTTTTTAAACGTTTAATACCGTGATTTAACGTTGGTTAAATTACGGGTACCGGAAGTCTCAAACAACAAGCTCACATCAGTTGATGATATTCAGATACTTACAAAGTACTTAACATCGTGTAAATTTTCGATTTTTCGATCTGGGTTTCTTTAGTTTGATTAATAATTTGAAGTTCTCAGTATAGTAGTTTTAACTTTATATTAGGATATTGTTTGCCTTCCATTTTTCAACGAAAGTTGACTTAGGATTTTTAGTGATCTATTGCAGGATTCAGCAGAGGCAGAGGCAACAGCTTAGAGCTTCTATAATGGCTGAGAAAGTGGAAGAGTCTTTGTGCCTCGAGATGAAACTCAGAGAAATAGCATGATAATCTCCTTTTCAACAACCATCATGAGTTCGTGAGTCCATTAACACTTTACGTTTTTTCTTTTATATTTCTTAAATTTGTGGAGACAGCCCTAATGTCTCCTGATTTGGTTTTGGTTTTGTAGGTTCAAAGCCTAGAATTTCTCCAGTGTTCAATATCTAACAAGGAAGACAATTAGATTCTTTAAAAATATGATTGGGTAGATGGCTGTAGAGTGTACATGTAATGCCTACCTTATTGAATATATGTAACAGGTACTACTCAATGTACGGACGTGTGGAGAAATGCGATTGAGTTTGGATTTGAACTGGAGATCCATTCATCCATTGTTAACAAGTGTGGTGAACTGTAACAGATACTACTAAATGTACATACATGTGGAGAAACTAGCACAAGAGATTAGGAAAGGTGCTGCTTCTGTTGATATGGTGTCGTTGCCAAACTATGGCTGGTCAGTCAGTACTCTTTTACTGGCTTTTCTATGGAGCATATCTGACAATTCTAGGCTACAATGAGACACATAAACTGATAATGAAATCATTGAAACAGAATAGGAGTCGAAGTTAGAAATAAGTTCTTATGTCTGAATGAAAGAGGAAATATATCTCTATATTTTTATTTACTTGTGAATGTATTTATCTGCCACCATTCTTTAGGCTATGTGATAATCTTTTGAGTGATATAACACTTATCATCTCAGATTCATGTTTTCAGCTACCTTAAATTTTACTTGCATCCTCTCAAAGAAACAAGAAGACACTCATACATAAGCATCGAGCTAAGAGTTTGTTCTTGACAGGTACCAGGGACGCTCCAAGAAGATCTGCTCTCCAAAATGAGTGCACCGCCAAAGAGTGATGCTCCTCTTATCACCTCCAACGACCTTGCCGAAGCTGATGCGTTTGTCTTTGGCTTCCCAACAAGGTTCAGTATGATGGATGCTCAGTTCAAGGCATTCTTAGGTGCAACTGGTGGCCTCAGGAGGACTCAACAACTTGCTGGTAAGCCAGCCAGAATATTATAGAGCACCAGGGTCTCAAGGTGTTGGTCAAGAAACCACCGCGTATGTTTCTTTTCCAAACCAACACCTCACTAACTACACTTGTTTCGGTTCTTACGTTTTGTAGTGTTTACTTGTGTTATCATTGATTTCTAACACAATTTGGTTTTGTAATATTTTTTATCAGGAGCCAAAAACTATATCTTTAGAACTAACTCTATTTTTATAAATCGTGATCTTATACCAGTTATTTGTCTGGGCTTTGCTCAAAAAAAAAGATAACTTATTTGTCTAGGCAAGATAATAACGCTATCATACAAAATTCTACTAACCACTTTTCTGAGGCCGACAAAACACCAAGAAAATACAAAACTAAATATCGCTCATATAAGTATGTAAATACTTTTTCAAACTATTGAAAATATAGCAACCTAATCCAAAATCAAAATCGAAAATTCCATACACTGTTTAGATTCACGCATTTAAATTTAACTCAAAATTTTATTAGGTTTCTCACAAAGTTATTTGAATGGTTCCTATATTTTTGAACTGAAATCAAAAACTATAACTGAACTAGAACCAAACTAAAAATTAAAAAAACGTAATTCCGTGCTTTTAAGCGCGGATACTATCCTAGTTATTAAATTTAAAACTAGGGATTCCAAATCAGATTAATCAACATCTCCTGATTATTCCACCAACAATTTTGTTTCTTTCTAAACAAGTATCTGACCCGGGAGGACCCGACCCGGCCCATCGTAGATAAATAAATTATAAACAGATTAAAAAGAAATCTGTTAAAAGGCAAATTCGAGAAGAAAGCCGAAAGAGAAAGCGAATGCTCTTTCCTCACCACTAACCAGAGAAACTCGTAGTGATAGAGAAGAGAGGGAATGGGTTTGATATCATCAACGAAAGAGACTAAGAACAGTGGAAGAGGAATGGGTTTCCTCTTCGTCTTCTTCCCTGACCACAACAACGACGACTCTCCTTCTTCTTCTTCTTCTCCGGCAACGACTCTCTTCCGCACCAGATCTTCCCGTCTCCTCCTCTCCAAAGCCCAATCCACAATCTCCATCTGCATCCTCCTCCTTCTCCTCACCCTCTTCCTCTTCACTCTCTCCACCTTCGAACCTTCCTCCGGCTTCCCCGCCGTTTCTCCCCGTCGATTTCTCCTCACTCGCGACGTCGCCGGAGCTCGCCGTCGTTCCAACCGCTTCGCTCTCCAGGGGATGGGTACTCTGTTCCTGAGAGGAACCAAGAGCATGCACGATCTGATCGTCGCTCACATCGCTTCCGATACGACGGAGCAAGATCTCCGCCTCTTCATGAGGTTGCTTCACCGTTCCGGAGTCACTTCCCGATCCGACGTCGTTTTGCTCTTCAATTCTCATAGATTCAATGCATTGATCGAAGAAGAGAACAGCTCGTTCTCGAAACTCGTTAATCTGTACCGGAACTCGAATCAAACCGAAACCGACTCGGTTTGGGGATTTAATCTAACCCGGTTTACGAAGAACCAATCGAAGAAGGACACGTCTGAGCCTATCTGGGGGAAGAAAACACACCGAGCTAATAACGAAACCGAGTCAGACGAGTTGACTCACGGTTCGATCGTGGGCTTCGACGTGGCCGAGCTGGACCCGGAGAACTCGCTGTCTGGGTTCATGGACCACGTCCCGATAGCCTTAAGGAGATGGGCCTGTTACCCAATGCTCCTCGGACGAGTCAGGCGCAACTTCAAGCGCGTGATGCTCGTTGACGCGAAGACCTCATTAATCCTCGGCGACCCGTTGACCCGGATTCGTAACCGGAGCCCCGAATCAATCCTCTTCTTCTCTAAACACAGTAACAAGATCAACCCGGCGGTTATCATCGGTGGAGCGAAAGGGATCAGGCGGTTATCGAGCGCCATGCACACTGAGATCGCGAGAGCGACTATTCAGCAGCAGCAGCATAAGAAAAGGAGCTTGGTGTCGGAATCGGGAGTCCTGAGTCAACTCGTTGGGAATGTTCATATGACGAAAGGATTTGAAGTGGTTGGTCCGAGTGAGGTGATTGCGGAAGCGAGTTCGCTCGCTGAGTTGAGGACGAGAAACTCAACGGTGGCTTCGTCGTCGATAAAGAGTCGTGATATAATTCAACGCGGTAATAGTAATCATTTTGACATTACGGCGACTATTATGAAACGTATTTGTTCGTCTGTGTTAGATTCTTCTGTTTATAGTTACTGTTAGTTAGCATTATTATATTTTGGGAATTTTTAAAAGAGTAAACCTAAAACAAAAATAGAGAGATTTTTCGTTTATAGATTTTTGTACACATTTGATATTTGTTATCTTCTTATATTTTATTTTTTTCGGATGTTTATTTATGTCCACGTTCTGTATTCATTATTGATTTGGTCTTCTTCAGATAATCATATAAAAACCGGGAAATAAGAGTATTAATGCACTATTTTCATTATTTATACTAGGGATATATTTCGTATCGTTTTTTCTTTGTCAAGGATGTATACATCTATCTTGTGTCTAATTTATCTTTGTTAGTGGTATGTATGAGTAATGAAAAAAAAAACATTTTGTTCAAAAAAAAAAACTTAACAAATCTATTTTTTTATTCTATTAGATAGTGAAAAATAAAATACCATTAAAATATTTTTTAATCTAATTTTTTTTTAAAGTTGAAAATATAATAGGGTTGAAGACGTTGTTAACCTGATTTGTTAAAAGCTTCAAATTAGGGTTATCTTCGGTCAAAAAAATTTTACGGTTATCTTCTCAAACGATACATTTAAAGTTACAGTCGGCAATACTTTTATGAGAATTTCCTTCACTAGTAAGAATTCATTTACATTTCGTTTTTCAGAAAATGCCATAATCTTTTGGAAAAGGTTGAATACTGTTACAAAAAATTAGAATCGATTCCTAGAACTTATCTATAAACTTTTCTTATATTATTTTTACGATGGTGCTCTACAGTGTTTCTCTTTACCTAATTAGAAACCGGAGATAATGCATAATTGTGAAGATTTAGGAAAAAGAATTTTAAAGCCGAACTTTAGTGACATACCACGATAACCTATGACTCCGCCGATTAATCAGTCTAGGAAAGGAGGCTTTAAGAAAACAATTAAGGTTATGATGATATCACATGTTCATAATTAGAAAATTTAATTATTTTTATTAAGTAGCATGTGATTATTTGGGTCTTTTGAGCTGGTTAAAGTCAATTTCGCCACCACTTTTAGAGTAAAAGTTTTACTTTTGAGTTTTGTCTTAACAAGAAAACTTTTTGGAAAACGTCTTTCTTTTTCGATTATTGAAACTATTATGTAACAATACAATAATGCCATCACGATACTCATTGTTGGAATCGGATTTTGTCAATATCGCGCCAATTATCATTCAAGGCTCAAAGGGTGGCATGAAAAAGAAAGCTCATAATCTAATCACTTGATTTAGTTGAAACTTTATATCACCGCTCCACTCATTACAGTCACTGGTTACTACTATGCCATTTTTAGCACATTAGTGATATAATTATGTACTACAATGGTCAAAACTTCGCTCAATTGGTTTGTCTAATTAAAACAAACAGTTTCGTTGAACTATTGACCTTTTTCTTTCTGTGTTTACTGTGTAAAACTCCATTGAATGATTTATCATTTAGGGGGTGTATTCAACTAAGAGTTTCAAGTGATTTGTATTAAAATGACAAATCCGCTGTTATTCAAACGTGAATTAAAAAAAACACTTTAAAATCCAATGTTATTGAACTTGTCATTTCATAAAACACTCTGAAATCCACTGTTATTGAACAAAATTTAAGTTAGAGATTTTAGAGTACTTTAATTGTTTCTAGAGTGTTTGAGTAGAGTTCTTTAGTTATAAAAATAAAAATCCAAATCTCACTGTTTTAGATGAGATTCTAAAGTGTTTTAACAAAAATCACACTAAATTCTCTAATTCTCCTGCAATCATCTACAAACTCATTAAAAATCAAATTACTTCAAATTTTAGATTCAAGACATCCCCTTATATAGTTATATTAAGCTTATAACTTTTTATTGAGTCACAACATTATTATATAAACTGTTTAGGATATAGATGAAGTCAATATCTTTATATTCCCACACACCGTAAAAGCGTAAGGTTGTGAAAAGATATGAACAACAATAGAGAACAAAGGAGAAAATTTAAATAAAACGATAAGGTGGGGGTGACAAACTTATAAAATTCATTTAATGATTCATGAAGGATTTGGCGGATAAAAGTTGATTTTCTTAAAAGTAATGCTTAGGTTATGATAATGTATCCTACTAAATTAATAGGAGTTCTATATTATATGCATGCAGGTTTGTTTATTCTATAGTATGCTCTAATGTAGAATATAGATTATAGACTATAGAGTATGCGGAAAACGAAAGGTTACAAGAAACTTGAGATTTTCAATTGTATGTTACTCCGTAAATAAAGAAACAATGAGTGTTTCTTATTTATTACTTCCTTTCAGTTTCATAGTAACTTCTTAAATCGTACAAACAAAAGTATTTGTTATTGTCAGCATAAAACGAGTAAGCTGGACAAAAAGGAACCGACACTCTTTTCTGCCATACACGTGTCACTAGATCATCCGTTATGGACCTTCTTGGGTAAGCAGAGAGTTCGTGCAAGACTATTGCTATTTCTGATTTTCACGTGTGCTAATTTGGCTGACTCAAATGTCGTCAATTGGAAGATTTTTATTTATTTGTTATTATGTCGGATTTTTAGATTAATGCTAAAATAACAACCATAAGTTTCAACTCAATAATTTACAAGTTGCAAAAAGGGAACGATTTCTTTTATCAATTTATTTTTATTGTTTTATAAAAACAAATTTAGTTAACCATAAATAATAGGATAATTCTCTCAGATAGTTATTTTTAAGTTTTTGTCACAAAATAACATTCAAAAAAGAAACTGACCAAAATATCCTTTTTTTATTTTGAAATTTTAAATATTTATTTTTTTATTTTTTAAAATTTGCAACTCTATCTTCAAAACCCCACCCTTTAACTCTAAACTTTAATTATAGATTAAACCCTAGGATAAAAATACATTTTGGTTTTTTTCATCATTGAAAGTTATTTTTGTGACAAAAACTAAAAAAAAACTATCCTAGATAATTTTTATAAGTGATATTAATGCGATTCTGACGTAGAGTATGGTTCAAAAGGTTAAGTTTGCGTAGTTACTGCTTACTAGTGACTTTAAATGCAGTGGGTATATATGCAAAAAAAAAAAGGAGCAAAATTCGAAAAAAATGGAGAAGGGAAGTCCCACACATACGTAGATTGTGTAGGTGAGTGGCAACGATATTCTTTCCAAGAGATTAGTATTTCATGAGTTAAGAATCAAACACTGATACATTTTTTTCATGAGTTTAGATGAAGACATTGATCATTAATAATCAAATAATGAGAATCCACATCAAAGAATTTACCAACCACTCCACCACAAAACTATGATAGGAATACGAAGAATCAAAACACTAACCCAACCCATCCATGACAGAGCTGTTTTTGTGAACAATGATGTGGTTATATTGTCTTTGTTGAGAATCAAACCCCTTTAGATGAGTTGACTCACGGTTCGGGATTCGACTTTCCCGAGTTGGACCAGGAAAACTCGCTATCTGGGTTCATGGACCACGTCCTGATAACCTTGAGGAGATGGGCTTACCCAATGCTTCTTGGACGAGTCAGACGCAACTTCAAGCACGTGATGCGTCAAGAAGACCTCATTGTTCCTCGTAAGGATGGGCATTTTTACCAACCCGAAAGGAAATCCGAACCAAAGTAACAAAATATCCGAACGGTATCGAGTTAAGAAAAATTAGATATCCGAATTCAAACGGATAATATCTGAACCAGAATGGATATCCGAAAATAACCGAACATATGTATACTTAACCATATATTTTTAGTTTGATTTTCTCATTTTATTTAAAATATTTTATATTGGTGTTATACATGGCTCAACATCATATAATATACATATAGTTGAGCATAAAGTGATTTACTATTCACTGAAAATGCATGTCGAGCTTCATGTTTCATGTATTAGCAAAAGTTACATTCAAATTTTCAAAACAACAACTAAATTAATATTTTTTATTTTCAAAATTGTGTTTCCACCTATTAACCATTCAACCTATTAAATTTTTGAAAAATCAGTTTAGTTAATTGTAAAGCATGTATAAAAAAATTGAATAATGAAGAATTCGAAACCGGTTCTCCTCTTTCCATGGAATGAGAGGGCATGGAATGAGAGGGCATGGAATGAGAGGGCATGCTTACGAGATGAGAATGTCCAAATGGCTTGCCACAAGATAGATAGATAGTATATATTTTCAACTTAAAATCTCAGCAATATAGCAACAGCTAATGTAAAAACGTTTTTTGGGTTGAATCAATTTAAAATATTTTTTTCAAAAAAATAATAATGAAGAATTTAAATATTTTTCCAAAATCTAAAATATCCGTGCATAGTGTTTCTCTTTACCTAATTAGAAACCGAAGATAATACATGCATAATAGTGAAGATTAAAATTACTATTTTTTAAGCAGAACTTAAATTGACATATGATGATGTTAATCTATGACTCCGCCAATTAATTAGGCTAGGAAGGAGGCCTTAAGAAAACAGTTAAGGTTATGATGATATCACATGTATCATAACTAAAATGTTAATTATTTAGAGTATCATGTGTTTATTTGGTCTTTTGAGCTGGTTAAAGTCTATTGGTCCACCACTTTTACTTTTGTCTAACACTAAAACTTTTTGGAAAACGTCTTTGCTTCTTCAATTATTGAAACTATTATTTTAACAATCACAATAGGGATGATCTTGCTTTGGACAACCAAAATTTAGTTTAGAGCTATATATGTCAATCAATCGAGATTTTTTCCTTAAAAAATTCACATCAAAAAAATCTCTGCAAAATCAAAATATGGCTGTAGTGAGATTTATTTTCAAAGAAAAAAATAGTGCTTTAGAAAGTGACAACAATGAAAACTACAATATATAAATCTACAGATTAAATTCTACAGCAAAAAATATAAAGCTACAACTCTTACTAATCATCCCCGATAAGGCGATCACGAGATTCATCGTTGGAATCGGATTCTTTCAATATCTCACCAGTTATCGTTCAAGCCATGACATAACACACACACACATAAAAGTTCATTATATATTCACTTGATTCGTTTGAAAATCTCGGCTCATTGCAGTCACTGGTTACTACATAGTACACTAGCAGTAGCGGTCCTGAGTACAAGCGGGGGAAACACATGCTTCTGGCACTATTTAAGGTAGATAATATTTCAGCCTTTATCTATGTAAGTTCTTCATTAGAGCAGTTGGTTTAGAGCTTAAAATTACAAAATTGAGGTGAGCAGTTCGACTACTACCGACAACCATTTTTCATCAAGAAACAATTCCAAATTTTCTCTTTTTGCTTCTAGTCCATAATTTTTCTGGGTCAGGCCTGTACATTAGTGATATAATTATGTACTGTAATGGTCAAAACTTTGTCCAATTGATTTAAAACTTATAAATAAACGTTTCATTGAACTACGAAAATTTCATGTTTACCACTTACATGGTGTAAAACTCCATTGAATGTTTATTATTTATATAGTTATATTAAGTTTATAACATTATATTGTGCCACAGCAACATTATTATAATATGCATATCAATAATTGTTTAGGATATGGATGAAGTAAGTTTCTTTGTATGCCCACACACAATAAAACCATTTTGGGGGTAAAATGTGGGGTGACAAACTTATAAAATTCATTTAATGATTCATGAAGTTTTTGGCCGAAAATAAAATTTAATTGTCTTAAGAGTAATACTTATGTTATGATAATGTTACATGACCCATAACCCATTCATACTAAAATTAACAAGATTACTAGTATATTATATAATACTCCCTCCATTCCAAAAATATCAATTTTTTAGAAAAAAAAAATTGTTTAAAAAAAATACATGTTTTACATTTTCAATGCATAAAGTGATTGCAAATTGTAAACTTCGAAAACATAATTGTGTTTATTAAAATTTTATTGGTTAAAAGTTGTGGGGAATAGTTGATAACGGAAAATAATGCGTTGGTAACTAAAATTTGATATATTTTCTTAATAAGTGTGAAAAACTTAAAACATACATCTTTCTGAAACGGATGAAATATATATGCATGCAATGTTTGTTTATTCTATAGTATGCTTTAATATAAGACCATTGGAGTATGCAGACAATGAAAGATTACAAGAAACTTGAAATTTCCTTTCACTTTCATAGCAACTTCTTAAATAGTACAAACCAAAGTATTTGTTTTTTTTTTTTTTTGGGTAACATTTTTACATTATGCTGACACTCTTTTCTTCCTTACACGTGTCATTTCATCCGTTATGGACCATCTGCATAAACAGAGAGTTCGTGCAAGGCTATTTACATGTGGGCTGCTGATTTGGCTGACTATGTCGTCAATTCGGAGATTTGTAATTAGTTGTTATTAGAGTTTATTTGCGTAATAGCCATATTTTGAACACAAATTAGGTGAGTGGTAATGATTTTTACATAATGCAATATCAGACATTTAAACCCCAAACTGTCTGGTTTTATCCCTGTGTTTAACAAGTTTCCAGTTACAGAAAAGAGAGTAGATGACGTCGTACTTTTGTGGCATATGGAAACAAAACGCATGTTTTAGATTTATTCACCACCTAAATTTTAACGATATGCAGTAAAAATGAAGAAAAAATAGTTGACGTTTTAAAGTAAAAAGTGCATTCAAAGTACGTAACATATGTGAAAAATTGAAAGTTACAAAGTTCACATTCCATATAACCAAAATGGTATAGCACAACCCTAGAAATAGAGTAGTAACAAAAAAATAGCATATTACACATTGTTCAAATTTTGAAATGTTTACGATTGCATGGAAGTAGGTAATGCTTACCCCAACGTTTACCCAAACCTTCTATAAACTAAATCCAAAACACTAATCACTAAACCCTAAAAGGAAATATAAACTTTAACCCATGTATCAAAATATGCAAATAGTACTTATGAAATATTATTAAAATAGAATAGTAACAAATGAAATAACATAGTATATATTGTTCAAATTTTGAAATGTCTATGATTATATGGAATAAGGTAATGTTTATCCTAACATCAACTCAAATCTTCCATAAACTAAACCCAAAAAAACTAATCACTAAAGCCTAAAAGAAACTATAAATCCTAACCCAAATATCAAAATATGTACATGAATCATTACTAAAATATTAACCTTAAATCCAAATAGAATGAAACAAAATAAATAGCATAGTACATACTAGTGAAATTATGAAATGACTATGTTGATATGGCTATGGAACGTGGTACTGCTTGCCCCAATGTCAATCCAAATCGTCCATAAACTAAACTCTATCAAGTAAATCACTAAACCAAACAGGAGAATATAAACCATAATCCAAATATCACAATATGAAAGTGGTAATAATTGTTCCAATGTCAACCTCAATCTTCCATAAACTAAACCCTAGCCATAATCAATATATCCTACACAGAAATATAAATTCTAATCCAATGTAAACTCAAATCTTCCATAAACTAAACTCAAAATTAAAAATGCCAGACATATTCATTTCAATTTTACATGAGGGTATATAGAATAAACAAGGTGAAAATGTAGTTGCAATCTAAAGACAATCTACCATCTTTCTCAAATATTGCTATGTCTATGGCTTCATAGAACGTGGCTCCAATGGCAATCCTAATCGTCCAAAAACTAAACCCTATCAAGTAATCACTAAACCCAACAGATAAATATAAACCCTAATCCAAAGAAGATGATTTTCCATCTTATGTATTTCAGATGAAATAGAAACATGAAATCTGTACTTTTACAGAACAATTGTGGGATATATAAGCTTACATGTGTGGATGGGAGAGGCGGTGATGTATTACATGGAATAAATGGCCAATAGTTGGTTACAGATATTCCACATGAAAAAGTAGAAAGAAACAACGTACGGAAGGAGAGCTACCGAAGATTTTGTCTTTTATTTTAATTATTATGCAGGTTTCACCGGTTAGAGGAAGTGGCAACACAATATTATTATAAAAAGATAACACCATGTATATAAATGTTAGGGAAATTGGTTAGACAATGAATTATACCTTTTTTCATGGTCATACAGCCCAATTTCCCTTGTTATTATTTCGGATGGTTAGATCAACGACGGAAAAATTGACCAAAAAACGATCAATGCTAAATTAATAACGACTCTTATAAAATGTTCAGCTCAAGAATTTACAAGTTGAGCGAACGATTTTTCTTTTACCAATTTAGTTTTCTTGTTTTATAAAGAAAACAATTTGGTTAAACATAAATGAAGGTTAATGCGATTCTTACGTATAGTTATGATTCAAATCGCATAGGAAAGTATGTCACAAACATATGTAGATTGTGTAGGTGACAACCAAATTGATCTTTCCAACGGCGTGTCTCATTTGTTACAAGAATTAAACACTGATAGTCTGATACATTGCAAGTTTCATGAGTTTACAAGTAGACGTTGATCTTTAATAATCAAATAATGTGAAATCCAAATAAAAGAATTCACTAACCACCACCACAAAACTTCCCTGACCTACAAAAAAAACCCAATCAATGATCACAATAAAACATCACTATGATAATAATATGAAGAATCAAACCCAAAACCAAACCAACACATGAGGGGACAGTTTTTTTCTGAAAAACCAAAACAATAAGAAAAAACTAAAAGGAACTTTTTTCTCAAGAAAATGAAATGTCTCAGCAATATATCTTTCAAATTTTAGCAAAATAAAAAAAAAACTTTTTTCTCAAGAAGAAAGAACACTGTCTTCAAAGCTAAAGCACTAAAGTCACCACAGAACCAGTAGCACAATGAAAATAGCGTCTTTGTTCTTACTATATCTGAATTGTTGGATCACCATGTTTGTCATTTTTGGGCTGTTATCAGGTGATTTCTTCTTCTCACCAGTGAGAACTTCTGACAGAGCAGCCAATGCTGAACGCGGATGATAATGCGGCTAAAGCTTTCAGCTCTTTGTCTTGGACCACCTTAGTTTCCAGAAGATATGTCCCGGTTCTGCAGTTAAAGCATTGAGAGTCTCAGTCAACAGATCGAAAAGATGGGATACTGGAAGCTATGATTCGCTAAACATATCAACAGTGGCGGAGCCAGAAATTAATTTTACCGGGGTCATAATTAATTAATTTAATTTAAAGTAATTTTATTCAAATATAATTTCAAATATCTTTTATATAAACTATTAGATTTGTCAGTTGTTTTAATTTTTAAGGAAATTATATTCAATAAAACAAAAGATATAATGTTAAAAAATCTTTAAAAAAATGTGTAACTGTTGTTGTATAGAGTTTTGAAACAAAAGTATGACAAAACAAATAAAAAAAGGTCAAATGTTTTTGTTAAAAGTTAAAACAAAAGAAAGAAAACAATGGAAAGTGGGTGAAGTTTGTAAAACAAATAAAAAACTTTGTTTGACCAATGTTTCACTTCAAAATCAGGCTTTTAGGCCCAAAATAATTAACTGAAAAGTAAAAAAAAAAAAGTTCATGGGTGCAGAATTGAGGATTGAACTCTCCTGAGGGGGGTCAATGTTGGAAGTAAGCTTGAAGATAGCTTAGAAAGCAAGTCATCCTAATCCTATTTGCATATGGTTTAAAGGAATAGGAAACATCCTTTTATGTTATACCTAATGAGTTTAGAAAATTTGATTTATATATAAAGAGATGCAAGGATGTTGCATAACTTGTGAGATTATAGAGATCTTTGTGAGAGCTTAAGTTTTGAGTTATTTTCTTAAGCTAATAATAAGAGTTGAGTCATTCTTATTAAGATCTTTGAGTTCATAGATTGAGGATTAAAACAATATTTTGGTATCAAAGCCAAACCATGAGTGATATAACAACTTTGAGTTCGGGTCCGGTTACGAAAGCTGGCGGAGGATCATCAACCATAAACTGTCCAATGCTTACTTCAAGCAATTACACAGTTTGGGCCATACGTATGAAAATTTTTCTCAAGGTTCACAAAGCATGGGACGTGATCGAGAAGGAATCATGAGAGTTGGATAAAAACGATATGGCGGTAGCATTGATTTTCCAGTCGATCCCCGAAACTTATACTACAATTGGGAGATTTGGATAATGCAAAGACGGTGTGGGAGGCTATTAAGTCAAGACATATGGGAGCTGGTAGAGTCAGGGAAGCTAGGTTGCAAACCCTAATGGCTGAGTTTGAAAGATTAAAGATGAAGGATTCAGATACAATCGATAACTTCGTAGGCAAGTTATCCAAAATCGCCTCAAAATCAGCAGCATTGGGAGAGAATATTGAAGAAACCAAGTTGGTTAAGAAATTTCTTCAAAGCCTTCCTAGAAAGAAATACATACACATTGTGGCGTCTCTTGAACAGGTTCTTGATCTCAAGTCGACAAGCTTTGAAGATATTATTGGTCGGTTAAAAGCCTATGAAGAAAGAGTATGCAACAATGAAGAAGAAACCAATGATGATCAGAGCAAGCTGATGTACACAAAATGGAACCTTCATACAACAACACAAACCGTGATGGAGAATCAATGAAACAGAGGAAGAGGAGGAAGATTCTATGGTAGGGGTCGTGGCCGAGGGAGATCATACAGAGATTTTGATATGACAAAAATCACCTGTTTCAGGTGTGATAAGAATGGTCACTTCGCATCAGCATGTCCGGATCGTTTGCTGAAACTTCAAGAAGCATATGAAAACCGTAAAGAAGACGAGACTCAAGAAGCAGAAGGGCTAATGATGCATGAAGTGGTTTATTTAAATGAGAAGAACATCACGCCGAAGGAACTTGAAGTATGTTCGAATGGAGACAACATGTGGTACCTAGACAATGGTGCTAGCAACCACATGACTGGTAAACGCAGCTACTTCAAGACACTCGACGAAACTGTCACAGGGAAAGTGAGATTTGGTGATGATTCGCGTATAGACATAAAAGGAAAAGGGTCTATTGTCTTTGGAAGCAAGGGAGGAAATCATAAAACGCTGGCTGATGTATATTTCATTCCGGCACTGCGAAGCAATATTATTAGTCTCGGTCAGGCAACTGAATCCGGGTGTGACGTAAGGATGAAAGAAGACTATCTAACCCTACATGACAAAGATGGAATACTGATCACTAAAGCAAAAAGGGCAAGAAATAGATTATACAAAGTAAACATGGAGGTTGTGGTTACCGAATGTCTACAACTAGCTTCCAGCGATGATTATACGATTTGGCATGCGAGACTAGGGCACTTGGGAGCAGAGACATTAAAAACCATGGTGAGAAAGGAAGTAGTGATCGGAATGCCAAAGATTACGGTTGAGAAGAAAACATGTTCTTCCTGCATGCTTGGGAAACAGGCAAGACGGCCATTCCCACAAGCAAGCACGTATCGTGCTGAAGAAGTACTAGGCCTCGTGCACGGGGACTTATGTGGTCCGATCTCTCCGCCCACTGCTGCGAAGAATCGATATATTTTTGTGTTAATCGATGATCACTCCCGGTATATGTGGTTCATACTAATGAAAGACAAAGGAGAAGCATTCGAAAATTTTAAAAACTTCAAGGTGAAAGTCGAGAGTGAGACAGGATCATCAATCAAAACATTCAGGACTGATAGACGAGGATAATTTACATCGACAAAGTTCAATACATTATGCGAAGCTTCGGGTATAGTAAGGCATCTAACCGCTCCTTACACGCCCCAGCAAAACGGCGTTGTAGAGAGACGGAACATAACGCTTATGGAGATGGCTAGAAGTTTAATGAAACACATGAAGATGCCTAACTATCTATGGGGAGAAGCGGTGAGGCATGCGACATACCTCATCAACCGTATCTTAACTCGTGTGCTAACATCTCAAACACCATACGAAGTATACAAAAGGAGGAAGCCTAGCGTGACACACATACATGTGTTCGGGTGCGTATGGTATGCGAAGGTCGACACAGCACACATAAAGAAACTTGATGACCGTTCTCGAGCACTTGTTCACCTAGGAACCGAACCAGGTTCAAAAGCATACAGACTTCTCGATCCCACCCATCGAAGGACGGTAGTGAGTAGAGACATAAGCTTTGATGAGAACAAGTGTTGGGAATGGAACGTATCAGGTGCTGATATGACCACAGAACAGCCGGGAATGTTCAAAGTAACCTTCGGAGACTACGGAAACAATGGGATACAAGGAGAAGCTGATGAAACAGAGCCAGAAGAAGAACACAGTAAGGAAGAAGAAACCCTCGTACCAACAACAACAACATTGGATCAAGACGTTGGTACAAGTAATGAGGTACCTAGAAGATCTACAAGAGTTACAAAGCGCCCAAGTTATTTGGATCAGTACATATAACTTGCTGAAGAAGAGTGCGAGTATCTTTTGCTTCTAGATGAAGAACCATGGGAGTTTAGTGAAGCAATAAAGGAGAAAGTTTGGAGAGAGGGTTGTGAAGATGAGATCAAGTCTATAATCAAGAACGGGACGTGGACGCTGGTGGAACTTCCCGCTGGAGCAAAAGCTATCGGATTGAAATGGATCTTCAAGATCAAACGCAATGCTGATGGAACTATCAACAAACACAAGTCAAGGTTGGTTGCCAAAGGATATATCCAACGTCATGGGATAGATTTTGAGGAAGTTTTTGCACCAGTGGCAAGAATAGAAACCGTATGATTTCTTATTGCGTTGTCTGCATCCAGTGGCTGGAAGTACACCACTTAGACGTAAAAACGGCGTTTCTCCATGGAGATTTGAAGGAGACTGTATACGTTAAGCAACCAGAAGGTTTTGAAGTTCAGGGAAGCGAAGGGAAAGTATACAAACTATACAAAGCATTATATGGACTGAAACAAGCGCCTAGGGCTTGTAATGAGAAATTAAACCAAGTTCTTCAAGCACCTAAGTTCATACGATGTCACAAGGAGCCCTCCCTGTATCGAAAGCATGAGGACGAACATATACTCCTAGTAGCCGTATACGTCGATGACTTGCTCATCACTGGATCAAGTCTCGACCAGGTCTTAGAGTTTAAAGCAAGTATGGCCAAGAAATTCGAGATGAGTGACCTCGGGAGATTGAACTACTACTTAGGAATCGAAGTAACTCAATGTGAAGAGGTAATTGTGCTCAAACAAGAGAGATATGCAAACAGAATACTCGATGAAGCAGGTATGAATGATTGTAATGCGGTACAGGCACCGATGGAGTTTGGACTTAAACTGTCCAAATCACTTGATGAAGAAGACGTTGACGAGAAGAACTATAGAAGAATGATCGGATGTCTCAGATACTTGTTACATACACGTCCGGACCTGTCGTTTTCTGTGGGAATTCTGAGTCGGTACATGCACAAGCCGAAGACATCACACGCTGTAGCTCTAAAACAGGTACTGCGATATCTGAAGGGAACAGTATCGTATGGTCTTGTGTTTGAGCATAACCGCAACATAAGCTTAGTAGGATATAGTGATAGTTCTCATAACATAGATGAGGATGATGGACGAAGCACCACAAGCTATGTCTTTTATCTTGATAACTGTCCAATAAGCTGGTGTTCACAGAAGCAAGATACAGTCGCCTTATCATCGTGTGAAGCAGAATTTATGGCTGCTACTGAGGCTGCAAAGCAGGCGATATGGTTGCAGGATTTACTAGAAGAAGTGTCCGGTACATCAAGCAAGAAAGTGGTGGTAAAGATCGATAACAAATCTGCCATTGCTCTTACAAAGAACCCGGTCTTCCACGGTAGAAGCAAACATATACATAAGAGATACCACTTCATAAGAGAGTGCATAGAGAATGAGCAAGTCGACGTACAACATGTACCAGGAAGTGAGCAAAATGCGGACATCCTCACTAAGGCATTGGGAAGAATCAAATTCAAAGAGATGAGGGAACTTGTTGGAGTACAAGACTTGAGAGAAGTTAACTTCAAGTTTAAGGGGGTTAATGTTGGAAGTAAGCTTGAAGATAGCTTAGAAAGCAAGTCATCCTAATCCTATTTGCATATGGTTTAAAGGAATAGGAAATATCCTTTTATGTTATACCTAATGAGTTTAGGAAATTTGATTTATATATAAGGAGATGCAAGGGTGTTGCATAACTTGTGGGATTATAGAGATCTTTGTGAGAGCTTAAGTTTTGAGTTATTTTCTTAAGCTAATAATAAGAGTTGAGTCATTCTTATTAAGATCTTTGAGTTCATAGATTGAGGATTAAAACAATAGTCAATACTAGAGAACTAACGCCATTAGACCATTTATTCTTTACATAAGTAGTGTAACAAGTTTAGTTTTTAATATTTTAGTGGGATCAGCTGACCCCCCTCCTGTGCATGTAGATCCGCCTCTGCATATCAAAGTTACAAACACGGATAGAAAACTAAAAGAAAATTGGCTCCAGTAAACAAACAAAGAAGAAACTCAAAAATACTTTGCTAAGCAGTTTTAGTCTCTACCCCGAGGAACAATTAGCGTACGAAGATGCTGGTTAACATGTCGAAGGCCTGTAATCAGGACCAGTTTCACCTTTTTCATATATATAATAAGGGTGGAAGAAATTGAAGAGCTATTTAGTAGAGCATTTACAGCCAAAGAATGTGGGAAAAAGATTTGTGAGGTGAATTGTAACACCTAGTGTTCTTCTCGTTTCCGTATCCAGTGATTTGGAGGTGAACACTAGACGAGCGATCAAAAGTTTTAATTAAGTTCAGAAAAATTATTGACACCAAAATACTTTGATACGATTGTTCAATTCAGAACTTTTATACGTCACAGTTCAGATAAATTCGAGCCTTGGTCACAACGGATTTAACATCCCTTCCGTTGGGGCGCTGGACCCTTTTCGGAGGCATAGTTGGGAATGTGGCTGCCCAGATACAAGAGTTATAAAAAAAAAAAAAAAAAAAAAATTAAAACTAGTACATCTGTCAAAGTAATTCCTAAGGTATTAAAAAAAATTAAAGTATCAAATTTACATTATGTGTACTGTGTAGGTATATTACATACAAAAAAAAAGTAGAGACGATGCATTTATTTGATTTCACAATTTGGAAAATTTAACACTTGATTTTGAAATAAAATCTTTTTTCCCAAGTAGTATTTGCAATAAAATTTCTATAAATTTGAAAATTAAAGGTTAATAGTTTTAATAGATAAAAATTAAATGTTAAATTTATAATCTGCGTGTCAACTGATTGAACTTATACATCTCTAATAGACCGAAGGACATGATGTTAAATTCGGTTTGTTTTCTCATTTCTTAATTTTTTAACATTTAACTTTTTTGAAAACAAAATATTTTTTACTTTATTTCAAATATGAGAAAGACTTTGAAAATTAGTCTAAGTGACAAATTTACGATACAAAAAACATATTAAACATTTACACCCTCTAACAGACCATAGAAAATTCTGTGGACAAGATGCTTTAACTTAGTTTGTTTACAAAATATTGAAATTTATGGCCTAGGCATTTTCAAAAATGAAAATATTTTGTATAGTAATTAATAGCTTTTGTACTGTTACTTTTATTTGTGAAAAAATAAAAAAAATTAGTGTTAAATCTGAAAATATTTTGTATGGTTACTAATATTTTTTATTTTTACTTTTCTTCAAATATTTTTATTATGGAACAACATATTTTTTTTACTTTAATTCAAATATGAAAAACTTTGAAAATTAGCTTAAGTGAAAAATTTACAATATGGAAAAACATATTAAACCTCTACAACAGTAACAGACCACAGAAAATTCTATGGACATGATGCTTAGCTTGGTTTATTTTCAACATACTTAAATTTATCACTTAGACTTTTTCCAAAATGAAAATATTTGTATGGTTAATATTATTTGTGAATATTTTTAGATGTTAGTGTTAAATCTGAAAATATTTGGTATGGTTAATAATACCTTTATTTTTACTTAACTTAACTTCAAATATTATCATTATGGAACAAAATATTTTTTACTTTACTTCAAATATGAAAGACTTCGAAAATTAGTCTAAGTGGCAAATTTACAATACAAAAAAGCATATTAAACCTCTATACCACTAACAGACCACAGAAAATTCTATGGACATGATGCTTTAGTTTGGTTTGTTTTCGACATTATTTGTGAAATTTATCATCTAGACTTTTTCCAAAATGAAAATATTTTGTATGGTTAATATTTATTTGTGAAAATATTTAAAGTTTAGTGTTATATCTGAAAATATTTTGTATGGTTAATAATACCATTATTTGTGATAATATTAAGAATTTGGTGTTAAATCTGAAAATATTTGGTATGATTAATAATACCTTTATTTGTGAAAATATTTAGAATTTGATTTTAAAATCTGAAAATAAAAATTGAAAGCAAAACAGTTTTCAGAAAAAAAAAACATGTGCGACATTGTTTTCCAAAGTCTGTATCTTCTTGGGCCAAGACTTCGATCTCGAAGAAATTTCATCATCTATCTTTGACAAGAGAGATGAGATGCTTTCCTCATATCGAAAGGTTCTGAGATGAAGATAAGAGAAATTAACCTCCTCTCTCTACTACATTTCGCAAGGAAATTATAAAAAAAATTAAGGAAGACTCACCAATCACCATCACCATCACCAGGGACTTGGAGACAAGCCAGAATTACAAATGTTGCTCTCTCTCTGAACACATATCCTTGAAGCTTCCTCCTTAGTTTTTTAACTTGCTCTCTTCCTACTACTACCATCGTCATCACCTATAATTTCAACAATCATTAATCAAAACCTCATTCAATTTACAAAAAACCCACCTCTAAAAATCAAAAATAGGAAAATCTAGGGGTTAATATTAGAGTTATAACCGGTTATTAGATACTGGTTTATGTTGGTTTAGTTTCCTTTAGCTTAACCAGCTACTATATATATTGAACCACTTGTACAGTTACAGTTTGAGCTGAATAATACATTTTTTTACATTCTCATAACAAACTTCTCGATCTTCATCTTCTCTCTTTCACTTTCGATTCACCATCTTCATATCATCTAATATGGTATCAGAGCTATGTTTACTTGAACATTGCTTAAAAATCATCATAAGTTTTCTCCTCGCGCATCTCTTTGTGTTTTTTTTGGATATCCTCAGGGATACAAGGGTTATAAAGTGTTTTATCTTCATACTGACATGGTTTCTATCTCGCGTAATGTTGTTTTTCATGAAACTAGCTTTCCATTCTCTGAAAACCTTCCTTCACCTAATGATGATATCTTTGGTCAACATGTTCTTCCTTACCTGTTCCTGATTCTCCTTTTCCAGCCTTTTTTTTATCTTTGTGATAATTCCTCTCCATTTCTTGAGGAGACATTTGTTCCTCCCCGAGTTCCTTCTTCACCTCTCACTTCTTCTGATACTACCAACTCTTCTTCTCATGATTCATCACCAATCCCTGAAAATGTTCCTAACACACGTAATAAAAGGCAAACTTAGGCTTCTGCTTATCTTGATCAGCACTACTGTTATCTTCTTAATCAAACACCATCCTTTCCTGCTCACCCTAATCATACTACATCTTACCCTATTTCGGCCTTTCTTTCATATGATAAGTTTGATGCTTCTTACCGTAATTTCCTTCTTTCCATAACCACTGTTACTGCTCCCAAAACCTTCCATGAGGCCATTTTACTTGATGAGTTTAAGGGTGCTATGAAATCTGAAATGGATTCACTAGAAGGTACTGGTACTTGGTCCATTTGCCAGCTGCCTCTAGGGAAGCATCCTGTAGGGTAAATGGGTTAATACCTAAAAATTCAATTCTGATGGAACCATTGAACGCCCTAAGTCTCGCCTTCTCACTAAAGGGTATACTCAATTAGAGGGACTGGATTACCTTGATACATTTTCTCCGGTGGCCAAATTAGGCACTTTCCGGTTGCTTTTGAGTCTTGCAACTGCTAAGAATGGGTCAATCCAGCAGTTAGACATCAGCAATGCTTTCCTAAATGGTGATCTTGATGAGGAGATCTACATGACAATTCCTCAAGGCTACACTGAGCTAACTGGTCGCAATCCTCCTACTAATTTTGTTTGTCGTCTCCAGAAATCATTATATGGACTCAAGCAGGCGTCTAGACAGTGGAACCATAAGCTTATTGCTGTCATTGCATCTGAAGGATTTGTCCAAGCTCCTTTGGGTCATTCTCTTTTTGTTCGACGTTCCGAGTCTTCATTTCTTGCTGCACCTGTCTATGTTGACGACATCCTCATTATGGGAGATAATGATGAGGCTATTGACGCTTTTAAGACTTCTTTGAAGACGGCTTTCAAACTCTGAGATCTTGGCAATGCAAAGTATTTTCTTGGATTTGAGATAGCACGTAATGAGACTAGTATTTCTATTAATCAGCTCAAGTATACCTTGGAATTACTTCAGGATGCTGGTTATCTTGGCTATAAACTTGTCTCTGTTCTGATGGAACCAAACTTGAAGCTTTCAGATAAGTCGGGTGATCTTCTTTCTGATCCTTCAGTATTTCGGCAGATTGTAGGCAAGCTCCTATGTTTAACGCACACACGACCTGATATTACTTATGCAGTACATAAACTTAGTCAATTTATGTCTGCTCCTCGTGTGGATCATCTAAAGGCTGCTCAACATGTTTTACATTATTTGAAGAATGATCCAGCTCAAGGTTTGTTCTACTCAGCATCCTCTTCCGTTAGCTTGACATCTTTTTGTGATGCTGATTGGACGTCTTGCCCTGACTCTCGCCGGTCTACTACTAGCTATTGTGTTTTCTTGGGAGAATCTCTTATCTCTTAGCGTGCAAAGAAGAAACCAATGGTATCTCGCAGCAGTTCAGAGGCTGAGTACCATTCGATGGCAGATACAACATGCGAGCTTATCTGGCTAGTTTATCTACTTCGGGATATACATTGTCCTCTTACTGGTCCTGCTACATTGTTATGTGACAATCAGTCGGCATTGCATATTGCGTCTAATCTCGTCTATCATGAGCGCACCAAACACATAGTGATCGACTGTCATGTGGTTCGTGAACGGATACAGAGCGGTTTCTTGAAGACCATGCATGTGAAGTCTGCACATCAACTTGCGGATATTTTCACTAAGGCAGTACAACCAGCTATGTTTCATCACTTGACACTCAAGATGGGTCTTCACCATTTATTCATTCCATCTTGAAGGGGGGGGGGGTATTAGAGTTATAACCAGTTATTACAATCTTGTTTAGGTTGGTTTAGTTTCCTTTAGCTTAACCAGCTACTATATATATTGGACCACTTGTACATTTACAGTTTGAGCTGAATAATACATTTTTCACATTCTCATAACAAACTTCTCGATCTTCATCTTCTCTCTTTCATTTTCGATTCACCATCTTCATATCCTCTAATAGTTACCTATTTTCTCTTCATCTTGTGCTCCTCTATAGCTGTAGTCTGTAGATGTGTGGAGCGGTGAAACAAACGGTTTGTTCATATCATATATGCACGGCTCAGTGGAATCCAGTGCAAGCCAATAGATCCTTGTTTAACCACCAATCCTAATAACATCACTTTCCTTCAAACTCAACGCAAGCATCTGGCTAACCCATGACCCAATGCACTAAATGGAAGAAACAAATCCAGTCAACAACCATAAACGCATACAAAGAGTGTTGAGATGAGATCAATATATGGGAAGAGAAAGACATGAGGAGTTGAGTATGATGAAGAGGCCGTACATGACGTAGTAATACTAGTTACCCGAGTAACTTACCAAGGGTAAACCAAAGTTACCCTAGTAATACTAGTATACTAGTTATACTAGTTACCCGAGTAACTTTGGATGAAGAAGAGAAGCCCTATTCCCGTAGCTAAGGGATCAGACCGTTGCAAGGGAAGAGGAGGCGCGTGTGACAGGCTGGAGAAGAGCTGGATAAAGCAAAATGAGCTTTATGCACAAGGAAGAAGCTCATTGGATGATTTGAATTAAAGCAAACCTTATCTCTTGTAATAGTGCCTCTTTATGAAACCCTCATCCTAGTGTTGCCTCCTCATATATATTGTAAACTCTGATCAGATTAATAATTAAGAAGTTTGGGACTATCTCTCTAGACTCTCTCTCTCTCTTGTTCATGATGATTCTTAAATACTCTTAAACATGATTACTACCTAATCTCTTTACAAATCTCCCATTAATCTTCTCTAATCTACCTTAATCTCTCAATACCTACTATATTCTCTAAAATCATATGGTATCAGAGCCAGATTGGCTTTGCTATTGAGAAACCTCGTTCCATTTCTTTCTTTCTCTAGCTCTTGTGTTCTTGTGTTCTTGCTCTTGTGTTCCGTGAAGCTGTGTGATAAAGTTGAGTCCTGTGGTGCTGTGCTTTGAGTTTGTGTGTTCTTGAAGTCTGGTATTGTGTGTTCTTCAGCTGAGTTGCAAGTTTGAAGCTTTCTGGTCATTTCTGGTTCAAGCAAGAGAAGATGGAGGGAAACAACTTCAGCAAGCTAGTTACTGTCCCGGTTGCGTTGAAAGGTGGTTCAAACTATCTCTTGTGGTCTCGATTGGTGAAGACTGCTATTGGAAGGCTAGGGCTGTGGAGCCACATCACTGATGATGGTCCGAAGCCAGTGGCCAAGGAAACTGAAGAAGGTGAAGAGGAAAAGACTCTCACCAAAGCTGAAGCAAAGAAGTGGGTGCAAGAAGACTTGATGGTGCTCTCCGTGCTGCAAGGATCTCTTGATGTCCCTCTTCTCAAAGCTTACAGCTACTGTGAGACTCACAAACACTTGTGGGAGACCCTCTTAAAGACGTTTGGAAATGTCTCCAACATCAGTCGTGTGTTTGAGCTGAAGAGAGCCATTAACTCCATGAAGCAAGATGGAGGAGAGCTCACCAAACACATGGGAAAGTTTGGATCATTATGGTCTGAACTTGAGAGTCTAAGACCTAACACCACTGATCAAACAACTCTTATGGAAAGAAGAGAACAAGATCAAGTGTTTGGGTTGTTGATGACATTGGATCCTTGCTACAAGGATGTCATCAAACACATCTTGAGATCGCCTAACCTACCATCCAAGGAGAAAGTATGCGCGCAACTTCAGAAGGAGGAGGGATCTCTTGGCCTGTTTGGAGGCAAGAGTGAGCTCACTATGGCTCATCAAGATGAAGGAATGCAAGCAAACAAGGCTCATACAGAGGCTCAGGAAGGAAGTATGAAAAGTATGAGGGAAGCTGTGAGCATTGCAAGAGGACCGGTCACAAGAAGAGTGAGTGTTGGATCTTACATCCTCACCTCAGGCCACGTGGGTTCAACAGGGATAGAGAAGCAAAAGCTCATCTTTATGCTGAAGCAAATGGTGCTGGTTCATCTGGAGCTAGCTTAGGCGCTAAGGTGGGTGAAAGTGAAGGTAAAGCCTTGGCATCTCATCAACTAATTGGAAAGGGTGTGGATCAGGAGGTATTCAAGAGAGCTAACATTGAAGCCTTCTTCAAAGCTCTTAAGGAGTCCGGTAACACTCTCGGAAACACCCTTGGATACTCATATGCTGTTCATACATTGCCTAGTACTACTGATAAGTTACTAGACATTTTTAAAAGCTCTTACACTGCTTCTAGTAATCCTAGTAATACTGATAAGTTACTAGACATTTTTAAAAGCGCTTACACTGCTACTAGTGAGCCGAGTATAACTAGTAAGATGTTAGGATTACTAGGAAACCTGATAAAACAAAATGAACCATCAAGGACTGAAATTACTAGAATCATGCATAAACTTTTGATCATTGATTCCGGTGCATCTCATCATATGATTAGTGATAATAACCTGATTAAAGACATAGAACCAGCTCACGGACTTGTTATGATTACTAATGGAGATAGAATTCCTATTAGAAGAATTGGTAAACTAAAACTGTTTAATAAAGACTCTAAAGCATTTTTCATGCCTGAGTTTACTTCTAACCTTTTATCTGTCAAAAGATGCACCACTTATCTTCAATGCAATGTTATCTTTAGTCCTAATGATGTTAAGTTTCAGGATATTAAGAGCAGTAAATTGATTGGGCAAGGAGCAACCAAAGGAGACCTTTATATGCTTGAAGATCTTAGTCCCATCTCTAGTTCTTATTTCTCATTTAGTATGTTTCTTCCTTAAGTAAAGATGCATTGTGGCATGCTAAACTTGGACATCCACATGTTAGGGCTTTAAACATTATGTTACCAGGTGTTATGTTTAAAAATAATGATTGTGAGGCAAGTATTTTGGGCAAACATTGTAGGACTGTGTTTCAAAGATCATCCACTATTTATGAGAATTGCTTTGATTTGATTCACTCTGATGTTTGGACTGCACCTTGTTTATCTAGGGATGATTATAAGTATTATGTCACATTCATTGATGAAAAATCCAAATACACCTGGTTAACACTCATTAAAACAAAAGATAGGGTTCTTGATGCATTAAAAAAATTTCAAAGCTATGTTACTAACCATTATCATGCCAAGATTAAGTTTTTCAGGTCAGATAATGTTGGAGAATACATAGGCCACACATTCAAAGATCACCTAGCTCAGTATGGGATTCTACATCAGACTAGCTGTCCTTACACTCCACAACAGAATGGAGTTGCTGAAAGGAAGAACAAACACCTCATGGAAGTGGCTCATTCAATGATGTTCCACAAAAGTGTCTCTAAGAGATTTTGGAGTGATGCTGTGATGACTGCTTGCTATCTGATCAACAGGATACCAACCAGAATCCTAGAGGATCAGTCTCCATTTGAGGTACTCAACAAGAGTCGACCAGTTCTGAATCACTTAAGGACATTTGGGTGTGTGTGCTATGTACTGGTGTCAGGAGAGATGAGAAACAAACTTGAAGCAAAGAGCACCAAGGCTATGCTTATTGGATATTCCACATCTCAAAAGGGATACAAGTGCTTTGATCCCACTGCTAGAAGAGTCTTGGTGTCTAGGGATGTGAAGTTCATTGAAGATAAATGGTATTATGAAGAGAAGAATTGGGAAGAGCTTGAAGAACTTTCTCAACCATCAGATAGAATTGCTAGTTTGAGAAACATACTAGAAGAACTCGGTATTGGTGTGTCCCAGGATCAGAGCAGACGTGAAGAGCCTACTCAAGTGGCCGCTGAAGAACCATCCCACTTTGAACATGAGGGGGGAAGTGAATCTGAGGCTGAAGGGTTAAAAGATCAAGGCTCATAAGAAGCTGGAGGTCTAGAAGATCAAGGTTCAGATTCTCCTGTCCAAAGTGGAGATGAATCAGTAAGAGATGTTCAGAATGAAGGTCATGAAGCTGGAGAAGAAATCCAGATACAAGAAGAAGCTATTGAGGAACAAGTAGAAGTTCCTTTGAGAAGAAGCACACGGGTAAAGAGGGATGCTTCCGAGTGGGAAAACACGAGAAACTGGGTAAACACGAAAGTGTACTACAATGCCCAGGCTGTGGAGCATCCTTCCCTAGTTGTGTGCTCATTTGCTGAAGTTTCCGGAAGAGCACTACTCCTTTATGGTGAGCTTAGATGACAGCTATGTGCCAAGAAGCTATGAAGAAGCAATTCTGATTCAAAAGTGGAGGGATTCAGTCAATGCTGAGTCTGATGCTATGATTAGAAATGATACATGATATGAGAGTGAGTTACCTAAAGGAAAGAGAGCTGTGTCATGCAAATGGATCTTCACTATCAAGTACTTGCCTAATGGAAATATTGATAGGCCCAAGACATTGTTGGTAGCAAGGGGTTTCACACAAACCTATGGAGAGGACTACATTGATACATGTGCACCTGTTGCAAAAGTCCATACCATTCGGATTGTACTATCTGTCGCAACTAACCTTGGGTGGGATCTTTGGCAAATGGATATGAAGAATGATTTTCTCCAAGGAGAGCTTGAAGATGAAGTCTATATGCTACCACCTCCGAGTCTTGAAGGAATGATGAAGCCGGGAAATGTTCTTAGACTGAAAAAAACCATCTATGGGTTGAAGCAATCACCTATAGCATGGTACAATATGCTAAGCACAACATTGAATGGGAGAGGCTTCAGAAAGTCCGAGCTTGATCACACTCTCTTTACTCTCACTACTCCATCAGGCATCATTATCTTGCTTGTGTATGTGGATGATATCATCATAACCGGCAGTGATAAGGAAGGAATCCGAGCCACTAAGGAGTTTCTGAAATCAGTATTTGATATAAAGGACTTGGGAGAGATGAAGTACTTTCTTGGGATTGAGCTATGCAGATCCAAGGAAGGATTATTCATCTCTTAAGGAAGTATGCATTGGATCTCTTGAAGGATGTTGGTGCGTATGGAGTAAGAACAGCCAAGATTCCCATGGAGGATGGGTACAAGGTTCCACGTGAGGGGGAGATTGAAGACATCAAGCTATTCCATGATCCAAAGTTGTATAGGAAGCTTGTGGGGAAGCTGATATACTTGACTATCACCAGGCCAGACATATGCTTTGTTGTGAACCAAGTAAGTCATTATATGCAAGCTCCAAGAGAGCATCATTGGCGCATGGTGGAGAGAGTTCTCATGTACCTGAATGGAACTCAAGGACTTGGTATCTGGATGGGCTGCAATAAGAGCACTGAAGTTGTGGGTTATTGTGATGCTGATTTGGCTGGAGATAGAGCAGATACAAGGTCTACAACAGGCTATTTCACTTTCATTGGTGGAAACATGGTTACTTGGAAGAGTAAGAAGCAAAATGTTGTATCATGCTCTAGTGCTGAAGCTGAGTATAGAGCTATGCTAAAGCTTACCAACGAGTTGGTATGGATCAAAGGGATTCTTAGGCACTTGGAGATTGAGCAAGCAACACCAATGACTATGCATTGTGTCAATCAGGCGGCTATTCACATTGCTACAAACTCAGTGTTTCATGAGAGGACAAAGCACATTGAAGTAGACTGCCACAAGGTGAGACAGATGATAGTCTTGGGAGTGATCTTGCCATGTTATACAAGAAGTGAAGATCAGTTAGCAGATGTGTTCACCAAGTCAGCAAGACAAAAGACTATGGAGTCCATTCACATCAGATTGAGACTCATAGATCTTGGGAAGAGAAGGAGCTAATCCCCTAAGTCATGAGGTCTTTACTCTTTTTCCCTCATCAAGATTTTGTCCCAAAGAGTTTTCCTTGGTGAGGTTTTTAATGAGGAAAATCTCATGGCTATCCAAGTTTAGACTTTCACAAAGCTAAGCTTGAGGAGGAGTGTTGAGATGAGATCAATATATGGGAAGAGAAAGACATGAGGAGTTGAGTATGATGAAGAGGCCGTAACTGGCGTAGTAATACTAGTTACCCGAGTAACTTATCAAGGATAAACCAAAGTTACCCTAGTAATACTAGTATACTAGTTATACTAGTTACCCGGGTAACTTTGGATGAAGAAGAGAAGCCATATTCCCGTAGCTAAGGCATCAGACCGTTGCAAGGGAAGAGGAGGCGCGTGTGACAGGCTCGAGAAGAGCTGGATAAAGCAAAAGGAGCTTTATGCACAAAGAAAAAGCTCATTGGATGGTTTGAATTAAAGCAAACCTTATCTCTTGTAATAGTGCCTCTTTATGAAACCATCATCATAGTGTTGCCTCCTCATATATATTGTAAACTCTGATCAGATTAATAATTAAAAAATTTGGGATTATCTCTAGACTCTCTCTCTTGTTCATGATGATTCTTAAATACTCTTAGCATAATTACTACCTAATCTCTTTACAAATCTCCCATTAATATTCTCTAATCTACCTTAATCTCTCAGTACCTACTATATTCTCTAAAATCATAAAGAGATCTAGTTTAATGAAATCATGAAGAAACACGATCTAATTTCAAAATCGAAATAAGAGTAAGAGATGATTGGTACCAGATAACAGAACCGTGACGATGACGAGAGGGGAGAGAGCGGATTTTGCAAGCGGTATCTCCGTGACGATCTTCTCCCTGCACTTGTTGGTTTCCTATCGGTTTCTCTTCTTTAACCTCCTCCATGGAGAAAATAGTAAAGAGTGAAAGACAGAGAGTTAAATAGATTATGATTTGAAAACAAAAAGGGAATTGATCACAACGTACGGTCATATTTTGTCTTACCGTGTAACAATCTTATTTTTCTCATTGGGTAACAACTCTATCATGCATGTGTCTCGTAACTTGTGAGTTACAAATTTTTTTTTGTGAATGACAACTGTATTTCCATTTGTCAAATAAGTAAAGAAGAAGAAATTGATCCGTTACAAACTTACAACAGTCATATTTTCTTTAATGGGTAATAATTTATTTATCAAGGTAAAAAACTATCAGAGTGACTAAACCATAATTAGGCCTTTAATGACCTTATTATAAGGCCTACACTCTATTCGCTGCCTGTAGAGAGAGAAATAATGGAATTTAAAGGGAATCATACCATCCCGCCAGTGGCAGAAACCTTCCTTCGAAAGCAAGCAAATCTAGAAGATGACGGAGATCAAATCCATCTCATGAATTTCAAGGTGTGAAGCTTTTCTCCAGATCTTATAGATTCACAATATCAATAAGAAGTTCTTTCTTATTATTCAATCACCAAGTTCAATATCAAGATCACAAACTCACACACTTATGCATCACAATATGCATCACTATATATAGGACTTAGACAACTCCTAATCCTTATAGTATTATCACAAAACATAATATCCTAATCCTTATAGATAAACATAACTTTTAAATAAGGAAAAGGAAACTTGCAACTCAAGGTTATCCAACATTCTCCCCTTTAAACTTGAATTTGTCTTTACACACATTTTGAACTCCAATAAGTTCTCGCATCTCCTTAAACTTATTTCGACCAAGTGATTTGGTGAGGATATCCGCCTTTTGCTCACTTCCCGGAATATGTTCGACTTCAACCAACTCATTCTCGACACACTCTCTTATAAAATGAAATCTCTTATGAATGTGCTTGCTTCGTCCATGAAACACCGGATTCTTTGATAGCGCAATTGCTGACTTGTTATCAACCTTAATGACCACACATTCACTAGCTTCTCCAATAGCTTCGCTTAGTAATTCCTGCAACCAAATAGCTTGTTTTGCAGCTTCTGTTGCAGCCATAAATTCTGATTCACACGACGAAAGAGCTACCAGCTCTTGCTTTGTCGAGCTCCAGGTTATAGGACTCTCACCGAAATAAAATATATGTCCTGTTGTGCCTTTACCATCATCTATGTCTACATTGCATGAACTGTCGCTGTATCCTAACAAACCAGTACCTTTTCCCCGCTCATAACGCAAGCCGAGAGAGACAGTACCTCGAAGGTACCTAAGAACTTGTTTCATTGCAGCTCCGTGTGATACCTTAGGATCTTGCATATATCTACTCAAGACTCCAACACTGAATGCAAGATCCGGTCGTGTATGTAATAAGTAGCGTAAGCACCCAATGTTCCGGCGAAACTCCTTCTCATCAACCTTATCCTCGTCATTAGCCTTAGAGAACTGTGCGTTCTGCTCCAAAGGCACATGTGTTAGGTTTCACGAGCTCATGCCACATTCCTCAAGGATCCGTCGCGTATATCTATCCTGTTTAAGTATGATACCTCCGTCATACTGCGAGACTTCTATTCCCAAATAGTACGTCAACTTCCCAAGATCGCTCATCTCGAATTTAGCTCCCATCTCTCTCTTAAACTCCAGTATAGCTCGTAGAGAAGAGCCGGTGACTAGCAGGTCATCAACATATACTACCACGATGAGAAGCTCCTTATTTTCTTCTCTACGATAAAGAGAGGGTTCTTTGGAACATCTCTGGAAGTTTAAGCCTCGCAAGATCATGTTAAGTTTTATATTCCATGCTCTCGGAGCTTGCCGTAGACCGTAAAGAGCTTTCTTAAGTCTATAGACTTTGTGTTCTTCTCCTGCGACCGTGAAGCCCTCAGGTTGATTCACAAAGACTTCCTCCTTCAGCTCTCCTTGGAGAAAAGCGGTCTTGACGTCGAGATGATGTATCTCCCAACCATGTGAACCAGCCAACGCAATAATCAACCGTATAGTTTCAATACGAGCCACCGGAGCGAACACTTCATCGTAATCCACTCCATGCCGTTGAACATAACCTTTAGCTACCAGCAGCACTTTGTATTTGCTGATAGTCCCGTCAGCGTTGCGTTTGATCTCGAAGACCCACTTCAAGCCTATTGGCTTTATACCATCCGGTAGCTCAACAAGATCCCAAGTATTGTTCTTCTCTATAGAGAAGATCTCATCCTTGCAAGCATCAATCCAAAATTTCATCTTCTTAGCTTCATTGTAATCCCAAGGCTCATCGTTAACAAACATCAGCAGTCGCTCTCCTTCTATCTCAGCAAGAAGGACATAATCATCGAGATATGAGGGTCTGGTGGTGATCCTTGTTGAACGTCTAGGTAATGGCTCGACTTCGTCTTCTTTGGGTCTGCCATTGTTGCCGTCATCGAGTTCTTCTTCGACCTCATTAGTCGGAGATGAAGGTCCATCTTCGTTTGTGTTCACGATCAGACGAGGTACGTCAACTTCAAGCTCTCCAGGATCACCGTTGTCGTCCTTGGTCCAATTCCAACTCTTTTCTTCTTCAAACACAACATCCCGACTGACAATAATACGTTTACTCAATGGATCAAATAGACGATAAGCTTTTGATCCTGGTTCTATTCCAAGATGTACAAGAGTTCTGGATCTGTCGTCGAGATTCTTTCTTCCTGCCCTTTCGATTCTTGCGTAACAAACACATCCAAACACTTTAACGTGAGAGAGGTTCGGCTTGCGTGACTTCAAAGCTTCATACGGTGTTGTTCCTTCAAGAGACCTAGTTACGACTCGGTTGATTAGATAGGTGCAATGCCTTATTGCTTCGCCCCAGAGATGGTTCGGTAGATTCATGTGTTTTAGGATACTCTTGGTCATCTCTAGGAGCGTTCTATTGCGTCGCTCCACTACACCGTTTTGTTGAGGAGAGTAAGGCGCAGTCAAGTGTCGTTTAGTGCCATTCCTCTCGCAATACGCCTGAAACTCCCGTGAACAAAATTCTCCTCCTCTATCTGTCCGCAAGTTTTTTAGCTCTGTATGTGTTTCTTGTTCAGCAAGTACTTTGAAGGTTTTAAGCTTCTCAAAGGCCTCACTCTTTTCTTTTAGCAATGCAGTCCACATGTAGCGAGAACAATCGTCAATAAGAACAAACATATCGATTCTTGGCTGGAGTTGATGGCGTGATAGGTCCACATAAGTCGGCATGTACAAGCTCAAGAAGTTCCTTTGCACGATATGATGTTGCTTGTGGGAAGGGCTTCCGAGTTTGTTTTGCTTTCAAGCATGACACGCATGTCTCAGAGCAACGGTCAATGTCAGGCATGCCGTTTACCAGCTCCTTACTAACCATGAGTCGCATCGTATCATTGTTAATATGCTCCAGCCGCGTGTGCCATAACGTACTGTCTCCAAATCCTTTCACTTGCAAGCATTGTATATGATCAACCTGTAGGGTTACCTTATACAGACGGTTCTTTGATCTTGTACTCCTAACCATCAACTGTCCGTCTCTATCAAATAGGCTTAGTTGGTCATCTTTCATACGTACTTCACACCCAACTTCTGTAGCTTGACCTAAGCTGACAATGTTACTCCGCAATGCTGGTATGTAGTATACATTCTTTAATATCTTCTTCTCTCCTCCTCTGACTATGAAACGGATTGAACCCTTTCCCATTATGTCAATTCTTGAATCGTCTCCGAACCGTACTTTTCCAGTGATCGAGTCGTCCAATTCGAAGAAAAAGAGTCGATTACCACTCATGTGGTTGCTAGCGCCATTGTCAAGATACCACACATCCGTTGTGTCAGATTCAGCCTCAAACCTCTTAGGGTTCACCTTGTTCTCATTAAGGTAAACTACCTCATTCATCACGAGAGCATCAGCTTCATGAGTGTCTTCCTCCTTCTTCTCGATAGTTTCTTGAAGATTTAATAGCTTATCAGGACAATCTGTAGCATAGTGACCAAGCTTATTGCAATTGAAACAGGTAATGTGAGATGCATCTCCACCACCACCTCGTCCTTGCCGATACGCGTCTCTTTGTTGTTGAAACGAACCTCGCGCGCGACCTCTTCCTCGCCAACCCGATCGACCACAACGCCCACATCCACAGTTATTGTAGTTGTTGCCATAGCTCTCTTGTTTTGAATCTGCGTACATCAGCTTACTAGAGTCATCAAATGCTTCTTCTTCATCTTCGGCAACTCTTTCTTCATAAGCTTTCAATCTCCCAATGATATCCTCAAAACTTGTTGAGTTTAGATCCAATACTTGCTCAATTGAAGCAACGATATGAATATACTTCTTTCTTGGCAAGCTTGACAAAAATTTCTTAACAATTTTCGGTTCCTCTATCGTCTCTCCTAAGGAAGCTGACTTGGAGGATATCTCTGAAAGTTTTCCCACGAATGTGTCGATTGTGTCTGCATCCTTCATCTTGAGTCTATCAAACTCTGCCATCATAGTTTGTAGTCTCGCTTCACAACTTTCTGCTCCTATATGGCGCGATTTCACAGCATCCCAAACAGATTTTGCGTCGTCTAATTCCCCGACTTGAAGAACCAAAGCTTCAGGTATTGATTGGAACAACAAGGCGATGGCCATATTGTTTTTTATCTTCTGCTTTGCTCCCGGGGTCGATTGTTTCCCAGACTTTGCTAACCTTTAATGCTATCTTCATCCTCATAGCCCAAACTGTATAGTTAGAAGAAGTGAGCATTGGAAGTTTAACAGAGGCGGCTCCGACATCTTTGTTGCTTAGAACGAGATCGTCTTTTGCATCAGTCATTGCGTTAATTGAAGGCTGATCTCGTTGCCTTTAAGCTCTGATACCAAATATAGATTCACAATATCAATAAGAAGTTCTTTCTTATTATTCAATCACCAAGTTCAATATCAAGATCACAAACTCACACACTTATGCATCACAATATGCATCACTATATATAGGACTTAGACAACTCCTAATCCTCATAGTATTATCACAAAACATAATATCCTAATCCTTATAGATAAAAATAACTTTTAAATAAGGAAAAAGAAACTTGCAACTCAAGCTTATCCAATAGATCTTCATTAGTTCGATTAACTAGCATGAATGAGAATCTCTAGATCTTACATGTTCACTGTTCACAATACTGTTTTTGCGATTCTGGAATTTGAAAATTTTGAATATACGCAGACGCCATGAAAACACCGTTCTCAGGTCATATGGGGATCTTTCAGTCTCATGCTAACACATTGGTTGTGAGTTCTGTGTGTATATACTCTGCTTCACTCTCAACTACATTACACAAACACACTTGTTACACATTATCCATGAATCATGGCTCATTATTTAGATAACCAATATACTTTTGAGGCTCTTGTGCATGCTGAAGTCTAGTTGAAGATAGTTGTAAGCTTATAGTACTACTGATCAAATCAACCTGAGATCATGAAGCAGGTGTTGAAGATGGAGAAAGTGATGAGGTTTGGCACAAGAGGAAGCTTTGATCCTTAGATTTACAAGGGATGAAATAATGAAACTCATTTTCTACACTGTGGCATGGAATATTTGGTTGTAGTTATTGATGTAAAGAAAAACATGAGATTATTTGATAGAATAACCGTACAAATTGTTTGAAACTTGAAATCTACACACAATCTCCATAAAAAACTAAGACGTTGCTGGAATGGCAGGGTCTGAGCACAAGCTCATCAAGCATTAGCTTGAGGGCCGATAGTGTTAAAAATAATTTAGGGGCCAATTACATTAAATGTTTGATAGTTTAGATGGCAAAATTTGGTTGCCAACTAACTTAGGGTGCTGACTTCGATACCATATACAGCAATTTCGCAATGATTTTTCTTTTAAAAAGAGTTGTTGTAGGACCAAACAAATTTTAGTTGCTTCTGGACGTACATATGTCAGGTCCGGCCCTGGTTGCTGGAAGCAGGTATGCTTATTAGTTATATATCACATCCCTTTGCAACCTTATGATTAGATAGAGAAAATCTAAATTGTATGGCATGGTTAAGGAAGTTAAAACTATATATATAGCTAGAGATATATGGCCTAGAACGCTACATCTATAAGCGGCTCTGTTTCTACTTACTCAGAAATAAGTAAAAGAAATTAGAGCCAAGGTTAGTTAGTTAACGACTCATCTTATAAATCCCATTTAACTTTCTTTGGTGACAAATCGAGTAAATGTGATATGCAAGAAGTTTATTTTAGATCTCAATAATAATGAGAAAATGATCAATTTGAATTGGCAAGTGAGTATCAATCATAAGTATCAATTTGATTTGCTTACTTAAAGAAACAAATTGGGGGGGGGGGGGAATTCAAATTTCATATTTTTTAGACAAGAGTAAGCAATTTGAAAGCTTCAATCTAACAATACTAAAAGAGATTTAACTAGAGCTCTCAGCTATGCCACACATGATTAAAAAATCAACCAATGATAGAGATGTGTGCTGCCACGTCACCATAGATTTGTAGAATGAAAAGAAAATCTGGGACTTCCGTTTGGTCTCATAAATATTCCACCGTTACCAATGAGCTCTTTAATCCCTCCTTGAAAACGTTCCACCTCACTTTGGTCTTCCTATAAATCGCTTCGTCTAAAACCTAAAACCACCCGAAATCCAAAACATATGGCAACTAAATCCACCGGAAAGTCTTCCGTCACCGTTTATTTCAAGAACATGACCAGCGAAATCCGAGCTACAATTTCAGTTGAACCTTTTCTAGGAGGCTAGATACATTGCGAAAGGTGGGAGCTTTATTGGGTTAGAGCTCCTCCTCATCGACTAACAGGTTTGCGTGCTTATTGTGTCGTGCCAACATGTTTACACTTATGGTCTTTATATTTTCTCTGTTTCGAATTTCCAGAGTACTTGGATGAATCAATTTTAATACCAAAGAATACATCTGTTCTAATTCATGAGTCCCAAGACAGCCTCGCATCAGACTTATCACTTCACAAGAGTACGTTCTCTCAGATCTTATGATTTCCATCTACTTTGTCCACTTATTTAGCTATTTTTCCTTACCCTTAACAAAAAGATGTTTAGCTAAACATAAGTTGAAAGTGTGACTATTGGCTTGAAGAACACCTGGATTTTCATGTTAAATAGTGCAATTATCTGAATGTTGCAAGCCTAGAATCAAGAATAAAGTGGAACATGTCCAAGCTGAAACAATCAATTCTCATGTTGCTCAGCCGCCTGCAGCGAAATATGTAAGTTGATTACGGTGAATATTTATATTGGTGTTAAGTGCACCCATTTTGACCAATTCTTATAGCTAAAACAGTATTAATTTCACCCATTTTCACCTTCTAGCTTGAAGTTGAGTTGACGAGTCCGAGAATGATTTTTACTTCATTCCTACTGTCCAAGGTTCTCATACTAATAATCCATGAATTTTCTTGCACCAACAGAAGAGAAAGTATATGAAGAAAGCTCTGTAAGATAATGGTTTCTCTTGCTGATTCCAGATACCAAAGAAATAAAAGGCCCCACTACCATCCTCTAAACCCCGCCAAATCCGGAGGTGGAACACAGAAGAAGGTAATCTCCTATCTAATCTTATCTTCCCTTGAATCAGATTTTCTTTCGCTTACTTTGATCTTTTCATTTCTTGATTCGACATAAGGTGAACAGCATGGTTCTCTTCGATCAGGAAACTAACAACAAGGTTCGGTCTGAAGCTCCTATGTTCAAGTTGATCAATCAATCCCTTCTATTCTGCTGGTGTTTTCATGTAAGTTACAATCTCCATTCTTCAAAGTTTCCAAAGTTTCAGTGGATAAGCTCTTACATCGTGTGTGTGTGTTTTGTTTTAGCTTTGAAAATATATTTCACTGAGTTTGGGTAGTTATCGTTATCTTTTTGTATTAGTTACTGGTTCTTTTCGATGAGTGGAGTAGGAAGCTAAAGTGACAGGAGTCGTTCGACGGCGAAACAGAGAGGTGCCTAAGGAAGAAGAGGAAGCGAGAGAAAAAAGTGAAAGGGGTCTTAGACCTCCTAAGCAAGAATCTTCAAGCTTTGTGAATGTTTTGGAACTGATTTAGTTCACGGAGTCACAACTGCTGTCTGAAATTGTAAGTGTTAAAGATAACAAAGACGTGTAACAAACGTGAGATGAGTTTTGTGTTGCAACTGAAAGAAGAGTTGTTTGTTTTCTTTTGCAGGAGAAGCGTCTTGCACCACAAAACATTACCCTAGACGTCATTCACAGATGTGACACCACCCTGCACATTTAAGTATCTAAGCTTTATCTCCATTTCTCATGTTGGTAGTTTATCAGTGAATCCTTAACTCGAGACAGTACAAACCAGTTGGTAGTTTGTTCAGGACTTTCTTCAAATAGCTCAAATCAGTTGGAAAAGTGCCCATCAGCGACTACTGTAGGAGGCCGTAAGCTCCATCTCCTGAGTTTTCATAGTACCTTTGA
The DNA here is from genome assembly GCF_020379485.1 of Brassica napus. Taxonomy (NCBI): domain Eukaryota; kingdom Viridiplantae; phylum Streptophyta; class Magnoliopsida; order Brassicales; family Brassicaceae; genus Brassica; species Brassica napus. The sequence continues at coordinate 33,209,526 of NC_063447.1, read as the reverse complement.
TGACGTTCAAGCATATGTGATGGTTTGTTCTTTGTCAATGATATATGTTTCTGTGTCTGTCAAAACCTTTTGTCAAACTCTAATCCCGGTGAAAAAATCTTCAGTGTCGATTCTAGAAGACGCCGGCTGTAATGATGTGATCGCAGAATACCGTATCGATCAGGTGAACCAATGCTCTAACTTTACCATAGTTTTTCTCATAACTGTCATTTTCAGAGCTGAGTTGTATGTTTTCTAATGTAGTTTAAGCATAAAGAAATGGGAGTATACGTAGATAGCTCGCATGGGAAACAAATCAGATATGTTGTCTATTTTATTTATAATTTGTAGTAACTTTTCTAATTAATAATTATGAGACTCAAAATTTTCTACTCATCTTTTTGGAATTTTGGTAGGCAAAAAACTTTCTATCAGCTTAAATTAGGAGTCAGCTATTGCCATGCTGTAGTAAGAAAAAGAAATGACTCGCTAAGTGCTTAACTTTCAGACTCACTAAAGCTTTGTTTATCATTCATGTATTAACATTATTTTTCTTTACTGTCCCTTTGTTAATAATGAGGGTTATGCAATCATATGTGGGTTTGGTGAAGTCTTTGTTTAGGATAACAGTAATACCACCTTGATTTAAAACTCATCTCTGTTTCTAAGTGATTGTATAGGATCCTCATTCTCTGTTGTAAGAATGAGATCTTAATAATTAATCAACTCTGGAAACAACAAAATAAAACATCAATTTGTTGACAGGGTTTGATTTTCAGATCAAACGAGAAAACAAAAAGAAGATGAAAAAGTTAGTTGTTTGTATGACACCAAAAAAATACCACTAAAATTCATATAGAAAAACAACCTAAAACTAAAAACAGACCTTAAAATTTGGTTATTTATATAACCCACCAATAAAAAAATCACAAATAATTTCCTAACATATTGGAATAAATCTTTTTTTTTGTAAAAGGGCATTATTGGAATGAGTCTTTATTTTTTTGTTTCTTTAATGTTTTGTTTTATACGTTTGCAAGTCATAACAACCACTAGTCTTTCTCCTAACTCAAGTTACAAATCTGGGAATTAGAAAATCGAAAGTAGTAGCACATTAAGCAAGAGATTGCTAAAGTTAGAAATTTTTTTTTAACTTTTTTTTAAAATAATCTATCATTAGTATAACACGAAAACAAGAGAGACGCAATATAAAACAATTTGAAAAGCATATAAATTATATTAAAAATTTGACCCGTGAAAATAAGAAAAAATAGAGCTTAACCATATTAAACTATTTTAAAAACCTTATTACCAAATTTAACATGACTCAACAAAAATAAATTTAAATATTTTTAAAAAGTCAATTGACGGATTTCATGAAAAATAAATAAGAGTAACTACCGAATAATGATTCACATATAATATAAAAATAAATCTTTAATATGAAAATAAATATTAACAAAATACTTAACTAAAACAAGTTAAATTAGAGAAGCACAACTGATAAAACGTTGAGTGTGTAGAAATGGAATCATATCTAATACCAGAACTTACAATATAAATAATTAAATGATTAATTAACCGACATTCCGCGCGTAGCGCGGAAAAACAACTAGCATGTTTAAAATGCCATGATCATGAAGCAATATAACAGTGCGCATTTAAAAAAATAGCTAGATTGACCTAAAATTTTAAGCTAGGGACCTAGACAACCCATTAGTGATTAGACACACCTACAAAAACATCAGTTGACAATAGTATATTTTTTTTGTAAGAGTTACAAGTTGATAGTGGAGACATGATTTATGTTATTCCTTATATATTAATTGAAAAACAATACAATTTGTTTTGGTAGACACGTGTCATCACTAAAATGATTTTTAGAATCATTAGACAAATAAGTTGGTTCATTTAAATATAAATTATATTTTTTATTAAACTAAATATCAAATTAATTAGTAGTGTACAAAATAATATTTTTCATTCTTTCTTTAAATAAAAGCTACATAATTACCTAATATGATTAACATATATATGACAATTAATGATTATGAATAATACAGATTTGATAACAAGTTTTGTATCATCCTTCCTTTCTGTTTAATTTTATATTATTAAAATAAATTAAACAATCGTATTAACCATATAATAAAAATTTAATTTTTTTTCTTATATGTTATATTTGAAATTTTTTAAAACGACTATAAATTACTAAAAATGGTAAAAGTCACACATTAAAAATTTTGTGATCAATGGTTTTACCTTTTTTTTTGTTCAAGCGAGGTACAAATGATCATCAATCGTATGAATATGAAATCTCATTTAATAGATATTTATATTATGTATATATATATATTAATATTATTTAAATTAAATTATATACCATATAAAATATAGAAATATGTAGTGGTTCACAGGGAAGGAAGAGGAGAGCCACATTCACATTGTACCCTTGTGGATGCTTTCAAGTTTCAAACAACTGAAAATTTATCTAACCGATACGGCGATACACAGTTTCAAACGAGATCATTAGAGAAGCTGAATGAGTTTGTGCAACAAGTGTCACCTGAAGTTATTATACCGAGTGTTAACTTTGGACATGACTCTGTAACTGCAATGGTGTTTACGCTGGTTACTTAAGTCTCTGTTTTAGCATAGGTGATTAGACTCACTGCTGCTCAAGTGCGTAATACAACTTTCTTCGCCAAACTCAAACCAACTAGTGTCATGAGGTGTTTTTCTTATATCAGTTTTTTTTTCTGATCTCCAGGAGAACAAATATTGTATTAGCTCTATGTACAATTACAGAGATTGACACATTTATCAGGTTTGTAGTCTTCTTAACAAGATAATCTACAATCATTCTTCAAGTAAACAAACACATTAGGGTCTGCAGTTGCAGAGATAACATCAATAGTGAAGAACATCAATATATAAAGGTTTGATGATGATCGACTTTATCCACCGTGCAAGGTCGAGATGAAAACGATAACATCTTTCTCTTCAATTGTGGTCTAGAGCTGACCGCTTAGCTCTCAATCACAGTCATTCACTAACACAAGAACACCATGTCTCTTGCACAAGAATCGATTTTCCATGTTAACAACATTTACTAACTTTCAAATAAAATTGAGCCAATGAAAGAAGAGAATCAGACATACACATCTCCCTTGATGAACATTTCAGGCCTTGCTTTGATCAGATTTGTGCGAACCCACAAAAGCAAATGCTTAATTGTTAACTAATTTAAAAGAAAGCTGTGAGCTTTTAGATAAATCATAAATAGTTTGACCAGAAACACATAAAAATGAAGTTTTGCATCATCTTCTCCATAGAAAAATCCGTTTCTGAGCAATGTTTTTCGTTCTTCATGCTCAAATAATTTGAATTCTTGCTTTTCTTAGAAGGATTCACGGGAAATCACCTCTACAATCATCCTGAGAATCAATTTAGAGTTCATTGATTTTCAGATTAGAAGAGGAAAGAAGAAAACGATTAAAAGAAAACTACAAAATTAGACTAACGTTTTCCGTTAACTGTTTGATGTGGACTTTTCAAGAGTTCAGATTTGGAGAATTATTTTGCATACGTGATAGTTGGGGAATTTATCTACCAATTTCAAATATTTGGGGAATTAAATGACCATTTTCCCCAATATTACTTCTAATAAAATCCCTACGTTACTGATTTGAATTCCAAATGTCTTAAAAGCAAGTCTAAAAAGTCGATGATATTAGTCCATCCATCGAGAATCTTTAAGTAAACGCTTACTTTTCAAGCCACTTATTGGGGGTTTGCCATAGTCAAAAACACGCTTTTTGTCAACTATTAATTTCCTATTGAAACGTGGAATAAATTTGGTAACTAACCAATACAATTTTTTTTTTTTTGTAACTGATACTAACCAATACAATTTTTGAGAAGGAAGCTGTCAAGAAACGCTAAACCGGTTCCTTAAAACAGAAAACGCTAACTTTACATCTCAAAATAATATTTTCAGTTTCCCCAAACGACGCTATACTTTATAAATTTAATTGCAGGCCCAATTTTTTTCCAAGAAGTTGAAATTTAGTACTCCCTCTGATTTTTTATATAAGTCGTTTTAAAAAAAATTTTATATTCCAAATTATATGACATTTTCGGTTTTCTATGTAAAATTTATTAACACTTAATATTTTATGACCAATAATAATATACTTTCTATTTTATTATTGGTTGATTTGTGGATTAGTGATGTTTTTGTTTAGAAAATATAAAAAATTAATGATTTTTTAATCTATGTGCACAATTCTAAAACGACTTATATTAAAAAACGAAGAGAGTAGTATTTATCTGGTTTTTAAGTGTGTTATTGCATATCTATATCACAGGTAGAAGAAATAGTAATCTAAGATAAATATTCTTCACATTTCAAATTAAATGTCTGGAGTATTTTTTATTGTTATATATCACATTTTTATTTATTTATTTTATATTTTAAATTATAAATTATAAAATTTCTAATCAAATATAAATAAAATTAAAGACTTAACTATTTTGAATTTGTGTGAAAATATTTAAAGACAACTAATTTAAACCCGAAGTATGTTAACTGCATTAGTCTCATGGTCTGGAAAAAATAACAGAAAAAAATGAAATAAAAACAGACTTTAGGGGCACATATGAAACAGAATAAAGATAGCGGATACTTCGTTCGCTTTTCCTACAACCTATAAATTCGATGCGACATGAACAAGAAATCTTCATCATCATTTGTCTACATCTCTTCTCTCTCTTCACGAGAAAGAGAACAAGAAAATATAAAAAAATAAAGATAAAAAGATCATTCAAGAATGGGGAAATACACGGAGATGTTGGATGCAGGGGTGAGAATAGCGGCGAGGTTTCATTCTCACTGTCCTCAGACGGCGCGTCTCTATTACCATCCTCCGTCCGACAGCCATCACCTCCATCATGGTGTCACCGATTTAATGGGAGGTGGAGTTTTGGGTGGGTCGGGTCAAGATTCTACCGGGTTGGTTGGTGAGTTAGGAGGATCCGAAACTGCTGCTGGTTGCGGTCTCAAGGCTTCTCAAGGTCAAGGGTCTGAAGATGCCAGGGATCTCTTGTTATTCTCTGTTGTTTGATTGATTTATCACAAAAAATATAAATATTATAGAATTATTATAACCTTTTTTGGTTGAAGAAGGGATTTGATGAGCCAATGTTTTGATATTTTCAAGTGTTTTTTTCTGTTGTTTTATTATTGAAAAATGTTCTTATGAGTTTTGTGATACATTGTAACAATCTCTGGATTCCAAAAGATTATTGGATGTCAATGAGAATTTGATTATTATTTTCTTTGTTTTACTTGTGTTTCTTGATTTTTTTTTTCTGGGGGCTAACAATGATCTGCCGATTCTGTATATAGAGTCAACAACATGTTCATAAGCTGTCGGAATCTTTAACATATGTACAAGGGTAAGTTATATGCTATGATGATTGATGATACATGTGCTGTTTTGTATTAAAACGAAACGATAGAAGACAATATAATTAAAAAGAAGTTATGTTCTATGATAAATACGTGTTTCTTTTTTTTTTTTTAATTTTACAGCAAATACGTGTTTTTTTTGAACATATATGATGAATACATGTTTTATTTTGTATTAAAACCAGTGTTTTGAAAGCCGGACTGAACAGGTGGTCGGACCGAACCGGTGGTCGGACCGGGTTGAACCATGAACCAAAAATAATCCGGATTGGGTTAATGCTAAAATCCAACTAAAATCGAACCAGTTAAAAACCCCTATCGAACCGTCAAAAACCCGAGAACCGGCGACCCAATGAACCGGCCAAACTCCGGTTCGTATATATGCAAAATTTTTGCTAATGAAACAATTAATTTTTCTTCTTTTTTAAGTAAAAATAAAATTTATCAAAGATTAATAAAGTATCATCTCTCGTCTTTTTCTTTTGTCGTCTCTACAACTTATAAATTACAAGATTCATAAAGTTTAATATTCACGTCAAGATATTGTTTTTGTCTACTTCTCACATTGTTTTTATTTCATGAAGACTTTAAATAATTGAAACATTTACGTTTCTGAAATTTGTATTTCAAAATGTAACTTTTACCTAATATGTATATAATATTTTTTAAAAAGTGACGAAGATTTAGAGTGATAAGATATGCAAATAAAGTTTAAATGTGCTTTTCATATTGATTTTAGACTTAAGTTTTTCTCCACATTATGGCTATGTAAACATTTTATTTGATATGATCTATCTTTAAAAAAAATATGCATATTATTTATAAAATATTATTAAATTTAGTTTAATCTAAGTAAACCCGATCGAACCCGGTTCAGACCGGTCGAACCACAATGACCCATGATCCAAAAAATTTCCGGTTCGCTATTCGGTCCGATTTTAAAAACATTGATTAAAACGAAACGATTCTAAAACTCTGTTTTTGAATGATAGATGATAAAGACTGTTTTGTTTACAATACAATATTGTTTTGGTATATGAGAGTTTGTTCATGCATATCTTTGCAAATAGTTTGGGACCTTCTCAGAGTTTTAGCTGGCTCCATCCTTTCAACGACCCATAAAGTGGCTGAGACTTTCTGAAACCAACAATGTCTTCAATCTCTATGAATGGTGATGCAACTTCGTCTTTGTCAGACGCCATTTCCTTCAAATGTTGGCTTCCATAAACGCATATGCTCATCGATTTCTTCTTTGGTGCGTCTACTTTTATGTATGTGTCAAAGAAATCTATCAGTTCTTCCTTCTTTAGCTCTCTTAGTGCATCCACCTAACCACAAAACAAAACCCCCAAGAAGTTGTGTCAACGGCTTCAAGACTTTGTTGGTAGACTAACAAATTTGGCGTTTTTAAGTCACAGGTTCTCATTTAAGAGCAGCTAATGTCTATTACCTCTTCATCTTTGCGGTTGAACTTGAATGTCCCGCTTTTAATCTCTCGCCAATAAAATGAAGATTCCTCGTTCAAGTTCTTGTGTTTCTCAAGCTTCATGTCTATCAACGCTGTTACATTGCTCTGAGTAAAAAGCATGTCAGTTGGAGTCTTATAGTGTGGGACACCTCTCTTGACCACAATGTTTCTCTTAAGCAAATCTATATAATATCTGGTTAGGACATCTCACCTTGAATTCCTCATCGCTTATCTTGTAAAGTTTACTCTCAAGATCCTTGAGAAGTGACTCAACCCTTAAATCAATGTGTCCAGGACCCTGTTGAAGGTGAACTCAAAGGCAAGTAAATACATATGCATTAACTATACAAAGTCTGAGTGGTAGAGCGGCAAGAAACGTTGGTACCTTAACTGGAGACTGGATAATGAACTGTACACCATAAACACCAGAGTGGTTGCTGTGTTACAGAAAATGTGGTTACGCATAAAACATAATATTCAAACACACAGAGAAACCAATGCACACCTCTGATTAAGTGAAGTGATGTAACCAAGTTGCTCCACCGTTCTAAGCTGGTGAAATGTAGCTTGCTTTGCAATGAGACGGAAAAGCTGAAGTTTGCTATTCATTGCAAATTCATCTTGATGAACCTGTTCATAAAAAAAGTTTTTAAATAACATGATCTACAAGAGAAGCTTTATAAGCCATGCAAGGCTAACTATACCTGAATATAATGCACTAGGGCAGAGCTTTCATCACTAAGGTTTGAGCCTTCTTGATGGTAGAAGCACTTTATTTTTGTCCCTAGCTCTACAACCCTACTTATCATGGTCTGGGATGGAAATATCGGACGAGAAATAGGTTTTGGATCGTTAAAAAGAACATCTTCAATATGCTTGACCATGGACTCAGCTTCATTCTTCTCAACATTTCCTGAAAAAGAGTTGTCTAGTTATATAACTGACACCACAATGTGTACAAGAACGTATAAAACAAAAGGACTAGAGACCACAGAATCATACAAGATATTAAGATTGGTACCTGCTACGTAGCACTCAACAAATGTCCTTGATAACAACATGGGAACGAAGTTCACTAAGTCTTCAGCTTCCAAATGAGTAAGAGCATCTAGTTGCTCTGTCCAAGGCCAAGTGCGATCTTGTAAAACCATTGAGCAGTAACTCATTGCTTGTTCATATGGTTGTTGGAATTTGATATTTTGGTACGCCTTGGTCATTGTTTCCTATAACAAGATAGGGAAGCAGAAAACATGGATTCAATGAACATGGTAACAAGGCTTATTAGATGCATCATGCAGTGAGGAAACTTGAAAGTGGTATTGTAAAAAGAGAGACAAGGTTTATTAACAAAGGCTACCTTGATAACAGAGAATCTGTCAGGTTTAACTTCGAATTTTGCTATCTTTTGCATGATAGCTTCCAACAAGATCCTCAATTTATGGTTAAAGCCATCAAGATAGAGCTAGAAAATGAGAAACAATGTTGTCAAACATGAAACTTATTAAGGAAAGGACAAGGAAACATCAGAATAATTTTATAAACACACCTCAAAACCATTGCCCGAAAGACTTAATCCATAGTTAAGACCAGCAGCCCGAGCATAATAAGCTGAAACATAGTTTTGAATTTTCATGATATAAACAAAAAACTAGAAGGTTCAGATTCTTGTTAAAACAATTAAACTAGAAGGTCTATCTGTCAATCTTACCATATTCATTCAAACAGTCCACCAGCAACCAAACAAAAATATTTGAAAGAACTACAGCATCAGGAGAAGTGTTTGCAAGGGGGCAGTTGAAATCTGTCTTAACATATGCCTTCGGTTTGAAGAACTTTGTATCAGGCTTGTACCACAATCTTGAGAATGATGTCTTTCTCAACAAAACAGGAAAAATGTCCTGCTCCAGAAATTAGTTACACAACATGAAACTGCTTCATACATTAAAACATTATATGATATTTGTAATATGTAACTAGAGTGATGGAACTAAACCTTATCTTTAACATCCTTTAGTGAAAAATCTGTTGGAATAAAGACATTAGGTACTGGTAGATGCAGCTTTACATCAGGGGCAGACTGCACCCATTCCTGTAATTGTTAAGCACAAGTATAGATTGAACTACTTCCTCCGTAGTAGTAGTAAAATATTCAATCAAACAAATAACAAATTTGAGCACATGAAAGAAACTGATATATCAAAAGCCAACCTGAATGGTGAATTCGGTTATATACTCAAAAGAATAAGCAGTGTTGTACCATGGCTCAGTCTCGTCAGTTTGTCCTTCAAATTTCTTTGATCTCCAAAATATTCTACAAATATAATGGCATTAGATTCTGCAACACAACTAGCCTTCGGATTTACAATGCTTGAATGTAATTCTAACATAATACATTCAGGTCTATTAAGCGCTGCATAACTAAAACCCGCCAAAGAAAACGCTAGGTCATTGTTTTCTTGTGAAAGAAGCATTCCAACAAAAGAGACTTACCTAACATTGCTTGGAGAAAGCTCATTTAGAACCTTTTCTACAAAATCTGGATTAAATCTTGAAGGTAGTGATGATCCAACGAGCCAATGCTTGGTTGGGTATATCTAAAGCACATTTGCAAAAGGAAGTATAACATTTTTGTTCACTATAAAGGCCACACATATATCAAGCAGAAAGAATTTTTTGTTCGCTATATAAGAAGCTTTATAAGGAAGTATAACATTTTTGTTCACTATAAAGGCCACACATATAACATTTTTGTTCACTATATAAGAAGCTTAAATGAGACCAAAAGAATGAGAAGTCATTGAACAACTAAAAAGATACTATTACCTTCATGTTTCTGGAAATAGCCATTGCATAAGAAAATGGGTCTATTTTGGCTTGATAATGAAATTCTGCCTCACAAATAGCAGAGAGCTTCAAAAACAGAAAAATATAAAAATGTATCAAACTCTTTTAAGGATATTGAATCAATAGGAGTATTAGCAAGATTAACTATACCAATACCTCATCAAAAATCCACTGTGACACACCAGACTGTTGTAAATGCTTAATGTGTCTGAACAACAACCCTAAAATATCTTGCATATGCTCTGTTAACCAAGCAAGACAAGAAATCAAAACCAAATCCAGATAATATCAGGTACTGACCAAAAAACATTAAGCAAAGTGGTAGCATCTTTTTTTTTTTTTTGGTAACAACAAAGTGGTAGCATCTATTCAACATAAGAAAGTTGTTCCAAATTTTTGTAGAAATATCTATAGAAAACAAGGAAGAATACAAAACCCTACCATGGCCAGCATCAGTAAGATCAACTGAGACATCAAAGAAAGAATAGTCAATAGTCACGTCTGATTCACCGGCATACAGTCCAGTTGCCCAACCTGCAAGTATTAGGAAAAAAACCATAAGCAAGACTACTATATAGAGAGGAGACAACCCATCTTTAAAATTTATCTTGGCTATTAGCAGCAATAGCTTATCCTCCAAAAGGTGGTAGGATTTCATTTTGAGAATCAAAAACAAAGAGCTGAACACTAGAACTGTTTTCAGTTTATTACCTCTTTCGGATAGAATATGTACTAAACATTTATCAGTTTGGCACCAAAGTAAACCTACCTAAGGTTTTTAACGCATGAAACAAACTTCCTTCGCCTTCATGACCAATTAGATGACCAAGGTAGCCGCATGGTGCTTCTTCATAATGATGGATGCTAGGTGTTACTGGCCATGAAACGGTAAGCTTGTGACCCTGCTTTATAGGTACAGCCTTCACAAGAACCTAGAACCAATGAAAAAAGTACCATCAAAGTACCATGTAAGAGCATTATGGTAGCTGAAATAAATGTTAAACAGAAATAAAGAACAAAAACCTGCAAATGGTCCGGAGTACACGGCTGACCAGGATATATAGGGATACTCTTGTTGGTGTTTCGAATTTCCTGGAACGTCTCTTCCACTAGACCTTGAGTTTTATCAAGGTTTTCTGAAGACATCCAGAGCAAAAAAATGTACAATGGCTATATATGTTACTACTTTTTTTATAATCATAAATTAAAGAAACTTGAGGTTTGGGTTTAGCTTTAACACCTACCTTTTCCATAAACAACCAGATGCATGATACTGGCGGAATAGTGCTTGTCATAGAACTTAAACAGTTCTTTCCTTGTATCAATTCCTTTTGCTTCGGGCCATACGTGAAGAGTCTCCATGTTCCCTAAGAAATCATATTACTTTCTTAGCAAAATAGATACTGGTGTGTTAGCAAAATAGTTAACACACCAATCAAGAATAGGTCGGAGATGAACCTGTGCTAAACTTGTGATATGGATGGTCTTCTCTACTTAGATGCTTCTTTAACTGTGTGAACGAAAAAGGAATACAAAACACTCAGCGTCAGATGCTAGATATACATCAACATGCTTGTAGGTTTGTGCAGGGCTTTTTAGATATAAGTACTATTACAAGTTCAAAGAAAATCCTCATTGTTCATTCTTATGCACTTTCCTTTCCATAGGTAATCAGTTAGATCAGTGCTAATTAATAACTAAATGGATACCTGATCCAATCGCCGAGAATCATACAACAAGTTTTTCTGATACTCTGCATTACAGAGAACACGTTAGAATACAAATTGTAACATGAAAGTCGTTATCAAGAAAATCAAGAACCTAACCAGAGTCGACAGCGTTGATCTCCCTCATGGTGGCATCAGCCGACATCAGTGGTTTGATAAAGAACTGTGCAAACCTGGTTAGTAAATAACAAGGAAATATAAGAATCCAACACTGTAAGTAGTACACAAAACAACAGGAAAAAAATAAAAAATAATTGTACGTCTTACCTGTCCAAAGCCTCATCAAAAGAGTCTGTGTTGATATCGAAATGGTAGTTTGTGTTTTCACGGGATGTATAAGCATTTCTACTCCCACCATGCTACAGAAAAAAAATTCCAATAAGCATATCCCAAAATACGGATGCAAGAACATCAAACTATGTTCAAGATTGTATTTAAGAACTGGAGAAGAACAATATTACGTACCTCAGTGACATACTTGGAGTAACTATCTTCCTCTGGATATTTTTCACTTGCATAAAACAGCATATGCTCTAGACAATGTCACCAACATTCAAACTCAATTTCTTTTTTTACATGAAAGAGTAGATAAATAACTGTCTATATAAACTCAACTTTATTATATGTTAGAATGAAAGCAACAGAGCAATGAAACAGTTAAAAAAAAACAAATTTCAGCATCAAAGTGATCGTTTTAAGAAACTTGCGTTGGTCGTTTAGATGTTGTAATGAGCAGGAAAACAAGTCTCCGGATACTGTTCACTTAAAAACGTGGTTAGCCACTTCTAACGTCTTTTATAACCAGTTTCAAATGAATTTTTCTATTTACTTGTAACCAAAACCTATTTTCTTATGAGAAATTGAATTATATTCTATTTTTTTTTTTACTGAATTATATTCTATTTCTCAATCTCATTTTCTCTATTCTTCTGCAATATCATAGTGATTGAATCTTTATACGAAGAAAAGCATTTAACGTACCAAGGAAATGAGCTAGCCCATCCAGTCCTTCGGGGTCAGAGAACGATCCGACGCTAACGTTCATTGAAGCAGCACACTAAGAGCACGCACGTACACAGACAATAAACTTCATTTCTTTTTTGTTCTTTAAGCAGAAAAATAAGAACAGGAATCGATCTTACCTTGTCAGTCTCTGGATCGCTGATTAACAACACCTCAAGAGAGTTCTCGAGAACAATCCTCCGATATTCTCTCTTGTCCGTACGTGGCTTCAATATCTCGCCACCTCTATCCGCGGGTACCGCCTCCATGTTCTCCGTTCCAGCCACCATCGCCTCTTGAGTGATTGGCAGTAGTTGAGTCTACGCTTAAGTCTTCGCTCTTGTAAGTCCAACGTTTTTATTTTCTAAACTTTAAGACAAGGAAGCTGAGAAGAAAATGGCTAGTGGGTTTATAGTCTACGTCTGATTAAAATATCAGTGGTCTATCTTTCCCCTCACGTCATAGATATCCAACGACGATTACTTGTTAAAGTCTTCTTTCGTATACGTCCAACGTCTTTCTTCTTTTATACTATAGTGCAAGACACTCATGATATTATTAGAGCATTTTTTATTGCAGGTCTCTTAGGTTGGGTTTCTTAGCGTAATATAAGATACGGTCTCTTAGCTTTTAACTAAAAAAACTAAGTTGGAATTGTGTGAGCCCATGTCCAACTCTATATTATCCGATTAGTACGATATTGTCCACTTTGGGCCTAAGAGGCTGACCCGCATGAATTTACTTTTGGGCTCCTTCCCAAAAGGCCTCGTCCTAATTAGAGTTGGACATCTCTTTATATATTAAACACTCATTGTCTAAACTTCCAATGTGGGACTTGGATTGACATCTTTCATTCTCCCCCTCAAGACAAGGACCACACACCTTGTATACTTTCCTCTAGCGAATCATCTCGGTGCCTTGTCGCATCTTCGACATTCGACACCCTTAGTCGCAAGGTTACTTTGAGTTGCTTTGAGGATGTTCTTTCCCACAATTCCAGGATCTTCTGACTAATCTCTGCCGAACCTCTCTTTCCACCTTGAAGGGTCTCATTCCTACTCGAAGGGTATTTTGGTCTTCTTGCAGATTTTCGTCAAACCGCTCTGATACCAATTGTTGGAATTGTGTGAGCCCATGTCCAACTCTATATTATCTGATTAGTACGATATTGTCCACTTTGGGCCTAAGATGCTGGCCCACATGGATTTACTTTTGGGTTCCTTCCCAAAAGGCATCGTCCTAATTAGAGTTGAACATCTCTTTATATATTAAACACTCATTGTCTAAACTTCCAATGTGGGACTTGGATTGACATCTCTCATTTGATGATAAAAAGAGAAGTTCTTATAATCTTTGTGTTTGTGCAACTTTAATTGGTATCAGAGCTCCAGATTTCGAAGATCATTTACAAGAGGAATTGTAACTCGATCAAAACATGGGAGACGAAAACAATTCTCAAGGACGTGATAAAGGTCTTGAGATGAAGAAGGACATACGATGTCCGATGCTATCATCGATCAACCACACCATATGGTCGATGCGAATGAAAGTGATGCTTCGTTTTTACGATGTTTGGGATACGATTGATCCAGGGAGCGATGATGCAAAGAAGAACAATATGGCGATTGCTTTAAGTTTTCAATTAGTCCCGGAAGCGCTAATACTTCAGATAGGAGAACATAATACATCGAAGAAGATTTGGGAAGCTATCAAATCCCGTAACCTAGATGCTGATCGCGTGAGAGAAGCGAGGTTACAGACTTTGATGTCTGAGTTCGACAACCTGAAGATGGCAGACACAGACATGGTGGATGACTACGCAGGAAAACTTTCAGGCTTAGCATCAAGAGCAGCCACGTTAGGAGAGATAATGGAAGCATCGAAGATGGTAAAGAAGTTTCTGAAGGGACTTCCAAGAATGAAGTTCATTCACATCGTAGCTTCGTTAGAACAAGTGCTAGATCTAAATTCAACAGGGTTCCAAGATATTGTTAGGAGATTGAAGGTCAATCGAAGCTCATGTTTGGAAAAAATGATATGCAAGGTAGTGGAAGCCATAACAACTCGCGAGGAAGAGGCAGAGGTAGAGGTTTTGGTGGAAGAGGAAGAGGACGAGGAAGGTCTAATGGTTCTGATGGTCATAACAAAGGAGGAGAAGCTTCAGACAAGACCAAGAAGGACTACTCTAAGGTTAGATGTTGGCGATGCGACAAGATGGGGCACTTCGTGTCACATTATCCTACACGACCAAGAGAAGAAGCTAACGTAACGAAAACACAAGAAGCATATGCATTATATATGCATGAAGTAGTATTCCTCAACGAAGAGAGAGTGTTTCCTAAGAGGTTTGATGAATGCGATGGAAATACGAGTATATGGTACCTTGACAATGGTGCAAGTAACCATATGACAGGCAAGAGAGAGTTCTTCTCAAATCTAGATGAGAGCATCAAAGGAAAAGTCAAATTCGGTGATAGATCAAATGTTGAGATTGTTGGGAAAGGTTCGATCACGCTCATCGGAAAAAACAGGGGAGAGAAGAGCACTCAAAGATATCTACTACATCACAAGTCTTAAACACAATATCATAAGTCTTGGACAAGCAACCGAGATGGGTTGTGAGGTTAATATGAAAGAAGACTTACTGATGCTGAAAGATCCCCGTGGAAGGCTATTAGTACAAGTCACAAGGCAACCAAACCGATTGTACAAGACGCCAATGGAGGTTGAATATCCAAAGTGTCTTCAAATACAAGAAACTGATGTTACATGGACGTGGCATGCACAGCTAGGACATGTGAACTTTGTAGTCATGAAGAATATGGTTGACAAGGAGATGGTAGTAGGTATGCCTCAGGTGATACACGAGAAAGATGTGTGCAGCGCCTTCTTAGTTGGGAAGCAAACTCGGAAGTATTTCCCGCCTAAAGCAAAGTATCGAGCATCACATGCATTGGAGTTGGTACATGGTGACTTGTGCGGTCTGATTTCACCATCAACACCAGCGAACAATATATATGTATTCGTCTTAATTGATGATTACTCAAGATATATGCGGACGATGCTGCTAAGAGAGAAGAGTGAAGCGTTCGATCGGTTCAAAAAGTTCAAGGAGTACGTGGAGAATCAAACGAAGCTACAACTCAAGACTTTTCGCACCGATAGATGAGGAGAGTTCACATCTTCTGAGTTCATTCGTTTTTGTGAAGAAAACAGTGTAACTAGACATCTCACCGCATCGTATACACTATCAACAAACGTGGACGAAGAACCATGATCATTCAAGCTTCCTCATATCGATGTTACAGAAGAAGGAAATGGTGATGAGCATCAAGATCACCAACACCACGAAGAACAAAACAATAATGAAGAAGAAGAAGTTGTAGATGCAGGTGAACAAGAGCAAGTAGCAGAGAACAACGATGCAAACCAAGACCAACATGTAACATCAAGATATGGCCGTAACATCAGAAAACCAAAGCGGTTCGATGATTACATCCTACTTGCTGAAGTTGAAGGTGATAGACTCTTGCTTACCATCGATGGTGAACCACAAAGTTACATCGAAGCTGCAGTGATACAAGCTTGGATCGATGCAATGAAGGCAGATATCAAATCTATCATCAAAAACAAGACATGGAAGCTTGTCAAGAAGCCGGCAGGTGTGAAATCGATAGGTTTGAAGTGGATTTATAAGATCAAGAGGAATGTAGATGGAACGAAGATCAAATACAAAGAAAAGCTAGTTGCAAAAGGCTATGTGCAACAACAAGGCATAGACTTCGACGAAGTGTTTGCACCAGTTTCTCTGAGAGCTTGGAACATCAAACTCGACTGTGTTCTCAAGGAGATGGAGTTCTCGAAGTGCACCAAGGAACCTGCGGTATATCAAAAGAAAGAGAAGGGGGAGCTTTTGATCATAGCTATATACGTCGATGACTTGTTTGTAACAGGGACTTCGCTCAACGTTATCAAGCAATTCAAAAATGATATGTCAAGAAGATTTGAGATGTCAGACCTCGGGAAGCTTACATACTTTTTTGGTATAGAAGTAACGCAAGGAGCTGATGGCATTCGAATCAAGCAAGGAGGATACGCGCAAGGTATACTTGTCAAGACGAAGATGAAGTCATGTAACTATACTCACGTTCCGATGCACACGAGTTTGAAAATATCAAAGGCAGAGGAGGAGCCTGAAATTGATGCAACATCATATCAAAGCACCATAGGATGTTTAAGGTATCTTCTTCATATACGACTGGACTTGGTGTTTTCGGTTGGTGTATTAAGCAGATATATGCAGAGTCCAAGAGAGAGTCATGGAGAAGCAGTGAAGCATCTATACTCACGTTCCAGTGCAACATCGTATCGAAGAAATACGATGCACCTATTAATGGTCTATGGAAGTTCATCGGAGTTCAGAAGATCAACATACCTAAGATTCAAGTTGGAATTAAGGGGGAAAATGTTGGATAATTCCAATTAACTTGAGGAGCAAGTAAACTCATTAAAGTGAAGTTTGATGGGTTAAGGAAAAAGAAAAACATATCGAGCTTATAAATGTTTCCATATTATTATTAGGAAAAGATGTAGCTTCGTCCTATATAAAGAAGTCTCATGAAGAGATGTAACAAGAAGAGAAACACATTGAAGGTTTAGTTTTGAGAGAGTTTCTAAATCTAATAAGAAGAGAAGTCTCTACTATATAAAAAGAACTAGTTTAAAGGTTCCTAAGCTATGCCACCTAGGATAAAATATTCCCACCCAATCAAACTTACACTTCATCATAATTTGTGATACCACTCAAATTACCCTAAGGAGTGAATTATTCTCTCAAATAAGAGGTTCAATTGTAGTACTTAGGGATCGAATCCACAAGGAGCTAGGGAACCTATTAAATCTAGTAATTTATTAATTTTAAGTGTTTGTTGTTTTATGGTTTTAAAGGAAATAGCAATTCTAATTGAGCAAGTCTATTGCTCGACTTACAAGATGATTGGGGTGTAACTTATTGGAAAGGTATTAGATGAAGAGTTTCTATTCAGGTGTTGGAGATTATAATCCTATAGACGCCTATCAGTTGCATGCATGATATATTAGAGCTCAACCCCTTAAACACAAAGATCAGCGATGACAATGTTTCACTGGTTAACTAACTAGATCTTGGATCTCAACTGTCGTTTGTTGACCACAAGAAAGTGTCGATCGATGGTCCTATAGAGATATAGATCGATACACCTTTTGCAAATATCGATCGATTGTCAGAAGACAATATCGATCGATTGTCAAAAGACAATATCGATCGATGCTTCTAGTTAAGCCCTAGGCGCAGGTTAATAATGCTCACTAGCTGTCTAGTTCAGCGGTAGCCTTTTTCTAGCAGACTAGTATGACAGATTAGATTCAGGACTGGATGGTCAAGGATGCTTGACTTATGCAGATTCCTAGGTTCAATATTCTAGTTAGCTAATCTAGAACAAGCATTAAGAACAATCAATCAATGAATACCACAACTTAGCAATCCATAGTTAGGGCTAATCCCTCTAACCTATTTGAACCCTGAATCTAACAAGTAAACTACTCAGACATAGCTAAGCAATTCATGACACAAAATATAAATAAAAACTGCATAGAATAGAATAGATGAATCAGTGGAGTTCCAATCACAAATCTCTCTATGATCTTCTCTCCTAAAACTCTCTGCTGAAAATAAGAATACAATGGTGGCCAAAAGCTCTTCTGCCTCCTAACACTTAGGCAAGTATATAACTATTAGGTTAAAAACTCGTCAGGGGTAATCTTGTAATTTGATGAAGTCTTGGGTTTAAAATCGGCTGAAACCAAGTCGTGCTTCCGCGTCTCAACATCGATCGATGGTACAGGATGTACATCAATCGATCATAATCTTCAATCGTCAAGGCTTCTCTTTTGTATCGATCGACATCACTGGATGTGCATCGATCGATTGTTTCTTCTTCGTATCGACCTCTTATGGTCAGCTCGGATAAAATCTCTTTTAAGCTCTTAAATGCTTCATAATCATCACTTTACTCCAAGATACTTCTGAACCTGAAAACATACCTAATAGGATAGAATATATAGTATATAGATAGTAAAATAATTATTTACCATGGTAAAAATGGTTCAAATCCATGGTATATCAACTCCCCCAGACTTACCCTTTTGCTTGTCCTCAAGCAAAACAAACAGGCAGTCTCTCTAAAAGAGGTTTGAAAACAGCAGGGATTTCTATATATAAAACATAGAAATCATCAATTTCGCAAACCACATCTAAAATCCTAATCACAAAAGCACATTATGCAATATCCTAGCTTAGCAACAAAATTCAACTAGTTTACAACTTAACAAATCCTGTCTGACATTCCCCTCTACTAACCTCATTTCTTAGCATAAATATAAAAGTGCATGCTTTACCTTGGGAGTATCGATCACTGGATGCAAGGATTTTCAGACAAGTATCTGGAACTGCAGGTACAAGTTAGTTCATAATTTCTCTCTCTCTAATTTCTCTCTTGAGTCAAAGTCTGCTTCTATTACATGATCAGTGACTAAGATTGGACAGGCTTCCATGAATCAAGTCTTAATGGTGGTTGCCACCAAGCCCTGTTCACTTTTTTTTGACCAATATCCAAGAATTCTTTGTGAAGCGAGCCTTGAAGATTGCCACCTCCAAGTCCCGTTCGAATTCTTTATTTGGAATCTTTATGAAGCAAGCCTTAATGGTTTTAGCCACCAAGTACTGTTCAGATTCCTCCTAACTAAATCCTAAGTCCTATTTAAATAATAATTTCGGATTTTTTTTTTAAAATAAAAACTAACTACTCTAAGGTCTAAATAGAGAGAGAAAATTGTGATAAATAAATTTACATAAGGCTTTACCTTCCAGACTTGTCTGAAGAATCCGATCCAATGTATACCAAGCCCCAAGACAAGCGTTTACGTCAGGTTTAGTGTTGGAGATCAGCTTTGGTTCCTTCAAACGATCCAGGTAAGTGTGTATAGTTGACAGGTTGATCCACTTTAGCATCTTAGTACTATCTGCAATCAGTAAATCTAGAATGGTGCTAAAGAGTGGTTAGATATTCAAGTAGTAAGATCATAGTCCCTTTCACATAGCTAAGCATAATTTATTAAAATCTTTTTATAAGAATCAAAATAAATTATATCAGTAAACCTCCCCCTCAGACTTAAATTACACTGTCCCAGTGTAACACATTCGGAGATATGGTGGAAATAAATCATAAGTACAAATGTAACAAGTTAGGAAGGTAAACCTGACTGTAGTGGGAATCGATCGATATGCATCGGTATGCATCGATCGTCGTGTGTGTGTGTATGTCGATCGATGTCGACGTCTCGTCCACGGTCGATATGTTGTTAATCATGCTACTTGGGTATTGCAATAAATCTGAAAGAATAAAAACGAAAATAAATACTAATAACTAAGAAAACCAATTAAAATTACCTAATAGTGGGTTGCCTCCCACTCAGCGCTTTGTTATAGTCATTTAGCTTGACTTTGGAGGTATGTGGCTAGTTGGTGGAAAACAGCTACTTGTTGGGAAACAAGCATCCACTTCATCTCTGCACATTCTGGACCAAGCTGCAATGAAACTTCTTGTAGCCTCATCATTTATGGTCCATCTCTCTCCATCTTCTGTACTGCATTTGAGATGTTTTGTAGCCTTTCTAGGATGTCTTCAATGTTGAACTGATACCATCCTATATTGTCGTAGGCGTAAGCTAATAGCTCGTTCAGTTGCTCCTGCATTGACTCCATGTTGTTCGGTATCAGCTGCATGTCGTCTGGTGTAGACGTGGTATCGATCGATGCGACCAAGTGTTTATCGATCGTTGCTGGTGTAGTACTGTCGATCGATTTGAAGTGTGCTCTATCGACCGATGCTGATATCTGGTGTTGAGATGTGAGTTGCCTCTGAATGGCTTTGACTTCTTTTTGTAGCCATTCTGCTTGGCTATCTAGTCCACTGAGTTTGACGTCGAATGGAAATAGATGTCATCACATCGCTTCTCAAGTCTTTCCTCCAAGGTGTCTATAGATGTGTAAAGCTTTGATGTGATTTGATCAGCTTATGCTGCTGTGTAGGGAAGATGTACTGTAGGTTTCTTGCCGTTGAGCAATGTCATGCAGAACCTATCGATCGATGTTGAACCTTCTTCCTGAAAATCATGTTGATCATTAAGCTGACCAATGTCCTTATGGACATTAATCATCTGTGTAGACAAGGTGTCCAAGTAGCGCGTGATAGGTGAGGTGAAACGGTCGTGCATATCCTTATAAGATTTAAACCTATCCTCCATGGCTGCGAACCTTGTGTCGATCGATGTGATGTTGCAGATATCGATCGATGTGGCTGGCTGTGGATCATTCATGCGAATGGTGTCCAGCTCTTGCTGTAGCAGATCAATTCTCGTGCTCAACCAGTCCACGTTCTTGTTGAGAGGGTTGTATACGTCGTTAATCCTCGTGTTGATGTATGTGATCTGCCATTCATCCTTCTTCTCTGCCAAACTTTCCGGTCGTGCAGGAATCTGGGATGTCTGTGGCTTGACGTCGATCGATGTTGCTTTGTTGGTGTCGATCGATGGTGATGTCGTAGCTTCCTTCTCAAGGTTGTGTTGCATACTCTCAATCTCTGTCCTCATCTCTGCCATACTTCTGAAAAGCTCATTGTAACCTTTGTCCAAAGGCTGATAAGTGTCATCTACCAATGTCTTGAGTTCAGCTCCTAGCTTTTCCTGAGCTCCACAATTTCCAGTCACCATCTCATTGATCTCATCCTTGGTGTAGAACTCTGGTTCCAGTCTTGTAGGTGTGAAAGAAGTGGCATGTTCTGGAAGACATATGTGACTCTCTCCAAATAGGGATGCTCTCTCCAGAATTTTTCTGATGTTGTCCTTGGTAACAGGAATCATCTCGCCAACTGCGCTTCTTGCATATCCAGACTCATCTCTGTAGACTCCATATCCGTCCTTCTGTTCCCATCTGAACTTTCTGGCTCCATAGTTGTCATAAGCGCGACGTCCACATTCGTAACGTCTATCGATCGATGGTGAAGGTTCCTTATTGATCGACGTTGGTGTTACCCTGTCGAGCAATGTAGAAGAAACCTTGTCGATTGATGCTTGGCCAACAGGTCTGCACGATTGGTGTGAACCAATTCCTGTTGTGGTGGCCCTTGGATATTCGTCTGGAACAACTGGATTGTTGTCTGGAGTGCTGTGTTGCTGCATAAGCAGGTTGTTTGCTCCATTGGCCAACTGAAGAATATCTGTTATGTCCTCTCTGGATACTTGTAGAATCCTTCCATCCATAGCTCTTGCATGGCTATCTTGGTCCCTGAAAATACCAAATTCATCAGGCAATAGAAAGTCATAATCAATACTCATATTCTTCTTAGTGGATAAAGAAAGTTTAGGTTTAGAATGAGAATCGATCGATGTTGATACTGGTGTATCGATTGATGGTAGACGTATGTCTGCTGAATTAGGGTTTTTGGATCGAATGCTCTTCCTGGATGTTCCTTCTGATTGGTGTGTGGGAGCATTCATCTTTCCTGCTTCTGTTTCGTGAGAACTAATATGGGGTGAAAAAATCCTTATATAGGTATTGGTAACCCTACTTGGAATTGGAATATCCCCATTTTCCTTTTCTAAGGCGGCAGCTTTAATATCGATCGATGTACCAGGTCTGGTATCGATCGATGCATAAGATCGTTTTGCTGGATGAGGGTTGGTATCGACCGATGCTGAATAGATGCTATCGATCGATGGTGGAGGCGTGTTGTTGAAGGAATGGGTTAAATATCTTTCATCCTGCATAGAAATCTCTGTATCTCTTTCCTTCCAGTAATCCTCATCATACTCCTCAGTAGGATCCTAATTGGATGAAAGAATCACAGTCTCCACTGCAAAACTTTCACGGAATCCACTATCTGCCCAACTGCCTATGGAATAGTCATCTCGTCCATTCTTGTTGGGTTGTTGAAAGGCAAAGTCTGGATAATACTGATCTGTTGATGTGGAGTGGTCTACCGGTTGCTTCCCGTCGAGCGACGTGGAATAGCGTTCATCGATCGTCGGAGACTCATTGGAATCGATTGATGTGATGGTGTGTGTATCGATCGATTCCGAGTACTCGGTTTCGTACTCTGCTCCACAATGGCATGCTTCAATGTAGCCAAGATCATTTCCAAGCTCCACGAGGTTGACGTGTTGTCTCACAACTCGAACTAGGTCATAGTGGACGTCTAAATCGATCAGTGTCAGACACAATCTGTTGGTGTTCATGTCTCATACAGCTCCTACTGTAGCTAGGAAAGCTCTTCCAAGCAGAAGTGAAGAGTTCCAGTTAAGCTTGATGTCCAGGACATGAAAATCTACTGGGACAAGGGCACTACCAATCTGTACCTCAAGGTCTCTTATGATGCCTCCTAAGCTCTTTTTTGAAAGATCCACGAAGGTGAAAGACTCTGATGAGGGCTCTATTTTCAGACCCAGCTGGTCTGCCATAACCTTAGGTAGTATACTGACTGATGCTCCTGTGTCACAAAGTGCATGGGGAAATTCAATATTCTTTACCAAACATGGTATTGCAAACTTCCCAGGATCATTCTTCTTCTTCAATGTGATCCTTAGTTTCATCCTTTCCCGGACATGATGAAACAATCTCCTAATGTCCTCCTCAGATTCCTTAGTCTCCCTGAAGAACATCCACAACCGGTGTGTGTAATAAACTTCATCAAAATGTTTCTCCACTAGGGTTATGAGGACTCCCTTAGCGAAACCATCAATCTCCTTCTCATTAGCTTCCCTCTTAAGGTGTTTCAGAATCTTCTCCTTCCTTTTCCTTAACACTCTTCCCTCAGTTGCCTCATCAACTTGCATAGGCTCTGGTGTAGTGTATGAAGGGTTGGTTGTAGGTTCTGGTGGGTTTGCTAAAGGTTTAGGTGGTGGTCTGAGTGCGTTGATTCGATTACTATCAATAGATGGTAATCACAATCGGTAGGTGAGAGGTGTCCGTCTATCGATGGGAGGTGAGGGGTGTCGATCGATGTCGGTCTCTCTCTATCGATCGATGGCTGGCTCATGCGGTCGATCGATTTTGACGTAGAAACGGGAGGGTGGATGAGGATGTTTTTCTGCGTATTCCTCATGAGTCATGATTCGAACTGCACTACACTCCGCAGTCGAATCAGTGGATGACGTCGATCGATGTCCAGAGTAATCCGTCGATCGATCTTCGTCATGGTCTGTCGAGCGATGTGCATCCATTGACATCGGTCGACACCAATGTGATCCGCCGAAACTCATGGAGCTTTTAACTTTGCAATCTCCTTCTCCAAGCTTCTCATGCTTCACCACTTGCCAGAAATCATCATCTAGGATGGCATTCACGTGGTGTTTTGCTTTCTCAACTCCTACCTCTCTAGCCAAGGCTTCTTGCCTCTTTACAGTGTCTCCAGTCTGAGCCACTTGCATTTCAAGCTTCCTTACTTGAGTCCCTAAGGTCTCATTTCTTGTGTTCAGACTATTGTAGGCTGAATCTATCTTCTCATTGAAATCCACAGTGAGTTGTTGCTGTCCTTCCAAAACTCTGTCAAGCATTGCTTTGATCTTGCTTTCATGAGTCTGTGGTGGTGGATTCTGGTAGTATGAGTTTCCATAGCCTCTGCTGTTGTTGCTGAAAGGTTTCTGGAACTGTGAACTCTGGTTACTCCTCTGACCATTGCCATAGAAGTTTCTGTTTCCACCCTGGTTTCCAGACCTTTGAAATCCAGTACCTCTAATGTAGTTCACATCTTCTTCTCCTTCCATGTTTACAGCTACTTCTCCTTCAGCTGAGCAGACCCGCTTCCTAAGAAGCTCATGAACTACATCTAACTTTGCTCTAACTTCATTCATCTGCTCCTTTCCTAGGGATGCAACAGACTTCTTCCTCTCAAAGTCAGTGTTCTTGGTGTTGCTGCTGTTTGCTAGATTTTCTATCAGTCTCATAGCCTCCACCGGATTCCTGGTGTTGAAGTTTCCCTCGCTAGCTGTATCAAGAGCCATCTGATACCTTAAGGCGATACCTCTAAAGAAAGTGCTCAGCAGTTTCACTTCACTGAATCCGTGGTGTGGACAGTCTCGCTGGAAGAACTTGAATCTGATCCACGCATCTTTGAAAGACTCTCCAGTCTCCTGTGCGAATGTGGCAATCTTTCTCCTCAAGTCTTCAGCGCGTGCCTCATCAAAGAAGTTTCGCAAGAAAGCATTCTTGATGTCGGCCCAGGATTTTAGAGATCCTGTGGGTAGCTGCTTAAGCCAGTGCATCGCTTCTCCAGTCAAAGTATACTTGAAGATCTTGCACAATAGGTAGTCATCAGGGACTCCATCCATACAAATAGTAGCGATAAGATCCTCAAACCTCTCCAGATGGTCCATAGGATGCTCGTGTAGTAAACCAGAGTAGGGAAGCTGCGACACGAGTGTGTAGTACTGAGGCTTCAGCTCAAAATTCTCCTTATGAATCTATGGAAGGCAAATAGCTGATCTGTTGGCGTAGTACTCATCTGGACGATTGTAGTCGGCCAGTGTCTTTGGTGGAGTAGCCTCTTCTACAGGTTGAGCAGCTCCTGTAGCATCAGCTTGAGCGTCTAGTTTCTAACCTGTTGCGTTACGCAGATGACTATCCTGGTCATACAGGTCTCCATTCTCATCCTGTCTGAGAATAACAATCACAAGCATGCTTCGCAATTGAGGATCGATCGATGTAAGAGGTGTAGTATCGTTCGATGTCGAACGATGTGGATTGGTCGACGATGAAGGTCGGGTATCGGTCGACGGCTGGGTGCGAAAATCAGTCGACGTAAAAGTTGCTGCGTCGAGCGATGTGGAACGTTGATCTTTGCGGATCGTGCGTTCCAAGTGAGCAGGATCTTCTGAGAATAACATGTGTTTTTCCTTGTTGCTTTTGGTACTGCTGGGCATGCACCTGAAAAGACAAGAAAAAATTTTTGTGTCAGAATGGGGGTAAAGAAAATAAAAGAATTAATAACACTAAATCTAATGGCGATCAAAGCTCTCCGGCAATGGCGCCAAATTTGATACCACTCAAATTACTCTAAGGAGTGAATTACTCTCTCAAATTAGAGGTTCAATTGTAGTACTTAGGGATCGAATCCACAAGGAGCTAGGGAACCTATTAAATCTAGTAATTTATTAATTCTAAGTGTTTGTTGTTTTATGGTTTTAAAGCAAATAGCAATCCTAATTGAGCAAGTCTATTGCTCGATTAACAAGATAATTGGGGGTGTAACTTATTGGAAAGGTATTAGATGCATGGTTTCTATTCAAGTGTTGGAGATTATAATCCTATAGATGCCTATCAGTTGCATGCATGATATATTAGAGCTCAACCCCTTAAACACAGTGATCAGCGATGGCAATGTTTCACTGGTTAACTAACTAGATCTTGGATCTCAACTGTCGTTTGTTGACCACAAGAAAGTGTCGATCGATGGTCCTATAGGGATATCGATCGATACACCTTTTGCAAATATCGATCGATTGTCAGAAGACAATATCGATAGATGCTTCTAGTTAAGCCCTAGGCGCAGGTTGATAATGTTCACTAGCTGTCTAGTTCAGCGATGTTAACTTGAAGAGAAGAAATGGAGAAACTAAAAGTGTTGAGTTGAGTTGGGGCTTGTGCAAAAGATAGGGCAAGGTGTCCAGAAGTGTCCTGATGGATGTGTAAAGTTAGGGCAAATTCTAGGAGAGACTTAGAAGTGTGTTTGGGAGCAAATGGGCGAGTGTACAAAGATAGGGCGAGGCAGTACGGACGTGTACGGACAGTACGGATCCGTACGGACCAGGGCGACCCAGATTTGCATAACTCGGCCATTTGAGAAGTTTTGGAGTTGGTGGAAAAATATGGCGAACCTGACATCCCGGGAAAGCTTGTGCAATGTCTGGGCAAGGTTTGGGAGTTATAAAAGTCGTCCCAGTCATGTGGATAAGGTTCTGATCAGATGGCATCAAAGGAGAATCAAGAAGATGCCATTGGAGTGTGATTGGCTAGTTTGGTCATGGGACAGGCTGGCCTTGGCTGTAAAGACAAGGGGAGCCACGACCATGAACCTGGCCTAATCTATGGACAGATTAGGAGGAGCCTAAGGAGAGCCAATCACAGTTCAGCCTTCCCCATTTTGAATTAAACCAATCAGGCTCCATCTCCTCTTAACCAATCAGCATCAACTACTCAGATTGCAACAAGACCAGCTCATCTACACCATCCATTCCTCTTAAGTGATTTACAGCCATTAGATATAGGTTTATGATGTCTCAGATTGTAACAGCCTATATAAACAGATGTATGGACGAAATTGTAACTCTTAAGAGAGTTAGGGGGATTTCCCCTCTCCTTCATGGAAATGAAAAACTAGTTCTTGAATCTGAAACTCTAATCTCTAAACACTTATTATCTTAGTCTCTCCGTCTCTTAATCTCATTCTCTTTAGTCTCATAAACACTTAGACACTCTCATCAATCTCTGTTCTTAAATCACCTAGAACAAGTTCTCATATTTTTCTATTGGAGTTTATACACACACACATACAACTAGAGTAGAGATCTCTTTAAAAATCACATGGTATCAGAGCCAGGTTCATCTGAACTTGGTTCTTTCTTCCGCTGAAGCTCATAGCTCTCCTCCATGTCGCTTGAAGCCAAGAAGAAGCTCCATGGTCCAGCCGGCTGTTCAACTCTTCAAGAAGAAGATGTGCTCATCCATGGTGTCCAGAAGCTGTCTCTGGCTGATCTACACTCTCTCATGAAGCCCATGAAGAAGAAAGAACCTTGGAAGCAATGGGAAAGGTGACAGCTTTCAGCTGGTACTGGTGTGGCGAATTCAACATGAAGAAAGGTGTGGTCTTTGACATGGAGAGTGCAAGAGAAAGGTCCATGGGAGAAGGAGAAGTTGGAGTTGACACCAACAGCTCAATGTCTTGCCATGATCTATGGAGTTTCAAGGAACTAACACTAGTTCCTTGGCTGTAAGAAACTTCTTTCTCTTGTATAAAGCTTGAGTATATTGACTAGTTGTGATGTTGTGATGTGATTGAAAACCTGAGGATTGTTTAAAGATTGCCAAATGAAATGAAATGAATTTTAGAATCTGTCCCATAATGCTTAAAAAGTCTTGTTTGGTGGTTGAAAAGTTTAAAAATGCTTAACCATGATTCTAGTGAGGCTTGTCAGGGAGTTAGAAGTTGTCTAAACCTGATTGTTTTCATGAAATGAAATCACCTAAGGTTATGCATTGTGTCTAATGTTGGTTGATAATGTTATTGCTTAATCCCAGCTCTAAATGAATGTGTGTATTAATGTGCTAAATGGTACTGTCAAAACTGATTGCATTCATGTGTTAGAGACTGATAAAGATTAATGCATGTTATCATCTTGTGGCTGTCTTACATTGAAGCATTAGATTCATGTCTAAATTGCTGAGTAAAGAAGCTTTAAATTGCCTAGGTAGCTTGTATTGAATCTGTTATGATCATGCTTGTGCTTAGAGAGTTTGTTTGCAAAGATTATAACTTGATAATGTCTTGTGTCTATCTGTTGCATTGCTTGTGATATTGGAAACCAAATTTGATGATTTATCAATCAAGGATTGATATCAATACAATTGAAAATGTTTGAAATGCTTAGTGCCAGTTCTAAATTGAATTGTCTTGTTAAGAAGATAGTTTATATTATCTAATCATGCTTGCTTTCATGAGTTAGAAACTGATTAAGGTTAATGCATATTGTCTTGTTGTTGCCTTGTATTATTGCATTTAGATTAAAGTCTAAGTTGAATATTAAGGAGTTGTTAAAATTGTCTAAATACTTTGGCTTGAATCTAATATGGTCTTGCTTAGTATTTAGAGAAAGGTTGCTTGCATAGATAAGAACTTGACATTTTCTTGATTATGTCTAGTGTAATAAAGCCTGAGACGTTGGTGATCAAACTTGATGAAGTCAAGGATTGATCCCAATGCAATTGTGTCTTATCCTTGCTGGAGTTTGAGTGATGTTTCAGGTTCACAAAAGGTGTTCCTAGTTCATCATCAAATCCGAGTTGAAATAGAATGAATGGTGCTCATTGTGTGTGCAATGTAGAGTTGTTACAAGAAGGGTGAAGCGCAGATGGTTGTAAAACTCACTTAAGCTCACTGGTGTTCCTCTCCTTACCATTGCAAGTAATTGAAGAAGAAGCCAACCGGGTCTAGGCAGTGGCGTGCTTATTCAAGAGAGTGCTCAAACTAAGACAGAGCACTCTTGGTTGTGTGAAGAAGAAGGCTACTCTATCAAGGCGGCTTCTAGTGTGAGGTGATTGAAGAAGTAGCTGAAAATTCCATAAGCATTCCATAAAGCATTCCATCATGGTGGCAAATTCAGAAGGGTGATTGCAATGAGAGGAGAAGAAGAAGTGAGGATTCAAGTGGCGACATTAGGACCACTTCTCATCATCTTAAACAAGGGAGTAAACCTAGTCTCATCTATTTTAATATGTCTTGATAGGTCTATATCTTGATTATGCTCTATGATTTCCCTATCGAAAGTTCCATTAATAGTTTATAGCTTCTAGTAGAATCTCATATCTTGTTTATTACAGTGTTTTCTGTGTTGCCATAGCTTGAATCATCATGAATGTGTTGTAGAATTGAGTAGAATGTCTCTACTGCTTGCATCATGTTTGAAAAGTTGTTTTGCATACATAAGCATGTATCATTCTGTCTAAGTTCAATCCTATTGTGGTCTGATGCTAATGCCTATGTTTAATCCATCAATGAAAGTCTTGCATCAATTAGAAATTGTCTAAGTTGTTTGCATCATTGGTTTTGATTGAAACTGTTGTGCATAGCTTTAATATTGCTCATGGATTGAACCTGTTGCATTCATATAGCTAATGCTTTAAGATTGTGCATTCATGTAGTGATGCATTTAAAAATGAGACTAAATTGC
Organism: Brassica napus; assembly: GCF_020379485.1. Lineage (NCBI taxonomy): Eukaryota > Viridiplantae > Streptophyta > Magnoliopsida > Brassicales > Brassicaceae > Brassica > Brassica napus. The sequence goes on along the minus strand of NC_063447.1, from coordinate 33,179,996 downwards.
AAATGTATTGATGTAAGATTGCATTGCATTTAGAGAACTTAAAAAAAATAATTATAATATAAACCTAGGATGTCAATGTAATGTTTAGAGCTTGCATTGTCATTTTAGAGATTGAAATCTGCTTGTTCTTGCCTTGATTGTCTGGCGTGTTTCAAGTATTATATATTATTATGGCATTGGTGATCAAACAGGATGGATGATCTTGATTTGATCCCAATGGGATGATCTGATCTTGCATTGAGTTGTGGTGGTGTTAGGTACACAAGAAAGGTGATACATGTAACGCGCCAACAGCCAAGAATGTAGAGACAAAGGTCTTGTGCCATTGCATATCATCACTAGGACATGTTAGTCCATAATCTACAGGAAGTGTAGTGTGATTGATTATGCAATGGGAGACGGCCATTGCATAATACCGTTGGACATATCCAGTCCAAAGTCTACAAGAAGTGTAGCATGGGTAATTATGCAATGAGAAGGTGTGTCTTGTGAGGCTCTCTATGGTGATTCAAAAACCCTATTTCCTGGTTAAGGAAGAGAGTAAACTCACAAGAAGTAAGCTATCATGAAAGACTGATAGTTATAAGACCATGGGGATGCATATGATCATCACAAGCTTAGCTCCTTCTAGTCTCGGTTCTAAGCTTGAGGGGGATTCTTAATGCATATGATCCATGGTCAGTAATAAGTCTTTGCAAAGACTCCTACAAAGGATCATCAGCCGGAGCAAGTCTAGGCAGTCTAAAGGTGAAGGAGAACTCATCAAAGCGGCTTCTATGGTGAAGTGATTGATGAGAAGCTGATGAATCCATTCTGCCTTTTTCCAAGAAGTTGATGGTGCAATGGCCGAGTGGGAACTCATCAAAACAAAAGGGAAGTGTTCTAAGCTCAATTCAATTCAATACATTCATCATTTCAAATCAAAGTCTAGAAATGATACTTAAAATGTTTGAATGGATTGTGTGATGTGTCTTGATAAGTACTGATGCACCTTTGGGATAACGTATCAGGTACCACCGCTTGAGCCTCACTGAAGATGTTCCTGGTCGTTTCCTAGCTTCTCTAAAGTGGCTGTGAAGTCTGTTGAGAGGGGGAGACTCAAATCAGGTCTATGAAGAGGGCAAGCCTAGTTTGAAGTATTGCTCAGCCTCACTGGTGTTTTAAAGATGAACCGGCCGCATCCTAACCTTTCTAAGATGGCTGAGAAGTCAGTTGAGAGGGGGACTATCAAACCGGCTACATGAAGAGGCTAAGAAGTGTTGAAGCTTACATGATCAGAATGAGCTTGGTGGTTATTCTAGAAGAGGAAGCAACCTGTTGGGAAGTATGAAGAAGCAATGTCCAAGGCGGCTTCAAGTGTTGAGGTGATTTGAGAGTGGCTGAAGCATCCTCATGTAGTTCCAGCAACAAGGTGGCGACTCTAGAAGAAGAAGAAGCAGCCAAGACTCAGCAAGAGTGTTGTATCTCCAAGAAGACGCTGATCTGGTGTGTCCGAGCACTTTAACCTAACAAGAGGTTAGGTGAAAAGGGGAGAGACCAAGATCAGGCAGTAAGGAGAGTATAAGGCGTGGGGAGAATGAAGAGGCCATGATCCAAAGTCTTTGTGTCTCTTACATTGTTGGTAACGCACAAAGACTCACTGGCCAATCCCTAGGCCTTGGAGACTTTACTCTTTTTCCCTCATCAAGGTTTTGTCCCAAAGGCTTTTCTTTGGTGAGGTTTTTAATGAGGAAGTTCTTCAAGGTTCCAAGCTTGACTTAGGATCAACTAAAGTCAAGCTTGAGGGGGAGTGTTAACTTGAAGAGAAGAAATGGAGAAACTAAAAGTGTTGAGTTGAGTTGGGACTTGTGCAAAAGATAGGGCAAGGTGTCCAGATGGATGTGCAAAGTTAGGGCCAAGTCTAGGAGAGACTTAGAAGTGTATTTAGGAGCAAATGGGTGAGTGTGCAAAGATAGGGCGAGGCAGTACGGACGTGTACGGACAGTACGGATCCGTACGGACCAGGGCGACCCAGATTTGCATAACTCGGCCATTTGAGAAGTTTTGGAGTTGGTGCAAAAATAGGGCGAACCTGACGTTCCGGGAAAGCTTGTGCAATGTCTGGACAAGGTTTGGGAGTTATAAAAGTGGTCCCAGTCATGTGGATAAGGTTCTGATCAGATGGCATCAATGGAGAATCAAGAAGATGCCATTGGAGTGTGATTGGCTAGTTTGGTCATGGGACAGGCTGGCCTTGGCTGTAAAGACAAGGGGAGCCATGACCATGAACCTGGCCTAATCTATGGACAGATTAGGAGGAGCCTAAGGAGAACCAATCACAGTTCAGCCTTCCCCATTTTGAATTAAACCAATCAGGCTCCATCTCTTCTTAACCAATCAGCATCAACTACTCAGATTGCAACAAGACCAGCTCATCTACACCATCCATTCCTCTTAAGTGATTTACAGCCATTAGATATAGGTTTATGATGTCTCAGATTGTAACAGCCTATATAAACAAATGTATGGACGAAATTGTAACTCTTAAGAGAGTTAGGGGGATTTTCCCTCTCCTTCATGGAAATGAAAAACTAGTTCTTGAATCTGAAACTCTAATCTCTAAACACTTATTCTCTTAGTCTCTCAGTCTCTTAATATCATTCTCTTTAGTCTCATAAACACTTAAACACTCTCATCAATCTCTGTTCTTAAATCACCTAGAACAAGCTCCCATCTTTCTCTATTGGAGTTTATACACACACACACATACAACCAGAGTAGAGATCTCTTTAAAAATCACAAGCGGTAGCCTTTTTCTAGCAGTCTAGTATGACAGATTAGATTCAGGACTGGATGGTCAAGGATGCTTGACTCATGCAGATTCCTAGGTTCAATATTCTAGTTAGCTAATCTAGAACAAGCATTAAGAATAATCAATCAATGAATACCACAACTTAGCAATCCATAGTTGGGGCTAATCCCTCTAACCTATTTGAACCCTGAATCTAACAAGTAAACTACTCAGATATAGCTAAGCAATTCATGACACAAAATATAAATAAAAACTGCATAGAATAGAATAGATGAATCAATGGAGTTCCAATCACAAATCTCTCTATGATCTTCTCTTCTAAAACTCTCCGCTGAAAATAAGAATACAATGGTGGCCAAAAGCTCTCCTGCCTCCTAACACTTAGGAAGTATATAACTATTAGGTTAAAAACTCGTCAGGGGTAATCTTGTAATTTGGTGAAGTCTTGGATTTAAAGTCAGCTGAAACCAAGTCGTGCTTCCGCGTCTCGACATCAATCGATGGTACAGGATGTACATCGATCGATCATAATCTTCAATCGTCAAGGCTTCTCTTCTGTATCGATCGACGTCACTGGATGTGCATCGATTGATTGTTTCTTCTTCGTATCGACCTCTTATGGTCAGCTCAGATGAAATCTCTTTTAAGCTCCTAAATGCTCCATAAACATCACTTTACTCCAATATACTTCTGAACCTGAAAACATACCTAATAGGATAGAATATATAGTATATAGATAGTAAAATACTTATATACCATGGGTAAAATGAGTCAAATCCATGGTATATCAACTCTCCAAACAAGCAGTCTCTCTGAAAGAGGTTTGAAAACAGCAGGAATTTATATATATAAGACATAGAAATCATCACCTCTACAATTTCGCAAACCACATCTAAAGTCCTAATCACAAAAGCACATTATGCAATATCCTAACTTAGCAACCAAATTCAACTAGTTTACAACTTAGCAAATTCTGTCTGACATTCCCCTATACTAACCTCATTTCTTAGCATAAATATAAAAATGCATGTTTTACCTTGGGAGTATCGATCACAGGATGCAAGGATTTTCAGACAAGTATCTGGAACTGCAGGTACAAGTTAGTTCATAATTTCTCTCTCTCTAATTTCTCTGTTGAGTCAAAGTCTGCTTCTATTGCAGGATCAGTGACTAAGATTGGACAGGCTTCCATGAATCAAGTCTTAATGGTGGTTGCCACCAAACCCTGTTCACTTCTTTTTGACCTATATCCAAGAATTCTTTTTGAAGCGAGCCTTGAAGATTGCCGCCTCTAAATCCCGTTCGAATTCTTTATTTGGAATCTTTATGAAGTAAGCCTTAATGGTTTTAGCAATCATGGTCTAAGAGATCTACGATAAACAAGAATCTACCTTAGGTTATTATTCAACTGCCATAACGCAGCGCCAAAACTTAGCGCACGTGGTAGATGGCAACGCCACCGTTCCATATGATATCCACCGGTTTATTGATAGTATAACTAGTACCCAATGTAAATCCAATTTTACACACGATTTCTAATATATTTCCTATACCAGAAACCCTGAACAGAGACCAAACGAAAACAGATCTCAAAGAATGTGACTTTTTTTTATTTTTCTTAAATGGCTGGTACAATAATAAAATGATCCGCGTTAGATTTTACGGCGTTAGATTTTAGAGCATTAAACAATTTAATAAGTATTTTAATAAAAAATTGTCAGTTTTGCTTCAATCCGAAATATTCATAATTTTACGGATAAAATCAAATATTAATATTTAATACCCCGTAATGAATCGAATCTAAAATATTAAAATTTTAAAAATCATCCAATATGATCTGCCGTATATATATATTATGTAATTATTTTTTTATCTATGCAAGCTTTATAATATTACTATTCACTAAATTCATTATTTAAAAATATAATATTTTTATTTTGTAATGAAACATTGTTGTTTTTACTAAATTTTAAATTTTTATCTATTTTACTAATCGAACCAAGTATCTGTTTGAAATAAATATTTAAACGGATAATCGGTTCGGATATCTGTATGGTAGCAAAACAATAATAAGATTGGTAATCCAGAAGCACAAATAACTTCAAAACCTCATATATCCCATTTGTACCCAATCTTACTCAGAATCGGCATAGATAAAACAGTTCACACAAATATGTAATCACTTCACCCACATACTTCTATGCTTTAGATGTACCTCAGATTCCTTATCAATATGCGTCAAAAGATCTATCGATCAGGAAAACCTCTTGCTCCATTTCCGTCAAACCCTCTTGTTGGGTTTAGAAGCCAATACTCTCTTAACTCATGCTCAAATATTTATTGTAATTTGCCGATCCTTTTTTTATTAGTTCGCCAGATTAGAGGTGGACGTAAGGCTGTGTTGGACCCAATTTCGGTCAATATTCTAGATTGGACCGAAGATAATGTGGGCCGCACGACCAGCAGAAAAGCCCAACCCACGAAGACTATTGGTGCCGGATTCGTCACCGAAACCGTCCCGTTACAAGCTCTAGGTCATTGATGGTTTACATGTCTCGGTTCAGTGGAAATGGTTTAATGATCAGACCAATCCACTTGACCAAATCAAGATCATCAAATATTTACATAAAATATCTCGTGAGTTTCACCGACTAAAAAGGAGGAGTTCGGTGTTGACTCAAGGATCACGTGCAACAATTTTATGATGTTAGGAGTTTTCAAGGCTCTTAAGATAAATGATGTAGTAAAAAAGATTGTCGAACCAATTCTAAGGGATTTCAAAGCACTGAGAAAGCAAGTACTCACTTAATCTAAGTGCAACCGGTGTTTTAAAAGATTTCTAAACTAGTGATTAAAGCTAATGCAGTTGCAGAATAATAAAAGCGATAAATGAAGTAACTTTCTTGACTAAGGGAAAAGAGAACCCATGGGCATAGGGATTAGACCTTGGGTGATCAAGTTTCGAACTAAGGATGACAAACGATCAATCAAACTATCAACCTTAAGCTTAGATACAATTCTAAACAAGCTCTATGTCTAGATGAATGTTCATTTACTAACACATTTCAAACATCAAATGTCTTTGGTTGAATAATATGAAAGCAATCATTACTAACAAGTCTAATGGCTATCTTAGCACCTCTAACAACAAATGTCTTTGGCAAAGTATGCTAAAAGCTTAGAAGAGTTGTCTCAGGCATTTCATCAAACACCTTTTGGGTGGAAAATGCCTAAAGATCAACTTTTGAGAGGCCAACTCAGAAGATGCATTATGAATACTCTAATAGCAAGGACTAAGAATGATCTACACTAAAACATCCTAGCTCTAACCTAATCACCCTTAATCTCCCTAACCCGTGAATTCAAAAGTTGATTACTCACTAATCTCCATGATTCCTCTTAAACCCATATTGGATTTCAGATTAATCATGTAGACAAAATACAGAGAATCGATATGAAAACAACAGGATTGCAATAACAAAAATGATCAATTGAATCAAAGAGATGAACTTTCCAAGAGGTTTTTGGTGTTTTTCTTAAGATCAAAAGATAATCAGCCTCCAATGGCTTACAAAAGGTACTTAAACATAGGTTTAGAAAGTGTAAAAAAGTGCATAACAAATGACCAAAAGGCCCTTGATTAATCATAAGTTCAACCAAATAATTGAAGCGCAGCGACCTCGGCACGTCCCTCCGGGAGGTCGCTCCCGGCTCGTTTTCGACACAAACAGCGTGCGACCTCTGGGTGTCGCTGTGGTGAGGTCGCTCTGGAGCTGGAGCGACTTCGCCTTGTCGCTCTAGGAGGTCGCTCCGAAATGAAAACGGCGAGCGACCTCGTGTTGTCACTCTGGTAAGGTCGCTCTGAGAGGTAGGGCACAGCGAGTTCATGGCGTCGCTCCGGTAGGGTCGCTCCCATGCACTGCTCGTCCAATGATCACCTTTATCACCTCTTTTGAGCTCCAAACGCACTCAAATGTCTCCGAGAACTCCATGTGGTACTCCAATACCTAATAAGGACTCATGCATGCAAAATGCAACCTAAACATGGCTAAATCCTAGTCTATATGATCAAAATGCACATGGGTGAATGAATAACACAATGGAAATATGCAAGATATCAACTCCCCCAAACTTGTTCTTTTACTTGTCCACAAGTGAACTTTCTAGAACTCATAGGGAGAGAGGTTTGAAGGTGAGAGCTCATAGCCAAAAGAAACACATCTAGAACTCAATTCAACATCTAAATCCAACATGAGCACACTCTCTTATTACACTCTAGTTTCTCTAGGCCTATCTCAACTCCTTTTGCCCTTACAATCATCATCAAGCATCCACACATTCAAATCAACCAACTCTCACATTCATTAAGTAATATACATCAGGTGAATTCTTGCGAATGGTCAATTGGTTCAAATCATTTGGTTGGGTAAGGGAAGGCTTTTTATTCAAGTGAGTCAAGAGGTTCAAGATACATGATTTTTAAGGTGGTTTACTCTCAAGACAAGTAGCCTTGACATTGCACATAATATATCTAAGAAATGGATCAACTCATGCATACAATGCTCAATCTCCATTGTTCTACCCTTTTCCCAAACATACAAGTTACACAATCATTTTCCAATGTCAAACCCAACTCACATCTCTCACCAAAAGATCCTAAGAACATTTTTCACATAAAACTCTTTCTCTTTGAAATGTACAAGGGATTTTTTTTTCTTTCACAATTTAAAAACATTTCTTAGCTTCTAACAACTTTGCTAGCCCCCTTTTTCTTTTCTTTTTCTCTTTTTTATTTTTTTTTATTTTTGGGGGCCAAGACTTTTCATAAACTTGAGCTAGATGTTTATCTACTTATCCTAATAAGACTATTCACTTAAACACAAAGAGTCTATTCTTTTCCTTCAAACTTTTCATGCTCTCAAATCATAATCACAACACCCACCCCCCATCTATAGCTAGACAATAGAGTGCCTAATGTAGCAAGAATGAAGATCAAGCATTGTTGTTCCGATACTCTCAACATTATGCACATGTAAGACTTTCCGAAAAAGGCCTCACTCATCAAACAATGAAAGCTTAAAAGGAGGAAAGGGTTTTGGGAGTGGTCTACCACTCGAGTTTGTCAAAAAGATTGGCGTAAAGGATGTGATAACTCAAGTGTGTATAGCCATGACTCAGTACACAATGGACCATGAGCAAGAAGCATTAAGTTCGTTCAGTTCAAATAAGGTTGTAGTTGGCTTCAAAGATTGAGTTTCAGCAACTAATGAGATTTAGGAAGAGTTTTCAAGGCTCGAAACATACAAGGCTTTTTGAGAGATGCAATAGCTATTCGAGCGCGAGGTAGTGTTCTTTACAAGGCTTTTTAAATCATTGCTCCTAATGCAAGTGAATGCAACCTATATGCTCTAGACTCTCCTAAAAATGCAAGTGATGTAATCTATATCATTTTTTTATGCAAAAAGGTATGTATGCAAGACTCAATGCAAAATCATCAAAGCAAACATGATCAAATACTTGGTACCTCCCCCAAACTTAAGTTACACAGTCTCTGTGTTGTCAAGTAGAGAGAGATACCCAAAAGAAAGCTAATATGAAATGGTATATACAAGGGAAAGTAATGAAGTACCTTCTACGGATAGTGAGTAGGGGCAGATGCCCCAGCATCGTCGTCGTCAGGTGGGAATGTGGTGTAGTAACCACCTGTTGCTGAGCTGTAGCCTCCAAACCATGGCTGGCTCTGAACCTCGTCAATCTCGACCTCATTATCAGAAGAGGCTAGGGATGGGGATTTGTTTCCTGAGGCGGAGGGTTCAATGGGTGGGTTCCTCCACTTGCGCTGGAGCTGTCTAGCAGTGAGGAGGAAACCAAGATCCGCAGGCTGAGGTGGAGGCTGGGGGACTGATGTGTTCGCAAAAGCGAAGTCTGCTGAGCTACATCCAGCTATTCCTCCCCTGGTCAAGACATCATCTACTTTCTTCATGAACTTGGCTGAAGTCTTTGCTTGCTTCTTCACAGTCTTGCTAAGCGCCTTGCACTTGTCTTTCAGCTTTTCTATCGTCCTGTCTTGTGCTTTGTTCCATCTCTGAAGACGACCAATATGCTCATGAGCATCACGAAGCGCACCAGGGGGAAGAACTCCAGCATATGGATGGAAGTAGTAGCACGGAGGTCTATAGACGGGTTCAGATGCTTCTGCAGCAGGTTCGTCATGTCTCGTCGGAGCACTCCATTTCCTTGGTGCAGCAATGGGACCGAGAGACTCGTGTTCTCCAAGAAAGTCTTCCTGGGAAATGTTGAAGCTGATAGCTCCAGGTCTCTCCAAGCTCGTCAGGTTCTTGTTTGGAAGAACCCTTACACCATGGGGGAGAGGTTTAAACTCCACTTTAGGCGCCTTAAGCTCGCTCCAATCATCTTGCTGGGTGTCCTCTTGTTGAGTGACTGAGGCTTCTTGATGAACCACTTGTGGCAGCTCATCATATTGATCTTTACTTACAAACCCTTTGTGTGAATCCAGCATCATCCCATAGGCAGTACTCTCCAGGTTCTCAATCACTTCAACCTCTCTCTCTAACGTCAAAGCATGCTGTAGAGGGTCTTCTAGTGACAACTCTTCAAGGAGCTCATCAGCAAGGGCGTCCATCTCTTCAATGTAGAAGACTTGCCCTTAAACTGTTGGTTTCTTCATTACCTCCTTGATGTCAAAGTGGAGAACGTGCCCTTTACCTAAGTTGAGATCAATCTTGCCCGCTTTCACATTAACAATAGCTCCTGCTGTAGCTAAGAAAGGCCTTCCAAGGATTAAGGGATCTTGAGCTTCGTCACCCATCTCAAGCAACACAAAGTCTGTAGGGATCTCATAGTTTCCAACCATCACGGGGAGGTCCTCCAAGATACCCACAGGGTACTTCACTGAACGATCAGCCAATACCCGAGAAAGTCTACACTTCTTGTACTGAGTCAAACCAAGCTTCTTAGCAACAGATAAATGCATCAAGCTCACACTAGCTCCCAAATCGCAGAGACATCTCTCAAATACCATAGGTCCAAAAGCACAAGGTAATGTGAAGCATCCTGGATCTTCAAGCTTCTTTGGAACAACAAGCCTCTGGATGATGGCACTGCACTCATGAATAATAATCATCATGCCCTTCATCTCTTTCTTCTTTGCAGCTACAGCATCTTTCAGGAACTTGGTATATTGAGGAATCAGCATGAAAGCATCAATAACGGGCATTGTGACTTAAACTTCACTCATCTGCTTCTCAAATAGAGCTTTGTACTTCTCTAGCAGCTGCCTCTTGAATCTACCAGGGAATGGAAGTTTGGGTTCATAGGGAGGAGGAACAAAAAAATTCTCACTTGCTGGAACAACAACTTCACCATCTTTCATTGTTTTCTTCTCTTCCCCAACCTTTCCTTTACCTTTGGCTTCCACAATCTTCTTCAAAATCTCATCATTGATCTTCTCATCAATGATCACCACTTCATCATCTATGTTGATGGCCACCCCCTCACTTTGTTTCTCAGCATCCTTGGTGAGAGCTCTATGAGGTAACTCCTTACCACTCCTGAGGGTGATAGCTTTCATGGTCTCTTTGGGGTTTTGCTCAGATTTTCTAGGTAAAGAACCTTGTTGGCGATTTTGGTGAGTGTTCATGGCAGCAAACTGGTTCTCCAAAGCTTTGAACTTGTTGTTGAGATCATTGTAGCTCCCATCAATCTTTGAGTGAAGGTTCTTCAACTCATAATCAACATGCTTCTAACTTCTAGTCTGAGACTCCAAGATTTGTTTCAGTAGGGCATCAATGCTGCTTTCTTGAGGAGTAGAGGTAGAAGGATTAGCTTGTTGGTGGGAAGAATGGTGTCCTTTGTTGTTGAAACCAGGAGGAGGGTTTTGCTGAGGCTGATAGCTTCCTTGCTGGTTGTTCCTAGGCTGATAACCACTCTGTTGGTTGTTGGAATAGGATTTCTGTTGGTAGTTGTTGTACTGAAAGTTTGGCTCTTTTTTTGTACCAGCTACCATTGTTGTTAATGAAACACAACTCTTCTTGACTTTCCAAACCCTCAACCTCATGGACAACAGGTGGTGTCTCTTGGTTTGGGTTACCAACAAAGTTCAGCTGCTCTTGGGTGGATTTATCAGCAATGAGTATGTCTATCTTATCCTGTAGAGCCTTTAACTCCTTCCTCGTCTGCTTGTCATCTGTTCTACTGCCTCTGTCGTGGTCTCCACTGTAGACTGCGTCACTCTTCACCATGTTGTCAACCAGCTCTTCTGCATCTTCCTCAGTTCTTCCCAAGAAGAACCCATTGCTAGCTGTATCCAATCTGGCTCTGTACTTAGGAAGAGCACCCCTGTAGAATGTGCTCAGCAAGCTTTCCTTAGAGAAACCATGGTGTGGGCATTGAGCTTGGTAGTCCTTGAATCTCTCCCAGGCTTCACTGAACCCTTCCAAGTTCTTCTGTTGAAAGCTGGAAATCTCATTTCTCAGCTTAGCAGTTCTTGAAGTAGAGAAGAACTTTTCCAAGAATGCTTTCTTGCAGTCATCCCAGGTGGTGATCGAGTCGCTGGGTAGAGACTTCTCCCACTGGCGTGCCTTATCCCCCAAAGAGAAAGGGAATAGCTTGAGCTTTAGGGCATCCTCAGACACACCATTGGTTTTTGACAACCCACAGTAGCTGTCGAACCTATCCAAGTGATCAAATGGGTCCTCCAAAGCCAAGCCATGATACTTGTTGTTCTCGATCACGTTGAGGAGTCCTGATTTGATCTCAAAGTTGTTAGCTGCCACAGCCGGTGCTCGGATTCCCAGTCTATGACCATGAATGTTGGGGCGGTCATAAGTGCCAATGGGTCGAGCTGCTCGATGTGGGTGTTGTGGAACGTTGTTGGCTCCATTGGCGTTCGCATCATCTTGAGGTTGGTCTCCCATATTAATATCCAATCTCTGCAAGTGAGGCTGTTGCTCTTCTTCTCTTCTCTTTCTAGCACACTCTCTCTGTAAAGCTCTGATGTCTGCAACTCTGGGAACTAGGTTTGATGGACCCCTGCTCCTCAAGTTCATACACCTGAAAGTAAAAGGGATGTGAAGAAGGAGAATCAGTAACAAGAGAAAAAAAAATGACTTAGTCTCAAGCAAGTGACTAAATCTCAATGTTCAAATCCACTCAGAATTTGGCAATGGCGCCAATTTGATGTTAGGAGTTTTCAAGGCTCCTAAGACAAATGATGTAGTATAAAAGATTGTCGAACCAATTCTAAGGGATTTCAAAGCACTGAGAATGCAAGTACTCACATTATCTAAGTGCAACCGGTGATTTAAAAGATTTCTAAACTAGTGATTAATGCTAATGCAGTTGCAGAATAATAAAAGCGATAAATGAAGTAACTTTCTTGACTAAGGGAAAAGAGAACCCATGGGCATAGGGATTAGACCTTGGGTGATCAAGTTTCGAACTAAGGATGGCAAACGATCAATCAAACTATCAACCTTAAGCTTAGACACAGTTCTAAACAAGCTCTATGTCTAAATGAATGCTCATTTACTAACACATTTCAAACATCAAATGTCTTTGGTTGAATAATATGAAAGCAATCATTACTAACAAGTCTAATGGCTATCTTAGCACCTCAAACAACAAATGTGTTTGGCAAAGTATGCTAAAAGCTTAGAAGAGTTGTCTCAGGCATTTCACCAAACACCTTTTGTGTGGAAAATGCCTAAAGATCAACTTTTGAGAGGCCAACTCAGAAGATGCATTATGAATACTCTACTAGCAAGGACTAAGAACGGTGTACACTAAAACATCCTAGCTCTAACCTAATCACCCTTAATCTCCCTAACCCATGAATTCAAAAGGTGATTACTCACTAATCTCCATGCTTCCTCTTAAACCCATATTGGATTTCAGATTAATCATGTAGACAAAATACAGAGAATCGATATGAAAACAACAGGATTGCAATAACAAAAATGATCAATTGAATCAAAGAGATGAACTTTCCAAGAGGTTTTTGGTGGTTTTCTTAAGATCAAAAGATAATCAGCCTCCAATAGCTTACAAAAGGTACTTAAACATAGGTTTAGAAAGTGTAAAAAAGTGCATAACAAATGACCAAAAGGCCCTTGATTAATCATAAGTTCGACCAAATAATTGAAGCGCAGCGACCTCGGCACGTCGCTCCGGGAGGTCGCTCCCGGCTCGTTTTCGACACAAACAGCGAGCGACCTCTGGGTGTCGCTGTGGTGAGGTCGCTCTGGAGCTGGAGCGACTTCGCCTTGTCGCTCTAGGAGGTCGCTCCGAAACAAAAACGGCGAGCGGCCTCGTGTTGTCGCTCTGGTAAGGTTGCTCTGAGAGGTAGGGCACAGCGAGTTCATGGCGTCGCTCCGGTAGGGTCGCTCCCATGCACTACTCGTCCAATGATCACCTTTATCACCTCTTTTGAGCTCCAAACGCACCCAAATGTCTCCGAGAACTCCATGTGGTACTCCAATACCTAATAAAGACTCATGCATGCAAAATTCAACCTAAACATGGCTAAATACTAGTCTATATGATCAAAATGCACATGGGTGAATGGATAACACAATGGAAATATGCAAGATATCACTTTACGAACGTAGCGGAGACAATTTCCTTCTATAAAAGACAAAGACTTGATTCTCTAAAGGAGGCCCTTTCCGCAGAAAACAAAAGAAGAGCGAACGAGCTCAATAGAGGATATCTGATTCTTCCAACCAGGAAAATAATAGAGACGACACATCAACTACGGCCATGTATTTGATCTGACCGAAATCCTTCCTCTCCCAAAGACACGATAACAAGAAGAGGAGTTACAGAGTCGTAACCTGTAGAGATGCGACATGTACGTCACGACAGTGAGCTTCCATGATTGATGAAGGACGAGAGCTCTTCATACGACGTTCGGTCTAATAAGATCACATGTAGGCGTCCCAAATTCCTAAGAGTTCATTGTCTATTCATAGATGATTTGAGACCCGTAAAGCCAACGTTCCACATCAGGCAACTAAACCGACGACTAGCTCGATATGACGAGGTCGATACCACGCTGAAAACCAACGAAGCCCGATGTCTTGATCGAGATAACAAAACCATCTCATGCTCGATATCGACAAACCCGATGTCTCTTTTCGAGATGATTATAATCAAACTACGTTATGACTTGATCCCTCGTCGAGGGTACGTAGGCAGCTCGACCTCGAGTTCAGTCACGATCATTCTTTCTCCCGACTTCTCTATGATATTCGACCTGTGAATATAGTCCATTTTTGTCAACTCATATTCTGAGGATATTGTTGCCAAAATCCTTTTCTTCCCCAAATTAAACTTTCAATCACTACTAAATACTTAGTGTAGTTTTTAGGATCTAGATTTTGGCCGGATGTGAGGAAGAGAAACGGAAAACATCTTTGCTAGGAACCCGATCTAAGGCTTGTAAGCACGAAAATGGATCCAACTCATATGGTGTCCAGTACCGCAACAAGGTACCGCACCAAACGAGCCATCACACCACGATGGCATTGATCTGGCTAGATCATAAATGAGAAACAAAACATGACGTTCGATTCTGACCTCAGCCAAATCGAATCTCCATTACTGATAAAAAAGTAATTCACCTCGTCGAGCTTCACATATAACACCCTCAAACCATAACAGACCGATGATGAATTCTGATCACCCGACCTCCCGAGTTCAGCGAGCCCGAGATTGATCTGTCAAACGAATATCAACACTATATGGTCTTAGAACAAACGACGAAAATAAAACGAATTCGCCACGCGCCAAGCAACGACTTCCTCGATCAATAAATGATCAGAAGTGAGGACGAATCTTGAAGATTGAATTACAATATCTAGAGCACACCTGGACTGTGCACAAGAACTAAGTACATCCTATTCTCAAGATTCGAGAACGAAGAGGCGCCAAGAAATCAGATTCCTCCAATTCTCAACAAAGAAGAGCGCGAGCTCTTAAAAGACCGCTCAACAAGACACCACGTTGGAGGATAGAAATAACTATAAACAGATATATTATTATCATAACAAAGATCCCCCACCTTGAAGAAGAAAAAAAGCTAATCGAAAACAAAAGATTAGAGACATACGTTCCTTCCCCATAACGATGGTGTAACGATCCAGTCCCACGAAATATGTCTTCATCACGATAAAGGAGGGATGATCCACCGTTATTGTACCATCTTCTTCTTCAATCTCTCCCATGCTCGTGCACTTTACCATCGAAAGAGACGTGATGCAATCACCACTAAGAACCGTGTATTGTGACCTCTAACGTCATCGACCACCACAGCTCGAGGCCTGGAGTCATTTTAGCCAGCCAGAGACCTTTGCTGTCCTTGTACGATCGTCGCTAGTCATCGTCGAATTAGACCCGAGAAAGTGTCGGCACGATCTAATTCTTTCTTGTCTCCTAAGCTTTGTTCTTCCAATATCAATTGATTGCTTCGCACCAGCCATCAATCAGGGATTCACATAATGAACTAAGTGTCATATTCCATATTTTATCGTTCAGAAAGTAATAATTATTAAATCCAATCTAGGAAACTATTTCCTCGTACTATTCACAGTTTCTAAATATTATTGTTAGTGTCTTTGGTCAATGAGACCATACCCAGTAAGCAGATTCTTTGCAAGAAATTAATAGGGCACCTAGTGGTGACTCTCACATTAACCCGTGCATGCACCTTAGTCGGCAAATAAGTTGATATCTACGACGGGTGTCACAGATGATTCAACTTTCTCATAAAAGGAATTCGGGAGCTAAAGAGACGAAGACCATCAACGTTTCTCACCATGGATTGAAAAAATACAGACTCATATTTAATCGAATGAAAGACCTCTTGCAGAGTGAAAAGAACGACTACGGAGCCTTCCATTTCCATCACAATGTTGTGGAAACGATTAAACAATTCCTCCATCATTTGGGTCATAGAACAGGACGAAGAGATATTCATATGCTTCATGAGAGAGAATTGCAAAGACGACAAAAAATCTTACCACCGCTTGATGGGTCAAATGCATAATGCATTCCATCAGACTGAGAATCGCTCACGAGCTCGCCAAAACCCAAGATCCGAACCATTCGAAACCCTCGAGTTTTCCAGCTCCCGATCTGTCCGATTTGAAGGCGAAGAAATGTATAGGTCGACACCTCGACCTGAGACGGCTCATCAGAATTTGAACCTAACAGCTCTAAAAGAGGTACAAACAAGGTGCCGAGAACACAAGAACCCGCCAGTTAACACCCATAGAAACTCGGTACGAACCACAACCTCAAGAGCCTCCCACGAATTCTATAAATCCCAAAAATGGATTCCTAGTGGCCCCAAACTCGTATCGCACTCAGTCCACCGACCTGCTTGGTAACGGAACATAACAGAGGGAAATATACCTCACGACTTCGCCAGCTTAAACAACAAAGGGGAGACCCGAGAAAATTCACCAATGCAGGAGCATTCCAAAATCACATAGAAAGAAGTAAAAAAATTACCACTTCTTCGCCGAAAACATCAAATGCTTACGAGGTCAATAACTAACCGAATCAGAAAACAACCACGCACCTCGTGCCATCGCAAACTGGCAATCAAAACGTCAGAGATCCAAATCGAAATGTTGAGATCGAACCATACCAACTATGGTACGACGACTTAGACCCCAAAGAAGAACGAGCTCGAAGAACGCTCGGAGTCTGAGTCGAATCCTCGAGAAGACTATTTCCCAAAAAAAAAAAGAGAAAACCCACCTGAAAAACAGCTTGAAGTCATATGACCACAACCTTTCTGGGGGGCAAGGGCACTACCCAACGAAAAGTGGCGTCACCTAGCAATGAAGAGGTGCGACCAACCAAATAAGCGAGCCGACTCGATTTTTAGGGAATCGAAGTTATGTTACTCGATCAAATCAATTAAAGCTTACCAGGGAAGGGCCGGAAACAGCATCCAAACCCGATAACTTATTTTCGGCCCCTACCACGAAATGACACTCTAAACACATGAAACTGTCAAGTTCGATATGCCACACCGCGACGCTCTAACCATACTCCTCAAAGTCAGGGGATGCGAGCTCTCCCGAGTAATGATCAACATTGGAAATTATATTGGCGTTATCTTTTATGACGCATTCAAAGGACGAGTTTCACCAAAACCCTTCTAAGACAATCATTTACGCTGCTAATTGTCTTCAACGAACTAAACGAACTCGCCGCACAGCAAGGTGAAATCATCAATCAGTAAATGATCATAAAGAAGGAAGAATCTCAAGGATAGCAAACACGATACCTTGAGCTCCCTTTGGACGTTGACAAGCATTAACTGCAAACGACTCCCATGACCTCGATTTGTGTATCTGGAAATCGAAGAGACACCGAGATCGCTATCCCGACCTGGAATGATTGTTTATAGATCCAACCATGACTGCGATAAGCATGATCCACAACGAGCATCAACACCTTCAAACGTGTTGGGATCTACAGTCCCCGACCGACTGACTTCTTGGGCACATACTCTCGAAGAGGATGACAAGCTGTGATGCGCGTTCACCAATCCAATAGACAAATCCAAGAGCTAAGAACTCACGCAACAAAATTTAGTAAGTCGTCTAAAAAAACGAAAGAGATCTCGCGGCACATCAAATTGAAGCTCTCAAGCGCACAAGGAACCAATCTGAAGTCATAGATCACAGCCAATACCACGAACACGATCGAGTCACCAAGAATCTCCATGTGCTCCCAAAGTTTCCATCTTATGATCCATACATTTCTAGACCAAAGAAACTTCTAGAAATCACCTCGATCATAATCAAACCACCACAGCCTAAGTCTCAATAGACTGAGCAAAGACTGAATCAGCTAGCTCGAATGCGAAAGCCTACCAGTTCGCGCTCCAATCAATTCGACCGACCAAAGGCAACGCAAAAATCCCTCGAGCTATCGAGCTCCCGAAACCCTAATGACGCAGATACGAACTCTATGAAACACATATCCACTATCATTAAGCAAATACATATCTTGCATCTGAGTTAAAAATAAGACAGACTCGACCTCTAACGAGCTCGTGAAACACGAAGGATCGACAAGTCGCTCTCCTCCAATAATGGCATCGAGTTCGATCTCTGTTGCAGAAGCTCGAGGAGCCGAAACTGGATCTTGCTCCACGAAAACAATGAGCCATATGTCCAAGGAACCTTAGCAGCTCAGTGGCCGAGTTCAACTCTTCAAGAATATCGACCAACATAACTCCCAAAGAGCTGAAGTCAAGGAGCCAGTGAAACTTTACACTCTCAGATCGATAGTGAGCTTTTGAACAAGCCCTTATCGTGCCTCCAAAAATATATTGAGCATGATATCAAGCATATCGAAACAAAAATGCCATAGAGGCGCGAAGAAAGCTCAAGCCTTGCAGTCTACACTCCTTAAGTGAAAAATCCATTCACTTCATTATGAAAAGAGCCATTGAACGCCTGACTTCAAACGATCTCGAACTACTTAAGGGGCCAGTATATCCCTTTCCGTAGAAGAAGCAAATAGATTTTATCTATAACGAATCGTAGAAAATCACGAACAAAATCCAAAGCATCACTAAAAGGCTCTGACCACGAAATCATTTCCTGTTAAGGAAAACGATAAATCTGGACAAACCACGCAGAAATATTCTAAAATCACATGTTGTCTAAACGACATTTCCAAACCAAACCAAAGCCGCAAGAGGTAGTAAGCACGACATGGTCCACGACGGCGTACTATGAGTTGTGCACATATCAAGTTAATAATTCACAGCCACGTCTACTTCTCATCAACTACACAAGGAAAAACCGATCAAACATCCAACACCATTTCTTCTCCGCTAGATTGCAGTCGTTAAAACCAGAACACGCCCATGTCGGTAAACAATTATCTTTAATCTATTTACACATAAATACATTGCATCAGAGAATAGATTCTCACATTACTTTTACAAGCTATATATATTATCGAATTCAAATCACTATTTCGAATCACAAGTTTCATAAATAAACTTATATAACCGCAAAATATTTTATACATTATTCTCACACTACCAGTAGCTCAAACTACTATTGGGATTCACTTTTCGGTTTCAATTGGCTCGAAATATCCTTAAACTCTATTTTCAACTTTAAACAAGCTCAAACTCTTAGCGAGTTTTACCACACGGTCTCAAACGACCCAAACTCTCATCTTTCGTATCAAAAAACAACATCAATAAACCACGTCCTTAGTCCACCACCGGCCCGCAAGTTAGATTCCTGATCAGCTTCTATCTCGCAAAACATCCCGAGGACGAGCGATACAAATCGCTCCTATAGTCGAACCAAAATAAATGTTCACTCTCTAAGTGTATCCAATCATTTTTCATTAACTTAGTGATTCGTTGGGACTATATATATTTCCAACACCTTTACACAGACACAAAAATATTAACACAAACTCGAGTTGACGGAGAATAAGCAACCAGACTCACATCAAAAAATCATAAACAGAAATAAATTTAATCACAAAATCCAATCTACCATGAGAAATCAAAATAACTCTCTATTCTTTTCAAATAAGCTTCTCCGCTGACAAGCTCTACCCATATTTGTGAAACCGAGAGCTCGATCCAATTATCATCTTCCGTATCGCGTCTCCAACAGACTACTTCGAACTAGTTCCTTAACCCATGAACATAAACGAAATCGATCACTTATTGATCAAACGAACATCAAACGGCTTGATATAATACACCAAGTAGCTGAGATCGAATTCACATTTTGATCACGACAAACAGGACAAGATCAAACACTTAAATCTCACTACCAAACGGCAAACGACTTCGCGGACTATCTAGAGAAAATCAACTTGGAATCATATTGTTATTAGGTTCTCCGTCCTCCAACCTTGTCGCCTCACTTGAAGGACTGGGGGGACAAATGTTGGACCCAATTTCGGTCAATATTCTAGATTGGACCAAATATAATGTGGGCCGCACGACCAGCAGCAAAGCCCAACCCACGAAGACTATTGGTGCCGGATTCGTCACCGAAACCGTCCCGTTACAAGCTCTAGGTCGTTGATGGTTTACATGTCTCGGTTCAGTGGAAATGGTTTAATGATCAGACCAATCCACTTGACCAAGTTAAGATCATCAAATATTTACATAAAAGATCTCGTGAGTTTCACCGACTAAAAAGGAGGAGTTCGGTGTTGACTCAAGGATCACGTGCAACAACTTTACGAACGTAGAGGAGACAAGTTCCTTCTATAAAAGACAAAGACTTGATTCTCTAAAGGAGGCCCCTTCCGCGAAAAACAGAAGAAGAGCGAACGAGCTCAACTGAGGATATCTGATTCTTCCAACCAGGAAAATAACAGAGACGACACATCAAGTACGGCCATGTATTTGATCAGACCGAAATCCTTCCTCTCCCAAAGACACGATAACAAGAAGAGGAGTTACAGAGTCGTAACCTATAGAGATACGACATGTACATCACCACAATGAGCTTCCATGATTGATGAAGGACGAGAGCTCTTCATACGACGTTCGACCTAATAAGATCACATGTAGGCGTCCCGAATTCCTAAGAGTTCATTGTCTATTCATAGATGATTTGAGACCCGTAAAGCCAACGTTCCACATCATGCAACTAAACCGACGACTAGCTCGATATAACGAGGTCGATATCACGCTGAAAACCAACGAAGCCCGACGTCTTGATCGAGATAACAAAACCATCTCATGCTAGAGATCGACAAACCCGACGTCTCTTTTCGAGATGATTATAATCGAACTACGTTATGACTTGATCCCTCGTCGAGGGTACGTAGGCAGCTCGACCTCGAGTTCAGTCACGATCATTCTTTCTCCCGACATCTCTATGATATTCGACCTGTGAATATAGTCCATTTTTGTCAACTCATACCTGTTTATATCGTTGTGTTCTGAGGATATTGTTGTCCACATCATTTTTCCCCAGATTAAACTTTCAATCACTACTAAATACTTAGTGTAGATTTTAGGATCTACAGGCGGGTATATGCTTTTTACGTATAGTTGATATTTGGCTTACTTTGAACGAGTAATGAATTTTTGGAGTTGTACTTGATTTGTCGGAAACAAGTACTTTTCCAAAAATATGTTACTTACAAGTTATTTGCTTTGTTCGATTAATTGCTACTTACAAGTACTTATTAATTACTTGGATATTTTCCAAGTTTGTAAAAATTACTTGATAGATAATATTTTACGAGAGAAGGTTATGCAAGTTTTGTTATTTACTCGACTTGGTAAAAAACGAGAGTTATTTTAAATAAAATATTTGCACCTAGTATTAAAAAAATGGAACTTAATACATATATTTGATAAAAAAAATATTGTTTATTTCTTACAACAAAGAAATATCAGTTTAAAGCTTTGGTTTTTGTGGTTTAGTTATCATTTTTTGAGTCGTAAAACAAGTAACGAATAATATCAAGACGAGTTGTAACTTTTTTTGTGATACTTGATACTTGCCTTGTATTTGTAAATAGGAAAACTAAACAACTTGATATTTGACTTGGCAACGAAGAGTACTTGAAAAAATGAAACCAATACAGATCGAGTAATGGATATAAAAGGCAAGTAATGAGTATTTGTGTCCACCCCTGCACCAGATTCCTTTTCCAATTTTTTTCTTCCGGTAAAAATTAGATATTCTTTTACTGGAAAACATTATTGAGCTGACACATTGATATATTAAAAATATATTATTAAGAAGAGGCAGAGATAAAACAAGATGAACAAACCCCACCGTTGATATCACCTGACAAGAGTTTACAGTCAAATAAAGACAAAGGCTAAATCTCAGTTACTAGTGAGTTCATAGATAAAATGAATCTAAATCTATGTATATGTAGTTTTTTTTTTTTTTGATCAAAGGCTAAATCTCAGTTACTATGTATATGTAGTTATATTTTGTAATAATAAATGAATCTCCAAATTAAGCAAAAAAAAAAATTAGAAATGAATCACTGTATATATAGTTAAACAGGATACTGTATATATGGTTAAACCAAGGATACTGTATATATGGTTAAACCAAGGATATATATACTTTTACTGTATTCACGATGATCACGTTTTATTTTGTAAGAATAAATAATGCTTAAATTTGAGTCAAAGGTGGCTTGAAAAGAAGCAGACGAGAAGTAGCAGAGAGGGTAATTAATGTGTGATGGGACAACCGCTATTTAAATCCCAAACTTTAAAAAATAAGCTAAACAAAACTCTAAATTTTAAGCAAGCCAAATAAATACTAAATTTTTTAAAAAATTCCGAATTAATCCTAAATTTCTATTTACTCAGCCTTTTTATTCATATACAAGTCAAACGTTAATTAGACGTTTACATCTGTTAAATAGTAAAAACAGTGAGTTTTGGTGACTCAATAAAATTAAGAGTTCTTTCCTTCTTCGTGGACTGCAATCTTTAATTTCGTAAATATTTTTTTTTCTTTTTCATCATGGGTTAAAATAAGGCTCGTGAGTTTCTGATATGGTAAATCCGTATGAAAGCTTCAACCACACAATAATGTCATGATACGAAATACCATTTCTCACACTTCTCAAGAGTATATACGAAGAATCAACTTAAAAAACAACAATGAGAGAACTCCATTAAAGAGTATCAAGAACTCGGAACAAAAATGAACAAAACTTTTACCAAAAAAAAAAAGATGAACAAAACTCTAACAAACTCACGATCTATTTTCGTGGATAATTCTCCAAGTGATAGCATACTCTGTTTTTGTACTTCTTGCTACTCTCCGTCACTTAGCTGGCATGCCCAGTGACGTGTCACACTGATCATGTCCATCCTCACGGTGCGTTTTAGCTGCATCATTAATATTTTAAAGTCTCCAAGATCTTTACCTTCTTTCTCTCTGCAATCACTGGAAATTTTATAGGATTTAGTTGGTTATAGGAATTAGGGTTCACGACTCGAGCAGAATTCCTAATTTTAATGAATCATCAAAATGCACCGTTTTACTATTTAACAGACGTAAACTTTCAATTAACGTTTGACTTGTACATGACTAAAAAAACTGAGTCAATAGAAGTTTAGGAATAATTTGAAATTTTTTAAAAAGTTTAGTATTTTTTTGGTTTGCGTAAAAGTTAGAGCTTTGTTTAGTTTATTTGTGAAAGATGGGGATTTAAATGGCGGTTTTCCCGACAACAAATAAATTACCTCTTGGTTTTACCAAATGCATGTGATTTGGTTTTTACACACACTGAGAACAAGTTGGGAATTGCAAAATTTAATTTTATCATATACTTAGTCTTGTTTTCTTATTTTTCTTAATTTTTGGATTATCCAATTATATAATTTGATGACGTTGAAATGAGTCATGTGACGTGAATATTTGTTTTAAGCGAGTGTATGAGAATCAATTGAGTACATATAGAAATCCTACAGGAAATAAAAGGATATAATTATTATTACAATTAAACGTTTAAAGATCTTTCACGTTTAAAATCATAAGTCTGAAATGCTTTTTATTTTATTATAAAGTCAGATCTAAATAACTGCTTAGGGTGTGATTAAAAATCACATGTAGCTATAACTTTTCTAGGGATAATTAATTTTCACTCAGTTCCACTTATTTTTGTCAATTAGATAAAAATAACTTTTATCTCTCTTACTCTTGATACTGTTTAAATAGAGATATATATTTCACTTTATTATCTCACAGTTTTGGAAGCGAATAACAAATTACGCTAGATTTTTCTTTTTTTCTTGTCTTTATTACTCTACTAGTTTTTCTCCTAATTACTCTACCTGACTTATCGCTCAGTTACTCTATAATTAACCAGTCCACACCCTTAGGTAACAACACTCTCCACTTCCAAGTAGGTCTGGGCAAAATAACCGGAACCGAAAAATCGAACCGAAATAGCCGAAACCGGAACCGGACAAATACCCTCAAATACCCTAACGGTTCTTATATTATTATATTCAAAATAATCGAACCAAACCGGAACCGAACCGAGAACCGAACGGATATCCGAATATATATAAATATTAATTATATATATACATATAACATCACTAAATATATATTTTTAATTTAAAATTCTATTAAAAGTATCTGAAAATAGTTGAGGATAACTAAATTATTATAAAGTATCCAAACTACCCGAAAGTATCCAAAATATCCGAAAATATCCGAAACTATCCGGATAGTTTTATCCGAAATATCCAAAGTAATCCAAAATATCCAAAAATTTTATCTAAATCATCCTAAGTATTTGATATTTTATCCTAAATAACCGATATTTTATCCAAATTACCTGAACTACCCGAACTATCCGAACCCGAACCGGATCCAAATGAAAACCGAACTTTTTCCGGATATTTTCCGGTTTCTACATTTACTATCCGAACCAAACCTAACCCGAAACTATCCGAACCGAACCAAACCGAACCGAACCGAAAATAGGTCAAGTACTAAATGGATCCTCTAGCCCCTATCCGAACTACCCGAAACCCGAAATACCCGAACTGAACTGATGCCCGAAATGCCCCGGCCTACTTCCAAGTATTGAACCCTTACCTCCACAAGCTTACCTGAAACTATTTCCCTCTCACTTACTCTCATGTTCGGAGTCACGACAAGACTGGATGCTCAAATGGGTACCACAACCACGCCAACCACCATATACGTGGACCCACCTCCCCAAGCCCAGCCGAGTCACAGCTCGGAACACCGTTCAATAGAAACACTCGTTGTCGTGTTAGCCGTCATCACCATTTTATCCGTTTTAGCCAGCATCTTCGCTCGGCTCTGCGGCGGCCGTCATTTATCTAACGCCGGAGACCACGACATCGAATGTTGGGTCGAGAGAAAGTCCCGTAGCTGCATTGATGCTGGAGCCCCCACGGTCGCCGCACCTCCTCCTCCAGCGGCAGCAACAGTGGAGGAGCAAAGCAAGAAGTGAAGTAAGAAAATGGGTAAAGCTATATTCTTCGATTAATCTCTTAACATTATGTAATCTCATTAACTTTTAAGATGTCAATTTGTATGTACCTTATTCTACGAACATTGATTTCGGATTTTTCTCTAATGTTTAATGATAAATATTTGAAAAACACACAAAAAAAAAAGCAAAAGTTCTTGTCAACTTTTATGTTTAAATCATTTTACCAAAAAAAACTTTTATGTTTAAATCCGTTGAGATTAGAGACCAACGGCATTATAGAAAAAAAAAAAGACATTAGTATCATATTAGATTATAATTATATACATCAAAAGTTTATTCAGTAGGCCTTTTTATAGGAAAGTAGGCCACAAAGCAAGAAGTCACTGAAAACTAGTTCTTTTGGTTAATTTTGGTATTTAACAGCTTATTTTATATAATAAGTATAGACACTCTTTTTTTTTTTAACACGAAGTATAGACACTCTATAAATTAACATTTTAGTTTCAGTTTTTGAGGGCCATAGGCACAAACTCGGGCCATGTGACATGGTGGACTACAGACAACTATTTAATTTGTAGGTTTTTGTGGTAATTTTTATTTACGAAACTATTACTTTGAAATAATCAAACCACTTTACTGGAATTTTGATTATATTTTCACTATAAGTTTATAATTAATATTTAAAATAATCTTACTCACACCGTTCATGAAAAGTTGACAAACAATCAAACACTAGTGATTATGTATATACACTAGACAACAAATCTTTCGACTATTGTATATATATTAACCATATATTAGTTCTTTAATATTCTACATAGTATATGTATCTATGTAAATTACATAATTAGATAATTAGTTAAGGGCATTGAGGGGAAACGGTGCCTTGATCCTTAACATTGACATTTTTGCAAGAAGCTGTTCCTCCTTTGATGTTCACATTCTCAAGCACTATACCTCGCCACATCCGTTGCGCTCGTACCACTTATGTTCCGGTACACCACATTGTTCACTCGCACCGCAGATTCCTTATCAACATATTTCGCATTTCAAGCCGAGTGCGGCTAGCTTAAAAAAATGATTAATGAATCAGAAACTTGGCCAAATAAACTTAATCAATCAATTACTTGTTGCTCGGATTTGTCCTTGTCGCAGTAGTTCTGGTCGATTATGATCGGGTTCTTGACATTGTCCATACGAATGTTTTGAAATTTAATGTTCTTGTCAGTTCCTGACCCTCCCTGATGAAGAATCTAGACTTCAAGTAACTCGATCGTAGAACTCAAATAATAAGAATAACTCTCTTATTAATCTTAAGGAAACTAACTCAAAACCTTAAGCTCTCTCGAATACAATCTCACAATTTCTAGACTCTTAAGTTATGCAACACCCTTGCATCACCTTATATATAAACTAAATTTTCTAAACTCATTAGGTTTAACATATTTTCCTAAACTCATTAAGTTTAACATATTTTTCAAGTTTCATTTTCTTTCAAGCTTAATTCAACATTCTCCCCCTTAAGCTTAAACTCATTTTTTGACAAATCTTGATCTCCAATAAGACTTCTCATCTCCTTGAACTTGAACCTTCCAAACATTTTTGTTGACACCATGAACTCAGTTTCACAAGAATACAACACCATTGTTTCTTGCTTTTGTAAATTCCATGTTTTTCTTTTTCTCTTCTTCTCACCATGTTCTTCATCATCGGAATGCACACTCCTCAACTCTTTAGTATCAAACTTTCCCACAGCTTTAGACCCACTCAGCAAAACCTTGAGATCACCAGCAATACTGATCTCATTTTTAAACCCATCTCTGGAATTTAACGAGCTAAACGAAGTGATGTCACCCTTTGTAACCTCACAGCTCAAAAGAGAAACATAGTCCACAAATTCTGAAAGAGAATGGGAATCTATGAACTCCATGGCATGCACACTATGTATTGTGAAGTCTGGAGCAACCGTGCTATTCCCGTGTTGTGCCACTGCAAATGTGGGAGAGCGAACACGAACCACCGTAACATCTATTTGTTCAATACTCGCACGATGCATCAGTATACTTTGAACATGAAAGGCCACACAAATGTTTCTCTTGACTTGCACCAGCTGCAGTTCTCCATTGTACATGGAAAGTTCTTTGGAACATACTAAACAACCCACTAGAATATCCGTTATGAGGTTGAAAGTGTGATCCCTTGTGTCCACTGAAAGATCGCAGTAGCATGCAAAAAAGACTAATCGCTCTGTAAGTTATAACCAAACATATACCGACCAGTGAAGCACAAGAATTCTCCAACACAACATTCTCACCTTCCGCCACGTCCACCTCACCAAACTCGAAAGTCTCGACCTCTGTGATCAGAACCCTTAATACCTTAACTTCTACTTCCTTCAGCATGGACTCTTGCCTGCTCAAGCTTTTGTGTTTCTCTTCCTCCATAGCTACCTCAACCTCAGACAACAGCTTCTTCAACTTCATCAAGTTGTCGTTGGCGACAACTTCATTAATCTTCACTCTCTCAATCTCCTTCAAAGCAAACTGCAACTCTTCTTCCTTGTCCAGCAAGGCATCTGCTTGATTCGAGTTCTCAGCCCTAGAAACCGCTTCTTCAGCCACATTAGCTTCGCTTCTTGCTGGTTTAAGTATGTCACTTATCTTCAGATTTTCGTCCTTAGACTTCTTGCTCAGACTCTCACATGCGTCGAGAGCCACAAGCAACCTATTGTTTTCTCCAAGAAGCGAGCTCTTCTCATCTTCTCCTCTCTTTATAATACGTACTCACGAACACATACTCTTTCCCATTCCAAATCAAAAGAGACTCATCCGCTTCGATCCTTAGCTTCTCGCTCGTGTTCTTGAGCAGCTCAGCTTCTTTCCTCGCCTCCTTGTGCTTCTCCTCCCACTCCTTGGAATCCAACCTCTCAGCCTCAAGCTCTGTTTTTACAACCACGAGCTTCTCTTTGGCATGGCTATAGTCAGTAGCCACCTCTTTTAGAGTCAGTGCCAAAAGATCCATAGCTTTCTTGCTCGTCATATCAGTGTCGTGACGAGATTCAATCTCAACTGCAACTTGCACTACAGGAAATATGGATAGTAATAGCGGACGAAAAAAGCTATGAATTCTGTATAATAGCGCTTCCTTAGCCGCTCTGACAGCGCCCGTTATAATAGGTCCGACACTTTTAATAGCGGCTTTTTTTAATGCTATAGTTAACTATACAATAATAGCATTATTCTGTATGCAATTGTTAATATTTATAATAACATGATATAAATGTTATTAAAATTTATTAATTTGATTTTTCCAATAGCAAAGATAGCAAATGTTTTGTGTTATTAATTTGTTTTTTAATTATCTGAAAATTTATTAAAAATATAATTCATAATTAAATTATTTAAAATTAAATCAAAAATTGATTTATAATTAAAAAATTAAATTTTATTTATTGATTAACATCAGTCATCAGTGTACAAATAACTAAAGAACACATTAAACAAAAAGCAAATTAAAACATTAAACCAAAACATAATTAGCCAAAACACAATTAACCTAAAGCTAAACCAAGCCTCCGCGAGAAACCCTAATCCTACGCCTCCAGCCTCCAGAGCATCCGCCTTCAGAGTGCTGTCGTCGCATCACCTAGCCACCGGAGTTGATTTCTATCGAGTCCTCTGCTACATACACCAGAGTTTCGCTGTCGCCTTGTCTTCCTTGTCTGCTCGATACCATCCTTCAAAGCTTATGTTCTGGCCTGTAGTTTTTTTCAAAAACAAAGCAACATCCTTTTTAGAAAATCAGAGATTAATATCCATTCTATAAGCAATACAGTAATCAACAACTCAGTACGAACACAGGAAAATAAAAATGATGGTAAGAGACAAATTCAATGGTTACCTACCATGACTTGTTGGAACAAAGCGCTGAATCCAAAACCAGACTTTCAGATTTCTTTGAGCATCAAGAAATGTAGCACATGAAAAGCGCTGCACAAGCACAATCAGAATTAGAATCTATTTTCTAATGAAAAGAAAACAGGAACAAATCTAAGTCGATGCTTTCAAAGCTTGTAGCTTTACAAAAAGATAAAGCAAATGCATTGAACACAAAAGTGTTGTTACTCTTTACGCTTTTTCAGACATCAAATTAAAAAGTACTAATCTCTTGTTTTTGTCAGAAAGATCAACTCTTTCTTCCTCAAATCCTCGCAGATGTCAACAGTAGAATTGGCTTAACTACCATGTCTGATAACAAACAAAGATCCATCAGAGCTTATACACAATTATCTAAACAGACAGATTGAAATCAAAGAACCAAATCCAAAGCTCTTTTCACCAAAAATCAACCAAATGATAGAATTTTCAGCTAATTATAAACAAAGCATCCAGAAAAAACTCAATAGTTAGAAACAGAAGATTTATAATAGATATCATCAGATGAACCTTATACAGCCGCACTACTTCTCAATCTCAACAACATCGGCGGTTTCGTCGACGGTTGAAAGAGACTGATTAGACTGAACCGGAGGGAGCTGGCTGATCGATTGCGTTGTTGGTTTGATTGGAACCGGACATCTCCTTGAGAAGCCTCTGGAAGCCCACTCTGAGTGGCTTCGAGTCATCTCGTCCACCGTGGTATGTGCTGGTGAAGGCACAGATTCCGGTGAAGAAATTTCTGGGAAATCGAAGGGAATGAGCATTCTGGCGGCTGCGATGGAAATCACCTTTTGGCTTGTGCGGCGGAGAGATTTCAGATCTATCTCGAGGCCGACGAGGAAGAGGAAGAGGATGAGAAGGAGCCAAGGTTTGCTAGAGCGTCAAGTTCTTTACCCATCGCCTCTCTCTCTCTCTCTCTCTCTCTCTCTCTCTCTCTCTCTCACACTAATCTGTTCTCAGAAAATAATTGAAAAAGAAGGAGACAAATCTCAAGCGTTGATTCAGTATCATCTAACGGTGGAGAAGGTGATATGCGTCCAACCAATAGAAAACAAAGGTGAAGATAGATAGGAGATTGATTTTGGGCCTTTGATTCAAAAATCAATCAATGGCTCAGAAAAAACAGTACATATTATCTTCTTTTTTTTATTTATAATTGTTGTAAAATTATTTAAACTTTAAATAATTTGATATCATAATTTAAAATTTTTAATCTGTATTTTGTATTTAAATTTTAAAATTGTGCGATTGACTAAAATATTTAAAATTTAGATTTAATGTTTTATGATATATATCAATATGAAGTATGTGGTTAGGAGTTTAGAGATTGAAGTTATATTATGAATGTATTCATTTATTTAAATTTTATAGTTTGTATAATTTCATCATTTAGCAAAAAACAAGTGTTATAAATTTAAAATGTTACGATTTGGAATATGATATAGGGTTTGGAGTTATAAGTAGGGCTAGAGGTATATGTACGTAGGGTTTGTATTATAATGTTTAAAGTTGAATATTTCTGTATGATATTTGAGTGTTTGGATTAAAATGTTTAAAGCTGAAGATTTATGTAAAAAATGGAATTTAAGATATAGGGTTTGAGATATGTAGTTAGGGTTTAGGGCATGTTTAGGGTTTAGAACTCAAGATAAAAAAAATTCTTTTTGTTTTTTTTTTTTTATTATTAGTGTTGGGTATTCTTTTTATCATATTACCTTTTGTGTCATCTTTAGATTTTATGATGAGATATTAAAAATTTAGAGCTTACTCCAATTTTATTTATTAATTATTGCTTTTAAAATCATTAATAAATATAATTCATTCTAATAAACACACAAGTAAATAATTAATAAATATAATTTGTATGTGATACAGAGATTTGATAAATAATAAGCCAAAAATATTTATTTCAACAAATATTTATTTGATATGATTACATCTGCTGATTATATGATTTTTTGAAGTATATGTCTTCCTGGTTTGGTTTGATTCGGTTCAAACTGGTTCTCGAGCTTTGAACTCAAGACTCGTTGGTTTCAGCATTATCAGTCTTCTCCACAACATCACCATTGAACTTCAAGCCATACCCATCTTAGTCCTCTTTGTTTCCAAATATCTCTTATTTTCCTCTGTGATAAGACTCAACAGAGGGACTCTTCACACAATGGCTAATCCATATCCCTTCAGACCAACGTAAACCAACCCCTCTTCCTTCATATCCACGCAAGTAAACCAACACACCACGACCAGTAGACTCGATCTGCTGCATCCAAAGAAAGAAGCTTTCCATCTAATAAAAAGCGACAAACAAAGATGATTATCTTTAAGAGAGCAATCCAAATTTCTGCCGGGGTGATGGTGTGACATACCGCTAGAGCATCCACGAAAATATAGGAACTATGTATGATGCACTGTAAACGACTTGGTAATCATAGTAGTGTGCTTCATCTTCAAAGTTTTGTACCTAGCGAGAAAGCAAAAGAACCAATCTCAGAGATTCTGCTGGCTCACATACAAAAGATAAATGGCTTTTATGTACCAAGATCGTGTGATCATCAGCTGCTTCTTCCCTTTCCGACCAACCAGCTGTAACATCTAGAGACTCCTCTTCAGCACTTTCCTACACATAGAAGATAATGGTGAGAAACATAAAAGAAGGAAGAAGATGAAAAACATTGTTAAAGGTTGTGACTTTACCTCAAGTGAAATGAGAATAATGATCTTCTCTAGCGCTAAGTAACCTTCCTCCTGCTGATAACACAACAAAACGTAGGAGTCTAAGCTAAAAACGTTGACCTTATTCCTTAAGTAGAGTTCGGTTGATCAGAGGAACCGATGACCAGGGAGGGAACGATTGGTTATGTCTTTTCCAATTATCAGCGAAAGCTCGAGCAGCTACGGTGACCTTATTCCTTAAGTAGACCTCTCCACCTGAATCCATATTGGAGGAGAAAACTGATCATCAAAGCACCCATGATCAAATCTTTACTGAAAACTGGATTGTCAAGTCGCCGAGAAAAGCATGCTATGTCGCTTCTGCGGGAGATTCTCAAGAATCGACTCCACAGCCTCCTCAAACCCAACAGCAAGCATCTGGTCAGCTTCGTCAAGCACCAAGTACTCAACTTCACCCAGCTCCCTGTTTACATTATCAGAAACTGATCAAATCGAAAATCAGATCTTAAACAGCTCAGATTAATTTCGAAATTGCCTTAAACTTAACAGAAACAGATTAATCACTCTTCTAAAACCTAAACAGACAGATAACACAGATTCTACACAAGCAAACAAAGCTCTGAAACATGGAAAAAAAACTCGAAAGTGTCAAACTTTTGTTTATTGGCGACCAATCACACTCAAAGGGTAAAGGGCTGAGGAAGGAGGAGTGACTATGGTAACACAAATTCATCTTCTTTCTTGTAAAATCAAAACAAAATCAGAGAGAGAGATGGCGGATGAGAGATATGGCGATGGTGGTGACGAGCTGGTGGTGGTGGCATAACGAGCGATGGTGTCAAAAGGAGTGGTGATGAAGCTTCAATCTAGTGTGACTAGAGATGAATCTGAGAATTTGAGGAAGTCAAGCAGACTGCTCTCATTTCTTCGTATGGAGAAGAAACAGAAAAGAAAGAAAAAAAATTAAAAATTAAAAATTAAAAACTAAACTATTTTGTATATAAAGCCTGGTCAAATATTAAGTATTTTGATTAAAATTTGAGATATTTAACATTTAATAGAGTTTAATTTTGGATCTAAAATGGTAAAGCGCCTACACTTGGTAAATTAACGCGGCTAAAAAAAATTATTTTCCCGCGATACTAAACATAGCGTTTTAAATTTATAAACGCTATTAAAAAAGTCAGTGTTGGTATACAATAGCAGAACCGTCAAAAACGCTATAATCTGATGCTATTAATACTCATATTTCCTGTAGTTCTGGTGTTGATTGTTCAAGGCTCGTTTAGCACGCTCACATTCATGTCTAAGTTTACTAAGCACCTTGTGATCTTTGCTTATCTCTTTGTTGTACTTCTTCCTGATCAGTTTGTCCACCATCCACAGCATGTTGTCAGCTTCTCTGACGATGAGAGCACCACGGTTTTTCCCTGAACCTTTAATCTGTGTGGTTGCTTCAGATAAGCAGAAGACAAGAGAGACGAGACATATATGGCACAGAACATAGAGAGTATCTTTAGAGACTTCATGGTCAGTTTCTTGTCTAAGCAACTTAAAAATCAAAACTTTCATCTCTCGCCGAGCTTTTTCATCTTTGGCATGATCATCAGTGAGTAGTTTCAAAAGATATCATCGGTTTTAGATCTCTTCAGTTCAAATGAAACTCTATGAAGAATCATAGATACTGAATCTTCAGGAAGATGAAGCTCATCAAGACATGCCAGAACGATATCTACTTTATCTTCTGACCATGGAGCAGCTTTCAAGTGCTCCAAACATGACATCACTCCTTCATCAAACGATACAGCAGCAGAAACCTTGAGTAAAGCCAAACGTTTGATGACGTTTTCACCAACTAACTTCTTCTTAAGATCATCATAATACATCAAAACAACAGTCTCTACATATATATCAACGCCATCACACTCATTGATCTCCACCATATGAGAAACTCCTTTCTTCTACAACTCATCTTCTCCATGAAAAACCTGCTCCTCTCCAATAAAACCTTCCTGTGAACATCCATGGTAACTCTGTACCTGTCTTTCCCCTCCACAGTCACCTTCGCAAACCTAGTCTCACAGTTCACCAAGATCCTTCCTCTACCAATATATATCTGTGCAGTGATCCTGTTTATCTCATGCATATTCATGGTAGGTATCTTCGCGTGAAGATCCGCTAGCTCCTTCTGATCCACCCACAGCTTCACAAACTCATCGCACATCTTCTTCTCTCTGAACATGAGTACCCACTTTCTGTCTAACTTTTCCCGAGTGTGTGCACAGTGACAGCTCACTTTACTCCACTCCAACCAACTCTTTCTTTGTCTCTTGGTTGTGCTCTCCGTTTGTATCCCCAACATGTCTGAGTTATCACTCTCTTTGTGGTTTAAAATCTCTACCAACCGATTTTTAATATTACTAAAGAGTCTTTTCAATCTCCTTTTCTTCTTTATTATTTTTTTCTTTCTCTTGAGAATTTTCTCGAACACTTGGTAGGCGCCCCTATCCATGTCTGTCTTTGAGCCGTTATCCTCTTCGAACAAAGGGGTTTTAGTCTCAGAATTATCCTTCTCATGCACCATCACTGGATACTCTAGAATCAATGTATAGCTCTTCACATATCGAATCAGCTGATTTGAGTACATAATTAGATCATCTCCTCCGTCTAAGCTCTCGACCTGTTTTGTGTCATCTGATTCAAATGTCTTCTCCTCCTGAGATTTCTTTGTATCCTCTTTTCCTTTCCAACTTTGTTCAAAGCGGTTTAGAAGTTGACTCATCTCTTTCAAACTATCCATCAAGCTGGGCTGTTCCAGTTGCTCCTTCTCTTGTTTTACGAGTGTACTGAACCGATTGAATAATCTGACTTTTAACTCATCCCAGTTACTAAACCCATATCATGAAATCTCATCTCCATACCACGACATAGCATCACCTTCAATGAACCCGTATGCTAACTGTCTTGTTTTGAATACGGTGAAATTGTGAGCGCCAACGAACTCGTCGATCCACTCAACCCACCTCTCCGGATCTTCACCGTAGAACACCGTAACATCAATCGATCCCATGGCTCGTCTCAAGCTCTGATACCAAATGAAGAATCTAGACTTCAAGTAACTCGATTGTAGAACTCAAATAATAAGAATAACTCTCTTATTGATATTAAGGAAACTAACTCAAAAACCTTAAGCTTTCTCAAATACAATCTCTCAATCTCTAGACAACACCATTGTATCACCTTATATATAAACTAAATTTCCTAAACTCATTAGGTTAACATATTTTTACTAAACTCATTAGGTTTAACATATTTTTCAAGTTTCCTTTTCTTTCAAACTTAATCAAATACCTGAAATCAATAAGGGAGTCGTTATATATTGACAATTTCAAGCAAAAGCTTTTCCATTCAAGAGATTACATTTGTGAAAAAACAATAAAAAACGAAAAGCAAACCAATTACCTGGTAAGTCTTAATTCTTACTCCATTGTCAGTTTCAGAGAGCTTAGCACCATCCACATTTATTCCCGAGACATAAGCTTTGGAATTGTCATCCCCCAAGCTCCCAATGCTTCTCATATAAAAATATTTAAAAAATTAAGGTCCATATGTTGTATATATATCCACTTTATTTATTTATAACAACTATCAAGAGATATATATATATATATATATATATTAAATCTGATTTTATTACCTTTATATTAGTATTCGGAAAAGAATGTACCTGATCCCGTGACCGGGGCCGCAAGTTAAATCACTGATTTGAACATTTTGTGATCCATCCTCAATGGATATACAATCATCGCCTACAGAAAAGTAACCATGAATATTATTACTAGATAATATCCTTGTTCAAAAACGTTGCCGCTTTACCGATTTTACGGCCGTATAAACGCTACTCGTAACATGAGCGTAGCGATTTTCATTGATTCGGTTGCATTGAACAGTAACACGCCTAATTTCCGTGTATACCGTAGAATAAATGAACGCGCGGCATCTAAATCCGTGTAATTGAAATCAAAATTCTTTGACATTTGCTTCCTTCTCTCTTTTGCCGGTGCCGTCGCCGTTTTCGGTGGTCCCATCGAATCTCCGACGTGTTCCCCAGCTCTTTAACAACCAATCCCTTCATATCTCCTTCGTTCACTGCCTCAACGGTTTCATGATTTGTATTTTTAGGGGTGTTGCTTAAATGTAGTATACTGTACTAAGCTCATAAAAAGGTTGGGTTATGAGTGTTTTGACTCAAAACAAGGAAATCGCGAAAAATAATTTGGCGGCTGCCGTAACTCTCTGCAGAAACTAATAATTCTGGGTTGAAGATAAGGTTATTGTAGTCATTTCTCAGTTCTTTTAACCTAAAAATCAAAACAATTAATTATATGGGGCGTCCTACATTCGAACCTAGGTCTGCAGAGTTTTATAGTAAGCCAATTACCACTACACCAACGTGTTTTCACTCACAATTGAGCACATATATACTATATATAACCGTAAAACATATATATATATATAACTTAAAATTACACCCCGATTAATCCACGCATAATATCCGATTAGGTGATTCGGCGCTAGGCCCTATCCGACCGCACGCGTAGCGCCTAGCGAGTTTCCGAACAAGGGATAATATACGTGTATACGGATCAATAAAATCGAATATTAATATTATGGATCATCTCTTCTTTTGATAAGTAATTATGGATCATCATCATTACCTGTTCCAATGTCTGAATTGGAGATTCGGATGTTTTGGGTATTAGTAATATGAATACCATCTGTGTTGGGACTATCGCCGAGGACAGTGATCTCGACATTCTTAACGTAAACATTGTTGCATTTCTCAATAGAAATCTGAATCTGCTGCGCATTTCTCACTCTTAGATTCTTCAGATTCAAGTTTTTTAAGTTGTATAAAGTAAGAGCCTGCATTAGCATAAACACACAGTGACACACATATATATACATGCCAATTTTATAATCAAACGTCCACTTATAAGTTTGAATGTGAAAAATGAACATAATTAAATGTATATATAGAGAGCTTTTGTATGTAGGTACCGTTGGCGCTTTTGTGCATGGCTGCATTAAAAGAGAAGGAACTTTATTTAATATTAGCATGATGAAAATTAATTCGGAGTATCTTATGTGTGACATATAGTGACTAGCAGAGGCGGATCTACATGCACAGGAGGGGAGTCAGCTGACCCCACTAAAATATTAAAAACTAAACTTGTTACACTACTTACGTAAAGAATAAATGGTCTAATGGTGTTAGTTCTCTAGTATTGACCCCCTCAGGAGAGTTCAATCCTCAATTCTGCACCCATGAACTTTTTTTTTTTCAGTTAATTATTTTGGTCCTAAAAGCCTGATTTTGAAGTGAAACATGGGTCAAACAAAGTTTTTTATTTGTTTTACAAACTTCACCCGCTTTCCATTATTTTTTTTTTTTGTTTTAACTTTTAACAAAAACATTTGACTTTTTTTTATTTGTTTTGCCATACTTTTGTTTCAAAACTCTATACAACAACAATTACATATCTTTTTAAAGATTTTTTAACATTATATCTTTTTGTTTTATTGAATATAATTTCCTTAAAAATTAAAACAACTAACTAAACTAATAGTTTATATAAAAGATATTTGAAATAATATTTGAATAAAATTACTTTAAATTAAATTAATTAATTATGACCCCGGCAAAATTAATTTCTGGCTCCGCCACTGGTGACTAGTGCACTACAAGAAAACGTGCCCGTAACAACGAACATTTACGACGAAAATATTTCGTCGTAAATTTACATGGTCTTTACAACGAAATTACGAGGAATATAACTTTCGTCGTAAACGCCATGTAAATTTACGACGAACTGATTTCGTCGTAAACTCCATGTAAGTTTACGACGAATGTACGTGGAATGAGAAATACGTCGTAATCATTACATCGACATTACAACGAAGCATGTTACCGTATATTTAGGTGAAAACGTGTATTCAATGTGCTTTAACTTACCTAATTTCGTCGTAAAGTCATTGTAAATAATATGTTAAAACCATGTAAAATCCATGTAAAATATTCCTTGTAAAATCGTTGTTATATTTCAACTACCCAACTCGAAAATTTCTCTATATATATGTCATTTCCCACAACTCTCTTCCTCAAAACACACAAACGGGAGAAAAAAAATCCGAAAAAAAAATCAGAAAAAAAAAAGATTTCAAAAAAAAATCTAAGAAAAAAATGGCCGGTGGCGGTAGTATTTACGAGTTACGGAGTTGGATGTATTTGCACAAAGATTCCGACGGGAGGGTGACGAACGCATTTCTGAGCGGGCTAGAGACATTCATGCACCAGGCGGGCTGTACACCGATCACACAGGAAAGCGGTAAGATGTTCTGCCCCTGTCGGAAATGCAAGAATTCAAAATTTGCACGTAGTGAAACTGTATGGAAGCATTTAGTAAACAGAGGATTTACACCACAGTACTACATTTGGTATCAACATGGAGAGGGTTATGGGGGAAATGAAGCTAGTAGTAGTAATAATAATTTTGAGGATGGTCATCATAGTGAAGAACCGAATCATTTGCATAATGAATATAATTATCATCAAGATCATGAGCAGATGGTAGATCATGATAGGGTTCAAGATATGATTAGTGATGCATTTTTAGAAACAACTACAACAATAGCTGATGGAACTGGAAATGTAGAAGAACCTAATTTGGATGCAAAAAGGTTTTATGAAATGCTAGATGCTGCAAATCAACCAATCTACACTGGTTGTAGAGAAGGTCTCTCTAAATTGTCTCTAGCAGCTAGGATGATGAATATTAAAACGGATCATAATTTACCTGAGAATTGCATGGATGCATGGGCGGAGTTGTTTAAAGAGTATTTGCCAGAAGACAACGTGTCTGCTGAATCTTATTATGAGATTCAGAAATTGGTTTATAGTCTTGGGTTGCCTTCGGAGATGATTGATGTTTGCATCGACAACTGCATGATCTACTGGAAAGAAGATGACAAGTTAGAAGAGTGTCGATTCTGCAAAAAACCACGATTCAAACCGCAAGGCCGTGGGAGGAATAGGGTACCGTACCAAAGGATGTGGTACCTACCAATTACAGACAGATTGAAAAGATTATATCAATCTGAGAGGACTGCTGCATCGATGAGGTGGCATGCGGAACATGTCCAGAGAGATGGTGAGGTTGCACATCCATCAGACGCAAGAGCGTGGAAACATTTCAACAAGGTACACGCAGATTTTGCTACAAATATTCGGAATGTCTATCTTGGGTTATGCACCGATGGATTTAGTCCATTTGGAATGTCTGGTAGACAATATTCTTTGTGGCCAGTCATTCTTACGCCGTACAATTTACCGCCGGATATGTGCATGGAACAAGAATTTCTATTTTTGACCATATTAATCCCTGGGCCGAAGCATCCAAAACGGTCTCTTGATGTTTTTCTTCAACCGTTGATAGAAGAGCTAAAGCAATTGTGGTCAGAAGGGGTGAGGACGTACGATTGTTCCTTGAAAAACAATTTTACGATGCGAGCAGTTCTGCTGTGGACGATAAGTGATTTCCCTGCTTATGGGATGTTGTCTGGCTGGACAACACATGGAAGATTATCTTGTCCATATTGTCTTGGATCGACGGATGCTTTTCAACTGAAGAATGGTAGGAAGAGTTGTTGGTTTGATTGTCACCGTCGCTTTCTTCCACTTGCCCATCCGTACAGAAGAAATAAGACATTGTTTCGGCACAAAAAAATTGTCAGAGACGGTCCTCCTCCATATCTCACCGGCCAGCAGATCGAAGCAGACATTGATTA
Source organism: Brassica napus (assembly GCF_020379485.1). Taxonomy (NCBI): domain Eukaryota; kingdom Viridiplantae; phylum Streptophyta; class Magnoliopsida; order Brassicales; family Brassicaceae; genus Brassica; species Brassica napus. Next base: position 33,140,744 of record NC_063447.1, on the reverse strand, counting down.
TTACGGAGCTCAGGAAACAGTTAAAGTTGGAGGAAATTGGCATGTTCCTGGAAATATGCCTGATGGATATGGTGTGTCTCACAATTGGCATAAGAAGAGTATATTTTGGGAGCTACCCTATTGGAAGGATCTTCTCTTACGCCACAATCTGGATGTCATGCATATTGAGAAGAACTTTTTTGAGAACATCATGAATACATTACTTAACGTCCCTGGGAAGACAAAAGATAACAAAAAGTCAAGGATGGACTTACCTGATATTTGCTCAAGAAGTGAGTTACATATCAAGAGCAATGGAAACGTTCATGTTCCCATCTTCCGGTTGTCATCAGAAGCCAAAACAACCTTGTTTGACTGGGTTGCATCAGAAGTTAAGTTTCCTGATGGTTATGTTTCAAATCTGTCAAGATGTGTTGAACGAGGTCAAAAGTTCTCCGGAATGAAGAGTCATGATTGTCATGTGTTTATGCAACGACTACTTCCATTTGCTTTTGCCGAGCTCCTTCCAGCAAATGTCCATGAAGCACTTGCAGGTAATTATAAAACGTTAATATATATACATATGTTATGAAATGTTATTAATTTGATTACTTTTGCAATATACAGCCATCGGCGCTTTTTTCAGAGATCTCAGCACACGTACGTTCAAGGAAGAAGTCATCGAACAACTTCATCATAACATTCCGATCATATTGTGCAACCTGGAGAAGATATTTCCTCCTTCATTTTTTGACGTCATGGAGCATCTAGTTGTCCACCTACCGTATGAAGCATTGCTTCGTGGACCTGTTCACAACGGATGGATGTATCCGTATGAGCGACAGATGAAACATTTGAAGGGGAAAGCAAGAAATCTTGCAAAGGTGGAAGGTTCAATAGTTGCGGGAAGTTTGACAGCCGAAACATCTAACTTCACATCATACTACTTTGCTCCAACTGTTCGTACGAGGAAAAGAGTTCCTAGAAGATATGATGATGGTGGAGTACCGACATCATATCCAATTGATGGTGTTCCTGACATTTTCTGCGAAATTGCACGGTTTGGTGGTAAAACGAAAGAAGTATGGTGGTCATGTGAAGAGGATAAACATAGTGCCCACACTTATATTCTGCTCAACTGCGAGGATGCAGTGACCCGTTACTTTGAAAGGTAAATATTTTTGTGAATGTTAATTATATGAATTGCAGTTAATTATGTATGACTTGATTATTTGTTTAATTTGCAGCATGTTTGTATCTCAAGTTGAAGAAGCAATACCAGGAATATCTGCAACTGATGTGGACACACGTAAAGATAAGCACTTTGTCAAGTGGTTAAAATCACAGGTACGTAATATATCTCATACATTGATTAATTAAGTAAGTGTTTTGATACTTCAATATTAATTAAGAATAACTGCTTTTGGCAGGTTGATTATGACGATCCTTATTATCCCGTATGGTTTCACGAATTGGTTCAAGGTCCAGTTGCAAAGGTCACCACATCACCTATGTATTTCACACGAGGATTTACCTTTCACACATACGAGTATGGGAGACATCGGGCAACGAGTAACTACGGAATATGTGTGAAAGGTGAAACGGACTTTTACGGGATCTTGCAGGAGATTATTGAAGTGGAATTTCCGGGGTTATTGAAGCTAAAATGCGTCCTCTTCAAATGTGAATGGTTCGATCCTGTTGTGAACCGAGGGATTCGGTATAACAAATTTGGTGTTGTGGATGTCAATTTTGGGAGAAGATACAACAAATTTGAGCCTTTCATTTTAGCTTCACAAGCCGAGCAAGTAAGCTTCCTTCCTTATCCTCGGCTTCGAACTTCCGGGATAAACTGGTTAGCTGCTATCAAAATTACACCTCGTGGACGCATTGTCGCTGGAGAAGAACCGCCCTTGCAAGAAGAAGACGCTATCAATGAAGTTGAGGTACCAGAACAACCAACTGATGAAATCCTTTTGATCGACCCGCAAAACTTTCAATATGAAGATATTCCCGAAGATGCGACAGATGAAGCACGTGAAGACGAGTTCGAGAGAAGCGACGATGATGATTGTAATGATAGTGATGAGAACGAAAACGATTTAGAGTGATGTAATATTGATGAGAACGAAAACGATTTAGAGTGATGTAATATATGTCTCTGATGTTGTATTTCTCTATTGTAACGTATGTTTAAAGAAATATTGTTTTTTACCATCCTAATGTATGTGTAACAAATGTTGTTTTATATAATATGTATTTGTGTTAATTTAAAAAAATTATTTGGAGTTTTAGGGTTTTAGAGTTTAAGTTGGAGAAAGAGCACAAAGTAGTAGAGAAGAAGAGATATGATGTTAGATGATATGTGACTTTGGGGTTTAGGGATTTCATTCTCGGTGTTTAGGGTTAAGCGTTGTAAAATCGTCGTAAACCGATGTTTCCACGTAATTTCGTCGTAAATGGAAAAACGCGGGCCTGGTAACTTCGTCGTAAACGTGGGCCTTGTAAATTCGTCGTAAACCGATGTTTCGACGTAATTTCGTCGTAAATCGAAAAACGCGGGCCTGGTAACTTCGTCGTAAATGAAAAAACGCGGGCCTGGTAACTTCGTCGTAATGTTACGTCGCGTTTACGACGAAACATTTTTTATATATTGGGACGCCGAGACGAGGCTGCCTCGTCCATTCCTCCTAAACTCCTCTCCTCTCCCTAAGGTACATTCTCTTCCCTCCTTTTTTTTTTTAAGTTAGTTTAGGTTATTAATTAGTTAGGTAATTAGTTTAGGTGATTATTTAGATAATTAGTTTAGGTGATTAGTTAGATGACGGAATCCTATAGTTTAGGTGATTAGTTAGGTAACGGAATATTTTTTAATTATGTCGTCATAATTGATTAAATTTATTTAAATTTTTTTTAGATGGCTCCTAGAATGAAACCAACAGCACCTACTTATGCCCAGTTGTTTGGCGATGGTTCCGGTACATCTTCTTCCGGTCCATCGTCTTCCGATGCAGTTCCAGACTCTCAGACTTCTCAGAGAGTTTTTTCGAGTCCTCCTCTTCCACCGCAGATGCCTCCACCTCCTCCTCCAGCGGCTGCACCTGAGCCTGTCCCAGAAGGTGCAGTTCATCCGGATTTGCGTGTGCCTTCATATGCTCCCTTCGCGAGATATACGGTGGAGGATTTGCTTGCCCAGCCTGGACGGGAGGGTTTGGATGTTCTAGACCCCGATAGACCCCGAGGAACTTATTGGTAAGTTATTAATTTTTATTACTTTAAAATTTAATTAATTTTTATTTTGTAACGGTTAAATTGTTTTTTTTTCAGGTTTGGGGCTAACAACCGTGTTAGACGGAGCGTTTCGGCGACGATTAAGGGTTACTACGACGGGGCATACCCGAACTGGAGCAAGACACCAAATCACATTAAGATCACGTGGTTTAAATTTTTTGCGGTAAGATTTTTACATTTAATTAAATTTTCACTTTTAAATATATATATATATATATATTTAATATCTATTATTAATTGTAATTTTTTCAATTTTTTCAAAATTTTTATGTTTCAGCAAAAGTGGCATTGGTCTTTGGGAATCACCGAGAGGGTGAAGGCGGAATTCGTTGCAAAGGCAAAGATACGCCTCTGCAACACAGTCTCTGATTGGAAGGACAAGTGGGAGATCTACGGGTATGAGGGAAAGTCCACTGAGCTCACGACGGATGTGTGGGATGGCCTCATCGCCTATTGGGAGGACCCCTCTTCGATCAGAAAGGCCAATTCGTGCTCGGCTTCTCGAAGGACGAAGGATAAAGATGGTCATTTGCCCATGCTTCACAGAACCGGACAAAAACCTCATGCAGGAGTTCGTCTAGAAGCTGTAAGTTTTGTTTTAAATATATATTTTAAAATATTCAATTAATATAATTTATAATATTTAATTTAATTTTTTTTTGTAGTTCGAGAAGACGGGAGTCTTACCTTCTCTGTCTGACCTATTCAAGATGACTCACGCCACATCCGACGGAGTTTTTGTGGATCCTGCATCTGAGAAACTCTTCCAAACAGTGGCTGGTCGGATTGAAGAACGGGAGACGCAACTAACCCAGGAGTCTCCCGATGGATTACCAGTCACATTGTCCACCCAAGAGGTCGACAGAATCTTCGAAGAGGTAACTTAAAATTTTAGTTTACATTATTTTAAATATTTTAACATAATTAACTATATTAATATATGTTTTGATTTTATAGGTGGCTCCTAAAAAGAAGGGACGGATAGTCGGTATAGGCTCTGTTAACGAAGTTGCAAGGGCAACTTCGTCATACACTTCGAGACGGGATGAAGAGACTGCTCAGATGAAGGCTCAAATGGATAGCCAAAAGGCTCAAATGGATAGCCAGCAGGTTCGTTTAGACTCTCTTGAGGGTTTGCTAGACGTGATGGCCGTGGAAAACCCGGTTATGCAGAGAATGTTGAGTGAGAGACGAGCCGCTCTTGGAATGCCACCACGAGATCCCCAAGAGTCCGATCCAACCCGTCAACAGCCGAGCAACCCCACCAACTACTTCGACAATATGTAGTTTTTTTTTCTGTTTGTATTATGAATTTAAATATTATTGTATGACTTTTTAAAAATATGTTTTCCAATTTCATATTTTGTTTTAAAATTTAAATTATTTTAAATTCTGAATATTAAATATAAATTAAAATCTATTATATACTAATTAATAATAATATAATAAGAAACTATGTAAACTCCTCGTAAACATTACATGGAGTTTACATCGAATGTTTACGAGTGATTAACATCGAAATATTTACGAGGATTTTACATCGAAATGTTTACGAGTGATTTACAACGAAAGTATTTACGTTTGCTTTACATCGAAATAATTACGTGGGCTTTACGACGAAGTCTTACGTGGCGTTTACGACGAATCATTTCCCTGCGCTTTACGAGGAATATATTTCGTCGTAAACGTAACGAGTCGTTTACGACGAAACCTCGTTTACGACGAAACCTCCGTTACGACGGACGTTTAACAACGAAACGTCTTTCGACGTTAATTCGTCGTAACATCCCGTTTACGACGAATTTACAACGAATACTGCCCTAATAAAAAATATGTTTTCTCGTAGTGGTGGACTATACGTAGTTGTAATCCGATCGTCTTGTAGATGCTATTAAAGTGCCGAAGATCTGCAGTTAATCGGTAAAAAATGTCAACTAGTTGATAAAATTTATGAATTAAGGGAAAACTAATGATTAACATTACAAAAAAACACATTACAAAAAATTACCTGAAAGCTACGTAGAGATTTGCATGGGCCTCTGAATTGAGTAGTCTTTAGGAGATAAGTCTTCCGTTTAGGAAACCAAGAAACCAGTAACTCCATTTGTTGAACATGCTTTCATCCATGCTTTCTTGAAGGCCTAATTAAGCATATTTTATAACCATGCATCACCAAAAAAAAAAAATATTAAAATATCATTATATACCATAACCAATTGTTTATAAAATACTTTATATTCATTACCTTAAATATTGATTCTTGGGGTGACTTAAATCTTAGTGATTTTGGAAATAATTTAGATCATGTGGTACGGTATACTTTTTTGAATTAAAAAAAACATTTTAATAGACAATAAAATTTTCCTAAAGAAAAAAATGATATCGGGCTTTGACGCTGATTATTCATTTACAATTTTACATAACCAGTATACAAAACCTTAAATGATTATTTGCCTTAATCGTGTTTTTTCTCTAAATGTTCAATTTCTTCGTACTTATTTGCGTTTGTTCACAACAGTAACCAGGATATACCTGAGTATCATCGGTTTTTCCATCTCCTTTGGCTCCGAAGTCCGAAACACTAACAGTTGATGCTTCGGAAGTAGGTCTATGGGAGCTAATCAAAGTAAGAACGTCATCGTCGTTGTTGAGCTTTATTTTATTTTTTTTATAAGTATGTGAATTTCATTAACAGAGTAATGAGACAAAGTGATACAATCAATTTTAATTTTGCTAAACAAAGCAAATAAGTTGATGAGAACCCCAAAAAAAGCTAAAAAACATCCTCTAAAACACAAAAGGTTTAATCTTAATCCCAAAGGATAAGATTAAAGCTTAGCTATCACTTGATTTCAGCAACAAACAGATGAGTTTCAGGAGATCCAAGTATTGGCTTGATACCGGAACCTGCATCAAGAACTGAGACCATTGAAGATAACAGCCGGAGAACGGTTAAAGGCACCGCAGACCATCCCGAAGGCGGCTCCTAAAGGGAAAACAAGCGAAGCAGGGTTGGCATCGTCCTGGTCCGGTCATTACACCCGATGAAGCCCACTCCAGACACTGAACACTCCAGAAGATGACCTTCGGATCCCTGTGACTCCTAAACCAAATCAAAGAAACCGGCAATTAAGCACTGGTGAAGATACAAGCTGATGGAAGCGGAGGTTTAACGGCTCCAGCTCCGGTCCCATCACACGAGCAGAGCACACAAGATTTCGGATTTAGAGCTTCGGGAAAGGCAGGTAGCGATGATCAACTTCCTTCTGAAACTTTAAATGCGGGGAGGCAAAGCTCCCATCAACAAGCGCAGAAGGTGAGAAAGACCCGTCTTTAAGCGCTATGGCGAAGCAGAGCAACGGCACAAGCTCTGAGCCACCACGAACCGATGAACAGATCCGAACCTAACAAAGCCATGGTAGCTGTGCGAAACCAAACATAAAAGAAGTCCCCAGCGAATACCTCGACTTCGCCTTTTCAACTATGACCAACAGATCTAGAGGGGGAATTTCTAGCTTGAGCAACCGAGATAGGAGACAAGAGAAGACAGAGGAGGATCTGGTCCGAGAGGCTGTGGCAGCGACGCACAGGAACTCCGACGAAACCTCCGGTGAAGATCTGACCCAGATCTACTTTAAGCCAAACCCTAAATCCACCATCAAAACGGCACCTCCTACGGATCTCAAGCCAAACACAAACTCGCCTTCACTCCCGGGAGTCTGAATACACACCCAGACACCGGTCTCTTCGCCGGATCCGACCGTTATATATCCGGAGGAAGACCAGAGATAAAGAAGCAAGGAGGACGTGAAGAGACCAAAATATAACAGGTGAAGAGGAATTGAACAAGGGAGCAGAGATGCGGTGGCGACCGACGGGTAGAGACCCTCTGTCGGCCACCGGAGGCGAGAAATAGAAGTTGTCGGCGAGAGAAAAGTGTTTGGTGGGGAGAGAGATTCGATTCGAGAGAAGTTTCTCTCACCTCTCTCTACTTTTTTTTGTGACATGGATTGGTGGCCACGTCTGCTACCATCTTTTTAGAATTGTTGAGCTTTATTAAACTATCGGATTCGAAGCTACCATCTTCATGACCGTATCCAGGGGTGGACCCACTTGAAGAGGTGTGGGGTCACCTGGCACCACAAAAACAATTATAAAATTTTGTTTTGTATGAAAAAATAGTAAAGATTAGGCAGCGGAATTGGGAAAGTATGGAGTATGACCCCACATAAACCAGGATTCGACGTCCACCAATGACCTTTTAATTGTTTTTGACACCAGTCTCATTCATTCCTGGATCCGCCACTGACCGTATCCATCATCTATGTTGCTACTCAAAGCTTCGCACCACGAGAGCATCAAAAGAACGCATAACAAAATAGCAAGGAATCCGCAGCAGCGAGTCATTTCCAGTTTTAACCTTTCGATCTAGGATCGAATAAACTGAATTCTTTTTAGAAAGAGTAGTGTGTGTTTGATTCTTGTGAGTGAGATGAGACTATTTGCTGTTTTTAATTAAGGGGGCTTTTGTAATATGAAAGTGAAGAAGTGGGAGGTATGTGTATTTATAAGCATGAAGAAAAAGTTAGGTTTTGTTAAAGTTCAAATGGCGTTGGAGGTGTGGAGAGAGATTGAGATTGAGATTGATACGGAAACATCACTTTAAGCTTCGAGCCTTACCTCTTCAGCTCTTCTCCCCCTATTTCAACTTATCTTTTTATTGAATTTATTTTTTTCTTGATTGATAAGGAGTTTTACATTTTAGTTAGTTATTTTTTGGGAAATTGCCAAAAATACTATTTTCAAAGTATCGTTTTTCATGTTTACACTAATCACTTTTACCTCAATCTTTAATGAAGGGTGAAAGACATTTATAACCTTTTGATTAACTTTGACAAAAAAAACATATGGTTAACTAATCTAAACTTAAAACATCAACTCTAAACCCTGAATCATCAACTCTAAACCCTAAACCATGAAACATCAACTCTAAACCTTAAACCCCGAAACATCAACTCTAAACCCTAAACCTTCAAATCTAAACCCTAAAACATCAACTCTAAACCCTAAACGAAAACCCTAAACCCTAAATCTAAACTTAAAACATCAACTTTAAACCCTAAATCATCAACTCTAAACCCTAAACCATGAAACATCAACTCTAAATCCTAAACCCTGAAATATCAACTCTAAACCCTAAATCTTCAAATCTAAACCCTAAAACATCAACTCTAAACCCTAAAACATCAACTCTAAACCCTAAACGTAAACCCTAAACCCTAAACCCTATATTTTTCTGAAATTCGAACCCTAAACCCTAAAACCCTAAACCTTCAAATCTAAACCGTAAAACATCAACTCTAAACCCTAAACGTAAGCCCTTAACCTTAAAACCCTAAACCTTCAAATCTAAACCCTAAAACATCAACTCTAGGGTTTTAGGGTTTAGGATTTAGGGTTTAGAGTTGAAGGTTTAGGGTTTAGGGTTTAGAGTTGCTGTTTTAGGGTTTAGGGTTATTTTTTAGGGTTTAGGGTTTAGAGTTTACTTTTTAGGGTTTAGGGTTTAGTGTTGATAGTTTAGGATTTAGTGTTGATGGTTTAGGGTTTAGAGTTGAAGTTTACGGTTTACGGTTTAGAGTTGATGTTTTAGGGTTTAGAATTGAAGGTTTAGGGTTTAGAGTTGATGTTTCGGGGTTTAGGGTTTAGAGTTGATGTTTCAGGGTTTAGGGTTCGTATTTAAAAAAAAATTGGGTTTACGATTGATGGTTTAGGGTTTATGGTTCGTATTTCAAAAAAAAATAGGGTTTAGGATTGATGGTTTAGGGTTTAGAGTTGAGTTTTAAGGTTTAAGGTTTTAATTTCGAAATAGTATAATTAGAAAGAAAATTAAAAAAATTATTTTTATTTTTTTAGATTTTTATTTTTTAAAATATTTATTTAATATATATATAAAGAACAAGAGCATAAAAGTCTTTTGCCACTTAATGAAGAATGTATTTTTGAAAATGTTCCTTTAAAAGTGGTAAAAATGAAAAGTGGTAGCAAGAAAGTGGTAAACATGCAATTTCACGTTATTTTTTCTTTTTCTATTGGAAAAGGAGTTTATTTTTTTCATTTACCTCTTTCTAAGTGCAAAGGTGACTTGCAAGTTGCAAATAATTATGCAGCAAATGCACTGAGATTGGAGTATTTTTTTTTTCTTTTGATAAAATGTTAAATTGAGATTAGAGTTTTATATATGTGTCCTTCCTCCCTCTGAACTAAGTGGAATTTCTTTAATTTAGGAATTTCTTTTACTAAATAGAGTTGTGATCATTGTTCAGTAATCAAACATTTGAATTTTGACTTGGTAATATTTTCCAAATATTTCGATGTGTTGACATATGAAGTAGATGCAAAATAAATTATTTACTTCTCGAATTATAAAGCTCGGATTATCTAAATGAACTGTCAATGTATAATAATGCGTAAAAACACCAAACTCAAATAGAATTGTAAATTTGTAAAGCCATCATAAAGCCTAATGTGATGACAGTCCATCTAGCTTAACATGGTATCAGAGCCCGATCCACGCAGTCCAACCTGATTCACATCGATCCGGTCCAAAGTTGGCCCTCGATCCTTGCCCGAACATTCCGAGATTGACGCTTAAAGAGCAATCATCTCGAGGGGGCGTATTAGGGGCAAAGGTCCCACATCGATAATTGGAAGAGATCTTTAGTAATATCACTACAAGAAAATATGTATATAGCTACGAATTAGCTACAAAAATTTTGTGACTATATTTTTCAAGCCACAAAAAGCCACAAAATTAGCAACAGTTTTTAAAAACCAAAATTCGTAGCTATTCTGTAGATATATGTTGCTAATTAGCTGCAAATTACATTTTGTAGCTATCCGAAGAAAATAAGTCACAATTAGCCACATAAAATATTGTGGAAATCAACATCTACTATCAGCCACAAAAATAATCATAGAAATATATATATAGACACAATATAGTTTGTGGCTATTTGTGGAAAATTTAAACCCTACTCATACCCTAAACTCTAATTTTCTAATATTTAATCATAAACATTAAAAGATAATACAATAAATAATATGTAAAACGTTAATCTAACACTAATAACAAATATTAAAACATCAAATATAATAATTGTGCCCCCAAATTCAAAATCCTAAAACATATCCTAAATTCTAACATACCCTAAACTTAAACTCCTTCCCTAACGGTTATGATGCATATGTTTTACTTAGAAGATTAATAATAGTTAATAGTTATTAAAATTACCATAAAACTTCAAATGATAGTCTTGGATGAGGAATTCATGGTAGATACAAGTGATTTTAAACTGTTGGACAATCACAATTTTTCAGAACCTCTTGACACACATGTCTTATATAAATTATAGATTTTTTTTCGTAAAAAATAAATTATACTTTACAATCAAATGCTGATTTTTATAAAATATCATTGAGTTTTATAAATGTATGAGTTTATAAATTATCTTTTAAATAGATTTTACCACTTTTGGATATTTAAATTATCCAAAATGAAATATTTAAAATCTTTTCTTATATTATGGCTAATTATGCAAAATAAAATAACACTTTTCTACAATTTTTTAGAAAGCCCCGCCCAAAATTTTGGTTGACACCGCGAATCTTTTAAGGAATTTTTTTAAGTCTGCCCGAAATATTGCGCCAGATCTTCTCCTTTGTTTACCCTAGTATCCCTAATTTTCCTCACTGCTTCTCCTCTTTCTGATGTTGATTTACATTTATCAGTGACCTTATTTTCTCCTTTGCTCTAAGATTCGATGATTCTCTTTCAGTGTTCTGCTTTTATTTACAGATTCAAAGATTTATTTTTCTTTCAGTCATCTTTTTCTTCTGGTGTGAAACCGATCTAGGTCTTCATTTGTCTAGAAATCTCTGACTTTTTTGTTATGGTTCAATTTGTCTATAAATCTTTGAATATAGGCACTAATTCTCTTAAGTTTTGGGTAATTGATGTCTTTATACTGAAATCGATTAAGGGTTTAATCAATCTCTGCATTATTGGGTGAATTATTCCTATGACAGAGAAGCCCTTTAGTCTCATGGACGGCGGCGGTGGGAGACGTCTTCGGTAGGACTGAACGGGAGGGGTTACATGACTTCTGTGAGTCTATCTCTCTCTCTCTCTCTCCATCCGAACACAACTTTTGTTGATGTTATTCTCTTTATCTCTGGTAGGCATAGATGTGTATTTGTGTTCCTGTTTGGCTATTTCAGTTGATTACGCTGGATTTGTTTGGTTATTGCTTATTGATACAAGTGACATTGGTTATGTCTATCATTCTGCTTCTTTGAATGCTGAGTTTGGACATGTTAGGTCTCTTGCCAATGTATGTCTGCAGTTTGTTTTCGGTTGTATTGATGGATGTATGTCGGATTATATATCCCTATTCTTATCATTTTCCTACTGTTATATCTCTTGGTTTGGATTTCTATGAAACTCTATTTGTTTTGGTATTCTGATTCTATTGAGTAGTATTGTGTATGGCTTGTTTCTGAGAAGGCCTCTACTTAACTCTACCATAAGTTTGAGGTTCTGAGTTTTCAAGTTTGCTAATATCTTACTGTTTTTTCTTATAGCAGGAGCTGTATGTGAACATCAGTTGGCCTTTGTACCAAAACATGTTTATGCTTTTGAGGTACGGATTTGTGAATTGAGCTTCATTGTATTTTTGTAAGAGTTTGGTTTTGCTCTGGCCTTGAATGACTTAGTGACTGATCATGATTCTGTTTTAGGTTCACTCACACTGGGCTCCAAGAAATTTGGCCTATGGTCACGAGGTATGCTCAGTTCTCTGGTTTTGTTTTAGTTGTTAGAATAATTTCAGTTGGTGCTAATCTTATGTCTTTTCTAATTTGTAGGTGCCTAGAGTTGTGTCATCTCTTAGCGAAGAAGAGCAAGATGCACTTATGAAGAACATTAGGAGGAGAACAACACCACAACCAATAAAATCCTTGCTGATATCAAAATGAAATGTTTTTTTTTAGTTAAGATCGATCATAGCTACATATTTGTAGATTTTTGTTTTTGAAACTATGTGTGTACATTTAAATTAATTCTTAATAAAGATTAAATTTAGCATTTTTATATATTACAAATTAATTTAATTATATAATTATATTTTCAAAAAATAATAATTTATAATATAGCAACAATTATATATGATTATTTGTATTTAATATAGCTGTGGTTTTGTTTGTAGCTATTAGTGGTTAATGCAGCTACAAAATATGGTTTCTTACTATTTGTGGATATTAGCCACAAAATATCATTGTGGCTAGGTTGTAGAACTCCCGCCGCAAATAGCCACAAACGACCGATATCCACAAGCTTATAGCTGCAAAAGTTGCCACAAAAATAGCTACGAAAAGCTACTGAATTTAGGTCATAGCCACAAAAACAATTATGGCTATAGACAGTTTTTCTTGTAGTGTATATAAGATAGATGAGCCACTCCATTTATCACCAATTGGTTTTAGGTTGAAATCTCATCTAGTTTAACAGACAGTATGTCATAATAACGATATATATATATTTCAAAAGCATGGGAACATTATATATTTTGTTGGAAAGTCAATTAACAAGTTTATACAGAACATTGTGTACATTTATGCGTATGGTGCGATCTTTGCTTGCGAGACGACCTAAATGTATGGTGGAAAGTCATTTGGAAATTTATCTAGTCGTTGTTATAACTTCGACCTAATTATTGTTTCCTTATTTGAATTTTATTGTATTTTTCTAAATTAATGGTTAGGATTCAACTCGCTCATCGTTTCCGTGGATGCCAATATTTCATGCTACATTTTACTCCCTCCATTTCATAATTAAATTTTTACATATGGATCATTTTTTTTTTTTAATTTTCCATTTCACCCCTATTTAATGTATTTTTGTTTGGTTTTAGTAACTAATGAATTTAAAATAAAGGCAAAAATTAGAAAAGCTTTCTAAAATATGCATTGGAAATGTAAAAAAAAATACTTATAATGAAACAAAATTTAAAAACTAAACTGACACTTAATATATATGAAACAAAAAGACTAGCATTTTACTACTAACTACTAGTATCGGTAAAAAAGCAAATTCAAAAAAAAAAAAATCTAAAACCGAAAATGATAGAAAAGACATATACTTGTGAAATTGAATGATTTGGGATTTCGTGCACTGTATCAGGTTTGATGTATGGGAAACTACCAAAATATCATTTTCAAAGTACAATTTTTCACGTTTACACTAATCACTTTTACCCTCATCTTTAATAAAGGGTAAAAGACATTTATAACCTTTTGATTTACTTTAACAAAAAAAAAACATATGGTTAACTAATCTAAACTTAAAACATAATTCTAAACCCTAAATCATCAACTCTAAACCCTAAATCACGAAACATCAACTCTAAACCCTAAACCCTAAACTCCAAAACATCAATTCTAAACCCTAAACCCTAAACCTTCAAATCTAAACCCTAAAACATCAACTTTAAACTCTAAACGTAAATCCTAAACCCTAAATCTAAACTTAAAACATCAACTTTAAACTCTAAATCATCAACTCTAAACCCTAAACTCTGAAACATCGACTCTAAACCCTAAACTCTGAAACATCAACTTTAAATCATAAACTCTAAACCTTCAAATCGAAACCCTAAAACATCAACTCTAAACCCTAAACGTAAACCCTAAACCCTATATTTTTCTGAAATTCGAACCCTAAACCCTAAAACCCTAAACCTTCAAATCTAAACCCTAAAACATCAACTCTAAACCCTAAACGTAAACCCTAAACCATAAAACCCTAAACCTTCAAATCTAAACCCTAAAACATCAACTCTAGGGTTTTAGGGTTTAGGGTTTAGGGTTTAGGGTTTAGGATTTAGGGTTTAGAGTTTAGGGTTTAGAGCTGAAGGTTTAGGGTTTAGAGTTGATGTTTTAGGGTTTAGGGTTTAGAGTTTACTTTTTAGGGTTTATGGTTTAGTGTTGATAGTTTAGTGTTTAGTGTTGATGGTTTAGGGTTTAGAGTTGAAGTTTAGGGTTTAGGGTTTAGAGTTGATGCTTTAGGGTTTAGAGTTGAAGGTTTAGGATTTAGGGTTTATAGTTGAGGTTTCGAGGTTTAGGGTTTAGAGTTGATGTTTCAGGGTTTAGGGTTCGTATTTCAAAAAAAAATAGGGTTTAAGATTGATGGTTTAGGGTTTAGGGTTCAAGGTTCGTATTTCAAAAAAAAAAGGTTTATGATTGATGGTTTAGGGTTTAGAGTTGAGTTTTAGGGTTTTAGGTCTTTATTTCGAAATAGTATAATTTGAAAAAAAAATAAAAAAATTATTTTTTATTTTTATAGGTTTTGATTTATTTAAATATTTATTTATTATATATATAAAGATTAAGGGTGTAAGAGTCTTTTGCCACTTATTGAAGAATGTATTTTTGAAAATATCTTTTTAGTGGTGGTAAAAATGAAAAATGGTAGCACGAAAGTGGTAAACACGTAATTTCTCCTTGATGTATTGAACTACTGAAGAATGATGACCTAACAAATGTTTTATGATTCTAATGTTAAGAAATTAATGTCCTACTAAGTCCAATGTAATCAAATGGCTAAATGCTAGAGGTCACAGTCCAATCAAGATAATCACTGTAACTAGCATAAACCAAACATAACTGGTTGAGCAAGTAAAAAAAATGTGAATAACTATATGTCTGTATGCATATCATTTATTGTGAATAGTTACGTTTATCCAACATAGATGAGTAAATGAATTTTTACGAGATGATGACGTAATTAATGAAATTTTTGTTCAAAGGAAATTTTATTCTGTTAAATCAGCAGTTGGTGTGAAAAGCTCGGAAACAAGTCTCAAAGTTGATGATCGTATAACTGACTTGCAATGATGATTCGTATTGACCCCTTAACTTACGTACTCGACCAGGACGTTCATCCTAACTCTTTGACTATACTCTTATCATCATCCTTCTTCTTTTAATAGAAATCTATTAAGGGCGTATCATAATGGTGTCTACTTTCAATTAATTTGGCTGAGAGTCTACATAGTTTACATATGTAACAAAGCGCAACAACAATTCTAAAGAGATTCATTAGGTTTTTCCGTTGTTGGGTTATTTCACTTAAGTTTGACCATATTTATTTAATGATGAAGTGGTCCTTTTGTGTTTTGGTGTAGGTTGATGATATTATCAACGCTAGCAACAATTCTCTAACTGTTAATGATCTGAAGATTCAGCTACAGTCTCATTTCAAGCTTCATGCCTTAAGTTCTTTCAAATACTTTTTTTTGTCTCAAAATTGTTAGAACTTCTTAAAGAATCTCTGTTTCTCAGCGCCTTTTTGTTTTTGTGATTGATATATACACAAGAATAATTCTTGTCGATCGGCTTACTAGAATCCTCTGTGCTCAAATTATCTCACCTTGCTTTCTCTCCAAGCTTTAAAGGTATAAAATCGCACTTTTTCTCTTGATCTTCGTCTATGCTATAGGATTCATCATAGGTACAGATCTGATTCAACACTAGTGTTCGCCGTGTTCTGTTTGGAACCGTTCCTTTAGTGTCTCTGTTCCTTTCCAGTTCATGTGATCTTACAGGTTTCGATCTTTGTAATTAATTAAAGAAGAGTCTTCTTTTTCCCTTCCCCTTTGTCTCAGATAATGTCGCAACTTGGGATACCATCACCTTCTTCATGTTCTAATTTTCATCTACTTCATTTTATTTTCTAGCAACTTACTTACACTTGTGGGTTTTTGTGATTTTAAAGGGACGAGTTTCGTGTGAGGTTTTATGAAGAGTTTCCTGACACGACAGGCGTGGGAGATGTAAGTTTCCCCCATCTATAAATCTCTGTAATTAACAATTTTTTAAATTCTGATTATTTTTTTTTGGGAATAATTAGTGTGCGTTAGCTGCTGGAAATGCGTGGAGGTCGATGACTGATTCTGTGAGTATTATTTCTTTTATTCAATTCTATTCTATCTTAAGTTGTTTAGTCAATTTGAAATATTTTGAAAATTAGGAGAATGCTCCTTATTTCGCCATGGCAGACAGAGGAGCCATGTATAGACCTCCTTGGGCAGGACCATGCAACTGCAATGGTATTGTTTGTAGACTGAAAGGCTTTTATGACATTTTGTGAATGCAACACTGATGTTTTTTTGTTTTACAGGAGCTATTAGTTTCGTTTTTGGCTAAAGATGAATCAGCAATTAGCCATTAGTTATTGTATGTATGCCTTGAGAATTAGCTCTGGAAACCCTTTAAGCTTTAACCTTCCTTTCTACTATTTTGTGATGATAACTATGTGTTTCTGCACGCTTTAAACTTCCGCCACCCGGGTTCGATTCGCGCTGGGAGAGACTATTTACATCGCTTGGATTCCCGGCAAAGAGGTGAAAATACCTTTTTTTACACCAAAAAAAATATTGGTGCTATGTTATTCTCGTCTTTTTTTTTGTTCCTCAAGCTATTTTCCTGCATTTTATTTAAGTCCAGAAATGAATCAGTTGAAGACAGGTTAAATCTGAAAAGCCAAAATACCTCTTAAGTTTGCTATAGGCCTTGTCACAGGTTACTCTGTTCTTTGCTGATTTATACTGCTTTATATAGACTTGCATTTGGTTTAGAGTGAGTCAATATACAGTTGTAGTTCAGGCTACCTTTGACTGTTTCATGGCACCGGAGTTCTGGAAAGAAACTAGATTCAATAAGCGTAAGTTATAACTTATAATACTTACTTATGTTGCATGAGACAAAACAAAGAAAGTATTTATCAGAGCTTAAGGAAACAGAGCATGTCACGGTTATCTGTCTGTTATAAACAGAGTTTTTAAACCCTGACGAAGATCTAAACATCACTTATGAGAACACATGTGAATACAGATTGCGATCCATCAAACTACCAAAAAATACTGCCAGGATCAAGCAACCTTTTGGGCCATACAGTCAGGATCAAGCAACCTTTTGGGCCAAGGGTCGGTCCCTTACTGAAGTCCAGTACAGATCGAATAATCGGTTGTGCAACTCCTGTGTTCAATTTCTGAAAAGAAAGGTTTACTATTCTTATCATTCCTAAAGTCACATTTCCACTAGAAGATATGGGAACATAGACCGACAAAACTAACCTTCCAAGAAAGGAGGGACACCACATAGCAGTATGTAAAGAATAACACCTGCACTCCAGATATCAACTTCTGTCCCGTTAGCACCTTTGGAGCCATGTAGTGTTCATATCCAATCCAAATGTGTTCGCTCCTTATGTTACCTGCAGATGAAGTGTCTTTCAACGAGTGAATATAACATTCTTCTCGCATATGAATATGTAGAGCCGTGAGAGCATTTACGGTTGCTATAAGCGAATCATTAAAATTTCTACGGTAAAAACAATAATGCATATTGTGATAGAGGAAAAACATATAAGTTTTTAGTCTAATAAACAATCAGAGCCTCCAACTCTTGTGGTAAAAGACTCACGGCTGTGAATATCGCCACCTGGTTTGAGTCTGGTCACCCAGGACGCCTTAAATGGTAAGAAAACATGGATTTTGCGAATCTCGTGGTGACTAGTCTTTGGGTCCAAAAAACCTTTGGGATCACACCACATTTATCAAAAAAAAAAAAATCTAATAAACAAAATAGTGATTATACAACAAGGTTTTTTATTTATTAAAAATATTTATCAAGTATTTATCATTAAATTTCATAACTAATTCTAAGATAAAATAATTCAATTACTCAATGTTTTATGCCATAATCAGAGAAAGATAAAAAGAATTTACCCACTTTAATTTTTTTTAAAAATATTTCAAAAATGTAGTCACAACTATAGTCACCAATATCTAATTACTCTAGTTCTTTAATAAATTTTTACATTGGTTAGGAAACCCATGTATTCGTTAATTATAAGCTCATATTATTTAATCCAAACTATCATAATGCTTTCAACGTATAAATTCAAATATTTGTGGTTATATTATGCCTATGATAGTAGTAAATGATGCCCTTGATCTTTAATTTTCTTTTGTTGCCATAAGAGAAGGTTTCTTTTTTTTTCACTATTGTCGCACGGCACTGTGAATATGCTCATGCTGATGACTTTACTCTTGCTCGTCCAAAATTGCTCTGTAAAGACTTACTTGAAGGTTTGTCTTTGTGTTTCTAAACTATGCAATGTTTGTTCTTTCAGATGCAGAGCTGCAGGGAAGAAAATTGAGGAGAAGAAGTTCACATGTGAACCTGGTGGTATTTTTTGCGCAGTATGCAACTCTTATTCTTGAGACGGCACACACATTGAAGATGGTGATTTAACTACGCATCTCACGAGTGAAACACATGAACTGGAAGTAAGCATTATCCTTCTTAATTACTTCCTCTTATTTGGTTTTTGTCAACAGATGTATCACAAACCACACTTTAATTTGTCAACAGATGTTTGGGAACTCCTCTAAGAATCTATTTGAGCTCAACTTGAGTTTAGCGTACAAGTGGGGTGCTTACCGTAATATACCTTAAGAAAAAATGAATCACCTTTTGAGGAATCACCCTTAGAATCAACCAGAGGTTTCTTTTTCTTTTTTCCCCAAAAACAATGAACCTTTGTTCCTAAATTTTGAATTTGATTTTGGTTGGTGAAGATGAAGAAAGAGGAAAAATAAGAAGAGGAAGATGATTAAGTTGAAGACAACCGAATGAGCCTCGCTTTGAGCTTCTTTTTATTATATTTTTTTTATCATGTTTTTGCGCTACTTTGTGTTTTATTATATGTTTGGTGGAAATTAGTCCAATACACTGGATGTAATACTGGATTTTGTGTTCTTTCATTTTGTTTAGTTTGATTTTGTTCCTCAAGCTGTTTCTCCTGCCCAACCTCTCTCTATTTTGTTGCTCATCCAGCCTTCTCAATGTTGGACCAACTCCAAAACCTCATGAACTTGTCACAGTTTTACTCTGTCTGTCTTTTGCTCAAATTTAGAATGAAGTAAAATATATTAAAAATCATTTTTAATATAGACATGCATTGTTTTTAGAGTGAGTAAATCTACAGTTCTAGTTAAAATTGTGTCTTGTTTGATAACTAGCCACACCACATGAGGTTTGGACAAAATTGGTTTGTTTGATATCAAAAGACTACATCTGCTCCACTTCCCGTTACTTCATCTGAGGTCTAGTTTAGTGGTATTCAGGGAGCCTCGTTGTGGAAGAAGTGCCCTCTTTGATGATATTGAGGAGGGAGGAGCCAAAGCTGCTTATTCTTACAGCTTTCATGAAATCAATGCAAGACATAGTTAAGCCTCCTCTTTCTGTTTTTTTTCAAAACGTGTGGTGTTTCTCTGTGAATGAAATGACCAGGCATAATGAGGAAACACTTCATATGTCCTTCAATCAGAAATAAAAAGCTAAAATATCCTTCTTCTAAACTGAATTTTGTTTTTATTTATTTTTAATTTTGAAAATCAATGAATTACATATTTACCCCTAAACCTAATCTTTCGTATTTGTCAAACATGTCTACTTTTCTTATTTCTCATTTCTTTCTTCTTCTTCCTTCTTTTTCTATGCCGAAACTTCTCTTCCTTTTTTTTCTTCTCTTCATTCTTCTTTGATTTCTTCTTAATCTATGATTTCTCTTTTCATTTTCTTTCTTCATGATTATCGAACAACACAATTTCAGTAACCAAATGACAAACATTGGCGGCTTAATCTGAAGTAACACAGTGATAGCGCATCAGTTGTCGATGCGTGACAGATCCGACATAGAATTATGGGGTTTTATTAAATTTAGGATTCGTCTTGTTCTTTTATCTTTTAGTGTTTTGTATTTACATGTTTTTTCTTTGATTTCAACTACCGATCTAGAATTAGGGCTACATTTCTATTCCTTATCAATTTTAGATCTATGAATTAGGGTTGCGTTTTTATTCCTTCTAAATTTTAGATCTATGAATTTTGTATTTGATATATCTTTATATTTGGTGGTTTTCTATTTGGATCTATGATTCTGGATCTATGGTCTTTTATATTTTTACCTGCATAACTGAAATGTAGTAGATTTAGTAAAACTTGAGATAAATACTGAGACCTCAGTAAAACTAGTAGAACTCGGGATAACCACAATATAACTATTTTAGCAGAACTAGTAGAACTCAGAAGAACTACATCAGTAGAACTCGGAATAACTACGTCAATAGAACTAGTAGAATTCGAAATAACTATATCAATAGAACTAGTAATATACGGTACAACTATCTCAGTAAAACTAGTAGAACCCAGTACAACTAACTCAGTAAAACTAGTAGAACTCGGTACAACTACCTAAGTAGAACTGATAGAACTCAATACAACTACCTCGGTATAATTAGCTGACCAATTGTACGTCAGTAATTAAAATTTGAAATTAAAAAAATTGAAATGATCAAGGGCATTGAGATTACTGAAGGATATAGTGGATTTATTGTTTTGGTAATGAGGATATATGAGATGATGGCTCAGGCATAATATGCCACATCAACAGCCATCTGATTCGTCTATATATGGTTTTGATCCAGAATCAGCTATTGTTACATTTTTCAATGTAGTAGGGTAATGATATGGATTCATCAATGTAGGTAGGGTAAAATCTCCCTTAGCCTTGCAGGTGTTTTGAGACAAAAAAACAAGCGGAAGAATGCTGACACATGATCCCAAACCATGATATTTTCAATATATCTGTATTGGCTCTTATTTGAAGGCCAAATATTAGTATTAAAGTTTCATTTGATGGATTTTAGACTGCTTTTTACTCCTTCAATGAATAAAATTAACTGATGCTATATACAGGCATCGAACCCGGGTACTTGTGCATGTTTTCCATTAGAATTCTAACACAATCTGAAACAGGGATTTCGAACTCATATAAAATTGCATTGAAAAGAAAGCAAACGTATAGTTTTATAATTATGTAGCAAATTGTATTAAGTTTTCGAAACAAACATGTATTTTGTATGCGTTGAACACATGGAAACTGACATATCTCGACGACCCTACACATGTATTGCAGTATCTAATCCTGAGAAAACTACAATTGGAGTTTTGAACTAATTGTAAACACTAAAAACATTTGCCCTTAGGCACAACCAGGGAGTAAAGAGATTATTGTCAGCACTCCAAAAGTATCTAGTGCTGAGATCAAATCGGCTCTTCATTATCAAAAGTAATCCTCAAACCCCTCTGCCTTATCACTGTCATAGTTCACTGTTCCTGCAATATAATTGTTCTACAAGATGAGAAGAAATGATGATTCCATTAACAATGTATACCTTTTGTAAATTGTTTATTATATTAAGGATTTAAGGTGGATAAAACAACCGGATCAAGTTTTTATTTCAAGGTTAGTGCTCTTACCACTGACCTTTGGCCTCTGTGGTTGATAGATCTCGAACAATGACTTGAAGCTGTTGGATTATCTACAGAAGAAGAAGAAGAAGGAGCTGGAAATGTGAAATCAGAATCAGTTGATGAAGCTTCCGAGTTCTCAGACCTGTCAGCAAGATCATCACGTACAACTGGCGCTGAAGTAACCAACGTTGAAGACATAGAAGCAGATCTCAAGAAGGACTTCAGTTGCGAGAATTGGTCAGACATAGAAAATAAACAACCTGGAAACAAGACTTGGCATCAGAAAATGTACTGCAGTATGGTTTTATTTACTGTCTCTTTCTTTTTGTCAGCCTACACCCATGATTTTATATCAATACATCTTCCTCTAACGAGTAGAGACATGTTCTAGTTATCAAAACATTTAAATACTCAAATAAGCTTGCAGGGACTGGTCTGGAATACCTGATTTGACTGTCCCAACTGTTTTTTTGGCAGTTCTTCCTCTGAGTTTACTTTGATAAACAAGAGAAACTCTTTCCAATTTCTTGTAGTCAGTTATAGCACTGTAACCACGCCAGTAAGCCTGCAAGTTTCTTAACAGTTATTAATCATTTCTATTTTTTGAGATGGAATGATTCCATAAGAATTTGTTAAGTATGCAAAAATAGTAACGAGAAAAGGAACCTGGATCACACTCGCTGCCTTAGATTTCAATTTATAGTAGCCATTGTCCGGACTCCACTTTGCAAGGTGACTGCAAGATTGAAATAATAGTTTCAGAAAAGAAAAGAAAAACGCTACTCCATGTGTTTTCAAGTCAGAACAATGCACAAAGATTAAGTACGCTCGAGCAAATATATAAACAGATAGAACTCTTGCATTATTTCATGAGGTGTTTATGATTTACCTAGGAAAGATATCCAACATGGATTTGAGGCTACAAGGTGAAATCATTTTCGTTAATCACATAGGTTAATATACTCTAAGATGATGCCAGAGTGTTCTCTAAAGGGTAGAAATCTACTGTCTAGTGTTTATATCATACATCAAGCCAACAGATAAATGGACAGACAAACCTTTTCACATAGCCACAACCTATGACTGACCTCATACCCGGTTTGAAATGCTGTTGGAGCTTTCCATCCCTGTAATTAATACAGAATTGTTCAAAGCTGAACGGCAAATGAAAACAAGATGTCAAGAATTACAGAGCACAATACCAGTTTTGAAGAAAAGAAGTGCAATCTCTGTAATATCTGCGAACAAGTTGTCAGGTTTCAGATCCCTGTGCATTACCCCCCATGCTTATGAGACACCTGCAAAGATCACGTGGAAACCAAAAGCTTGAACACATAGAGACTCTTGCTTTGTTCAAATGCTGCGCCTATAAAACTGCAAGAAGCTAATCCAGCACCAGTAATCTTTATCACAGAGGGAAAGAGAAACAAACTAAGAGATTTAAAAAGGCTAAAAGCTCATCAATACTTGACATGCTTTTGCAACGACGAGTATTTGAAAATGCTAACCTTCTAAGCTCATCAACCATATTCCACTTAAATGGTCAGCACAACACCTCTGAATTAACCACACTGAAGAGATGAGTATGTTTGACCGCAACTTCCCCTGTTCACTGTAAAGCATAACATTTCAAACGACAAAGCACTTTCATAATATAAATGCAGATACAAACGAGAGCAACGAGGATATATTCCAATATCGAGAAATTCGATTAGTGTTAGAACGACAAGAGAAACTTCAGGATCCAAACCAGAGTTGATCGATTATTAATAAGGCACTTTGTAAGGCCTCAGACACATACAAACCATGAGAAGTTTTTAAAAGAAAAAAAGACTAGCGAACAGAGACATTGTTGATTATTGATACGACACAAGACGAGAGTCTTAAAAGCCACCACGTAGCCTCAGGACCAAGTGAAGAGTGGACTCTTTTCTGGATGTTGTAGTCGGCTAAGGTGCGACCATCCGATGAGACGCTGGTGGTCTGGAGGGATGCCTTCCTTGTCTTGGATCTTGGCCTTGACGTTATCAATGGTGTCTGAACTCTCCACCTCCAGTGTGATTGTCTTTCCAGTAAGTGTCTTCACGAAGATTTGCATGCCTCCACGCAGACGCAACACCAAGTGAAGTGTAGACTCCTTTTGAATGTTGTAGTCCGCCAATGTTCTGCCGTCTTCAAGCTGCTTGCCGGCGAAGATCAACCTCTGCTGGTCCGGAGGAATACCCTCCTTGTCTTGGATCTTTGCTTTGACGTTGTCAATAGTATCGGAGCTCTCCCACCTCCAATGTAATAGTTTTTCCAGTCAACGTCTTGACAAAGATCTGCATACCACCACGAAGCCTGATGCAACGTAGACTCCTTCTGAATGTTGTAGTCAGCGAGAGTACGCCCATCTTCAAGTTGCTTTCCGGCAAAGATCAACCTCTGCTGGTCTGGTGGGATTCCCTCCTTGAGCCTTGACGTTGTCAATGGTGTCAGAACTCTCCACTTCAAGGGTGATTGTCTTTCCAAAGATCTGCATACCACCACGTAGCCTGAGAACCAAGTGGAGGGTGGACTCTTTCTGGATGTTGTAGTCAGCCAGAGTTCTGCCGTCCTCGAGCTGCTTTCCGGAGACGCTGCTGATCGGGTGGGATCCCCTCCTTGGACTTAACGTTGTCGATGGTGTCGGAGCTTTCCGGTGAGAGTCTTCACGAATATCTGCATCTGTAGTTCACAAAAGCCCAGATCAATAATCTTGACTCAGATCAACCAGAGATCAAAATCAGCAAGAGATCTATCGGCTAATCGACTGCTATAACCGATACAATTTCAAACAACAGAGGATAATCAATTGCGATCGAACGAAACAGCTAATCGAAGAAGAAACACAGAATCTTATCTAGATCGTAATCGAACAAACCAACCCTCATTATCAAAATCAAGAAGAGATCTATCGGCTCAACTGTATAACTGCTATCACCGATTCAGATTCGACCAACAGAGGATCAATTACGATCCAATCAAACGTTAATCGAAATCTCTAATAATCAAAATCACGAAGAGCCAGTGATCAGTTACGATCGATGGAAACAGAGAGAGAATTGACAAGATTTTTTTTCCAATTTGTGAAGGAGAAGAGGCGTTCAGGGTTTTATTTATTTATATGTAGTAACAATAATAGACGAGGAAAACTCGGTCACGAGAAAGCTATGGCGGTGAACTAATAGCGAATTAGAGTTCGACACGTATGTTAAATGAGGTGTTGACCATTTTCTAAGGTAAATATTCATCACACTCAATTACTTCAGAAGTAATAAAAATAAAATCTTTCAAAATTATAACTCTAATTTCATTACGTGAATGAGTAATAAAAATAATCCCTTATTTATGAATAATGTTATTGTAGCAAAAGTGTTGTACAACTTTGAATTTGTAAAAATTGTTCCACAACCATGAGTCTAAAACATATTTCAATTTATTTCATCAAAAAGTAAATTGAAATATCACTAAAAATTATGCAGCCTATAAGAATAAAAGGCACACCCTTGGCCATTTAGTGAGTTGTTATTATTATTATTATTATTACTATTATTATTATTCTCTATTGTTAATAGCAATAATATAAATGAGAAAAATTACGAACAATTGAAATTTAAAATAAAAGGCACGTTATTTCACATCTTTATGTTTTTGATGTGTTATTTAGTTGAATAATATAAGTATTTTAATACATTTTTCTATTAAATTACCGTGTGAATACTCATACATAGAAATTTATTTATTTTCATTAATTGATGATAGATATAATAATATTAAATCTGTTTGTAACGATTGAAGTATAAACTTAAAATTCATTCTTTAGTTAACAAATCTAATACATCAGTACAAAGTTAAACCAAATTTGCAAACTATTATGTTATTCTAATTGTTCTATTTGACATGGTATAATTATTTAATTTTATGTAAATTTTTTGGTCTTAAAAATTTATTCAATTAAATTTTGAGTCTTTAAGGTATTCAACTTATTTATTTTCAAGTATTTTTGTATCAAATGTTTCATATTTAATATATATTAATTTTCACTTGTATTGTTTCCAAAAGATGTGAAAAAATGATGATTGTTCAAACCTAACCTCATTATCTTTCAATTTTATGTTTTTATAATGTTACTATTTAATATTTTTAAAAATGTCTTTATAAATGAGCGTAAAACAATTTAAATTTATTTAGCAAAAAGTAAAAATATGTTCATATTAACAGATTAATTTTAATCTGAAATATTATTTAAAATTAAAAATATTATTTTTTTTTTGAAAATATACAATTAAATTTTGAGTCTTTAAGGTATTCAACTTATTTATTTCCAAGTATTTTTGTATCAAATATTTCATAATTAATATATATTAATTTTCACTTGTATCGTTTCCAAAAGATGTGAAAAAATGATGATTATTCAACCATAACCTCATTATCTTTCAATTTTATGTTTTTATAATGTTACTATTTAATATTTTTTAAAATGTCTTTATAAATAAGCGTAAAACAATTTCAATTTATTTAACAAAAAGTAAAAATACGTTCATACTAACAGATAAATTGTAATCTGAAATATTATTTAAAATTAAAAATATTAATTTTTTTTTAAAAGATATACTTTATAACATTTTTAGTATTCTTAAAGAATGTATCTCTTCAACAGAAAAAAAAATCATTGAATAAACAAATAAATCTTTTCATGTAAAATAAAATAAGTTTTTATTAAATAGAGATAAACTGAGAATAATAAAAATTAATACTCATAAACTATTCAATTGTCACGTGAAAAATACATCACAACATTAAATTATTGCACTACCTCTTCAAAATTATTGAGCTGTATCCCACCTCAAAATTATATTTGGTTCTATATTCCACAGGGTTCTCGATGTGGGAGTTCCTCTACAAGCCCAAGTTGAAAGGATCTTCCTTGCTTTATTCCCGTCGGTGAAGTTTAACTCTGTCTTCAACAATAATGATTTGTTCTTACATCTCTCTTTAGATATATGTTCTTTTGACTCTTGTCAAAAAGGTATGGATTGGTGTTGTTCACTTAGAAACTGGAAGTAGAGATTAAGAATGGCATAGGAATAGTGTACGGCTCTGTTCTTTTTTTTTTTTGCATTGAAGTGTAGGTTATCTATTCATGCTTCGTTATTATTCATCTTATCTGCCTTTGGTATAGAAAGACAAGTCTTCTCTCAGGCTTTATGGGTAATACTAAAAATCTATATTTTGTTTTTTTTTGTCAATATATATATGTCAATGCCAAATAAGATATATGATTTATTATCCCTTTAGCTGAGTTATTTAAGAATCTAAAAGGAGAAATTTCATGTTTGCCATTTTCATGGTACCACTTTTCATCTTTATCACTACTAAATGAACATTTTCAAAAAATATTTTATTCTCTAAGTGGCAAAAAACTCTTATACTCTTGTTCACTATATATATATAATAATTCGTTATTTAAATAACTAAAAAAAATTATGTTTTCGAATTATACTTTTCAAATTCGAATTTTTTTATAATTTTTTTCGAATTTTTTTTTTCTAATTTTTTTTGAAAATCGAAAATTATGTTTGAAACTATTTTTTAAAAAAACTTATATTTTTTTTAAGTATTTAGTTATATATTTATTAGAATCATAAATTTCACATTCCAAAAATCATACCCCACGCCTCAACTCTAAACTCTAAATCTAGATTAGTTAAACATGATTAGTTAGATTAATGGTTGCTCAAAAAAAAAGATTACTTAACCCTAGGGGTATATGTGTTTTTTACCCTTCATTAAAAGTGATGGTAAAGTGCTTAGTGTAAACATGAAAAATGATAATATGAATGTGGTATTTATGGCAATTTCTCAATCTAAAATACTGAATATTTGAAACTGAATATTAGATGGGCTCATATTAGATTTATTACAATATATTATTTCATAATTCATCACTGATCAAGAGGCAGAGATTTAGGAAAAACATTGTTATATTAAGGATATGAATGGTGACCAAGGAATACATGAATGAAGAGGAACAATGCATTCCTTATCGATCCTAAAAATTTTTACCATTCATAAGGAATAGTTCTTCCTTTCCATTCCTTTTATTGTAGAAAAATATGTGGGTATGAATAGTGACCAGGGAACGACGAGGAATAATGCATTTCCTAACGTTCCTAAAAAAAATCACCATTCACAAGGAATAATAATTCTCCCTCATTCCCTTTCGTTCCTTTTTTTTGTAGAGAATTAAAGAACAAAATTATTCCTTGTTAAATTTGATAAGGAACAACCATTCCTTTTCATTCCTGCTATTTTATTCATGTACATTCTTTTTTTATTTGTTCCTCTTGTTTCCCGGATGGTCGCCAGTCAGACCGAATAATTTTTTTCCTCACTAAATATGATAAGGAATCATTATTCTTCATCATTCCTATAATTTTATTCCTTCCCGTTCTTTTCCTATATGTTCTCAATATTCATGTGATGGTTACCAGTTAGACCCTTAGTAGTATAACTTATCAATAGAAAATGTCAATTTATATTTTAAAATACAGAACAATGTTGGTTTGTTAATATAAGTCACAATTTTTAATAAAATCTTATTTTTAAACGGATAGACACATATTTGAATATTTGAATTATTTTAAAATAAGATAATAAAAATACATAATCACATGAAAAAGAAACATCAAAAAATTATGCAGTTTATAAGAATAAAAGACACACCCTTGGACATTTATTGGATTTATTATTATTACATATTGTTAATAGCAATAATATAAAGGAGAAAAATACATAAAATTGAAATGAAAATAAAAGACATATTATTTCACCTCTTTATGTGTTGTTTTATTTAGTTGAACAATAAAAGAATTTGTTAATATATTGATCTATTTAATTACAGTGTGATTACTCATACATAAAAATTTATTTATTTTTAGTAATTTATGTAAAATATAATAAGTATTTAATGTGTTTGTAATGAACTTAAAAATCATTCTTATTAGTTAACAAACCTAATACATCAGTCAAAAAATAAACTAAATCTGCAAACTATTTTGTTATTCTAATTGCTCTATTTGACATGGTATAATTATTTAACTTTCTGTATATATATTTTGCTCTTAAAAATTATTCAATTAAATTTTAAGCCTTTAAGGTATTAAAATTATTTATTTCCATGTATTTTTGTATCAAATATTTCATAATTATTATATATTAATTTTCATTTGTATTGTTTCCAAAAGGTGTGAACAAAAATTGATGATTGTTCAAACATAACTGCATCACCTTTCAATTTTGGCAAAATTTCATGTTTACCACTTTCATGGTACCACTTTTCATCTTTACCACCACTAAAGGGACATTTTCAAAAATATCTTCTTCATTAAGTGGCAAAAAACTCGTATACCTTGTTCTCTATATATATAATAAATCATTATTTAAATAAATATAAAATAATAAATAATAATTTTTTAATGTTTCTGACTTATACTTTTTCAAACTCGGATTTTTTTATAATTTTATTTTTTCGAAACTTTTTTTCGATTTTTTTTATTTTTGAAAATCAAAAATTATGTTTGAAACTATTTTTTTTAAGTATTTATTTATATATTTATTAGAATCTTAAATTTCACATTCCAAAAACCCTACCCACCCGTCAACTCTAAACCTAAGTCTAGATTAGTTAACCCTAAGGATATAAGTGTCTTTTACCCTTCATTAAAATTGAGGGTAAAAGTGATTAGTGTAGACATGAAAAGTGATACTATGAATGTGATATTTGTGGCAATTTTCCTTCAATTTTTATGTTTTTATAATATGTTACTATTTAATAATTTTAAAATTGTTTTCATCAATGCGTTCAAAACATATTTCGATTTATTCAAGTAATAAAAGTAAAAATACATTCATATTAATAGATTAATTTGAATCTTAAATAATATTCCATATTAAAAATATTAATTTTTAAGGATACCCTTTTATAACATTTTGCATTCTTAAAGGATGCATCTCTTCAATAGGAAAATTCTTGAATAAACAAATGCATCTTTTCAAGTAAAAAAATAAAATTTGATTAAGTAGAGATAAAATTGAGAATAATAAAATTAAGTACTCATAAAATATTCAATTGTTACGGGAAAATCCAGCATAACTTAAAAGTTATTACTAATTGGTAAAGGCACATACATTGAAGTTTCTATGCATGTTTTAACTTATTATTGTGAACTCATTTTATTACAAAATATATGCAACTGTATAATTTACATTTTTGCCGGCAACAATACGATTATGTTTGAAGATTTCAAGATGGAGATGACAAAGAAATTTGAAATGACTGATATTGGAATGATGTCATACTACTTTTGCATTGAAGTAAAACAAGAATAAAATGGAATCTTCAATACTCAAGAAAGTTACGCGAAAGAAGCGATTAAGAAGTTCAAGATAAATGACTCAAATCCAATATGCACATCAATGGAATGTAAAGTCAAGTTGTGAAAGGAAGAATAAAGAGAGAGTGTGGATCCAACATTCTTTAAGAGCCTGGTTGGAAGCTTACGATATCTAACATGCACAAGACCCGACACCCTACACGCAGTTGGAGTTGTGAGTCGATACATGGAGTATCCAACAACAACTCATTTCAAGACAGTTAAGAGGATCCTACGCTATATCAAAGGTACAATCAATTTTGGCTTGTACTAATCTATTTCTGATGATTACAAGTTTGTTGGATATAGTGATAGCGATTGGGGTGGAGACGTAGATGGCCGGAAAAGCACAAGTGGCTTCGTGTTTTTCATTGGAGAAACCGCTTTTACATGGATGTAAAAGAAGTAACGAATTGTCACTCTTTCTACTTGTGGAGCGGAGTATGTGGTAGCTACTTCTTGTGTTTGTCACGCTATTTGGTCACGAAACATGTTAAAGGAGTTGAGCCTACCACAAGAAGAGCATACGAAGATCTTTGTGGATAACAAGTTGGCAATAGCATTGACAAAGAATCCAGTCTTTCATGATATGAGTAAGCACATCGATACTCTATATCACGACATTCGAGAATCTGTTACCAGGATGGATGTGCAATTAGAGTATGTGAAGACAAATGATCAAGTCGCTTATATCTTCACCAAGCCACTTCAGCGGGAAGAATTTATCCAGATAAGGGGCTTACTTGGAGTAACCAAATCAAGTTCAAGAAAGGGATGTTGAAAGGTAAACTTGACTTGGATCACATTATTGGGCTTATAATTAACTAATCATGTGTTGGTCCAAACTTATCCCAATATCTAGAATTATCTTCCACCTCTTTAAGATAAAAATCTAGATATAACATAGAAAAATCTAGATAATTAGGATAAGATTATCTAGATATTTAAGTAGAAATCTGTAGATCCTCTAGACATTATTTGCAAAGTGATTTTGACACATGTCATGCGTACAATTAATTTCACTAAATAAATATGACATGACATACTAGAAATGATGATATGGCTTATACCTAAATGCGGCATGGACAATTACATTTAATAATTATTTATATTTTTGGTAAACGTTTTAGAATATGATAGTAAATTATATATCATCATTACTGTAAATATATTCAAATATGTTATTAAATAATATAATAATAGAAAATAATAATATTTTACAAATTTCGAAACAATATTTATTTCTATTTTTATAATTAATATTTTACAAATTTCGAAATATTATTTATTTCTCATTTCTATAATTATACAAATTTTATTACTAAAAAGATTTTTTTTCAATTTTTTAAAAATTAAAAACTTTTAATCGTAATATCATTATTTTCTTTTATATATCTAGAAATTTTAGAAATACTGATTAGTTTTACCTTTGATAATTATACAAATTTTATTACTAAAAAGATTTACATTTTTTTACAATGTTTTAAAAATGAAAAAAATTTAATCGTAATATCATATTTTCTTTTATATATCTACAAATTTTAGAAATACTGACTATTTTTATCTTTTGATAATTATACAACTTTATATCAATTTTTATTAATTTTTACAATTTTATTTAATATATTTTATCCAAAAATAGATAGCCCAAAAATCTATCTAAGATTATAATTTTAAATATATACATATCTATTCTTAAATATAATTTAAAATAAAAAAAAATTATTTTATCTTACTTTTATGCTCAATTAAATGAAAATTTATATTAAAATTATATTGGTAAGAAAATTAGAAAAAATCTAAAATAATAATTAAATATAATATAAATTTTAAAAACTATTATTGCACATGGTACATGAAAACACCTAATTTAGGATTAAAATATTTGAGATATTTTATAGTTTGGAGTTTTAAATGCCTCCACTCTCCTTTCATTTTGTATCATCCAAATTTATAAGAATCATCCAAATCCAAAATCTTCTTCTAAATAATAAAAACTTTCTTCTTCATAAAATTAAGTTCTTTTCAAATGCTTTAACACTTTCTCCTATCTACAAAGTTTTTCATTCCAACATTGTAATAGGTACGAGGAGTCGCCTCCTGAGTTAGCGAGAGCGAAAACGTATGTGTGGTGGAACATCCACAGCTGTCCAGTTCCCGAAGGTTAGGATCCTCGTATGGTCGCCCGGAGTATAGAATCTGCGTTGAAGAAGTTAGGCTACTGTGCTCACAAACAGAGCCTCATCCTCCCCCCCAGCCGTACCTCCCCCACCACCTTCACAACCTCCAATTACCCCCTCTCAACCTCCTAATCCCTCTCCTGCTGGTGTGCCTCCTCGTGCTCCAGCCCCTTCCCTTGTAGAGAAAATCAGAGCTGCAGAAGACAAAACACTGAAACGTCTGGCGCCAGTTACAATCTCTCCAACAAGACGGCCTCGTGTGCTGATTCCTGACTCAGAATTTGAAAAAGGCGCGGAGCTTCACAAAGATTTTATCATCTGTTTCTACAATGGCAAAGCTCCGCCGTTCAATCAAATTCAAAGTGTATTTAACCATCTATGGGGCAAAGGAAAAAGGCTTGAAATTCATAATAACCCTCTAAACCGAACCACCATTGTCAGGATCCCGAGTGAGTACCTGAGGCAAAAGATACTGGAAAAATGTGTGTGGTATGTCGGTGACACCATGTTCCATACTGCTTTATGGTCTAAGGTTAGGTCCTTGACAGCTCCGCCGATAAAAACACTCAGAATATGGGCTCACCTCACAGGTGTGCCGCTTGATCTAAGGCATCAGGCTGGGTTGAGTCTGGTTGCTGGCTTGGTTGGAGAGCCCAAAGAAACAGATGATTTCACAAAAAACATGGTCAGCTTAACCCTCTCTCATGTAAAGGTGGAAGTAGACTTAACTCAACCATTACCTTCTGTTGTTGAATTTGAGCGTCAAAGTGGAGAGGTAGTGGAAGTTTCTGTCCATTATCCTTGGGTGCCTCCCACTTGTTCCCACTGTAAGGAGCTAGGCCACATTGCGCGTAATTGTCTCACTTACACTCCACCTGCTCAAGATTCAGAGGAAGATCCTCCTTCAGCCACTTCAAAAACTGCAAAAAAGAAACAATCCAAAATCTACCGACCTGTAAATCCTTCTGCTGATAACCCCACCCCTTCTACTCAACCCCCCTTGAATGGGTCAAAGGGTTTATTGGCTACTCCTTCAGTTTCTGTTACTACTCCTCCTCTCTTAAACCCTCCCCCCCCCTCCGTTAAACCCTCTACCCTTACTTCCAACTCAGCCCACTGTCCCTATCGCTCCCCTCGTTCCTATGGACGTTGTATTCTCCTCTCCTGACCCTAAACTGCGACCTTCTCTCAAGCGATCACGCTCTTCACCCACCTTATCTCCACCTCTTTCTTCAAATCCAAACCCGTTTTTAAAAATCATGCCTCAATCCTCCAACCTTTTGTTTCCTCTCTCAATTACAAACCCACCAACACAATCCCCTATCAACCCTCCCATCCCTGTCCCTGTTTCAAATCCTCTCCTCCCTACTGTGGCTTCCTCTTTTGTTACTAAGGATCCTCCAGCTCTTGGTGGTCCTCTTTTTGCCTCCCAATGAGTATAAAACTCTTTTTTTGGAATGTCCGGGGTATTAATGAACCGGATAAACACAGGCCTTTTGTTAGTTGGCTCCAATGCCATAAGCCTTTGTTCGGAGCTATTCTAAAGTCTCACATAAAAGAACCTTTATTGAAACCCCTACTTACTAAGATCTGCCCTGGCTGGTCCTATTTCTCTAATCATTTATCTGACCCCGATGGACGGATCATTCTCATTTGGAAAGACCCTATCAAAGTAAGCATACTCTCCCAGTCTCGCCAGTGTATCAACTGCGTACTAACTGTCCCAAATGGCCCATCTATCTTCTACTCGGCTGTGTATGCTTCCAATCTAGCTGAAGAGAGAGCTGACTTGTGGGTTGAGTTGCTTCATACTGCGATCAATTATAATCTGGATGCTAGCACCTGGGTTGTTGGTGGGGATTTCAACCAAACGCTTTATCCCTCTGAGCACTCTACCAACAATGGCACAGTTCCTGATAACCTTATGTACCAGTTTCAAGATTGCCTACTGCAAGCAGGCTTGTTCGACCTCCGGTACCTCGGCCCCTCTTTCACCTGGTTTAACAAGTGCCCCTCATTTCCTATTGCAAAGAAACTGGACAGGCTGCTTGTCAACAGCTCCATGATCTCTACTTTTCCAAATGCGATTGCTACTTTTCTGCCTACTCAGATCTCTGACCACGCCCCCTGTGTCCTAGACCTATCTTACTCCCTCCCTTCAGCCGGTACCAAACCCTACAAATTCCAAAACTACCTCACCCGTCACCCCCAGTTTCTCCAGCTTATGCAAAGCTCCTGGTTTCAATCTGGAATTGAGAGTCATACATTAACCCAACTTTGTTGGAAGTTGAAGTTGATAAAGAGAGAACTTAAACACCTAAATCGAGAGAACTTTTCAAATATTCAAGAAAGAGTGAGTGAGGCTAACCATTTGTTGCAGTGTATGCAGGTCCAAGCGCTCCAATCACCAACTCAGGAGAATTTCGAGGCTGAGAGAGAACTCCACTTCCGCTGGTCCTTCCTTCGCACCATAGAAGAAAGCTACTTTAGGCAAAAATCGAGAATCAATTGGCTAAAAGAGGGGGATTTGAATACTGCTTACTTTCACCGTATGTGTCAGGTCCGAGCAAGCTTCAATGCCATTAGAGCCTTCATCACTCTGTCTGGATGCTTGATAACTGATCCTATGGAGATGAGCATACACGCTGTGTCGCACTTTGGATCTATGCTAGCGCCTGCAGTACTCTCTCCCTCCTTTGTATACTCGGCTCCTTCCTGGTTTGCTGAACTCACGGGGTTTCAGCTATCTGAGTTTGAATCTCAACAGATGGTTCTTACGCCTTCTTGGGAAGAAATAAAGGCTCTGTTCTTAAAGCTCAACCCAAATAAAGCCCCTGGGCCGGATGGGTTAACCTCTGGCTTCTTTAAAGGTGCTTGGTCAGTGATTGGTGATGAGACTACAAACTCGATCCAGCAGTTCTTCTCTTCCTGTTTCCTTCCGGCTGCAGCAAACGCCACGATCCTCTCACTTGTACCTAAGTTTCCAGGAGCAAGCAAGATATCTGATTTCAGACCTATAAGTTGTCTCAATACGGTTTATAAGGTTATATCTAGATTGCTAGTCAAGAGATTAAAGCGGTTCCTGCCTAAACTAATTCTACCAAGCCAAACGGCGTTTGTCAAGGATCGGTTGCTACTGGAGAACACTACCCTTGCCGGTGAATTAATAAATGGCTACCATCGAAACAAAGGCTCAAAGAAGATTACCATAAAGGTGGACATAGCAAAGGCGTTTGATACGCTATCCTGGGATTTCCTCTTCTCCTGCCTCTATGGTTTGGGTCTCCCTCCTCTCTTCCTCTCCTGGTTGCGAGCCTGTATATGTACTACAAGTTTCATGGTTGGGTACAATGGCACGGTGAACGGTTATTTCAAAGGGAGTAGAGGGTTAAGGCAAGGGGATCCCTTATCTCCTTACCTGTTCGTAATTGCGATGAACTGCCTTTCTCATATGCTCAACAAGGCGGCCGCAGAGAATCGAGTTAAATTCCATGCTAAATGTGAGAAGGTTAAACTGACACATCTTTCCTTTGCAGATGATCTCCTGATCTTTATCGATGGTTCTATCAACTCTGTCCAGCAAGTACTTCAAGTCCTTCGGGAATTTGAAAACAGATCAGGTCTTGCAGTGAGTCTTCAGAAGACATCATTCTTCGCCTCTGGAATGGAACAAGTAGAAATTGAAATGATCCAAGCTTCTACTGGCATGTCGTGTGGGTCACTTCCATTCCGGTACCTCGGTGTCCCTTTAAACTCCAGAAAGCTTTCCATAGCTGGCTGTGATACCCTACTGCAACAAGTGAAAGCAAAATTCAATTCCTGGTCAGTAAAGACTTTATCTTTTTCAGGACGTTTGTTGCTAATAAAAACGGTGATATCGGGGATTACCACATTCTGGTGCTCTTCCTTCATACTTCCCAAAGCCTGCATAAAGAAAATAAACTCTTTATGTAGTACTTTCTTATGGAAAGGAGACACTGACTCTAGAAACTCTGCGAGGGTAGCCTGGGAAACAGTTACACTGACGAAGGAGCAAGGAGGCTTAGGAGTGAAAGACTTACTAACCTGGAACAAATCATGTTGTCTGCGGCTTAATTGGAAGATCTTTTTCAGACCAGACTCTGTCTGGGTGTCTTGGTTTAAAGAAGTCATTCTCAACGGATCAGTCCACAACTACTGGTCTACTAAACCAAGTAGCACCTACTCTTGGCTAGTGAACAAACTGTTGAAGTTGAAAAGTGTTGTATATCCTATGATTCGTCTCCAACTGCAGAATGGGAAAATGGCACGATTCTGGCATGATAACTGGAGTCCGTTTGGCTGCCTCTATGACTATCTGGGCGCTTCTGCAACAAGGCTTGGAATACCTATAAATGCGACAGTGGCCTCGCTATTAAGGGATGGCGCTTGGAGGCTACCACCTGCAAGATCAGAACATCAGTTGAACCTACTCTCTTTCTTAACCACTATCCAATTAACTGATGTAGATGATGCATACTATTGGGAAATTGAAGGTACACCGATGTTGAGATATGAAACTGGAAGGATTTACCACTACCTGAGGGGCAATATCGAAACCGTTCAGTGGGCATCAGCGGTTTGGTCTCCTAGAAGCATCCCGAGGCAATCATTTCATGCTTGGTTAGTAGTACTTGATCGCACTCCAACCCGCGATCGTCTCATCAGTTGGGGTCTCCAAGTAAGCCACCTATGTCTCCTCTGTAATGCTAACTCTGAATCAAGGGATCACTTATACATGGACTGCCCGTTTAGTTTCGATCTCTGGACTTTGATCGCCACTAAGTGTCAACTCCTGCCCCTTCGAAACTGGTCCGCTCTCATAAATCAAATGACTTCTTTGCCACCTCCAAGGTCAAAGAAGCTCCTCTGTCTCCTTGCGTGGAAAGCTGTGATGTATTGGTTATGGAGGGAACGAAACGAGAGGCTCCATGCAAATACTTTCAGAACCATCGACTCTCTTCTCAAAACCATTGATCGCCAAATCAGGAATCAAATTCAAAGCTTCCGTGAATCAAATCCTGCTCTCTCCTCGAAGATGATTCAACTCTGGTTCTCGTAAATCTTCTCCGGTGAAATCAACTGCAACTCTCCTCCATCTGATCGCTTCGGAACCTTCCCGTATCTGATCGTTTCTGAACCTTCCCGTCTCTTCCTCTCCAGTTGGGCCTGCTACTCTCAAATGGGCTTCTATCTTCACTTTATGGGTTTCAATTATGGTTCTTCTTTTGTACTGGGCAAGGCCCTCGAAACCATGGTCTCTGACCTGTAAACATTTTGTTTCCTTTTTTATTAATGAAAGCCTTAGTTTCAAAAAAAGTTAGGCTACTGTGGTCCCCTCACCATCAATGCCTTTGGAAACCTAGAAGACATCCATGATGACGTCCTGTGAACCTACTCTTCCACTGGAATTGTTATGAAACATGACCCATTCGTGAAATCTTCTAATTGTACTGAATGTGATGTAGAAGTTAGAGAGTTCTCGAGCATTATGCCTGAAGTGCGACGTTGGCTATTCTCTAATCCAGCCCTAACTTCAGTAGTGATCATATCCAATCCAGAATGTGCTTACTACTTCCATTTCCTGATAACAGGTCGACCAATGATTGTATATAACATTCTTATCGCATATGACTATGATCCTGACTTTCCTCCTCCAAATTTCCTCTGGAAAACCTTACTTGAAGGTTTGTTTGTTGTTCTTTGTCTGATGGTTTTTTTTTTGTTTCTAAACTTTTGTTTGTTCTTTCAGATGCAATGATAGGGAAGACAATTGAGGAGGAGTTCACAGGTGAACCTGGCGGTATTTTTTGCACAGTATGCGACACTCATTGTGAAGGTGGAACCTGCATTGAAGATGGCGATTTAACCACTCATCTCATGAGTGAAACACATGAAATTGAAGTAAAGCATTATCATTCTTACTTCTTCTTATTACTGTTATTGGTTTTTGTCAACAGACTTATCGCAAACCAAACTTTACTTGTCAACAGATATTTGGGAAATCCTCTGAGACTATATTTGACAGCGAGTTGAGTTTAGCGTACAAGTGTGGTTCTTACTGTAATATACCTCCAGAAAAAATGACTCAACTTCTGAGGAATCACCCAGAGACAAGTTTCTTATTCTTTTTCCCCAGAAATTAACAATGAAGCTTTTTTATTCTCTAAATTTTGAATTTTATTGAATTTGATATTGGTTGGTGAAGATGAAAAGAAAGTCTAAGAAGGGAAGATGATTACAACAGATTGAGCGGCCTCTCTACCCAAGACTAGCTTTTATCTTGTTTCCTTTTTATCATGTGTGTTTGCACCCTTTTATGCTCTATTACATGTTTGGTGGAAATTAGTCCAATACACTGGATGTAATACTGGTCTTTTTTTTTCTGGTTCTAATGCTATGTCTCTTTTCCTTTTCTTTTTGGTTTGATTTTGTTCCTCAAGCGGTTTCCCTGCAGAAGCATGTTATTTATGTCCCCCAAATGAATCAATCAAAGCCAATCTCCCCAAATGAATCAATCAAAGCCAATCTACCTCTCAAGTTCTATATAAGAAAACCCAAAATCTTACTACCCTTATATTACTCTTTGTTCATCTGCTCAGCCGCTTTTCTCCTCATGATCAGAAACATACCCAGACTCAGTGACTGGCCTTAGGGACTTGGTCCTTGCTGGAATCATCCAGGTAACTTCTTTTGTCAAGATTGTTACCTTTGCTAA
Source organism: Brassica napus (assembly GCF_020379485.1). NCBI lineage: Eukaryota > Viridiplantae > Streptophyta > Magnoliopsida > Brassicales > Brassicaceae > Brassica > Brassica napus. The sequence continues at coordinate 33,101,664 of NC_063447.1, read as the reverse complement.
AAACTGTATTAAATAAAAATAAAATAAAACTTTCTTGTTTGCATGCATGCAGGCAACTTTAGCTCTCCTGCCCAACCTCTCTCTGTTTTGTTGCTCACTCCATCCTTGTCAATGCTGGACCATCTCCAACCTCAGGAACTTGTCACAGTTTTACTCTGTCTGACTGTCTGTCTCTTGCTTCAATTTAGAATGAAGTAAAGTCTTTGAAAGATTATGCTCTTTCCTGATTTTAATATAGACTTGCATTGGTTTTTTTACAGTTGAGTACTACTTCTAGTTAAAATTGTATCTGCTTTGATAACTAGCCACGCCACATGAGGTTTGGACAAAATTGGTTTGCTTGATATCAAAAGACTACATTTGATCTACCTCCCATTACTTCATCTGAGGTAATGGGAGGGCAGAACCAGAGCTGCTTGCTTATTCTTACAGCTCTCATGAAATCAGTGCAAGACAGAGTTAAAGCCTCCTCTTTCTGTCTTTTTTCAAACTTGTGGTGTTGCTTTGTGAATGAAATGGCCATGCATTGGTGTGTCTATATATATAGTTTTGATCCAGAATCTGATTTGTCTCTTTCTCATCAACAGCTAAACAAAAAAAGAGGTCCATAATCATAACCGCATGCTTGACATAATGGTATTTCCCAACTTTTTCTGCTTCTTTTGGCTCAGAGAGATGCAGCCATTGTTACTCAACATTTTGCAATGTGGTCGGGTAATGATATGGATTCATCAATGTATGTTAAAATCTCCCTTAGCCTAGCTTCATTGTTTGTCTCTCATCTCTTCCTTGCCGGTGTTTTGAGACCATAAACAAGCTGAAGAATGCTGACACATTATCCCAAGCCATGATATTTTCAATATCTCTCTCTTTGCTCTTATTATCCTCCCAATTGAAGGCCAAATATTAGTATGAAAGTTTCATTTGATGAATTTTAAACTGCTTTTACTCCTTCGATGAATAAGGGAAATTAACTGATGCTATATACAATCCTAACACAATCTGAAACATGGATTTCAAACATATAAAATTGCATTGAAAAGAAAGCAAATGTAGAGAAACAACGTGGCTTTTGTATGCATTAAATCATGAGAAAACTACAATTGGAGTTTGAACTAATTGTAAACACTAAAACATTTGCCCTTAGGCACAACCATGGAGTAGAGAGATTATTATCAGCACTCCAAAAATATCTGGTGCAGAGATCAAAAACGGCTCTTCATCATCAAAAGTAATCTTCAAACCCCTCTGCCTTATCACTGTCATAGTTCTCTGTTCCTGCAATACTGTATTATTGTTTTACAAGATGAGAAGAAGGATGATTCCATTAACAATGAATTCCTTCTGCAAACTCTTTATTATATTAAGGATTTAAGGTGAATAAAGTAGGCAAGTGTTTTGACTTGGAAACACAATTCAATATGTTGTGTACTCCTCCTATAAATGTACTTATTCCGTTTGATAGTGGATTGATTATCTGCAGAAGTAGAAGATGGAGCTGAAAATGTGAAATCAGAATCAGTTGATGAAGCTTCAGAGTTCTCAGAGCTGTCAACAAGATCATTACATACAACTGGCGCTGAAGCAAACAATGTTGAAGACATAGAAGGAGATCTCAAGATGGACTTCAGTTGCGAGAATTGGTCCGACATAGAATATAAACAACCTGGGATACACTAAACAAGACTTAGCATCAGGAAGTGTACTGCAGTTTGGTTTACTGAAGCACCATATTTTTAAGTTTCTCACTAGATAAGTCTTAAGATTATCTCTGGTTGTTATTAGATTTCTATTCAGCTATAGCATTGTAACCACGCCAGTGAGCCTGCAAGTTTCTTAAGAGTTATTTAGTCATTTCTATTTTTGAGATGAAATGTTTCCATAAGAACTTGTCAAGTATGGAAAAAGAGTAACGAGAAAAGGAACCTGGATCACAGTCGCTGCCTTAGACTTCAATTTATAGTGGAATTCATGGCGTGTAATCATTGTCCGGACTCTACTTTGCAAGTTGCAACGTGACGGTAAAGAAAACGAATGGTGTGGGTTAAGATTGTTGCCATACCTTAAAGGGAGAATGATTACACGCTTATGAATTATGATCCATGAACAGAGAGTAAAAAATAGTGCACTATACCAGGTTTGAAGAAAAGAGTTGCAATCTCTTTAATGTTTACAAAAAAGAAGTTGTCAGGTTTCAGCTCCTTGTGCATTACCCCCATGCTTATGAGACACCTGCAGAGATCACGTGGAAACCAAAAACTTGATACTTACTCCCGTACACCGAATGGGAACACATGGAGACTCTTGCTTTGTTCAAATGCTGCGCCTATAAAACCACCGGAAGCTAATCTAGCACCAGTAACCGGAGTAAGGATCATGTTGTCGGGGATTTTAGACTCCCACCATATTTTGTGGGACATTAGAAAACGATATAAAGGCCATAGATATACCATCACACATAGCCAAATAGCCTCATTCGACTTAAATCTCTTTACTGTATCCATGATCTTTATATCGTTCTGAGCCTCGCAGTTCCAATGTCCCAAAGAATTATGATGGGAGCTTGATCGTAAAGATGCACAAGCCGAGTGACTACCCATAGTTAAGTACAATAAAAACAAAATCATCAATATGACAAATCCATAAATAAAAACAACAAAACAAGTTAAATCGTTTATGATAATTTTGACTATTCGTTCTAAGTAAATGAGAAAACAATATATTTCCACAACAGAAGCATCCTATAACAATAATTGCAACATGAGTTTTAAGCTATCTTAATTTATGGTCAACGGTGAGCTCGAACTAGAGTTGAACACTGTAACAACTTCATTAAACAAGCACACGTGTTAACTCCTAAGGTACCTGAAGAAGACGGCGAATTAGCGGAGGCGGAGAGTTTGAGGCGTAGCGAGTTGGTGCTGGTTGATGACTGATGAGTCTTGGCGTGCATTTAAGAGGAAAGAGCTCTCGGTAAGAGAAAAGGGAGAAAAGGAGAGAAAAACTTGAGCTCTGGGTATTCAATTTTCACTGTCCTTTTGAGGTGGGAAGCAATAAATCGTCAGATGTAGTACAATAATTATGAGGTAGTACAATAATTTTGTTGAGGTGAGCACGTTTATTGGAGACCTTTTACTCATGCAGTTATAGATAATAGATTAGATAATGCACGTTTATTTTTAACTGATATTAAATATTATATTTTTGTTTAATTTCTTACAATTAAAACAAATTATTTGTAACTTGGTTTAACTATTTTTAAATTTAAAAATGAATAATTTAATTTCAATAAAAATGTAATTTGAATATTTTTAAATTACTATTATATTACATCTAATGACTACATTTATTTTAATATCTAAGTAAACAAATTCTAGTAAATATAGTTTGGGCTTTTTGCAGAATTGACCTATAACTTAAAGTCAAACACAAAACTAACCTCCTTTTTTTTTGAAAATTGGTTTTGCCCTATTCACCCCACAAGTTCATATAATTTACGAAAAAGCCATCAATTTTTTTTTTCTTTTTTTTTCGAAAACGACATTTTTACTCTCTCACCCTCATCATCTTCAAGTAATTACAAGATTGCCATTGTCATCAATACCACAACCACCATGAACAACCAATTTGAAGCTCTTAATGCTCCCAAAATCGATTTACCCTTCTTCTTTTTCCATTCTTGTGAACTAAACACAACATATCTCTCACTTTCTCTCCAAAATGAGCTAAAAAAACCCAAGATTTTGATTCTAAATTTTTTATGGTTCATAGAGTCATAGAAGCTAACGATTCTGGGTGGGTTACTTTCGTTTGTGATTTTGTGTGCTTGGAGAAGCCTTATGTATGCTAAGGAACTTATCTCACCAATTTAAGGTATGACATCGAGTTTTTTTTCAGATCTGTTCGTCAGACGACTTACTTGGGAAGTCGTCTGGCTGTAGACAACTTACCTGGAAGTCGTCTGGTCAACGCAGAGGTTATTTTTGCAATTGACTTTGAAATCTGTAACCTGAGACGACTGAAAGTTAAGTCGTCTGTTTTTGTTTGGTTTCAAAAAAATTTCCAAAGAACCTAGACGACTTACATTTCAGTTGTCATAGGTTAGTTTTGCATTTGACTGGATAATTTCAGAAGTTTGACTTCCCCAGACGACTTACATTTCAGTCGTCTGGCGAAAATTAAAATAATAATATTTTTTTAAAAGTAGACGACTTACAGTTAAGTCGTCATAGGTTAGTTTTGCAATTGAAAAAAAAAACTTCAAAATTTAATTATACACAGACGACTTATAATTCAGTCATCCACGAGACGACTTACTTGTAAGTCGTCCAGGATTTTTTTCCGAGATTCTGGTCAAACCTCGTAAATCCTGGAAGACTTACATTTCAGTCGTCTCTTGGACGACTGAATTATAAGTCGTCTGTATATAATTAAATCTTGAAGTTTTTTTTTTCAATTGCAAAACTAACCTATGACGGCTTAACTGTAAGTCGTCTACTTTAAAAAAAATATTATTATTTTAATTTTCACTAGACGACTGAAATGTAAGTCGTCCAGAAAAGTCAAACTTCTGAAATAATCCAGTCAAATGCAAAACTAACCTATGACGACTGAAATGTAAGTCGTCTAGCTTTTTTGGAGTTTTTTTTAGCCAAACAATAGTAGACGACTTATTTTTCAGTCGTCCGAAATAACAGATTTCAAAGTCAATTGCAAAAATAAACTCTGCGTTGACCAGACGACGTATAGTTTAGTCGTCTGGACAACTTAGATTGAAGTCGTCCGCGTCTTCTCCGCTAGTTTTTAAGTCTTCTACGTTAGTTTTTGAATAACTTGTATTTTTAAGAGTGATAAGTAACTTCAAGATATGTAAAACTCATATTTACAAAATATGTTCTCTCCCTTAGTTTTACTAAATTTGACTAAGTTTTTCAACGCAAACTTATAATAAAATATGATATGCTTTGACTAGTTACTATTGTTTGTTTCCATCTCTTAAGTATTATTGTTATAGACAATAATGATGACTATTGTTATGAGTTGGAAGAAGGGTTAAAATGCTTCTTAAAATGTTGTATCAATATAAAACTACCAACATTCTTGTTTATTAAGATGATAAAAAGGCCATTGGAGTTTATTATTGCATATGAGAGATCCAAAGATAAGAAAAAGGCTACTGAAGTCTATTATTTCATTGATTTGTAAATGTGTAAACACATTGTTAGCACATTTAATACATCTTGGAAAACATTATTATTGATTTTACAAAAAATTCACAACTAAAAGAGTAGACATGCAATTCACAAAACAGACCACAAACAAAACTATTATAGATCATTCCTCTACAAAGACAAGCTTGGATTCCACTTGAGTAGACAAGACCACACGACTTTTAAGAAGTCCAGACGACTTCTAAGAAGTCCAGACGACTTCTAAGAAGTCCAGACGACTTCTAAGAAGTCCAGACGACTTCCAGGAAGTTCAGACGACTTTGTCAGAAGACTTTTAGGAAGTTCAGACGACTTCCAGACGACTTTACAGGAAGTTCAGACGACTTTGTCAGAAGACTTCCAAGAAGTCCAGACGACTTCCAGAAGACTTCCAGACGACTAACAGGTAAGTCGTCCCAGAAGTCTTCCAGATCTGAAAAACCTGCATATTATATCCAGATCTGAAAAACTTGCATATCCAAAAACGTTCAAATGGCTTAAAATCAGAAAAAATGAGTGAAAGATTAGATAAATCTACCTTTACGGAACACACAAAAATACATATCTAAAAATAATAGATCTACCTTTAAATTAGTGGAAGATGAGTACCATCTAATTAAAAACCTGCAAAAAAGATAGATTAGTAAGAAAGACATGAGACAAAACTGGAAAATTCATATAAAGTTTGGTGTTTTCAAGTCAAAGAGATTAGAGTGGGTTTGGAGAGTTTTAGTTTGGGAAAAAAGTAAGAACTTTATACAACAAGAAGTTACCAAATGAAGAAAAATCAGACATAAGAACTTACCAAAACGCTCAGATCTATTATGAAAAGGAGACTTCGTCAGAAGACTTCCATGAAGTCCAGACGACTTCCTGGAAGTCCAGACGACTTCCTGGAAGTCCAGACGACTTCCTGGAAGTCCAGACGACTTCCTGGAAGTCCAGACGACTTCCTGGAAGTCCAGGCGACTTTGTCAGAAGACTTCCAAGAAGTCCAGACGACTTCCAGATGACTTCCAGACGACTAACAGGTAAGTCGTCCAAGAAGTCTTCCAGATCTGAAAAACCTGCATATCAAATCCAGATCTGAAAAACCAGCATATCCAAAAACGTTCAAATGACTTAAAAATAGAGAAAATGAGTGGAAGAATAGATAAATCTACATTTATAGAACACACAAAAATACATATCTAAAATTAATAGATTTACCTTTAAATTAGTGAAAGATGAGTACCATTTGATTAAAAACCTGCAAAAGAGATAGATTAGTAAGAAATACATGAGACAAAACTGAAAAATTCATATAAAGTTTGGTGTTTTCAAGTCAAAGAGATTAGAGAGAAGTTGGAGAGTTTTAGAATGATGAACATTACATTTTTGTTGCAGCCATTTGAGATGAGGAGAGAGGATGTGTAAATTTTTCTTTATATAGGGAGACAAAAAATCCAATTAGGTTAAATATTTTTGACTCAGGCGACTTCCTGGACGACTTACATTTCAGTCGTCTGGTGAAGAAATTAAAACAGACGACTTACATGTAAGTCGTCCAGAAGAGTTTAATATTTTTAGCGGGAAATTAAATATTTTTAGCGGGAAACTAAAATAGAAGACTTTCCAGACGACTTACAAGTAAGTCGTCTGGTTTAAATTATTTAAGCGGGAAAATAATTTTTTTAAAAAATTTTAGGCGGGAATATTTGGACGACTTACATGTAAGTCGTCTGTTTTAATTTCTTCACCAGACGACTGAAATGTAAGTCGTCCGAGTAAAATGATCCGGTTAGGTTAAAACGTACATTGGTAAAATTAAAGGATCGGTACGATGTGGACGACTGAAATATACGTCGTCTGAGTAAATTATTCAACAGACGACTGAAATATAAGTCGTCCACACCCTAAACATAACCCCTAAACTTAATTATCTAATTAAAGACTTCATAAAATCAAATCAAACTTGAAAAGTGTTTACTATACACATAAATAAACACATATAGGTGAAAACTAATTTTTGAAAAAAATATTTTAGTTTTCCAAAATCTAACCCTAACAATACATACAATACTACAACATATGTTTGCCAAACTCCTAAACCAAAGTATTTCATGATTCACTACTTCCACTCATCTATATTCAAAACAAATCAATTTTATCATATCTTAATTTATATCACTTAAAACTGTTTATAATTACTTGATTTTTATTTTTCACGCATCAAAATATTTTTTTACAAGATTGATAAATTATTTTTAAAATAAACCGGTACCAGACGACTTACACTTCAGTCGTCCAGATGACTTCCAACATCTCAGACGACTCAGACGATTTACTAGGGCTATATTCGTAAAAATGGCTTCTGTTTTTTTGTTTGGTCACAAGGGGCTGAGCTGTAATTTCACTAGGCTTGTAGGTTAGTTTTACATTTGATTCAAGTTTGGGTATAGGTTTGGGGTTAAAATCAAGTTGTGGGTTAGTTTTGGCAAAAACCTCATATAGTTTTTCTTTAATTAATCTAATAAATCAACCGTTTGTTGTTCAACTTAGATATTTTAAATAAATTGATAAATTAAAATTTAAAACTATTTATTTTCTTTATACCGTTTATAAGTTTTTGTTAAAAAGTCAAACATTTAATTACCTACAAAAAAAAATTGATTTGATTAATAATGTCTTAATTTTGTATTTGTTAACACACTCCCAATTAAATTTGACAAAATATATTTATATAAATTATATGTTTTCTATCATGGAAATATTGATATATTTGTAAATATTTATTGATGTACTTTTAGTAATGTTACGATGATATATGAGTTATTGTCATATTTTAGAAAATTTACCAAAAATATAAATTATATAAATGCAACTGTTTATATCACAATTAACTCTATGTCATGTCATATTTTATAAGTCTATGTCATTTTTCTTTTTTGAAAATGATTTTAGTAATGACATATAAACAATTTTTTTTAGAAAATTATTTCATAAATAATTTTTAGAGGATATCATATGTTATATTTTGAGAATATATATAAGCTGGGTAATATTGTGCACTGCTTTTAGAAGACAAGACAAAGTAAGTGACAACACTTGTTTTCCAAGCACATGTAAGACCATGTATAATGGGGGTGTTGAAAGTGAGTTTCAACTGCTGAAAGTCTTTCAATGAGGGTGTTGAAACATCGTGTTTATCTAGGTAGATTCAACAAGAGTTGTAAAGTTTCAACTGTTGAAAAAAATAATTTGTGGTCTCGCGCTGCCACATGTCACTTCATGATTGGATAAAAAAAATTCTCATTGACTGTGTAGATTTCTTTTGATTTTCATTCTCACTTAATAATTCGAAAGCATTTATTATATAATAAAATATTTTCTAAAAATATTAAAATTATATCAAAATTTAAGATTTTCCTTTATTTATAAATAGAGACTGCTCTCATTTCATTTGAATACATAAAAAAACGTCATTTTTCATTATAATCAACTATTTTAATGTTTTAACCTTGTTAAATGGATCTCAATAATAATATTTATATGTTATTTTAGTTTTCAAAGTTATTAATATATAATTTTTATGTTGTACAAAATAAATATAATTTAAAATAATGGGGTAAGGCGTTGAATTTTTTAAAACAAACCATTGTAGAGGGTTAAAATAAAGTGAGTGTCGAATAAATGAGATAAAATAAATAGAATCTGATGTAAAATATTTAAAAGAGAAAATTAGGGTGTTGATAACCAAATGGGAGTTGAAACCATTGTACATGGTCTAAAAAGTTACAGAGAGGTCGGCAACTCCTGTGAAGACGTCCTGATGTAACTTGAATTCGTTAATAATTTTACCTCCCATGTTTGTGAATATGATCTATAGCATCTTCTACAATTTCGACCATACTTAGATATATAAATTTAGAACCGGATCATTTAACTATACTACAATGTATGAGACATCAAGAAACAATAAAATAATCACTTTTGTGATCAGATTACCAATTAATAAAATGATCATCACATTAATTTTGAAATCAAAATGATCACTTGGCATATTAATAAACATGACATGGCTTGGACTAATTGTGACATTGACATTTACATTTAGTGTTGTTTTATAATTTTGGTAAGTTTTTAAAATAAGGTAATAACTTATAAATCATCATTAATATAAGAATAAATAGTAAAGTTAAAAATATAGTAATATATAATAATTTACGAAAATATTATTTAATTTTGTTTAAATAATTTTATAATTTTTAGTACTAAAACAAATCTTAAAAAATTTATGCATTTTCAAAAAAAAAAAAATTATAATCATATTATGATTATTTCTTTTTAATATTTACAAATTTTAGAAATATTATTTAATTTAATTTTTTTGTTAATTATACATAACAAAACTTTCCTTAATTTTATAGAATTTTATTTAATATATATTAACCAAAATAAATAAATAAAAATATTTCCAAGATATATATATATATATATATATATATATATAAATGTAAATAAAAATATTTATTTTATCTTAATTTTTACATAGAATTAAAATATTGTATGCAAATATTAAAACCAAAAAATTAAAAAAAAAATTATTTATGAATATAATTTTAAAATTTTATTTCTGCACATGGTGTAGGAAAACACCTAATACAATAATAAAGGCTTAATTTACATACATATATTTTTCGTAAACAAAATGAATACAAACATATGTACAAATATACGTATGGTGCGAATTTGGGCCAAGGGGCTAATAATGATCGCATTTGCAGCAGAGTCCAATCAACTAGCCCATACTCCATATCATAGATTACGGCATAGTCATGTGATTATTTTTGTTGACATGTCATCGAACGAAATTGACGGATACCAATAAGCAGAGCCGGACCTGAGATTTTCGGGGCCCTATTCAAAATAAAGATGAACTTATTGTAGTTTTGATGATAAAAAACAGCATCGAAAAAATTATAGAACAAGAAGAAAAAAAGAACAGTCTAAACATAATTAATCTTCAAAATACAGTTCTACCGATTTTGAAAAATAACTCTTCTTGCAGTTTTTTCAGCAAAATCATTCATCAAACTTTCATAATTGAGATTTTGAATTAAAGCTTTCTCGATCGATAGCATAGTCAATCCGTTTAACCTTTCCTGTGACATAGTAGATCGTAGATAAGACTTTATCAACTTCAACTTAGAAAAACTTCTTACAGCTGAAGCGACTGAAACAGGAATGGTGAGCATTATCCTGTAAGCAATCCATATACTCGGATAGCTATCCTTCATTCTCTTCAAATAATCCAGCACTTCTACATTCTTCTTGAAAATCTTTGGCAAAACTTCTCTGAAAATTTTGATTTCCATGAACAAATCATTCCCATCAATATCAGAATCTGCTCCATGCTTAAGAAAAGCTTCAAGGTTAGAACATTTACTCTTCAAAATATCATCGCTTGTTGAGTTGAGTTTCCGTAGACTGAACAAAAACCCAAAAATATTTTCATACTCTTTAAATTGTTCTAACCTTGTTTGGAAAGAAACAATAGCTTGGTCCATCATTTTGAAAAAAATAATTGATTCTGAAATCATCCTCCACACTTAGAACCTGGCAAACATCATCACCTTTGTCTCGCTCTTCATCAAAATGAGTTTTCCTTTCAATAAGGCGCTTGTTCCTCTTGTTAAACATGGGTATCCATAGCAATGGCAATTTTTAAAGCTTCAGCTTTTGCTTCTTGAAATCCCGTTTCTCTATACTTTTGGAAAAAAAAGGAAAAAAAGAAACTAACCCCTTTAGCTGAGCAATGGCATCATCGATATCAATATCTTCAGACTGTAGCGTCTTGCTCACAGTATTAACAGCAAACAGAACATCATACCATATAACCAGACCAAACAAAAACTCCAACCCTCCAATTCCATGTGTTTCACTTATCGCAAGACATTCAGCATCACTCCGCGCTCCTGGATCCTCACTGTTTTCTGCAAAGTAAAGTAAGACATCTCTGATTTCTGGAGCTTTAAAACGTATTGCCTTAACGCTTTCGAGGTGACTTTCCCATCGCGTATCTGATAGCGCTTTAAGCGTGAAACTTTCCACCATTTTTCTGTACATCTCCCACCTAGTCGTAGAAGGTTGGAAAAAATTATATAAACGCTGGATAATCCCAAAGAAAGACATCGTTTTATCAGAAGATTTAGCAATATCACAAATAGCCAAATTCAGATTATGACAACCACATGGCGTATAAAATGCTCTCGGATTGATATCCAACAATCTCTTCTGCACTCCTTTGTTTTTTCCTTTCATGTTGGATCCATTGTCATAACCTTGTCCCCTGACATCATTAATATCCAACTTCAAACCAATCAGTGTATCACATAGTAGCTCAAAAAGCCCTTTTCCTGATTTATCTTCAACTTTGAGAAAGGTAAGAAAAAATTCTTCAATCTGAACTGGACTCACTGATATATCCACACATCGAATAATGAGAGGCATTTGCTCTTTGTGGCTGATATCTGGAGTACAATCAAGAATAACCGAGAAGAATTTTACCTCTTTAATCTTCTTAATGATCATAAACTTGATTTCAGAACTCAACATTCCAATCAACTCATTCTGAATTTTGTAGCTGAGATAATGGTATCAGGTTTCTCCTTTGGTGATTCTCCTAATGTGCTCCCTCATTACATGATCAAATTTACCAATCATCTCAATATTCCCCAGAAAATTTCCATTGTTCTCTTGACAAATTTTGTCATTAGATCCCCGAAATGCTATATTACTCTTAGCCAAATATTCCACCACTGAAAATAATCTCAGTAAAAGCTCCCTCCAATGATTCTTCTCTTTTCGATTTCCTCTTGGACACACTTATCAATTGTCTGATTCGTTTGCAGCCTCATCTCTAGTTCCATCCACCGGCTCATACACATAATGTGATCATGACTGGTTTCATGTTGGCTCAGCCTTATTCCAGTATTATTTCAATCCAGAAACCCAATGCTTGCTAGTTGAGTAGTTTCCTTGTAACGGGTGAACAACTTGCAACAAAAACAATAGATCTTGTCAAATGTTGTTGAATAAACTAACCAACGCCGCTGCTGCATATCTCCATTCTTCATGATCCTTTTGTAATTTCTATGTGAAAAGTGTCTACCACTTTCATTTTTGGGGAAAATATAATCTTCAGATGGTGGTGGGAGAGGACCTTTCTCAACCAAATAATCTCTTAACTTCTGGTCAATTTTTCTCCAATTTCCAGGATCCATAAGATCAAAGGCTGAATCATCTTCTTTATTGGCAATAAGAATTATGATTGTTGGAAACTTGTCAACGTAACAAAAATCAAATGCTTGAATCCAACGTTGGAAACATATTAGCGTTGGCAACTTCGCATCCACAAGGAGACCAAGTCCTAGTCCACGACGTTGTCTCATTCATCTAATACTAGTCGTGTCACACATCATATTTTGGTTTACAAACAAAAGAAAAGCAATTAACCAAACAGAGATGGATTCTTTTCTGGATCACTATGTTACAAGCTTAGTTTAGTTAAGTTCTCTAAGGTAATATTGTTTTCTTCTTCCAAGTTCCATGTCCTAGAGTTTCATTCGCAGTACTCAAACCTGAATTTATAGCTGGACCGAATCTGGCGTCAACGTCATCAGCTACCATATTGAAAAGCATATACATAACAAAATTTTAGCCAAACCTAATTTTTTAAGTGTAAGTATTAAGTATGCTTGAAGTTCGGCTTCCAATACTTCACCAACCACATCCTATTTATACCTTTGCGTATGCATAATTGAATCGTAATTTATAATTCTTTTTTTTTTTTTGCTAAATTATGTCTGCTGGCTGCTGCATATTATTAGATGTACTTATTTATGTCGATAAAATATTACCCAGCTTATATATACTTTCACTCCCCTATACTATATTTGCGAAGTGATTTTGCCACATGTCCTCTCTACAATCAATTTCACAAAACAAATATGACATAGCTACTGAAATTGATGACATGGTTTCCAGAAAAATATGATATGGATAATTTCATTTAATGTTAATTTATATTTTTGGTAAACTTATTAGAATATGATAATAATTCGTATATTACATTTAATATTGATATATCTTTTTGGTAAACTTTTTTTTAAATATGGTAATAGCTCATACATCATCTATAAAATAAATATATTCATATATAACATTTCAAATTTCGAAATATTATTATTTTGGATAATTTTACAATTTGTATTACTAAAGTTTTCAAAAATTTCTACAATTTTTAAAAAATTTAAATATCTAATCGTAAGATCATTAGTTTCTTATATATCTACAAATTTTATAAATATTGTTTAGGCTAAATTTTTGATAATTATACAATTTTATATCATTTTATTAGTTTTGTACAAATTGATTTAATATATATCAAATCTATATTAAATATTAGTAAGAAAATAGTAAAATCTATAATATTTAATAAAATTTATTTTTAAATATAAGTTAGATTTAAAAAATTTCTTACTGCACATGGTGCAGGAAAACACCTAGTTATTTGGATTAGTAAAGTAAACTAATGTTATTGGTTCGACTTTTATATCATTAGAATACTTTAGCCAAAAAGAGCAGCAGTTCGAGCTTAAGTCTGACCAAACTCGACTGACACGCCATATAGCCGATGGGTTGCACACGTCTTGACAAATATATAGATTCTAAAGGTGTTTAGTGTCGATCATGGATACTATTCTTTACGCAAATGGTCATAGTGGACTCGTCTTTGTACAAAGTATTGAGGTATTGAAGTATTAATGAGAATCATGTTTTGATGTCCTTATCCACTTTTGAATATTCAACACTGGAGAGTTAATGGTTTGGTCAAAATCATGTCATGTTTGAATGGACGTTTGAATTTTGGGGGACAAAATCTCATGTTTCTAACCAATCCCATATGGCCTTGTGGTCCTCGTCTAACATTATTGGTCCAGTTTCACATTTCACGTCATTAGATTAAATGTTACCATCTTCTCTACGTTAACTCATTGTAGTACTTTTCGCTTGAAAATTCTTCCAAAGTCAAACTCTTAAAACTGCAAGATTCATGCATCAAATTTTGTTTTTAACTTTTAGTCAAAAAATGTTTTTAAACTAAAATACAAGCTATATAGAAGAAAAATGGAATAATTGGTGGAGTGACTGGTTTTTACTTTTTAGTTATATTTCTTTGTAAGAAAAAGAGTATTTGCACTCTCAACACAAACACTATAAACCTGTCTCATAATAAGATTTCACTCCCGACTAAGAATGAAACTCTACTTTTATACCAATTAGAAATTAATATGTGTTTGAAGATACAACTAAGACAATTTATTGATCGTCTCTTATTTTTGTTGAATTTCAAATTTTATAAAATAGTTTATATTTTAAAATTTTAAGCTAGCAAAAAAGGCTATCTATAAATAAAAATTCTAAATCCTAAGAAAATATAAAAACCAAAGCTACAATTATAAATGTTCAACTTTCAAATTTACATATTATTTTTAACAGCTAATCATAACTATGGCAATCTAATACTTCTTTAATATTTCTTTTTGTATATAAATTGATGTTTTAGGTTTTTTCACATATATTAAAAACAAGAAATAATTGTATTTATTTGTTAATTTTTGCATTGTTTTTTGTTTTGTAATAAATGTACAACCGTTCATTTTTTTATCATTTAATTTATTTGTAAATTTTTTTTAAAAATGTATTACTCAAAGTGTAAAACATCAATCTTTCAAGTACAAATAAAAACTCTAAACAAAATCTTTTTTAATAAGGAGAAAGTATTAATTGTATTCAAAATTATGACAAGCTATTAGTGTTTCAAAAAAAAAACAAGCTAATAAAAATTTAATCATTAATTGAATAATAATAACAATAATAATAATTACCTAATTGAAAAAAGAAGGATCGTATAGCTTTCCTCACAGCCTCCGGTCCTCTCTCCATGTTGTCTTGGGACTATGCACATATATATTCTGTATTCTTCCCCATAGCTGATTGAGAAATTTCCAGAGCCATATTCGATTGCCACACCAACAAAAAAAAAATTGAAATCTTTTTTCTCATTTCGATCCAAAAAGCCTTCGTCTTTCCTCAGCTTGTTCATATTCGAGGTAGGAAAAATCGTTCTTTTTTTTCCTTCTGGGTTTGGTCTCTTTCGTTTCATAGATCGTTTTGTTTATGTAGTTTCCAAAGTTTTGTGTTTTTACTTTTATGATTCTGCATTTTGGGTTTTGAATGTTTCTGCAGAAAACACAAAAAGGTCTAATCTTTTTTATTTAGACAAAAGTTGTTTTGCTCTGTCTTTTTTTTTTTTTTTTTTTTTTTTGTCTGCAGTTGTTTTGTTCTGTCTTTAGTTTGTTTTTGATCTCTTAATGTTGTGATTGTGCCATAGCTCAAGCTGAGTTGTGTCTTCTTGGAAAGCATAGAAAAAGCCTCTATGGTGAGACTCTTTTGGCGCGATTCACTTCGTTGCTATTCATTGTTTTGCTTGGGATGATTTTGGTTTCTTGTTAATAGGGAGGAGCACCAGCTTTATTTGTGGATCATCTGGAGAATGGACACACTAATGGCTGTAGTCTAAAATCCGAAGATACATCAGTTCAAATTGGAGATCGATCCGTAAGCCTCTCAGTTTCATGTTTTGGAATGTGAAATTGATTCAACATTATCAGCCTTGGTTTTGATCTCTTCTTTCAGTATGTGATTGGTGGAAGTCATGAAGAGAACCCATTGTTCCTTGGAGTTCAGATTCATGACAAAATCACTAACAAGTGGTGTGTGTTACATTACATCTTGTTCTATTAGAATCTTAAGTATCTGATGTCAATGTTGGTGTTTGTTTCAGGTCTAGTCCTACTGTTCTTGGAACAGGCCCTAAACCCTGCAAGGCCTACTCCGCCATTGTTCTTAAACAAGGACGGATCCTAGTTATCAAAAAAGATGCAGCTTCTGATGACTCTATATGGTTCCTCGAGGTTAGTCCTTAGTCACACCTCAATGTTGTTACCATTAGAATCTTTAGAGAGTCTTATTCTTACTTGTCTGAGCATTGATATGTAGGTGGACAGTCCTTTTGTCCGGGAACAAAGGAAACTCTTAGGCAAAGAGGTTGTTACATGGAGCAAAGGAGTGAGAGGAAACGCAGAGAAGCCTATTGTCATAAGCGGTCCCTCTGGAGTTGGCAAAGGAACGCTTATAACGATGCTCATGAAAGAGTTTCCTTCCATGTTTGGATTCTCTGTGAGCCACACGACTCGTTCTCCGAGGTGTATGGAGAAGAACGGTGTTCACTACCATTTCACTGAGAAAACTGTGATGGAGAAAGAGATTAATGACGGGAAGTTTCTTGAGTTTGCTTCTGTTCATGGTAATCTGTACGGAACCAGCATTGAATCCGTTGAGGTTGTCACAGATTCAGGAAAGGTAATACAAAGAGCATCATCTCTTGTGTGTTCTCCTTCATGCTGCTGATCTTTTAAATGATCATTGTAGAGATGCATACTTGACATTGATGTTCAAGGAGCGAGGTCTGTGAAGGCGAGTTCTCTTGATGCCATGTTTATATTCGTGTGTCCTCCTTCAATGAAGGAGCTTGAAGATCGGCTACGTGCCCGGTAAAAACTCAGACTTTTACCATATGAGTTGATGTAGTTGAAAGAGATTGTATTCTCAAGTTTCAAATGCTGTGAAAAACCAGAGGAACTGAAACAGAGGAGCAGATCCAGAAGCGGCTTAGAAACGCTGAAGCGGAGATCAAAGCTGGGAAGTCCTCAGGCATTTTTGGTCATATCCTGTATAATGACAACCTCGAGGAATGTTACAAGAGCCTTAAGGTGATTTTATCCGTCTTTTGTTTTGGAAAGAATGCTCTTAAAAGCTCTTTGGTGACGAATAACAATGGCTGGCTCTCTGTTTCAGAATCTCTTGGGGATAGACAATGACGCTCCAGTGAATGGCTTAGAAGGTAATTAAACCAAAACTGAAGAGTAGACACAATGTATATACTGATGAGGTATGAAAGTAAGCTTAATGTATTTTTTGTGATGGTTTGATTAAAAGCAGTAGAAGGGATCAATCTTCCCAAGGAGCATACAGTAACAAAGATGGAAGATAAGATATTGATTCAAGAAACAGGAGAAGTGATCAAGAACAACATGTACACTACTTAAATTGACTAATGAAATTTCTGGTTTGATGTCTCTCTATAGTGTTTTCGTTAATGAATGGTCTTTTGGTGAGCAGGATTGTGTTGGATTTATCTTCGATTAACGGGGGAGCACCCGGAAGAACAAGAGGGATCGTTCTGGACACGGTGAAGTCCAGCTAACAAAGAGTCTTTTTAGTCTTTCTCCGCTGAAAGCTAAATAGGGAAACATTGCTTCTTGTTTTTATTCTTTTGTTTACTGAAAAGACTTCAAGGCATTTTAGCGGTTGAAAGGTTTACTAGATAGGCAGTGATGATGATGATTACTATTATGATGATTCAAAAAAAAGACATCACCTCTTTTGAGAGATGATGGAGCGATATTTTTTTGTTCCTTTTACTGGTATAAAGTTTTTGTTTACTCTAAAATCTAATCATTTTGGTATTATTATTTAGGACATACACTAAGTATCAGAAGGTTGAAGCGCTGCAATGGTTTTTTTTTTTTAATTGAGATTCCTCATCACTAGTGTTTATATTTGTACATGACTCAAAGACGGTTAGTGGGCAGTTTACATTTGAAAATCAGCCAATCAAGTAGCTGAAAAGCATCTCAATAAGAGAAGAAGAATGACAAAGCTATTAAGGAGAAGAGAGCAACATGTGGGACTTTGGAATTAAAAGGGGTCCCCTCGAGGGAATGCAACTTGCATAGATTCGTTGGTCCAAAAGTCGGTGAGGGTGAGTGTGAATGTAGGAAGGTTGGGTGTACCCTACCCGAGCGTTACTTTACTTGAAGAAGACGACACCCATGATCCATTCCTGCTCCACCACACACTTGTCAAGTGATACTCTGCGATCTGTAATACCAAATAGACATGTGTGGCTCCTCACACGCAGTTAAAAGTATCTTTCTTGGTCCAACCCAACAACATTTCATCTCGGTCAGTTTGAACCAGAGATGGAGTTAATCTTGGTACTATACTTAGAAGGTTTTGTTGGGCTATAACCCAGAAATAATTAAATCTTGGGAGGCCCAAGCCTCAAAGGTGTTAAGGGGGGGAGGTACGAGGGGATAGGGATTAGAACAGAGTTTCACTTTTCAGTTCTGGAACTACTTTAGTCCTGTCAGTTTTTTTATCTCCTCTCCTGTCTATTATCTCCACACGAGAGCCACTTAAAACCAGGAACTAACAAAACCATGAAAGATCTACTTAAAAAATTGTTCTTGGATGCATTCTTCCGCGCAAGTGTGTATTTATTATAAGAATATGTCAACTAAATCTCCCAACAGTCCTTACGGCTTCAACAGACAAACAGCAAGCTCCGCATAAGTTCAACAACGGGAACCGGCGACAAAACAGCAGAGGACGCGGACGTGGTCGTAACTACCAGCAACGATCATGGAACAACAACTGGCCAAGTCAAAACGCAAACAACCAGTGGCCAATGCAATACTTTCCAGCGCCAATGATGCAATGGCCAGGCTATCCTTCACCATGGATGCAACAAACAAGAGGGATCCTTGGCTCTGCTCCTCAACGTCCTCCTCAAGCCCTCTT
Source organism: Brassica napus (assembly GCF_020379485.1). NCBI lineage: Eukaryota > Viridiplantae > Streptophyta > Magnoliopsida > Brassicales > Brassicaceae > Brassica > Brassica napus. The sequence goes on along the minus strand of NC_063447.1, from coordinate 33,082,702 downwards.
AACCGATACGCAGCTACAGCCAACAACTGACTTCGCTCAAGCATTCAACACAATGATTCTTGCCGATCCAGGAGCTGCAAATTGGTACATGGACTCTGGTGCTACAGCGCATCTGGCCTCATCGTCAGGTATTTTAATCTCTCCTCTTAAACCTTGCACCGGAAACGCAGTCACAGTAGGTAACGGTTCTCGTATTCCAATTACTCTCTCTGGTTCAAGCTCTCTCTGTTCACTCTCTCGACCTCTTTCCTTGAACAATGTTTTTGTTACTCCTAACATTATCAAGAATCTAATCTCTGTTCGTCGGTTTACTAATGATAACTGGTGTTCGGTCGAATTCGACCCTTTTGGTTTTTCTATAAAGGACCTCAACACCAGGAGGATTCTGCTCCGCAGTAACAGCATCGGAGAACTCTACTCCGTGCCCTGCCAAACAAATAAACCGACGACTTCAGCTTCTCCAACCGCTCTCGTTGTCGCAGATCCTTCTACTTGGCATAAGCGCCTAGGGCACGTTAACGATGCCTCTCTCAATTCTTTAATTTCTGCAAAATCTATTTCTTCTAATAAAAGGCAACTTCCAACTTGTTGTGAAGCTTGCCAAATGGGTAAACACTTAAAACTTCCTTTCTATGATTCAAATAAAACAGTTTCTTCTCTTTTTGAAATTGTTCATTCTGATATTTGGACCTCACCAATTTCAAGCATCAGTGGGTTCAAGTACTATGTTCTATTTTTGGATCATTTTTCACATTTCTTGTGGGTTTATCCTCTCAGATACAAATCCGAGGTCTTTTCTAAATTCACTCATTTTTCGGCGTATGTCAAGACGCAATTCAAAACAACTATTCAATCATTCCAATGCGACAACGGAGGCGAGTTCAACAATGCCCAATTCCACAACTACTTCTCTTCAAATGGAATCGTTGCAAGATTTTCGTGTCCTCACACCTCTCAACAGAATGGCCGTTCTGAGAGAATGATACGAACAATCAACAACACCATTCGAACTCTCCTCTTTCAAGCGCGTCTGGCTCCAACATATTGGATAGAGGCCTTACACACCGCTGTTCATCTTCTCAACATTCTCCCTTCCTCTACCATTCAAAACAAAACACCTTACTCTCTCCTATACCAAAAAAACCTACCTACTCCCACCTACGCACCTTCGGGTGCCTCTGCTTCCCAAACATAAACCACTCTCACCTTCATAAACTTGCTGCCCGCTCCACACCATGTGTCTTTCTTGGCTATCCTACAAACCATAAAGGATATCGCTGCTTAGACCTCAAAACAAGAAAAATCATCATCTCCCGTCACGTCATTTTCGACGAGACCATTTTTCCCTCAGCCCAAACACATTCTACTCCAGCCAAAAACACTTATACCTTCCTTGAAAACACTGAAACTTCCCCTGTTTTCAAACAGATTCTTCAAAAACCGATGGTGCCGGCCCATTCTCTTTCTGGCCTGACCATACCGCCTGCTGTAAATCAGCCGGCTCCGGTCCACTCCTTACCTCCTCCAACACGTCATCCTATGACAACACGGAGTAGGGACGGAACCCGCAAACAAAAATCTGTTCTTTCCCTCCACACCACAGTTTCACCAATTCCAAATACCCACCTTCAAGCTCTTAAAGATCCGAACTGGAACCCTGCCATGACTGTAGAGTACGATGCATTGATTAAGAATGAGACGTTTAAATTGGTGCCTAAACCACCTGACACTAACATAGTTCGTTCCATGTGGTTGTATAAGTACAAACTTGATGCAGATGGCAATCCAGTTCGCCACAAAGCTCGCCTCGTGGCTAATGGGAAGTCTCAGGAACAAGGGCTTGACTATGACGAAACCTTCAGCCCTGTGGTCAAGCCCGTAACGATACGTACCGTTCTTCATCTGGCCCTTCAACGCAACTGGGAAGTACATCATCTTGACGTCAAGAATGCCTTCCTCCATGGCACCCTCGACGAACCGGTTTACATGCATCAGCCGCCAGGTATGAAGAATGAAACAAACCCTCACCACGTCTGTAAGTTGGAGAAGGCACTCTATGGCCTCAAACAGGCTCCGAGGGCATGGAATGCTCGTTTCTCCTCTTTTGTTTCAGGTATCGGCTTCCAGAAGAGCAATAGTGATACATCTCTCTTCGTCTACGACAAAGGTGATCAGCAAGCTTTCCTCTTACTTGATGTTAGGAGTTTTCAAGGCTCCTAAGACAAATGCTGTAGTATAAATGATTGTCGAACCAGTTCTGAGGGATATCAAAGCACTGAGAATGCAAGTACTCACTTAATCTAAGTGCAACCAATGATTTAGATGGGTTTTAAGCTATGACTAAAACTAGAAAGCAATAACAGAATGATACTTCTTGACTAAGGGAAAAGAGAACTCATGGGCATAGGGATTAGACCTTGGGTGATCAAGTATCGAACTAAGGATGGCAAATGATCAATCAAACTATCAACCTTAAGCCTAGACACAATTCTAAGCAAGCTCTATGTCTAGATGAATGCTCATTTGCTAACATATCTCAAACATCAAATGTCTTTGGTTGAATAATATGAAAGCAATCATTACTAACAAGTCTATTAGCTATCTTAGCATCTTTAACAACAAATGTCTTTGGCAAAGTATACTAAAAGCCTAGGAGAGTTGTCTCAGGCATTTCATCAAACACCTTTCGGGTGGGAAATGCCTATTGATCAACTTTTGAGTGGCCAACTCAGAAGATGCATTAAGAATACTCTACTAGCAAGGAACAAGAATGATCTACACTAAAACATCCTAGAACTAACCTAATCACCCTTAATCTCCCTAACCCATGAATTCAAAAGGTGATTACTCACTAATCTCCATGATTCCTCTTAAACCCATGTTGGATTTCAGATTAATCATGTAGAGAAACACAGGAAATAGATAAGAACACAGAATTCTCAATAATAAACTGATCAATTGATTCAAAGAGATGACTTTCCAAAGGTTTTTTGGTGGTTTTTCTAAGAACAAAGATGATCCCCCTCTTGGTGGCTCCTAGAGTATTAAAACATAGGTTTAGAAAATAAAAACGTGCATAATGAAATGACCAAAAGGCCCTTGAGAAATCACAAGTTCGAGTAGAAATAAAACGCGCAGCGACCTCAGCCCGTCGCTCCGACAAGTCGCTCTAGGCTTCGGGAGCGACCTCGCTGTGTCGCTGCGAGAGGTCGCTCCGGGTTCCTTCTCGCGTCTCTGGGTGATGAAACCGCGAGCGACTTCTCCCTGTCGCTCCCATAACGTCGCTCTCAGCTGGAGCGACCTCGCTGTGTCGCTCCGAGAGGTCGCTCCGGGCTCGTTCTCGCGTCTCCGAGTGATGAAACCGCGAGCGACTTCTCCCTGTCGCTCTGGTTAGGTCGCTCCAGTAGGGTGATCAGAGCGACTTGGTGGTGTCGCTCCAGACTGGTCGCTCCCATGCCTTGCTCGCCCAATGACCACTCTAAACACTCATTTTTGAGCTCCAAATGCCTCCAAGTGCCTCCAAGAACTCCATGTGGTACTCCAATACCTAATAAGGACAATGAATGCAAAATGCAACCTAGACATGGCTAAATCCTAATCTATATGATGAAAATGCTCATGGATGAATGGATAAAACAATGTAAATATGCAAGATATCAACTCCCCCAAACTTGTTCTTTACTTGTCCACAAGTGAACTTTCTAGAACTCATAGGGAAAGAGGTTGAAGGTGGGAGCTCATAGCCAAAAGAAACACCACTAGCAAACACAATTAGCACACTCTCTTATTACACTCTAGCTTCTCTAGGCCTATCTCAACTCCTTTTGTCCCTACACTCATCATCAAGCATCCACACATTCAAATCTGCCAACTCTCACATTCATTAAGCATAAGATATCAAGTGAATTCTTGCAAATGGTCAGTTGGTCCAAGTCATTTGGTTGGGTAAGGGAAGGTTTTTATTCAAGTGATTGAAGAGGTTCAAAACATATGATCTTTAAGGTGGTTTACTCTCAAAACAAGTAGCCTTGACATTGCACATAATATATCTAAGAAAGGGACCAACTCATGCATACAATGCTCAATCTCCATTGTTCTACCCTTTTCCCAAACATATAAGTTACACATTCACTCTCAAATGTCAAACCCAACTCACACCTCTCACCAAAAGATTCTAAAAACATCAGCTCTTTTTCCTTGAAATCTATAAGGGATTTTTCACAACCTCAAAATGTCTCTCAGCTCCTAACAACTTTGCTAGCCCCCTTTTTCTTTCTTTTTCTTTTCTTTTCATATTTTATTTCTTTTTTTTTTTTAGATGGGGGCCAAGACTTTTCATAACTTGAGCTAGAGGTTTTTTTACTTATCCCAATAAGACAATTCACTTAAACACAAAGAGTCATTTCTTTTCCTTTTTCATTGCTCCCAAATCATAATCACAACTCTCACCCCCCACCTATAGCTAGACAATAGAGTGCCCAATCTAGCAAGAATGAAGATCAAGCATTGTCGTTCCCGATACTCTCAGCATTATGCACATGTAAAACTTTCCGAAGAAGGCCTCACTCATCAAACAATGAAAGCTTAAAAGGAAGGAAAGGTTTTGGGAGTGGTCTACCACTAGAGTTTGTCAGAATAAGATTGGCATAAAGGATGTGACAACTCAGGTGTGTATAGCCATGACTCAGTACACAAGGGACCATGAGCAAGAAGCATTAAGTTCGTTTAGTTCAAATAAGGTTGTAGTTGGCTTCAAAGACTGAGTTTCAGCAATCAACAAGTTTCAGGAAGAGTTTGCAAGGCTCGAAACATACAAGTCTTTTTGAGAGGTGCAAAAGCTACTCAGGTGCAACGTAGTGTTCTTTACAAGGCATTTAAAATCATTTCTCCCAATGCAAGTAAATGCAACCTATGTGCTCTAGACTCTCCTAGAAATGCCAAAGATGCAAACTAAATGAAAATTTTTTTTTTTTTTTTTTTAATGCAAATATATATGTATAATGCAATGCATGAGACTCAAATCATCAAAGCAAATGTGATCAAATACTTGGTACCTCCCCCAAACTTAAATAACACAGTCTCTGTGTTGTCAAGGAGAGAGAGATACCCAAAAAGAGAAAACTAATATGCAAAAACGAAATGGTATATACAAGGGAAAGTAGTGGGTTACCTTCTATGGAGAATGAGTAGGGGGAGATGCTCCCTCCTCATCGTCCTCAGGTGGTAACTCTTCAAGGTGCTCATCAGTAAGAGTGTCCATCTCTTCAATGTAGAAGGCTTGCCCGAACACAATTGGTTTCTTCATTTTCTCCTTGATGTCAAAGTGGAGAACATGCCCTTTACCCAAATGGAGATCAATCGTGCCCGCTTTCACCTTAACAATTGCTCCTGCTGTAGCTAAGAATGGCCTTCCAAGAATCAATGGGTCCTGAGCCTCCTCACCCATCTCAAGCACCACAAAATCTGTAGGTATCTCATACCTTCCAATCTTCACATGTAGGTCTTCTAAGATGCCCACAGGGTACTTCACTGAACGATCAGCTAACACCAGAGAGAGTCTACACTTCTTGTACTGAGTGAATCCCAGCTTCTTTGCAACAGACAAAGGCATCACGCTGACACTAGCTCCCAAATCGCAGAGACATTTCTCAAATACCATAGGTCCAAGAGCACAAGGTAGTGTGAAGCATCCTGGATCCTCTAACTTCTCTGGAACATCAAGCCTTTGGATGATGGAACTGCACTCATGGGTAAGAATCATCATGCTTTCCATTTCCTTCTTCTTTGCAGCTACAACATCTTTCAGGAACTTGTTGTATTGAGGAATCAACATGAAAGCATCGATGATGGGCATTGCAACCTGAGCTTCACTCATTTGCTTGTCAAACAAAGCCTTGTACTTCTCTAGCAGCTGCCTCTTGAATCTACCAGGGAATGGTAGTTTGGGTTCATAGGGAGGAGGAACAAAAGAGTTCTCACTTGCTGGAGCAAGAACTTCACCATCTTTCACTGTTTTCTTCGCTTCCCCAACCTTTCCTTTACCCTTGGCTTCCACAATCTTCTCCAAGATTTCATCATTGATTTTCTCATCAACAATCACCACTTCATCATCTAAGTTGATGGCCACCTCTTCACCTAGTTTCTCAGCATCCCTGGTGAGGGTTGTAGGAGGTAACTGCTTACCACTCCTAAGGGTGATAGCTTTGGCCTCCTTGGGGTTTTGGTCAGATTTTCCAGGTAGAGATCCTTGCTGGCGAGTCTGGTGAGTGTTCATGGAAGCAAACTGATTCTCTAAATTCTTGACTGTAGAAGCAAGATGTGAGAACTTGTTGTTGAGCTCATTGTAGCTTCCATCAATCTTGGAATGAAGGTTTTTCAACTCATATCCAACATGCTTCTCACTTCTAGTCTGAGACTCCAAGATTTGTTTCAGCAGGGTGTCAGTGCTGCTCTCTTGAGGAGCAGAGGAACCAGATGAGGGGTTTTGATGAGGTTGATAGCTGCCTTGCTGGTTGTTTCGAGGCGGATAACCACTCTGTTGGTTGTGGGGATAGGATTTCTGTTGGTAGTTGTTGTACTGAAAGTTGGGCTCTTTTTTGTACCAGCTACCATTGTTGTTGATGAAACACAGCTCTTCCTGACCTTCCAAACCCTCAACCTCATGGACAACAGGTGGTGTATCTTGGCTTGGGTTACCAACAAAGTGCAGGTGCTCTTGTGTGGCTTTATCAGCAAGGAGGATGTCTATCTTATCCTGTAGAGCTTTCAACTCCTTCCTCGTCTGCTTATCATCTGTTCGACTGCTTCTGTCGTGGTCTCCACTGTAGACTGCATCACTCTTTACCATGTTGTCAACCAGCTCCTCTGCATCTTCCTCAGTTCTCCCCAAGAAGAACCCATTGCTAGCTGTATCCAGTCTGGCCCTGTACTTAGGAAGAGCACCACGGTAGAATGTGCTCAGCAAGCTCTCCTTAGAGAAACCATGGTGTGGGCATTGAGCTTGGTAGCCCTTGAATCTCTCCCAGGCTTCACTGAATCCTTCCAAGTTCTTCTGTTGGAAACTGGAGATCTCATTTCTCAGCTTAGCAGTTCTTGAGGATGAGAAGAATTTCTCCAAGAATGCTCTCTTGCACTCATCCCAAGTGGTGATAGAGTGGCTGGGTAGAGACTTCTCCCACTGACGTGCCTTATCCCCCAAAGAGAAAGGGAATAGCTTGAGCTTTAAGGCATCTTCGGACACACCATTGGTTTTTGACAACCCACAGTAGCTGTCGAACCTATCCAAGTGATCAAATGGGTCCTCCAGAGCCAAGCCATGATACTTGTTGTTCTCGATCACGTTGAGGAGTCCTGACTTGACCTCAAAGTTGTTGGCTGCCACAGCTGGTGCTCGGATTCCGAATCTGTGACCATGTATGTTGGGGCGGTCGTAAGTGCCAATGGGTCGAGCTGCCCGCGGTTGGTGTTCTGCCCCTTGCGGTGGATCTGCCATATCAATATCCAAGTGGGCCTGGTGTTCTTCTTCTCTTCTAGCTCTAGCACACTCCCTCTCAAAAGCTCTGATGTCTGCTACTATTGGAACTAGGTTTGATGGACCCCTGCTCCTCAAGTTCATACACCTGAAAGTGAAAGGTAGGTGAAGAAGAAGAATCAGTAACAAAACAAAATTAAAATGACTTAGTCTCAAGCAAGTGACTAAATCTCAATGTTTAAATCTACTCAGAATTTGGCAACGGCGCCAATTTGATGTTAGGAGTTTTCAAGGCTCCTAAGACAAATGCTGTAGTATAAATGATTGTCGAACCAGTTCTGAGGGATATCAAAGCACTGAGAATGCAAGTACTCACTTAATCTAAGTGCAACCAATGATTTAGATGGGTTTTAAGCTATGACTAAAACTAGAAAGCAATAACAGAATGATACTTCTTGACTAAGGGAAAAGAGAACTCATGGGCATAGGGATTAGACCTTGGGTGATCAAGTATCGAACTAAGGATGGCAAATGATCAATCAAACTATCAACCTTAAGCCTAGACACAATTCTAAGCAAGCTCTATGTCTAGATGAATGCTCATTTGCTAACATATCTCAAACATCAAATGTCTTTGGTTGAATAATATGAAAGCAATCATTACTAACAAGTCTATTAGCTATCTTAGCATCTTTAACAACAAATGTCTTTGGCAAAGTATACTAAAAGCCTAGGAGAGTTGTCTCAGGCATTTCATCAAACACCTTTCGGGTGGGAAATGCCTATTGATCAACTTTTGAGTGGCCAACTCAGAAGATGCATTAAGAATACTCTACTAGCAAGGAACAAGAATGATCTACACTAAAACATCCTAGAACTAACCTAATCACCCTTAATCTCCCTAACCCATGAATTCAAAAGGTGATTACTCACTAATCTCCATGATTCCTCTTAAACCCATGTTGGATTTCAGATTAATCATGTAGAGAAACACAGGAAATAGATAAGAACACAGAATTCTCAATAATAAACTGATCAATTGATTCAAAGAGATGACTTTCCAAAGGTTTTTTGGTGGTTTTTCTAAGAACAAAGATGATCCCCCTCTTGGTGGCTCCTAGAGTATTAAAACATAGGTTTAGAAAATAAAAACGTGCATAATGAAATGACCAAAAGGCCCTTGAGAAATCACAAGTTCGAGTAGAAATAAAACGCGCAGCGACCTCAACCCGTCGCTCCGACAAGTCGCTCTAGGCTTCGGGAGCGACCTCGCTGTGTCGCTGCGAGAGGTCGCTCCGGGTTCCTTCTCGCGTCTCTGGGTGATGAAACCGCGAGCGACTTCTCCCTGTCGCTCCCATAACGTCGCTCTCAGCTGGAGCGACCTCGCTGTGTCGCTCCGAGAGGTCGCTCCGGGCTCGTTCTCGCGTCTCCGAGTGATGAAACCGCGAGCGACTTCTCCCTGTCGCTCTGGTTAGGTCGCTCCAGTAGGGTGATCAGAGCGACTTGGTGGTGTCGCTCCAGACTGGTCGCTCCCATGCCTTGCTCGCCCAATGACCACTCTAAACACTCATTTTTGAGCTCCAAATGCCTCCAAGTGCCTCCAAGAACTCCATGTGGTACTCCAATACCTAATAAGGACAATGAATGCAAAATGCAACCTAGACATGGCTAAATCCTAATCTATATGATGAAAATGCTCATGGATGAATGGATAAAACAATGTAAATATGCAAGATATCATTACTCTACGTCGACGACATTCTCATTACGGCTTCATCACCATCGTTAAGAAACAAGATCACTTCGCTCCTCAAACAAGAATTTGAGATGTCAGAAGAAGGCCTCCTCAAATATTTCCTCGGCATCAAAGTAGACTATAACACCAAAGGAATGATGCTCTCTCAATCAGCATACGCAAAAGAGATTCTAACACGTGCATCAATGGAGAACTGCAACCCCATCTCTACCCCTGTAGATCTAAAAGCGAAGCTCTCAAGTGACGAAGGCGCCCCAATCGACGACCCGACCTTATACCGAAGCCTCGCAGGCGCTCTACAATACCTAACCCTGACTCGCCCAGACATCCAGTATGCAGTCCAGCAACTTTGTCTTTTCATGCATGATCCGCGAGTCCCTCATTTCCAAGCACTCAAAAGAGTATTGCGCTATCTCCAAGGAACCCTCACGCATGGCCTACAACTCTACAGAAGCACTTCCTCAACGCTTACAGCGTATACTGATGCCGACTGGGCCGGGTGTCCAAACACACGCCGTTCGACATCAGGTTACTGCATCTTCCTCGGCGACAACCTGGTCTCCTGGTCATCAAAACGTCAACCCACAGTATCTCGGTCCAGCGCTGAAGCAGAGTACAAGGGAGTGGCGAATGCAGTTGCAGAAACGTGTTGGGTACAAAACCTCCTCCTGGAGCTCAAGTGTCCAATAAAAGCTGCGACACTAGTTTATTGTGACAACATTAGTGCTGTCTACCTATCCACCAATCCTGTGAAGCACCAACGAACGAAACATGTCGAAATAGATATACACTTTGTCCGTGAGAAAGTTGCGATGGGCCAAGTGCGGGTGCTTCACGTTCCTTCGTCTTCACAATTCGCAGATATATTCACAAAAGGCTTACCAAGCTCACTCTTCAATGACTTCAAACACAGTCTATCCGTTCGAGCTCCCAACGATTAGACTGAGGGGGAGTATAAGAATATGTCAACTAAATCTCCTATATTCTTGGATAGTTAGAGAATATCCCTACGATAGTGGAACAGATACTCAAACGTGATGTATATAACAATTGTATCGTGTACGTTTATGATCAAGGGAAATACATAAGATTTCATTTATACTTTACAGTTAACTTGGATCTGTAATGGCAAAAAAGATCAACCGTCTTTGTTAACTGAACTGATATGCCAAAAGTGTTTATTTGATTGAATCAGATAGAACATAGGTTGACATATATAGAAACAGAACAGAGCTAAGCAACAGGTACTCAAACACCTATCCTTAGAACAGCTTATTGTCTTCAAAAATTTATAACTTTTCAAGACCAATGATAATCATTAGAAATCAGAAACAACGAAGTTGCAAATGCAAACCACAAGAGCTGCCAAAAAAATTGTCTTTCTAAGACTCATAAGCAGCGATCATGAATGTATCTTGCCTACACACAGGCATTGGCATTCTCAAATACAAAACCATGGATCACCTATAACATCACATTTCATCCAGTAATCATAGTTCCAGCTCCTTCATCAGACATGATCTCATGAAGCAAAGAATGCTGCCTCCTCCCATCGATAATACTCGCCGTCTTCACTCCCTGAGCAAGTGACCTTATACAGCACTTCACCTTAGGAATCATCCCACCACCAACTTTCCCATCATCAATCATCCTCTTCACTCCCTTTATATCAATCTCCTTCACCAAGCTCCCCACATCCTCTCTATCCTCCAAGATCCCCGCCACATCAGTCAACAGAATCAGCTTCTCAGCTCCAAGCGCCGCCGCGAGCTCCCCCGCCACCGTATCCGCATTGATGTTATAAGCCTGACCAGCTTCATCCGCAGCCACAGAGGCAATCACCGGAATGTAACCGGATTCTACTAAGGGACGCAACACGCTCGGATCAACCCTCGCGACTTCTCCGACAAAACCTAACTGATCCGAGTTAGGAACAGGCCGCGCGGTGATAAGACGACCGTCGTGTCCGGACAGCCCAACAGCGGTGGCTCCGGCGGCGTTTATTAAAGAAACGAGATTCTTGTTCACTTTTCCGACGAGAACCATCGAGACGATCTCCATCGTCGTGGCGTCGGTGACGCGGAGTCCGTCGCGGAACTCGGCCGGGATGTTAAGCTGTTTGAGGTAGCGGTTGATGTCGGGACCTCCGCCGTGGACGAGGATGGGGCGGAGACCGACGCACGCGAGGAGGACGAGGTCGGTGACGACGGAGGCTTTTAGCTCCGGCGAAGTCATGGCCGCGCCGCCGTATTTGACGACGATGGTTTTGCCTCGGAATTTTTGGATGAAGGGTAGGGACTCGGAGAGGATCTCGAATCTATAATCCGGCGAAGGTGTGTCTGAAGGCGGTGGTGATACGGCGGCGTTTACGGATAAACGGTGGTGGTGATGATTGTTGCGAGGTGGAAAGCGGAGGGATGGAGATTTGGGGGTTAGGGGTTTGAGAGGATTGGAAATGGAGAAGGAGAAGGATTTAGGCGGCGTTTTGGATGTGACGGTGGCCATATCTGAGTGAATCCTACCGGAGTAGGCGGCGGAGATAATACTGAAGCGAGAGAGTCTCTCAGGTTTAGTTACAAATTAGTTAAAATCTTCAGCGGTGTATGTCGCAGGCAAACAGTAATGAACCAATAGTTACTGTCGACCTGGAATTTAAACTCAAAGACTCTGTCCTAAATCTGAGATGCGAACCAAAGACTTCAATCGGTACCCAATTCAAACAGTAAAAATATCAAAATTGAACATCATGTAACTAGGTCAGACGCGTTATTTTGGTCTCAACATGATATGAATCTGAAGATTATGAACGGCTATCCAAAGAACTTTTTCGAAAAACTTTTGAAATAGTTTGATCTGATTATCCGAATTAGTATCTAAAAGTATTCAAAATTTAAATATAAACTACCTTAACATATAATTTCATGTTTATTCTGATATAATATAGAAATTATATGAATCTGGAGTAGCCACGAGCATTTCGTTTTCGGTTTTTTAGCTTTAAAGATATAAATTTCGTTTGGTTATTTATGAAATTTGGTTCAGTTATTTTGGTTTTGGTTCTGATAATAAAGTTGAAAACTGACTAGTATCCAAGTATTTTTTTGGGTCCAATTTAGTTCTGGTATTTCATGTACTTTTGTAAATTTAGATCAATTTTATGGATAATTCAGATTTTTCAAATAAAAATATCGGGTAATTCAACTTCTAGATAAAATATCAGGTAATTCGGCTTCCAAATAAAACATCTGGTAACTTGAATATTTGAAATATTTTGTATAACAAAATATTTTCATAATTCTGGTTTTTGGGATAATTCAATTTCCAAATAGCATTGTTAGGATATTGGGTTATTGCAAAACTAAATATATTAATATTTTACGTAAAACTCTATTTCTAAGTATTATTGGAGATTTTCTGACGAATTCCAGAGAGGAAATTCTGACGACCCATGTATATCATAGAAAATTCTTTGAAAAATATTCAGGAATCAATCAAAAAAATCCTATGAATTTCTGACGAAATTAAAGAATTTTCAGCAAAATAAATCCGAGGATTTTTGTCAGAAATTTGTAGAAAATAGTTCGACGGATTTCCAGCGAGTACGGCCTGTTTGTTTCTCCATCCGAATGAGTCATCTGTGTGGAGATGAAAGTTTTGTTCGTTTAGTAACTAAAAGTGCAACTCATCCAGCCGGATGACTTTCGGAAATTTAGGCTTAGTTTTAAAGTCCATTCAGCTGAACCAATTTGGACCATTTGAATGGAGATGATTCATTCAATATGGTATAATGTCTATTATTCCCTTGATGTAATTCACAAATTACAAACCTAAAAATCGCATTTCCGGACATGAAAACTGACAAAACCACAAAAACGCATTTTCCCGCGAAAACCTAAAAACAAAATTTTCACGCCAAAACCCTAAAAACGCATTTCCGGACAAAATTGCAAAAACGTGTTTTCCCGCCAAAATTACAAAACGTGTTTTCCCGCAAAAAAATCGCAAAAATGTGTTTTCATGCCAAAACCACAAAAACGCGTTTTCACGCCAAAACTCCAAAACACATTTTTCCGCCAAAACACAAAAACATTTTTTTCCGCCAAAACCGAAAATGCGTTTTCTCATCAAAATGCATTTCCTGCCAAAACTGCAAAACGCGTTTTCTCGTGAAAACCGCAAAACATGTTTTCCCGCCAAAACGCATTTTCCCGTAAAAACGTGTTTTCCCGCCAAAACGCATTTTCCCGTAAAAACGTGTTTTCCCGCCAAAACGCATTTTCCCGTAAAAACGTGTTTTCCCGCCAAAACGCATTTTCCCGCGAAACCCGCCAAAATGTATTTTCCGCCAAAATGCATTTTCCGCAAAACCCGAAAATGCGTTTTCATGCCATAACTACAAAAATGTTTTTTCACGCCAAAATCGCAAAAACGCGTTTTCCCGCCAAAACCGTAAAACATGTGTTCTCGCCAAAACCGAAAATTGTTATGTTCTTGCCAAAACCAAAAAAAACTTTTTTTCCCGCCAAAACCAAAAAAATTTGTTTTCCCGCCAAAACCGAAAAATGTGTTTTCCCGCCATAACCGAAAATCTTGTTTTCCGCAAAACCGCCGCAAAACCGCAAAACCCGTTTTCCCACCAAAACCACAAACATGTTTTCTCGCCAAAACCGAAAATTGTATTTTTCTCGCCAAAACCGAAAAATCTCATTTTCCTGCCAAAACTGAAAAATGTGTTTCCCGCCAAAACAGAAAATTCGTGTTTTCCCGCCAAAACCTCAAAAATTCGTTTTCCCGGCCAAAACGTATTTTTCCGCCAAAAGCGCAAAAACGCGTTTTCTCGCCAAAACCAAAAATTGTATTTTCCCGCCAAAACCGAAAAATCTCATTTTCCGCCAAAACCGAATTTACAATCGGTTTGTTATTAATACTATTTTTAGTTTGAAACTCTAAAGTTTTTTTTTAATACATGTTTATCTATTTTTTTATTTATTAGAAGTTATTATTGTAGTAAAATTTTAACATATGATTAAATCAACACGAGGGTATTTTGGTAATTTGTTTACTAAACTCATTTGGATGGAAATGAAAATAAAGAAACAAACATAAAATCCATTTAGATGATTCATCAAGATGAGCTATCTGGATGGACAAACAAACGGTCACAAAAATCTGAATAGATTACCTGGATAGATCATTCAAATCTGGATAGATTATACAAATGAATCATCTGGATAGATCATACAAATGAATCATCTGGATAGAGATGAAAGATGCTGAAACGAACAACCCCTCCATCAGGAATCAGCTGTTCTTGTAGTGACTGAACACTCAATTTGGTAAAAGCCCCTTCATATTCCATTTCGTCTATGCATGGCAAACGTTCTTATAGTGCATGCTTGTCATCAAAAGCTCCTTGAATCTGCCAAGAATACTTTAGCTCGAAAAGCTCTTCCGCATTTCATTCCCTCAAGGTACATTTGACTGCTTACACTCATTTCAGATTCGGTTAAATCTATTTGTAACTTGTTTTACTGAATCTGGTGCAGTTCATATCTACGCATGAGCAGGCCCGGTCCATTAATTGAAAATCTCATGCAGGGCCCTAAGCTAATATAGGAAAAAATACAAATAATGAAAAATTGTATGTACAATTTTGAAATATTTTCCATGGGCCCTAAGCAATGGCTTATGTGGCCTACCCTATGGGCTGGCCCTGCGCATGAGGTCCGAGCAGCTTGTATACAGGTCCTGTTCTCGGCCATGTACCATCTAAAGTCCACACTTCTCCCTTTTGCATCTTTTTTTTTTTTTTTTTTTTTTCCCTTTTGCATCTTATCTACTGAAACTTGCCTCAAGATTTCTTGAACAAGGATCCGTAAAGATACCAGAAGACACAAGTCACAGAAACGATGTTATGAAGCGTCGTTTTCTTTCCACATGAAACTAGTCACGTTATGCTCGTGATATATATATTGTTTTGTGTAGGAGAAGCTGGCTGGTGCAAAACTGATGGCATCACTCATGGAGAGTGAAGACGTGATACTGGAACACATATTCTAAGGATTGCTCGAAGCAAGATCAGTTTTGTCGAAAGCATTGTCAGATCCTTCTCAAAACGTACGTGAAGTCTGTGATGAGCTATTGGCATGTATAACCCCCACGTAATGTCTTTTTCTCCACTAGGATCAGATTCTATACATATTTTTATGATATATTTTACCTTTTCTCCTTTTTGTGTGTCACGTGACGAAGAAATTTGTATGTATGTGGCATTTGTAGCAAGCGATGAGCCTAATCTTTTTTTTTTTTTGTATTTTTCTCATGGAAAATTAACTTTTTAAGCAAAATAAAAAAAGAATCAGTTTAAAATTACACCAAAAAAGTATCAATTTAAAATTTTATTTTATCTAATGTCGTATAAATTGTTTATGTTCTGCTAGAAGTTGCTAGACTAAAATCGAATATGAACTGAGCTAGCTGAATTAAGCCTACTGCTACATATTTGTAATACCATAACAAATCTTATTGGTCTCATATTATTGGTCTCGAGTATGAGCATACGGTCAAATAAAAAATCGACACTCATATAATGAAGTCATATCTTATTGGTCTCACAAAATCGACACTCATATTAATTATGAATTGTCGTTTTCTTTCCACATGAAACTACTCACGTTATGCTTGTGATATATATTGTTTGTGTACTCTTCATAATATGAGTCTCGATTTTATTGGTCTCGAGTATGAGCATACGGTCAAATAAAAAAGAATTGGTCGAATGTTATGTATAATCACTTTTATTTTACTATTAATAAGTAAATGGATTTCAATAAGCAACGTGTTCATTAGATGTGGGGGGAATGATCATGCGATATAGATGAAGGGAGCGGCGAATAAATCTGAAGAATCTCTAAAAACACTTAAGAGTACATCTTCACGATCGAACACGTGATTCTTACGTGTGTGTGGCTCGTGACTTTGCCTCTGTTTTCTCACTTCACTCCAATTCTCCTCGTAAAGAAGACAACCAAAATGATAGAAAAAATAATAAACCCAAAAGCTTTAAAGTGTCTCAGGAAAAGAATCATAGGGAAAAGACCTTTACATTTGTCAGGGAAAGACCTTTAAGTTTGTCTGACTATTTATCGCTCTAACTATAGCATATTAGTGGCACATAAACAAATTGAATCCAAATGAACAATTATATTCAAAAGTTAGAGAAAACAAGTCGAGTCAAATATTCGTCTCAATTTCTTTTACATAACAATGTGAATGAATTTGAACAAAAAAAAAAACAATGTGAATGAATTATTTACAAAATTTTAACATTATTTTTCAACATTTGAATCACCACACAATAGCAAAATCAAAATTTAAATAATTTGATTTGATTGGTATGATGGTTTCATAATGAACAAAGTTTCAACGCAACAGAATTGAGCAAAGTTAGATGTACAATGTCATTTTTATTAAAGTTTGTCCAATGGATTCAGAACCAATAAAAAATGTTTACACTTTTCTTTTGTTTTCATTTGTTTGTAGTTGGATCAGTGTATTCTTTCAAACCAAACAAATAAAATCGACATTCAATTTACTGTGTCTGAACTAACTAAATATTGTTAGTTCAATTGAAAAAATATTTAAACAATGTATTAACTAATGTTTGAGCATGTGTAGGCCAAAACTAATGTTACATAATGTGGTTTGAGATTCGGATCAGAATTTCTTATTAATAACAAATGTGTCTGAATTGATTTTTCTTTTAAAGATTTTATTAATATATAAGTGGAAATGTATTAAAATGTGCCAAGCTTTAACGGAACAGGTAAAAAAAGGTTTCAAAGGGTAAATATTGCTTTCAAAATGTAAAATCCAAAACGAATGGGATTAGCAGAATATGCCTAATCGTCGCTAATGGATTGCCATGAATGTGAAATTTCTATCATCAAAGTGGATAATACTATGGTATTACTACTACTCTTTAAAATAAAATTTGACATCTACAACTAAGGATTACGAGATTTATCTTTATTAATCTTCTCCGACAAGAAAAGAAGAGGACACGAGATTTTTTTCTCTCTCTCAAAATAACAGAAGAAAGCAACGGTCACATGCGCGGGTGAAAAAAAAAAATTCTCTGTGAAGTGAAGGGAACCGTGACACTTATTTAAACACTCAACTCTTTCAAAGTTTCCTATTATCATCATCACATCCCTCTTTTCTTTCTTTCTTCTTCACTCTCTGCAACACACAAATGGAAAAACCATCCTCAATGAAACAATGGAAGAAAGGTCCTGCCCGTGGCAAAGGCGGTCCACAAAACGCTCTTTGCCGGTACCGTGGAGTCAGGCAACGAACATGGGGCAAATGGGTGGCTGAGATCAGAGAGCCCAAGAAAAGGGCAAGACTCTGGCTTGGCTCTTTCGCTACTGCTGAAGAAGCAGCCATGGCTTATGACAAAGCCGCGTTGAAACTCTTTGACCATGAAGCGTATCTCAACTTACCTCATCTTCAGAGGAAACAAGGGCCTCCTGTGAACAACACTCAGAGGTTTAAATGGGTGCCTTCAAAGAAGTTCATCTCTATGTTTCCTTCTTCTCGTGGTTTGCTTAACGTGAATGCTCAGCCTAGTCTTCACATTATCCAACAAAGACTAGATGAGCTCAAGAAAAATGGACTTCTATCTCAGTCCTATTTCTCTACTAGCCTTCTTGATGAAAAAACCAGCAAGATGTTGGAAGGTGATGATCAGAAGAAACCAGAGATGGACCTGAACGAGTTTCTTCAGCAGATGGGAATCTTGAAGGATAAAAGTAAAGCAGAAGCAAGTGAAGTAGCAGAATGTCATTACACTCCACCATGGAGCGAACAAGAAAAAAGTGGAGGTCCTTTCACAGATCAGAGTTTAAGCTGGGAGTCGATGATTGATGAGATGCCAGGAAGTGACACCTTAGTTATGCATTTCGACTCCAATAATTTCGGAAGTTATGATGATTTTGAGGATGATCTAGGCTTCCCTTCCATCTGGAACTTCTGTGGAAGCTTAGATGAGTGAGAGGTACTTCTTGTGGATCAGGTTCAGAAGTACACGTGTGGAGTTAGGCTTAGTGTAGTGCTTTTTGGACTAGTGTAACATGATAGCTGCATGGATAGAAAAGGGATATGCTCAGAGTGCAGTCTAATGAGTCAGTGTACTTCTGAATATGAACGAGTTGTTCTATGTTTTTCTTTTTGTTGTAAGCATGTTCATTCCTTCCTCTATACTTCATCTCAAGAGTAATTAAAAAGTACTGAAACTCAAGAGTCCTAAACAATGTTATATGTAACCATGCACAAAAGCTTACCTACCATGGATAACAAAAACAGTACATAAAGATCATGGTTGGTATGAACATATCTACCTGTAAAACAAGATGTGCCTTCAAAATAGACCAGCAGCACAAACTTGCTGTCAAGAAGAGAAAACGACAAAACTGAATAACACATAAAGACTCATAACATGATGCATTAGTACCCTAAGAAAGGTTTCAATGCCAAGACTAATCAGAATCTGAGGGAGGGAGGCATTAGAGACTAGTCCTATTCTTTTCATTCAATGTCTAAACAATATCTACAGATCTTCTGAAAGGCCGAGAATGATCTTGAAGCAGTAGAAGGAAATAGAGTAAAGATCAAACATGAAAACATAAACTTCAAAAATTCAACAAGCTCATTCCTTATTCCTCTTTTTTATTCCAATATAAGAAACAGATACATTAGTCACTCCAAAGCAAGTGTAATCATCTCAATTAACTTGATGCTTCAGTCTGTGGAAGAGCCAAAAAGAAAAGCCTAACCTAAAACTCATTTATATATAAGGGCATCACGACCGGGGCCAATACCAATGTAATGAATGGGCACACCCACTAGTTCTTCAATCCTCTCAACATATTGCTGTGCAGCCTTGGGAAGATCAGCGTAGTTTCTTATTGAGGATATGTCAGACTTCCATCCAGGTAACACTTCATACTCCACCTACCATTCATTTTCACATATAAACAAGAGTTTATTCACCATTCTAGACAGTCAAACATATGTCAGAGAACAACACTTACTTGCAGTTCTTCAAGAAGGCGAAGGTCACCAGGGAAGGAGTCAACACGGGTGCCATCACTCTTTTTATAAGCCACACCGAGCTGGATCTCGTCTAGGTCGGAAAGTACATCAAGCTTAGTGAGATTAAGCGACGCAAATCCATTGATCTGGCAAGAGAATCTCAGGGCAACAAGGTCAAGCCAGCCACACCGACGAGGACGACCAGTTGTTGTCCCAAACTCCTGTCCAGCCAACCTCAGAAGGTCACCACCTGGTCCCAAATTCTCCGTTGGGAATGGTCCTGAACCAACTCTTGTAGTGTATGCTTTCACCACTCCAATGAGATCACCAACTGCTCTTGGAGCTATACCAAGACCGGTACAGATCCCACCAGCTGATGGACTAGAGGAAGTAACAAAAGGATAAGTACCAAAGTCAATGTCCAACATCGTAGCTTGACCACCTTCAACCAAAACCTTCCTCTTCTGAGAAATTGCATCATTCATGAAATGCACCGTGTCAGTTATGTAAGGCTCTAATCTCTCAGCGTATCTCTTGTACGCTTCAACTTCTTCCCTAAGCATCTCCGGAGTATACTTAAACCCTTTAAACCTCGCAGCTGCATCCGCTAGCAAAACCTCAAGCTTCTGAGGCAAAGTATCCATGTGCCTGAGATCACCAACTCTAATCCCATTCCTTATCACTTTACTAGAGTAGCAAGGACCTATTCCTCTCTTAGTCGTGCCGATAAACGATTTTGCAAGCTCGGATTCTCTGAGACCATCAACCTCTTGATGGAAATCAAACAAGAGATGAGCACGGTCTGAGACCAAGATTCTTCCTTGGCAGGAGACGCCGTTGGACTCAAGACCATCAATCTCTTTGAAGAGACCTGGCAAATGCACCACGACTCCGTTGCCGATTACACAAGTGGTGCCCTCGTTGAGTATACCTGAAGGCACAAGGTGTAGAGCAAACTTCTTTCCCTCTGAGTTGTAGATAGTGTGTCCAGCATTAGCTCCACCCTATGGTTAAACCACAAAACAAAGAAAGACTTAGACTTTGCAACTGCCCTCTATACAAAGTTAACAACTTTCAATCCAAAACAAAGAAATAGTTAAACTTTGTAACTGCCCTCTTTACAAAGTTAACAACTTTCAATCAAAAACAAAGAAAGACTTAAACTTTGCAACTGCGCTCTATACAAAGTTAACAACTTTCAATACTAATGTTTGTGATTCTCTGAGATTAACGAAAGGGTCACAGAGAATCTGAGGATAAAGGTGTGAGCTTTTTACCTGACAACGAGCAACGATGTCGAAGTGTTGAGCTAAGATGTCAACGAGTTTGCCTTTGCCTTCATCTCCCCACTGGCAACCTAGCACGCCTGAGACTTGACTCAGTGATCCAATACGTCCGAGAGGTTGCTCAGTGGTGGTTGAATCAGCGGTAACGCTTAGTGACGCTGAGACAGTTGGACGCTTAGGAGAGCAGGGTAGGAAGCTACGAGGGTGGAGGGGAAGAGGATAGCGGCGGTGGCATGGACCTCCGACGGCGAATCTCGGCTTGGAGTCTAGAGAGAGAGAAGAGAGAGACATCTTTGGAGAGAGTCAGAGAAGAGCTAGGGTTCGCCGGCACTCGAGAAGAACTTTTTCAAAATGACCGTTGTGCCCCCTCCACATGGAATATGTTCTCTGAATCAACAAAGTTGTACTGAACCGGGTAGAACAAACCGATTTAGCAAAGGAACCTTCAAAACGTGTTCCATATAAAATTTCAATCCAGATATCGGTTCGGTTTAAGTTCGGTTTTTTTCGGTTTTTGGTATTTCGGTTAGTAAAATATAACTACTATTTTAAATCCATATTTACTTCGGTTCGGTTCGATTTATATACCGTCGGTTTTCGGTTTATTCGGTTTTATACCAAAAAAACATAATTATTTAGTTTGAGATCATATTATATGAATTTTAGAGTCATATTGTCAACACAGTCATTTATTAAAAATATATTACATGTTCAAATAAATGAACAAAAAAGTAAAAATGCTTCTACCATCAAATAAAATAATCAAATCTATAACTAAAATCAAAGCTTGGAATTTTGAAAATAAATATGAAACAAAACAGAAACATCAAAGAAAATTTATTTCACTCTTCCATATTTAGTGTTCATTAAAGTCATGCTTTTTAAATTGAACAAGAAACTCTGTTTGTTTACAGATAAGAAAAAAATTGTGAAATTTTTTCATTAATTATTGTCCATCAAATTTATAATCTTCATATTAATTTAGTGAAGACTAAAATAAAGCAAAAAGATCAAAAGAAGACTTAGAAAATAAGATGTCTGAATTGCGATGTATTGTTATTTAATTATAGTTCAAGTGTTTTACAAATTAAGGTTCTTTATTACTATAAAATTATGGTAATAGTTATTAACACAAATTTAACTTATGTAACAAAATAGATTTTCATGTATTGTTATAAAATAGATACATATTTACATGTTTCTACTTTTAATCGGTTTTGTTCAGTTTATTCGGTTTAATCGGTTATATACCAAACCATATCCAAATCCTACGGTTTTTATAACTTTATCGATGGCTCTCGGGGATGAAGGAAAACAGCGACCTATCTATCGGTGGCTCTCGGCGACGAAGGAAAACGGCGACCTCTCTCTCTATCGGTGGCTCTCTGAGACGAAGAACGACAGCGACTTTTGCGGCTCAGGCGAATCGAAAGGTAAAGCTGCGGTTATATGTTTATATGTTTCAATCTTTCAATTATGCATGTCTTAGATTCTTCATCGTCAATTTCTAATATATATCCTCTAATTTGTTTTGATTTGTTTCTGTCTTTTTTTTCTTTAGGTGGTTTGATCAAGACTCAAGAGGCATGATCCAAGTTCGTCAAACAAAGGGCCTACGATTGTTCATACAAGTAAAGCATATCTCTTTGCTCTGTTCAATTGCATAAAGCATTGTATTCGTTGGTGGTTTTTCATTTATGGTGCTCCGTTGAATTGGATAAAACCTTTCTCTTTGCTATGTTGAATTGGATTATCAATGATTTTGTTTGAAATGAATTGAATCGTTGGTTAGTGTTAGGTTAGGTAATAAATAGATGTTTAAGTGGTTAGTATTAGATTATGGTTGTAATAAATAGATTTTTATGGTTAGATAGGAATCAATGGTGTAGTGTGATCAATGTGTTAGATATATGTCAACTCGGTTTGGTTGGTTGTGATCAATACATTGATTACCGTGTTCTTCTCTTCAGTCTTTAAAAATCTTTCCTTCTCCTCTTTCTTCAATACATTGCTCACCGTGTTCTTCTCTTCCCATTTTCTCACATATGTTCTTTTATTTCCCTTTTCCTTGAGCTTCCTTCGGATATGGATTCTTATCCATCTACGCAGACTTCAAAGTTTGTTGAACTACTTAATGGTCAACAAAGTATTTTCTTTGGTAACTATGAAGATAGTTCGACACTATCTTCATCACAAGTTCATTTTCTAGGCACTCTAGGTTCCGAAGCTTCAAACTTTGGTGGAGACACTGCTGCAGACCGTAGAGAACAAAGGAAGTGGACGCCAACAGATGATGTTGTGCTCATCAGCTCGTGGTTAAACACGAGCAAAGATCCTGTTGTTGGCAACGAGCATAGATCAGACGCTTTCTGGAAAAGAATAGCAGCCTACTTTGCGGCAAGTCCTCGGGTTGATGGCTGCTAACAGAGAGAGGCAAGTCACGACAAGCAACGTTGGCACACGATCAATGATCTTGTTTGCAAATTTTGTGGAGCCTATGAAGCTGCAAACCGAGAGAAGAGTAGCAGACAAAATGAGAATGATGTTCTCAAACTAGCTCATCAAATATTCTACAACAACCGTAAGAAGAAATTAACGCTTGAACACGCTTGGAAGGAGCTGCGCAACGACCAGAAGTGGTGTGACCTTGCTACTGCTAAAAACGAAGGGAGCTCTAAAAAGAGGAAGTTTGAGGACGGTGCAGATTCATCAAGCTCTCAAGCAACTGAAAACAAGCGTCCCCCGGGTGTTAAGGCCGCAAAGATGAGTGGTAAGAAGATGATGGCAGAGGAGAATGCGCTGAATGAGTTTTAGAGTATGTGGTCCATTAAACAATAGGATTTGGCAATGAAAGAACGATTGTCTAAGATGAGCCTACTTGACAGTCTTATTGCAAAAAAAAAAAGAACCTCTAGCTGAGTATGAAGAAGCCATCAAGAAAAAGCTTATTAATGACTTGTTGTCTAATTAATTAGTCGTCTAAGTGTAGTTTTGTTTCTTGTTCTGTTTCTTGTTATGTTCATGTTATGTTAACTTGTTCTCATACTAAAATGTTGTTGTTATGTTTATGTAGTTCTCACGATGTGTAATGTAGTTAAAAGTTTGTTTAAAATGTTCTTGTTTATGTAGTTGAACTTGTTCTCATGCTAAAATCTTCAAAGTTTCTAATGCAGGTGAGAGAGTACACGTTGGGAAACAATGTTCGTATGTCGGAGGAAGACAAGAACATGAGAAAAGAAGTGATTTGTTGCTGTTGATGGTCTTGTTGCTGGGAAACCCGTGTGTCATTTATTTGTTGTTGTTGAGAGAGATCTGATCATCAATCACGAGTGTCCATATCTTGTATTCTTGTGATGTAATGAAAGTGGTTTTGTATTCTTGTCACATGACAGTGAAAGAGTGTATTCTTGTGTGTGTTGTTTGTATTTGTATGTGTGTGTGTGTTGTATTCTTGTGTCACGAGACAGTTAAAGAGTGTTATGGAGAATGAATGTGTGTGTGTGATGAGAATGTATGCGTGTAAAACAATTCTTCTCTTTCTCACATTCTTCTCTCCATTTTGTTTCTCACAACGTTATCTTTTTCTCTCAATTCTCTTTCTCTATTATCTTCTCTGAAACAATTTATATTTTGTAAACAAGAATCTAAAACAAACCTCTCATGGCATCTTCTTCTCATAACACTTTCGAAAGGTCAACTGATGAAATTTTCAATCAATATTTTAATCAACATTTTGATCAAACATTTGAGAATCTGTTCAATGATCATGGTGATCAAGAAGATGAAAGGAAGACAAACGAGTTTTTATCGAAGGAAATCGTAAAGAAAGCCATCTCCAGTTATGGAATGGTTATTTCAGTGACACTTCAACATATCCTGAAAATCTATTCTGACGACGATTTAGAATGAACAAGTCATTGTTCATGCATATTGTTGATCGCCTCTCCAATGATGTTCAATTCTTTCGTCAAAAGAAAGATGGTATCAGAAGGCTTGGTCTCTCTACACTTCAAAAGTGTACATCAGCTATTCGTGTGTTGGCATATGGTTCTTCGCTTGATACGGTCGACGAATACCTCAGGCTCGATGCAACTACTACTCGGTTATGTGTGAAAATTTTTGTGGAAGCAATAATAAATTTGTTTGGCGATGAGTACCTAAGAAGACCAACACCAGATGATCTTCAACTTCTACTTCATATTGGAGAGCTTCGTGGATTTTCCAGGATGATAGAAAGCATCGATTGTATGCATTGGGAGTAGAAGAATTATCCCACCGCTTGGAAAGGGCAATATTCTCGTGGTTCGGGAAAACCAACAATCGTTTTAGAGGCGGTTGCTTCATATGATCTCTGGATATGGCATGCATTTTTTGGACCTCCATGTACCTTAAATGATATCAATGTTCTTAATTGCTCACAAGTTTTTGATGACATAATAAATGGTCGAGCTCCGTAAGTGAATTTCTCGGTCAGCGGAAGAGAGTATCATTTGGTTTACTATCTCACCGATGGTATTTATCCGAAATGGACAACTTTTATCCAATCTATTCCAATTCCACAAGGGCCGAAAGCAGTTTTATTTGTTCAACGTCAAGAAGCTGTCCGAAAAGAAGCCGAGTGTTCTTTCAGAGTCTTGCAAGCTCGATTTCCCATTGTTAAAAATTCAGCACTTTTTTGGGATAAAATCAAGATTGAAAATATTATGAGAGCATGTATTATACTTCATAATATGATAGTAGAAGACGAACGAGATTAATACACTCAGTTTGATATTTCAGAATTCCAACAAGGAGAAGGCAACAGAAGTTCACTTGTGGATCTCACGTATTCTACATATATCTCTACAAATATCGCCAATATGATGGGTGTTCGAACTAGAATTTGTGATAGACAAGTGCATCAACAACTGAAAGCTGATTTGGTTGAAAATATATGGTGTAAATTTGGACGTGATCAAGACAACAACTAAGCTTTGATGCTTTTTTGAAATTATTATCGTTTATTTTTGTAATCTTTGTTTTTATGTTTTTATGTTTTTATTTTTAAATCTATGTTTAAAATGTTATGTTTGACTTTGTTTTATTTAATAAATAAATTTAATCTTCAATAAAACAATGTTTAATAATTTTTTTAAGAACCAAGAAACTTCCATTGGAGCACTAAAATTAAATGTTTCTTAACAAAAGTTTTTAACTTAACTTTAATACTTAAAAATTCACTAAGAACCCACTTAGGGGTTGCCCCAATAAACATGTTCTAAAAACTAAACTGAATTAAAAATGATACGATTGATGGTTTGTTACGTGTGTACATAATTCAGTAAACATGATATAATTAATGGTGTGTGCCTAATACAAACCACAAGATTGTTCCTTTTAATAAATAATCGATGGCAAATAATCATGAATGATTCTGCCAATTTTGTGTTTATATGCTTCTCTGCAGCTACTGATGTATTTACTTCAAAAGTTTGTCTTGTGATAAAAGAGTGTTTTGCCTACCACTCTTTCTCGTTGGAAAAAATATATTTATATTGTTAGGGCTCTCGACAAAAAGATAAACCACCTTTTTTTTTGCCATCTATAATATTATTATAAGGGTCTTGGTCCAAACTGGACCAAACCCGACAATATTTACAACCAAAGCCCAAAAGAACTCAAAACAACATAAAAACATATTAAACAGAAGCCCATTAAAGGTAAGCCCAACACCGAAACCAACCCGACACGTCAAAAACACGTGTTTACGCCTCAACTGCGAGACAAACACGTGTCACCATAACCCTACTCCTTTTCCACCGTCGAAACCAAGCGGCGTTTCACCGGAATCCCCCTGGTTCACATGCATCTTCCACGGCCGTGCTCTTTTCTTCGGAGAGATTTCATCGATCAACATCGATATCTCATCCAGAGCCACGAAGCCGGCAGACACAGGATTAAGAAATCCAGAACCTCCATCTCGTTTGACTTCCACGCCTTATTTTCATTCTTGGAGAGCATCAATCGATCTATTCGAGATCTCATACAAGAAAGCCAATCCGACAAACCAGAACACCGTAACAGATAACCCACCGTGAATAAAGATCAAAATTCAAAAGCCGGCGACGCAAGGTTTTGAAAGCCTCCACCCCCCGGAATCTAAGTCGGCGACGACTAAACTAACAGAGCTTCCTCATCCCGGAGTCAGAACAAAGACATGCACAGCGAAAAAACGGAAAAAAAAATACAAAAACCGGACCGGCGGTGGCTGTGGAAGCCCACTCCGCCGACCGGAGAACACTATTTGCGGTGGTGATAAAACTAGAGAGAAGGAAGAGTGTTTTCTCTCTCCTAGTTACAATAGGTTGTTATCTACATGTCAACCTTATACGTGTTGTTGTTTTAGGTGAATTGGTTAAAATCTTTCTTTTTTACCCAAAAAAATTGAAAAGAAAAAACTTGTTATTATTATTATATTTTTTTGAAAAACTCATTATCTTGGGAATGCAAATGTAGATTATAAATATTAACGTTGAGTTGTATATCAGCAAGGACCGAACCAGCAAGAAAAGGTGAACGAAGTTGTTTTGCACCATGTGGGGGAATATATGATGATCACGCATGCTTTTACTGAGTGCATACCCAAAGGATTCGATCATGGATTATGTACTATTAATCGATGTTGTTGCTTCAAATTAACTAATGATAATACTCTTATTATGTGTGGAATTGGGTTTGAGATTTTAGAAAATGAATTATATTCATGATAACTGGATTTGAGCGAAACATGTTTTGTTCACTGCTTTAGTTTATCTTTTCTTCTTTCCCGCAAAACGTATTGGAGAATTTTAATAAAGCAGTAAAGAAAATGCAGCTGAAAGTAAAGCAGTGTTCTCGTTTTGATTTTTTCATTTATATATATATATAAGTATAAAATTTAAACTTTGTTAGATAAATCAACCACTTCAACAATATCCCCTATGTACATTCAAACTCTATTATTTACAAAAACATTATTTTTTACATAAATTGGTATCAGTGCCCTCAAAAGGGACCAATACTAGTGGTATACTCTCTCATGTTACACACATCATTTGTTGATCATCTTACCCCTACCACATAGCTTCTGGACTAGAACAGTAATCTAAGAGGCTAAAACAATGTGTCAGATCTCTGTCAGGTCTGTCATCGATGCTTTTTATTTTTCCCAACAATGCATTGGTATGTGAGAACAATCTCACATTATTTCGGGTTTGACTGACAACACAACAGAGTAAAGTAGAGTAACTTGGCGTAAAAATAAAGAGGTAATAAATATGTTACTTTTTGTATCCCTCTAATTTACTCCTTGTTTTTTAAGAGTAAATAAAATGGTGCAAACAACTAATAAAAGTTAATTTATGGAGTAAATGAGTGAATTTTTTTTTTCACCATATTAATCTTGATTGGATGTATTTAAGTGAAAGTAAAAAAGTTTTACTCCAATTTTTGTTACTCTAATAATGTCATTCAGTCATAATCTACATAAAGTAAAGCTATTTTCAAGATCTTTGTGGATGCATCTGAATATAATTTTCTTTCCAATTTTTTAATCTCATTCTTCCAAAAGAAAATAGATTTTTACTTGCTTTAGCATAGGCTATTCTAGATTTCAGAAGCTTAAGAATCCAATTTTGGAGTTTCTACCGTTCTATTACACAACGTTATTGCATTTGGCACATGCAAATTTTTTTGAATAACGTTCTAGATCCTTGTGAATTTGTGACTTGTAACTAGAAAGAGCATTTTGTAAATGGTGTTAGTCTCGTTCCCTCTTCATGCTTAACATATCTATAAAATTTTACTCTTTAAATATGTTTGTTTACTGATCAGATCTAAGTACACATTATCTTCTCTTCCATATTCTTCGGTCCTTATCAATTTTTTTTGTTCTGTTTGTTTTGCAAGGTGAAGAAAGAGACATCTAGGAAAAAAACAACTAGAGAGCAAGTCAAGTAGAGCTACAAACCAAAAAGGATCAAATCTTTTATTAACACGAATGAATCATACGATAAGTAACTTTTAAGTAATTTTGTTATTTTTGTTGATTATTGTAGATAACTATCTAAACAATTACTTTTTAATATTATCTATATGTTCAAATTAACACGGTTATGATGGTTATTGTCTCTCCATTTTTTGTGTTGTCTTGTTTTCCCATTTAACATTATATGTAACCGCTATAAAAATAAGTAGTTGTCATGTGTTCATGTCCAGCATTAGTTATGTTGGTTATTATCTGTTCAACTTTTTGTTTATCTTAGTTTTCCATTTAACAGATAAAATTTTACGTAATTGCTACAAGAATAGGTAATTTTGGTAACAAGTTGTCATTTATGACCCCATAGTTTTAGTTACACAGATAAAATGTTCGGTAACTGTTACAAGTATAATTAGTGATATGTCTAAATATTTTGTTATTAACAAAATTAAAGGTTGAAGTAAATTTCATCATTAAAGATTTAGATGGTCATATATCCACTGATCCATATTATTATGGGATGACGAGTTAGAAGACAAATGTGTGGATATCATGGTAATGTAAGGCTAAATGGCAAAGGAATGGCTTTAAAAACGAGATGTTTTATGGGGGCTTAACGGTGAACTTTTTCAAACGTCTAAGGAACCAGATGAAAAAAAGAAAGAAGCCAAAGAGAAGAAGGACAAATACAACAGTGTTGAGCTTGTGGATGCATATATTTCTGACCGTGTTGACCTCCAATCAATTGAAAACCTAATTGTCTCCCTGCACAATCTAATTGCTAAAATGGAAACTACACACTCTTTGAGACACACCAGTACTTGCACCATCTAACTAAAAATAATATTTTCTAACATTATTGTTAACCAAAAACCAGTCCTCTAAACAACAATATATAATTTTGCACTCTTATTACATAATTTCAGACAAGGTGTTCATGAATTATATGTGATAGTTGAGATTAAAGAATGAAAGATTTGGGTCACGGTTAAAATACTCAACTACTCAGTATTAATATAATTATTTCTCAAAAACCCGACTGTTAAAAATAATTTGACTCCGATAGCTAACTTCGTATCAATTAAAATTATTAATAACAGTTAAAAAATACACAAAGTCTGTGTCTTCTCGCTAACTCACCCATGGCGTTTCTTGTTATGATTCACCATTATTTTCTAACATTATTGTTAACCGATAACTAGCCTTTTGACAATGTGTTCATAATCATGTGTTAGTTGAGTTTAAATAATCAAAGATTTCAATCACAATTATAATACCCAATTACTCAGTGTTAACATAATAATTGTTGATTAACTCGATTGTTAACAATAACTTTACTCGGTAACAAACATCTTATCAACTAACGTAATTGTTATCAGTTAAATAACATACATAGTTTGTATTTTCTCTCTAATTCACACATAGTATTCTTCTTTATGATGCACCAATATATACATATCTACAAACTCTAATACCTAACTTGGATATATACACTGATATATATATATACAGTACCGGTCCTGATAATCCAAAGGCTGGAAGCAAAAAAAGAAATTAAGGCCCATTTATCAAAGGTATTTTTTATTAAAAAAAGAAGCTTTAAAGGAAATGGGGTAAAGAGGAATCAAACCCATTACCTTGATCACCCAAAACAGCTAAACTAACCACTAGCCTACTAGAAACTTCGGTGCTTTAGAGCATCATTATCCTAGAGACCCATTAAGAGTCTCTTAATTAATTTTTAATAGTATTTAAGAAGTAAATTTGGTTAAGAGACTTTGTTAAAAACTTTCAACCTTTTTGTCGTCCATTGCAAGTCTCTTAATCAAAGAGTTTTTTTAAAAAAAATGTAGAGAATGTTTTTTGATTATTTTGTGAATATAGAAGATGAGAACATTTCTTCCCATGATCATTCTTCCCATGATCATTCACAAACAAGTAAAACTGCACGTACCTCACCACTGATCCTCATGAAACAGTTTCTCACCGAAAGCTGCACAATTCAGTAGGCAAAATATTGTTAGGGAAGAACATGTTATTCCATGAGATGATTCTTCTTAAGGTGTGACAAAAAGAACAAATCCTATCGCATTGAGTAGAAGAACACAAGTCAGACAAGCAAAGCTTTAAGATATAACACAAGCACGTACAGAATCCAAGACCAATCATATATCTCAACAAAAATATGCGTAAAGAGACGAGTAACAATTCATTCCTTCAATAGTATGTCAAAGTTTTCATCTTTATCATACAAAACCGAGCTTTAATCCCATTACATACAAAAGATTGACATCTTAGAGTTTCAGCCCCCTATTCCATGAACGACATTCTAGCTTACTAATCAATAAAATCTCCAAGTTCACTTTTAATTTCAAAACCAAGCAGTGATGAAGTAGATCTTGGCGTAAAAAAAAATCAAGCTTCCATGATCAAAGATTACAATTTTAAAGAAATTTAAAAGATCAAAAACAAACCTCGAGCAAGATGTCTTTGATCCTAACAACCTCCTTAGAAACCATTGAAAACTCTTCAATCGCATCACTCAGGGCGTCCGCTTCATCTCACCTGTACATAATAAGTCAATACCAATCAGTTCTCAGACACATTGGTGCATCAGCTTTTTAGTTAACTACATACTGTTATGAGCATGGCCTGTAAGAAGTCACTGGACTTAGTTTTCATACTGTTATGAACATGAACAGATTCGTTTTCATCATATGGAACAAGGCAAGAACAGAGATTTATAGAAGCAAAACCAAGAAGAGATATAATCAAAGATCAAAGCTTTATGGACAAACAATCAAATCCAGAAACTTAAATTCCATTAAAACTGAAAATCCAATTCAATCAAGCGTGGTAAGAAGAGTCATCAGAGTTGATCGTAATTGAAAGAAGCAGGACAAGACCAAGAACAGCAAGCAGAGAAATCTAAAAAGGGTGAGAAGAAGAGTCATCAGACTTATCACCGCCGTTAAACCACCAACCATTGTCTCCGCCGGAGCCGTTTCCATTATCATTATTGCCGCCGATATCTCCAGAAGGAAAGCAGTTTCTCCTCCTAGCGATTGATTAGTAAAGCTTTCATTAGCAGTGGCTACTAATAGAGGGAACTGGGAAAAGGAGGGAAGTGGTGGTGGCCGGAGTGATTGCCGTGGGAGAAGTACCGTCCAATTTTCCGCCTAGAGAGAAAGAGATGTGGAGAGAAGAAGAGACACGTGTCTCATAAGATACGTCCCTTATTGTCCTCAATTAAGGAACGTTCCTTCTAATAATAGGCAATTTTCTTTTTCTTTTAATCCTAATAATATTAAGAGACAGCCTCAAGAGACTGCGTTAATGATGCCCTTAGCGGCCGATTTAATAGTTAACTAAACTAGGGCCGGAAGCCCAAGCTTCTAATGCTTTCCCTCAGGACCGGTTAATATATAATATATAAATATCTTTAGTCTCTATCCGTTGATTGGCTCGCTTCACATCTTGATATATGGTTGAGAGAGTGATATGAAATGTTCTTTGATATATATATGAGCTCATATGGAATATTAATAAATATATATTTTGCAACTGATCCATAATAATATATGTATGTTAGATGTTTAGGCATCGTGAACATGAAAATAGTAAAACATACTAGATTAAGATCCGCGTCTTGCGCGGAATAAACATTATATATAAAAATTATTTTATGTATTATATGTTCTTACATATTATGAAATAATAAATATATATTGAATAATTAAAAGTCAGTAACTATTACATATATAATTAAATTGGTGCGAACGTATAAATCAATTTTATTAATCCAGACAATTTTTTAAAAATTTGATAGGATATGTAATTAAATTTAAATGATATTAACATACATAGTATATTTTTAATATTAATGTCTATTAAATGATGTTTTCTACTCATATGTTTTTTTGATCATGTGCATCTTTAATAGCAAAAAATTTAAATTACTGATAACAAAATTTTCATTGTGGGATTAATAATTTTAGTAATTTATAATTTAAAAACAATTATCAATGTTAGTTCAAAACTTTTATCAAAAAAAATTATTCAAAGTAAATTTTGAAATTAAAATATTTATTTATTCAATATGGTTTATAGTTTAGTTTAAAATGATATATATACATATATATTTTAAATCTTAATGATTAATTAACTTAGACTTTTATTTATATGATTTTGTAATCATTTGTATTTTGTCATAACAAAAATTTTAAACAATGGATCGCAAAATTTGAATGTGAGACTTTTAAGAGTTTTAGTAATTTAAAGTCGTTTTTTAAAATTCAAAATATAACATATACAGAAAAATCTAAATTTTTATAATATGGTTATTGTGATTTTTTTAAATTATTTAAATAGTTTAAAATTAAACAAATTTGATATAAGATACATTATTTTATTATGAGATCTTTATTATTCAAAATCATTAATTGTCATATATACTTTAGCCACATTAGGCAATTCCGTAATCTTTATTTAAGAAAATAATAAATGATATTAATAATGAATTTATGGTTAGCTTAATAAAAAGTTTATTATATAATTAGATGGACCAACATATTTCTCTAATTATTCTAAGAATCATTCTAGTGATGACATGTGGTTACAAAAAGAAGTTGTAATGTTTCACAAATAATATATAGGGGATTTGTGGGATAATGAGAATTCGGCCAAAAAAAACCTTAACTTTGCACGAATTCCCAAAAGAAACATGAACTTTTGGGCTGACAAAAAAAACACCAAACTTTCATTGACTTTAGAATTAATTAACAATGATTTCGTTGACTTGCCAATTTAGCACGCCGTCAACAAATTTAACAGAAATATTTGACGTCGTTTATTGTTGGCGTTAAGTGAAACGACGTCGTTTTCAAATGAGATGAAACGACGTCGTTTTACATGATTTGAAATTAAAAATATGTAGACCCCTGGATTCGAACCCATGTTGTTTGGTCAAATGGCAAGGTCTTTTACCACTAGGCTAGTGGAACTTTCAATGTACTTACTAACATGTTTACTTTTATTTGGTACCGATTGAATATAAAAATATTCTCTAAAAACTTAAAAAGATCTTTAAAATTCCAAAAAATTGAAAAATAAGAAATTTTTTATAAAATCAATTTTGAAATTAAAATTGAAAATAAATTTTATTTTTCTTTTTAAAAAATAAAAACTCTTCCAAAATTTTCTATAAAATTAAAACGAACTTTAAATTCCAAAAAATTGAAAAAATAAAGAAATTTTTTATAAATTAATTTTGAAATTAAAATTGAAAATAAAATTTTATTTTTCTTTAAAAAAAAAAAGTTTATATTTCTTAAAAAAAAAATATCTCCCAAAATTTTCATAAAATTAATTTTGAATTAAAATTAAAATATTGTTTTTCTTTAAAAAGTCAAAAATTTTCCAAAATTTTCATTTTTTTAAAAAAATCCAAATTTTTTAAAAATTATAATAAAATGCAAAAAATTAAAGTTACAATTATCAACTTTTTATGTGTGTATAATTAATTTCAACTTTTAGCAAATGTATTAAAAAAATTGAAAATTTTGGAAGATTTTTTATTTTATGAAAAGAAAAAATAAAATTTTATTTTCTATTTTAATTTCAAAATTAATTTTATAAAAAAATTCTTTATTTTTTCATTTTTTTTGGAATTTTAAAGAATTTTTTAAGTTTTTAGAAAATTTTGGAAGAGTTTTTATTTTTTAAAAAGAAAAATAATTTTTTTTAAAAAAATCTTCTTTATTTTTATTTTTTTGGAATTTTATAGATCTTATTAAGTTTTTAGAGAACTTTTTATATTTAATATGTACCAAATAAAAGTAAACATGCTAGTAAGTACATTGAAAGTGTGAGTAGCCTAGTGGTAAAATACCATGCCATTTGACCAACCAACCTGGGTTCAAATCCAGGGGTCTACATATTTTTAATTTCAAATCATATAAACGACGTCGTTTCATCTCATTTGAAAACGACGTCGTTTCACTTAACGCCAACAATAAATAATGTCAAATATTTCTGTTAAATTTGTTGATGGCGTGCTAAATTGGCAAGTCAGCGAAATTATTGTTAATTAATTCTAAAGTCAATGAAAGTTTGGTGTTTTTTTGGTCAGCTCAAAAATTCATGTTTCTTTTGGCAATTCGTACAAAGTTGAGGTTTTTTTTGGCCGAATTCTCGTGGGATAATAGTTGCAAAAGAGAAGGGCAAACTTGAGAAAAAAAGACAAAGTATGATAATTAATTTATATTGATTTGTTATTTCCGTACTCCATTTTCTTTTAAAATAATCTAGATTTTGTTATAAAAAGAACTGGTATTTTATTGTTTCGCAGAAATTTAGATAAGGGCAAAATTTTATACCCGTAGAAACTTTAACACTGATAGAAAGATTTTATCAGAGAGAGAAGAGAAGGTTGAGGTTTTGAGATGCGTAATACAACGAACGTAAATGTTTGTATATATAGAAAGAAATTTACTGTGCAAATAGTGCAGCGGGCCCCACATCTTTTATATTTTTCAACATAAACGGCTGGCTGCTGGCTTTCTTAGCTGTCTTTCATAATACTCCCCCTTGGGGACCGGTGTCACTATCCACTCTCGCTTAACGTCTTTGTTGCCTCGTTAAAAACCTTTCGAGGAAAACCCAATGGGAAAAACCATAGTAAGGTAAAAAGAGTACAACCACGTAAGCTCCCCCTCGAATAAGCAGTCATATATCCTTCTGATGGCGCATTCCAATGTTGTGGATGTGTTTTCTGAATACCGAGGTAATGAGTGATTTTGTGAAGAGGTCGGCTGCATTGTCGCATGATCGAACATATCTTACTTCAATCTCTTTATTCTTCTCGAGCTCTTGAGTGTATGAGAAGAACTTCGGAGGTATATGTTTGGTTCTATCGCTTTTGATATATCCTTCCTTCGTTTGAACAACACATGCCGCGTTATCTTCATATAGAATAGTTGGCTCCGCATTTTCGTCAATCCCACTGCTTGAACAGATGTGTCGGCTTATTGATCTTAGCCATACACATTCTCTACTTGCTTCATAGAGTGCAATGATCTCAGCGTGATTTGAAGAAGTAGCAACAAGTGTCTGCTTCTGAGAACGCCAAGATATGGCGGTGCCTCCAATTGTAAAAACATATCCTGTCTGGGATCGAGCTTTGTGTGGATCTGACAAATAACCTGCATCTGCAAAACCAATCATTTGACCTTTTGAACTTTTAGGATAAAACAAGCCTAAATCAGTTGTTCCTTGAAGGTAACGAAAGACATGTTTAATTCCATTCCAATGTCTTCGTGTAGGAGACGAACTGAATCTCGCTAAAAGATTAACAGAAAAGATATGTCAGGTCGAGTACAATTTGCAAGATACATAAGAGCTCCAATTGCACTTAAGTATGGAGTTTCAGGACCAAGTATTTCTTCATTTTCCTCAGATGGTCGAAACGGATCATTTTCAACATTAAGTGATCTAACGACCATCGGGGTGCTAAGAGGAGTTGCTTTATCCATGTTAAAGCGTTTCAATACTCGTTTGGTATATGTAGACTGGTGTACAAATATACCCTTTCGAGAATGCTCAATTTGTAATCCTAGACAATATTTTGTCTGGCCGAGATCTTTCATCTCAAATTCTCCTTTCAGATAGTTTGATGCCTTTTGGATTTCGTTTTGAGTTCCAATAATATTAAGATCATCAACGTACACCGCGATTATCACAAATCCGGATGTTGTTTTCTTTATGAAAACACAAGGGCATATAGGATCATTCGTGTATCCTTCTTTTGTTAAGTGTTCGCTGAGACGATTATACCACATTCGTCCAGATTGTTTTAACCCATATAATGATCTTTGCAATTTTATTGCACATAACTCTTTAGGTTTGGAACTTAACGTTTCTGGCATTTTAAATCCATCTGGGATTCTCATATAGATATCAGTATCTAATGATCCATATAAATATGCCGTAACGACATCCATGAGACGCATTTCTAAATTTTCATTGGCCGCTAGGCTCATCAGGAATCTAAATGTGATTGCGTCCATGACAGGAGAATAAGTTTCCTCATAATCAATTCCTGGCCTTTGAGAGAAACCTTGGGCTACGAGACGAGCTTTGTATCTTGTAATCTCGTTTTTCTCATTTCTTTTTCGGACAAACACCCATTTGTACCCAACAGGTTTTACATCTTTGGGTGTGAGCACAATAGGTCCGAATACATTTCGTTTGTTAAGCGAATCTAATTCGACTTGAATTGCATCTTTCCATTTTATCCAGTCATGTCTCTTTTGACATTCATATACAGACTTTGGTTCTGGATCTTCGTTTTCTTCATTTATTTCCTTTGCTAAAAGGTATGAGAAAACGTCATCAATATCATCCATCTCATTTCGTTTCCATATCTTTCCATTATGGATGTAATTGATAGAAATCTCATGATTTCCTTCAGATTCAAGATGCTTTATATTGTCGTTAGATTCACAATTTTCTTCGTCCAAAATATTTTCTGTTATTTTGGGAGTATCATGCTTTTCACATTCCTTACGTTTTCTAGGAAGTTTATCCTTTGAACCAATAGGTCTACCGCGCTTTAAACGTGTTCCTGATTCACGTGTATCAACTGCCGTTCCACCATTTTGTGGTATTTCAATACGAGCAGGAGTATTTGCAGCGGGTATATGTGATTTAGTTACCATTTTGGTATCAGCAAATGCATCAGGTAGCTGATTTGCTATATTTTGTAAATGCATGATACGTCGAACTTCTAGTTCTGACTGTTTCGTAGGAGGATCAAGGTGTAATAACGATGGTACACTCCATTTGATCTCTTTTCCTACTTGTTTATTGTCTCCCCCTAGAGTTGGGAATTCTTTCTCATTGAAATGACAATCGGCAAATCGTGCCGTAAACACATCACCAGTTTGTGGTTCTAGGTATCTTATTATTGATGGAGAATCATAGCCAATATATATTCCCAACCGTCTTTGCGGTCCCATCTTTGTACGTTGCGGTGGTGCTATTGGAATATAAACCGCACAACCAAAGATTTTTAGATGAGAGATATTTGGTTCTTTTCCAAATGCTAACTGTAATGGGGAATATCTATGGTATGCACTTGGTCTTATCCGAATTAGTGCTTCTGCATGCAGAATAGCATGTCCCCATACAGAGGTTGGGAGTTTTGATCTCATGATCAATGGCCTTGCAATTAGTTGCAGCCGTTTAATTAATGATTCTGCCAAACCATTTTGTGTATGAACATGAGCAACAAAATGCTCTACTTCAATCCCTGATACCATACAATAATCATTAAAAGCTTGGGATGTGAATTCACCAGCGTTATCTAATCTAACTCTTTTAATTGGATAATCTGAGAACTGTGCTCTTAATTTGATTATCTGAGTTAGAAATCTCGCAAATGCCATATTTCGAGATGATAACAAACAAACATGTGACCATCTACTCGATGCATCGATTAATACCATAAAGTAGTAGAATGGTCCACACGGTGGATGTATTGGTCCACAAATATCACCTTGGATTCTTTCCAAAAACTTTGGTGATTCTTTGTCAACTTTGGTTGGTGATGGTCTTATGATTAATTTTCCAAGAGCACACGCATCACATGTCATTTTATTACTTTGGTATATATCTTGGGTTTTTATTGAATGACCATGTGAGCTTTCAATGATTTTTCGCATCATTGTAGTGCCTGGATGACCAAGGCGATCATGCCATAATGTAACATCTTCTGGATTTCTTTTTATCACAAGATGTGATTCTATAGCATCAATATAAGTGTGATGCAATCCAGAAGGAAGTTCTGGAAATTTTTCCAGTACAAGGCCTTTGCCTGATTTTTCAGAAGTTATATACAAATACTTCTTTCCATTCTCAGTTGCAGACTGAGTGTTATACCCTTGACGGTATATATCTTTGAAACTCAACAAATTTCTCTTAGAATTTGGAGAATATAAGGCATTATCTATGGAAAACTTTGTTCCATTAGGCAACATAAAGTTCGCCTTGCCAATTCCTTCGATCAGGTCTGTAGGACCTGATATTGTGTTTATAGTCATTTTTACTGACTTTAAAGTAGAGAAATATCTCTTATCCTTCAGTATAGTGTGCGTTGTGCCACTATCTGGTATGCAAACTTCTCTACCAATTTGTTTAGTTGTTGTTCCATTTGCTTTCTTATCCATTTCTGTAACACACAGTTAATATTAATAAAGAAAATAAACTTTCATAAGTAAACATATTATTCATCAATAACAAGTACACAATAATTATACATTATATATTTTGAAATACAACATTATTTTGAAAGTGAAATACATAATATTTTATGGCATCACTAGGCATTATTAAGCTTGATTAGTACAAGCACTTCAATTATTTTGATGAGTGGCCTCGTCGAAATCTCCCATAAAGTCAGAGGATTCGAGGTATGTCGATGTTGTACCCACAAGGTGTTCATTGAGATTTACTTCCTTTGCCTTGCCTTTAATAGATTCTTGGTACAATTGGCATAGATGCCGAGGAGTTCGACATACTTGAGACCAGTGTCCCTTCGATCCACATCTGTAACAGACGTTCTCATTTTTATGAGTAGGGTTTTCTTGGGTTTCTTTCCCTTTTACCCGATCAGATCGATTCCATGTGTTGGATCCCCTTCCTCTTGGGTTGTTACTCCTTTCATGGTTGCGGTTAAATCGATAACCACGACCACGACCAAAACCACGATTGTGACCACGGCCACGACCACGCCCACGATAGGAATAATTTTCTTTTTCCGGATTTTTTATATCCGTTGCATTTACCTCAGGAAATGCTTTGGTTCCCGTGGGTCGGGCATTGTGGTTTTTAATGAGGAGTTCATTATTTCTCTCCGCTATTATAAGCGCCACAGCGAGTTCAGAGAACCTCGTATACCCACAATTTCTATATTGTTCTTGTAGAACATAATGATTTTTGTGGAACGTTTGGTAAGTTTTCTCGAGCATTTCTGCTTCCGAGACAGGCTTACCGCAATAATCTAATTGCGCCGCTATTCTCAATATAGCGGAATTGTACGTTTCCACTTTTTCAAAATCTTGAAATCGTAGATTTTTCCACTCATCGAGTGCATGGGGGAGAGTAATTTTCTTTTGGTTATCAAACCTCTCCTTCAGAGCTTTCCAAAGATCTAAGGGATCTTTGGTTCTCGCATAATCATGCGTAAGATTTTCATCTAGATGCCTTCTCAGAAATATCACGGCCTTAGCCTTTTCACGAGAGGTTGATATATTGCCGTCTTTTATTGTTCCGAGTATTTCCTTGGAATCTAGATGAAGCTCCATGTTTGTAACCCATGCCGTGTAGTTTGTCCCAGTTACTTCCAATGTCGGAAACTGAAGTTTCTCGATTTTTGCCATTTGTATTTCTAAAGCACATAAATAAAAAATTATTAGAATATTATTCATATTAAAAGGAACCGTTTACATTAATCATGCAAGCAATTACAAAGAGAAGCGATGTAAAGAAAATTAAACCGATATTCATCTTAAATTCACTCGGAGTAAATTCTCCAACGAATAAACCATAAATAGAAGCACAAATAAAAATGACACATAAAAACAAAAGTGCGCGAATCATCTTTCTTGAAATGAGAAATCGGAGGAGAGCGATTTGAAATTTTTTGAGAGAAGATGAAATGTTTTGGATGATGAAATGGAGTGAAAATGAGTTGTATTTATAGATAAAAATTACTGTTCATGACCGTTGGAGAAAGGGGAAATTTTTGAAAAAATTTCTTTGTGACCGTTGGGGTTAAATCGAGTGCACTAAAAATCAGTCTGAAAATATCGTATTAAACAGTCAATCAAATCTATAAAATTTCATAAAAGTAAAAATTATGGCAATGAAATATTTATGTTATGACAACAAATCATGCGACGGCTCAGCCGATCAATGCAGAGTAATAAATAAATTATACGGCGGCTCGGCCGACCAATTAATAATAAACAGAATATAAGGCGGCTCGGCCGACCAATAAATAATAAACAGAATATAATGCGGCTCGGCCGACCAATAAATAAATTAAATTACTAGTAAATAATATAGGCGGTATTCCGGCCAATATAACATGATATAAATAATAGTAGAGGCGGTATACCGACCATTATAACATGATATAAATGATACAAATAAATTTTACCGAATCGCAGAGTGATCGTGCTGATAACGTGTTATAAAAAGAACTGGTATTTTATTGTTTCGCAGGAATTTAGATAATGGCGAAATTTTATACCCGTAGAAACTTTAACACTGATAGAAAGATTTTATTAGAGAGAGAAGAGAAGGTTGAGGTTTTGAGATACGTAATACAACGAACGTAAATGTTCGTATATATAGAAAGAAATTCACTGTACAAATAGTACAACGGACTCCACATTTTTTATATTTTTTACCATAAACGGCTGGCTGCTGGATTTCTTAGCTGTATTTCATAACAGATTTCTTTTTTTCATATTGTTTACGATGATTTGAATGAGTGGATGAAAACACAAGAGAATGTGTGGCTAGAAAGTTTCCTACCTGCAGACCTACCACTTCAAACTGCAGACCTACCACTTCAAACAGTAGCCTATGTAGTCTCAGCTCAAATCTCATTAGGGATATTCTCGTCCATCTGAAGCTAAGACTGTAGTCGATTATCCACTAATATTGACTAAGGGTAGTCTTCTAATTTAGACTTCATTTGGATATATTTCCCTAAATCTTTCTACTTTCTATGCAAAAGTGTCATTTAGTTTCTACCAACCATGAAATATTCTCACGCTTAGTTTACATAGCACAAAACAATCTGAGCAACGCCAGTTATTTGACTATATATAATCAAATCCAGTATCCCCAGAGGTGAACTCGAAAAAGCTGATCATCTATATATGGATGAATAAACTCAACGGAAGTTAATAGTTTGATTAAATCAAGTAACAGTATAGTAGTGGATAATTTTTCTGCATATGTAGACTATAGATCAGTTCTTGTATACTTTTCTTGGCAACTTCTTGCTCTATTCACGTATACTTTTCTTGGCCACTTCAAAATTCAATTTGCTTTTTAAAAAGTTGGTCCATCTTATTAATTATAGAAGATACGAGACGTTTTCAAGTTTTGAGCAAATCGAGGGGCTAGATTGAAATAATGAAAGTAACGCCCATATATACTGTATTTTTTTTAAAGTGTCCTCGTGATCATCTCCGTATATAAATCAAATCAAATAAATAAATTTGCAAAGTGTCGGGTGTTCAAACTCGCCGTTTAGTTTTACGTAAATCTCGGAACGAGTTTTGCGTTATTGGGACTTGCTCCGTCGTTGATCCTTCGCAGCTGTCATTAGTTGACATGGCGATGGCTGCAGCTGTAATCGTGCCTTTAGGCCTTCTCTTCTTCATCTTTGGTCTCCTCGTGAACCTCCTCCTAGTGAACTTCTCTTCTTCTTCTTCTTCTTCTTCTTTTACCTTCTCCGTATTAATTCACTGCTTTTTAGGGTTTCCGTACGCTGAAAAGATTCTTCTTCGTATTTAGGGGTTTAAGTATAAAGTTCCTCGAGAGTTATGTTGATTCTCTGTACTTGGTTTACTTCAGTTTGATGTTTACAAAACTTGTTCTTTAATTACAGGCAATTTGCTATGTCCTCATTCGACCACTGTCTAAGAACACATACAGAAAAATCAACCGGGTGCTTGCAGAAACCTTGTGGCTTTAGCTTGTCTGGATCGTTGACTGGTGGGCAGGAGTCACGGTATTATTTTCCCTATTTAGTAATATGATTAGGAAGCAAACATGTACCTGCTTATTATCTTTGTTACAGACTTACAGTAGCTTATATAAGTGTAGACATGACCTTATGTAGATTTTGTTTTTTAAGTTATATGACTTCCTCTAACACTTTCTTTTTCTTCTGTGCCAGATCAAAGTCTTTACTGATAATGAGACGTTTAATCGAATGGGTAAGTTCCTGTATTGTGAACTAAAATATAAAAATTCCTATATATGTGTTACGATTTGGATCTCAAAAGTGAGCAAAGTTGATAATCAAAGATGAAACACTGTTTTATTGAATAGAAAGATTGATTACAAAGGTTAAAATGTTCTGATCAAGATCTCTCTCACTAAGATCATCTCAGTAGCATCACTCTCCCCTCTATTAGCTTACTCAAACTTTCCATAACCTCCTCTTTCCCATCTCCCCCTCTAATATTTAGATAAAGCATAAAGATAAAGTAACTAAACCATAATAACTTTATGCTAACTATGGTTACGTGCTCTTTTCTAGTCAAGAGTCAGTGGCCATTTATCCCATTTGAATATACTGCTCTTATCAATATGTACAATATTATGTAACTTTCTCTATAATTCTCTTCCAGGCAAAGAACACGCTCTTGTCGTTTGTAATCACCGAAGTGATATTGATTGGCTTGTGGGATGGATTCTCGCTCAGGTACATGATTTAATCTCGGTGTTTCATGCGTCTTGTTTCTAGGCAATCGCTTTTGCTTGAATACTTAAATGGGAATCAACATAGACTTCTTGGTGAACACGCTTGTATACGTACAATGGGACCATGTATTGCTTTCTAGTTTCTAGTGAATATAGATTCCCTTAGCTAGAAGGTTACAGTGAATGTTCCACTGATGAGATAAGAGATCATATAGCATCATCATTTTTTTTTTTAGCATCATGAGATCATATTTTCTCTAGCATCATCATATTTTCTCTAACAAGCTCAATGTTATGCTTCATACATCTTTAATTTATTGTTTCATATCTTCTTACCTTGCAGAGGTCAGGTTGCCTGGGAAGCGCATTAGCTGTAACGAAGAAGTCTTCCAAATTTCTTCCAGTATGTGAATTTAAAGTTTACTTAGTAACCTTGAATTGTATTTCTTAATAGCTAGCTTTAAGTTAGAAACTTAATAACTAGCTTTGAGTTGAGAAAGCAATAATTTCTGTAGCTTTCATACACTATTCTCCTTTCTATTATGTCACATACTCTTGAGTATTCATATAATAGAATTGTCGCACATATACAGGTCAAAGGCTGGTCAATGTGGTTCTCAGAGTATCTATTTCTGGAAAGAAACTGGGTAAAGGATGAAAGCACAATAAAGGTATGTGTTTCTATTCTTCTTGTGCAACTCATTTAATTAGTTTTTGCTTCTGTGTAAAACGTTTATGGTAAACCTCATAACCCTGAATATGCAGAATTTTCATCACCAGAACATGACGTATATCTGTTTATATAAATTATAGTCAGGTCTTCAACGCTTGAAAGACTTCCCTCAGCCCTTCTGGCTAGCCCTTTTTGTGGAGGGAACTCGCTTTACAGAGACGAAACTTAAAGCAGCACAAGAGTACGCAGCTTCCTCTGAGTTGCCTATCCCTCGAAATGTCTTGATTCCTCGTACCAAAGTAAGTTTGAATGTTCTTGTAGTTGTGGATCTTTTTTATACTTAATACTTTGATCACATCGACTTGGTGGTTGATGTTTGTGTGTTCTGTAGTGATTACTAAACTTGGCTTGTTAAGTTTTCAGGGTTTTGTGTCAACAGTTATTAATATGCGTTCATTTGTCCCAGTCATTTATGATATGACCGTGGCTATTCCAAAATCTTCTCCTCCCCCAACAATGCTAAGACTATTCAAAGGACAACCTTCATTATCCATTTTCTTTACATTGTAACTGAGACTAATATAACCCTCTATCTTGTGGTATTTGCTGGTTTAGAGAGGGAAATGTCACCTTTGCTTCCATAATATGCATCCCAAATCTTTTTGTAACTAGCTGACCAGTCCCCAAACCATTGTTGCTGGTGTCAGGTACATGTTCACATCAAGTGTCACTCGATGAAAGACTTGCCTGAATCAGATGAGGCAATTGCATAGTGGTGCATAGATCAGTTTGTGGCTAAGGTATAAATATTATGTGTTTACTGATTTTTCTACTTCTCTGTTGTTGGGAACACACTTGGTCAAGATTTGTAGAGAAATTTTCATTCTGGACACACTCATCTCATCTCGGCTCTGTGGTACAGGATGCACTGTTAGACAAACACATAGCGGCAGATACTTTCTCCCATCAGCAAGAACAGAACATTGGCCGTCCCATGTAGTCTCTTGCAGTGAGTCTCTCAAAACATTCTCTTGTATTCATACATAAAAAACTCAAAAAAGTATCTTCATCTTTTCTTTCAGGTGGTTCTATCATGGGCCTGCATACTAACTCTCGGAGCAATGAAATTCTTGCACTGGTCAAATCTCTTTTCCTCAT
Organism: Brassica napus; assembly: GCF_020379485.1. Taxonomy (NCBI): domain Eukaryota; kingdom Viridiplantae; phylum Streptophyta; class Magnoliopsida; order Brassicales; family Brassicaceae; genus Brassica; species Brassica napus. The sequence continues at coordinate 33,037,756 of NC_063447.1, read as the reverse complement.
GGAAAGGCATGGCGTTATCAGCGCTTGGTCTAGGTATAATCACTCTCTGTATGCATATCCTTATCCGCTCCTCACAGTCAGAGCGTTCTACCCCAGCCAAGCCAAATGACCATCATCACTCAGAATCACCCCCCCAAACAGATGTGGAGAATGAGAAGTAAAAAAGATGATTCTAACAGATCAAACGACATACACAACAAGAAGCGTGTCAGTTTTGTTATAAGTAACCAAAAAAAAATATCCAAGTGAAATCCTCTAATATCATCAATTTTTGTCCAGTTACTAGTACTATCTACACTTTTATAGACCGTAGGATTTTTTTTGTTCTCAAGTCCTTGTATAATTAGATTTGAATTTGGGATTGATCTTAAGACTTGCTTTATTGAAAACAGTTTATTTTTGCAGCTTATGCAAGTCATATTACTGATAAGTTTAGGAAGATTACGGTAGCAGATATTATAAAGTGTGCGAAAGTGTCTGTAATACCATTCGCAGTTCATATGGGTGAAGTTTGTAGTGTTCACAAGCTTAAAATAAATCTCTATAAGCCAGAGGATTATCCTAAGCACACTGATATAACTGAAGCACACTTGGAAGAGACAATGACGGTTATGTTTTTGAGGAAGTTGGAAGATGCTGAGCATGCTATAGTTTTGTTATAAGTAACCAAAAAAAATATCAAAGTGAAATCCTTTAATATCATCAATTTTTTTTCCAGTTACTAGTACTATCTACACTTCAGTAGACCTTAGGACTTTTTTTGTTCTCAAGTGCATAGTCCTTGTATAACTGGATACTTTCTATTATTAGAATTGAATTTGGGATTGATCTTAAGACCTGCCTTATCGAAAACAGTTTATTTTTGCAGCTTATGCAAGTCATATTACTGATAAGTTTGAGGAAGATTACGGTAGCAGATATTATAAAGATTATGGAAGTGTCCGTAGCAGTTCAATGAGTTCATATGGGTGAAGTTTGTAGCACACTGATTTAACTGAAGCACACTTGGAAGAAACAATGACGGTTATGTTTTTGAGGAAGTTGGAAGATGCTGAGCATGCTATAGAGACTAACATGAAAAATGCTCTGTAGAATGGCATAAAAGTTGACGAAGAGACCGGTCCAAAATCTGGAAACGAAACAGATAATGATGATCAGGCCGAGGCCAAGGGTACGGAGGCGGGGTTGATCTTGATGCAGATGCACAGAAACGTAAAAAGCAAGCAACAGATGAGCAGGGTTATGAAGAAAGTTGTGACGATGAGAAGAACGAACCATCGTTCACTGGTGGAGTAGATGACCTTGTGATGGATAATGAGGATGAGAACACAGAAGGTTGGTTTACACAGTTTCTTAAAGCTGTTTCCCTTATGACTCTGATCTGTGCTAAGACCTCATTCTAAGGTGCACAGTGGCTTATTGTGGTGATCCTCAAGTGATATGGGAAGAGTTGCACAATCAACTTCTCAATTCCGCAGAATGACATTTGAAGCAGATGGAGAAGTGGACATACTAGAAACCCCTCGCCTAGAACATGGAGCACTGAGATGAAGTCATCAAGACTTGATTCGTCTGTCAAATCCTTAAGTGGAGCCTACTGCCGAATTTTCTCTATGGTTTTAAAGTTATACTATAGACTGTGTTCCCATTAATGGATAGTATCTGCCGACATATTGAGAAAACGTTTGGAGGCAAAGAGCTGCTGCATCTGTAGTGACCTTTTGATCTGATTTTATGTGTGATTACATGCAAAAATAATGCTATCAGCCCACTTTTGTATTTACCTAATTTATGTTTGGTACCTTTTATTTTCTTAAATAATTTGTGTCGGTTTTGGATTATGTATTCCGAACACTTTTTTTCTTTATGTATTCCGAACACTATTGTGCCTTTTAATTTACCTAATTTATGTATGGCACCTTTTGATCTAATTCTATGAACTAAATCATAATCAAAATTTTGTACGCATAGAAAAATATCTTCTAGTTTTCACCAAACCAAACGTGTTAACTAGACAACTAATACCGGTCTAACAATACTAGAAAAGACTAAGCTTCCCGATCGCTCTCACGATCGTTGAGGACGGAGAGCTCCGAAGCCCTGACGCTTGACTCACGAGCAGCTGGAGAAGCATGCACTTCGTCTGATCTCGGGACGATCTCTGGATCGGCCGAAGGACCTTCAAGAAGAAGCGTCGGGTCTTCGCGCCGCTCTTCAGTCGGATGGGTAAGCGGAACATGAAGACTCGCTGCAGTCTCCGGATCGATCAAGCCGGCGTTGGACCCATACGGATCGAGACTCGCCAAGATTCGAGCATCCACAAATTGAGAGTCCAATACGAGAGGAGAAAGCGTGAGATCTTCCCCGGGTATCTCGCCCACCCTAAGCTTCTTGGCTTCCTCCTCGTATTTCTTCTCTTGCTCGGCGAATATCTCGATAGTAGCTTGCGAGATGTCGTTTCCAGCCCTCTTCAAAGCCTCAAGGCATTTCCTGGTTCCGAAGGCTTGGCTATGAAGCAACCGGGCCTCCTCATAGGGACCTCGTCGCTCTTCTCGGGAACGAATCCTAGCGAAGCGACGATTAGCTTTCGCGGCCATCTCGACCTCAACTCTTCCCCTTTCCCTCGTCACTTCCAGGATCCTGGAGTCTCTAAGGCGCCTCATCTCTCTTTCATGAGACACAGCGAGCGAAACCTTCTCGCTCTCAAGTTCGGCGTTCTTCCGCTCGAGCTCACGAACGACTCCTCGGGATACCTCCAACTCGGCTTTGAGCTCGTCTCTTCGAGGGATGATGCGAGCAACCATCCCGTTAAGCCTCTCGACGTCAGCCCTCGACGCATTCAGCTGGCGAGCAGAAGCTTCCTCTTTCTCCGCGTACTCCTTCTTAGCCAGCTCGAGTTCGCCTAAAGCTCCCTTCAGGGCAGTGTCGTACTTATCGATCACGACGTTCGTCGCACTATCCCCCTAAATAACGAGGAGATGAAAATTGTAAGAAAAAGTCAAAGAATAAAACAAGAAAAAATAGAAGGGGCCGAGCCATTTACCAGCAGCTTGGCCCTCGCGGCTTCCTCGTATTCACCCCCAAAGATGAGGTCCTTCACAGCGGGCAAAGGTTTCGCCCTCCCCCTTAATTGGCGAAGGAACTCTCCGCACTTCTCAGGAACGTACAATAGAGGGGCCGGTCCCTCGTAGTGAAACGAAACCTTGTCTGGAAAGTTGACTCCGGGCACCCTCCTCAAGATAGCGGAGCCGCGAGAAGAAGTGCCGATCTGAGCGACCCCTTCCCCAATGGGAACCGGAGTTCCCTCGCGAGAAGACGCCAGAATAGGAGATCGCGCCTCATCGCCAACCTCGTCGTTACGTCTCCTGATCAAAAGCGGCGACTCTCCGCTGTCTTCTTCAGAACCGTCTGGACGGGCGGCATTAAGAGGAACTTCAGATTCTTCCCTTTCACCAACTTCCACCGCATCGTCCCACTCTCCCGAGATTTCAGCCTCAGAAGCCTCCTCTTCGGGTTGAAGTTCTTCTTCTTGAACATCACCCTCCTCATTCTCAGTCGGTTCTTCGGGATTCTCCGACTGCTCGTCAGCGGGCTTCTCTGTCCTCTTCTTCTTCTTCTTCTTCTTCCTCTTCTGGGGTTCGCCAGAAGGAGGAACATCGCTCGCCTCCTCGGCGCTCCTCTCGACTCCCGAGCCGCCCCTCTTCCTTTTTTTACCCTTCCCCGCGTTTCTAGCGCCAGAAGGGGGAACCTCACCAGTGCGAGGAACCGTCACCGAGGGTCCTTCCTCGCTGGCCAGTCCCAGCTGGGCGGCTAACATCGCGCTTAAATCGGGAAGAGTTCCCATCCTCTTTGCTTCAGAGACTTGCTTCTGGATGTCCTTTGGGAAGATGTCTAGTCGCTTGGTGCGAATAGGAAGAACGGTCGGAAGATCAGATCTCCACTCTCCTGAAAACACAAGGCGAAAGGGTCAGGACGCGACAAATAAACTTTGCGATAAAAAAAATAACCAGAAACGGCGAGAGAACGCACTTCGAGCGATCCGGTCCTTAAGTTCGCGAATCTTCTCGACGGTAATCTCGGACCAACGGTAGATCCGAAGCAAAGCGACGGCTCGAACGCTCTTCAGGAAATCCTCAGGATAGACTGGAGACGTGGGATGGCCAACTGCGAGCACAACAAAAGAAAGTTCCGTTAGGATCAACAAAATCAGATGTAGCTCGCGACTAGATATTCTACCACAAAAACAGTTCCATAGAACCCGATAGTCCTCTCGAGGAGGTTCCTCGAAATCCGAGTCGTCGGACTTGATGAAGAAGTAGGAACGCTGCCAATTCTACGTTTTGTTTGGATGACCGGCGCACACATTGCAGTTTGGTCGCATCTTCACCGAGTAGGTTCCGTCCTTCATATCGGTTATCGAGTTCATCTCCTCGAACGACCTGACGCTCATCGGCATGTCAATCTCCTCCGCTAGGACTGATAGAGTGACGGCTAGTCGCAGCGAGCCGTTCAGTAACTGACTAATCGCGATATCTCGCCGCCTAGCGTACGCGGTGATCAGTCGCGGGATGGGGAACCAACAGCGAGTGTCATCCTGGAAATAAGACTCGTATACTGTTTGGTACCCGATCGGAGGAGACCAAGGCCTTTGCTCCTTCGTAGGGATGAGGAAGGTCACGCCTGTAGCGTTCTTGGCCCGAAGAACCCTCTTCACGCTCCTCAGGGTCGACTTAGTCTCCTCCACACCGTCCCAATCTTGACCAGCCACGAAAGCAGGGCGCAATAAGTCAGGATGTAGTCGTGGAAGCTCCTCGAAAATCCCTTCGGGATAGAAGGTCGTCGGAAACAACTCGGCTTCGGAATCGTCGTCTTCCGAAGGATCGTCTTCCACTGCGCGAACCCTCAAGGTAATCGAGTCAACGGGCACCGCCCCACTCTGTCCGTCTCTCGCACACTCCGTCGCATTCCCCACGACGACGTTCTCGCTCCCTTCCCTCGCAAGCCGTGTAGCATCTGCGACCAAAAGCCTCTGGGAGCGAGACAAATCAACTGTGTCCATCATCGCCTTGTGATGAGTCGACTCGAGATCCCCGATACAACCTCCGTCTGGACCCGTTGCCGGAGCTGATGCCGCCACAACTGAGTTCCCCCTTTGCTGCCTCGATGACCCCTGAGCCGATGACATGGTAGAGCAAGGCGGCGAAGAACGCGTCGAATAAAGGCTATAACACTTAGAGAGATAAAAGAAGAAGAGAGAGAAAGTACCTTTGATCGCGAAGAAAACTTGAAGAAATGAGAGGGGGTCTGCGTATTTATAAGGAAAAGAGAGGGGGGAACTCGAGGCATCATCATTAGGTCTATTCGGGCCTAGATGGGCCTCGAAACTCTCTCCAAAAATCCAGCGGACCCTCGCGACGTTTCAACTTCTCGGTGCATTTAAAAGAGAAAAAAGGGGGGGGGAATTCGAGGTGTCGTCATTAAGCCTGAACGGGCCTAAATGGACCTCGAAACTCTCCCAGATATCCAGCGGACCCTCGCGACGGTTCGGCTTCTCGTCTAAATCGGACGTCGGTCATCTTAAAATCAGAATAAACCAACGGTTAATCTAGATATGTCAATCGGGATCTGATTATCCGCGACTAATCGGCCTCAAGCGGAAATATTCCAGAACCCTCCATGCGACACAACGATCAAAAGGAGCGATAAAGCCTCTACTGCTCGCTTCCGAGAGAACGACGCCGTGCGACTCATCAACCAACCGCTCCAACTTTCCGACAGACCTTCTATTCCCTCAAACCTTCAAACCTTAGAATCCATCACGAGCCAGAAAACACTTCACTCACTAATGGACTGGGGGGGGACTTACTGTAGAGGATGGATTTGACCATCCCACAAGGCCCGAAGAATAGAAAGGCCTGGCCCGGATTAGGTAGAGCGACGGCTCGATCGGTCGGCTCAAGAGTCAGGTCTCTCGGCTTGACTCTTGAGTGCTTTTAGTCGATCATCATCGACTGAAGTACATCCGGCTCAGCGGCTGCTCGGACGCCTACGGGCTTCTCGGCCCAGCAGAGGAGGCCAACCAAGATGGCGTAAATTAGGTCAAGGACGAGGCATCAGGACGTCTATATAAGGGAAAGGGGAGACAACGAGAGAAGGATCCGAAATCACTGACTAACACTTGGCGGCTAGATTAGGGTTTTCACCTTTGCTTCATCTCGCCGTTAGTTGTACTTTTCCGGTAGCTCATCGAGCCACCGGCTTCCTTTCTGTCGCACTCTCTTCTTTTCCCTTGTAACCGACTGAACGTTTTTTTCCGACCATTAATAAGACGTCTTTGTTTAAACCCACATCTTATTTATTACCGTTTTCCTATCAAACATTTTGTTTTAACCAATTTTAAACAATACTAGAGTTTGACTTATGTAGACTGTTTTTTTCATTTTTATAAGGGATAATTTGTAAATTATTCCATGAATAGTTTGAAATAAAAAAAATACACCTTCTATTTTATTTTTTGAAAACTACACTTTCTGAAATGTGAATTGACATTTTTACCCAGATTACATATTTCAATAATTGAGATATAAATTCGAAATTAATAAAAATATTATTATTATAATTATTTATGTTTAAGATAAATTTATTATGTTATTTAACCAGTTAAAATTTTACAATAACAAGAATAATATAAAACAAACAAATTATGATTTGTTTTGATTTTATCATGAAGTTTATATAAATTTTATTTCATGTGAGTTAGACGTCTCTGTTACTCATGAGTAGCATTTAAAAAAAAAATTCATTAGTTCAGTACAATGGATATGGTCAAAAGGTTAAGCACCTACCAAGTAGCAACTAGCAACCGAGTGTTAATCGCTAGAGCTTTCTCTTGCTTTGTTTTTACTGAACATGTGGCTTATATGGTTTTGGTCGGATCATTTCTATTTAACTCATTCCTGTCTAGATTTTTCTCATGTATTGGGACGGCTGTTCTTGCTGGTATGTTTTTAACATTTAAAAAACATACGAATACATGTACATTAAAAATGTATGAAACCAATAGAGTTTAAATCAGTTGGTATCACTCTGATAAGAGTTTGGAACCAGAACGCGCGTTTGCAGATTTTGTGCTCTGCAATTTCAGAGTCCATCGAGTCGCATAGACGACAACTTGAACATAATAGGAGTTCTTCAAAGCCGTAGAACATCCACCTCCCAGAACTCAGCCAAATCAGACTTCAAAAACAAAACTAGTGTCAGAGTAAAATAGTAAATCTGATTCATGAATCAACAAACCTCTTAGTGAGATGAGAGGAAGAATCTGTGAAACTAGAGAAAGGAAAAAAATTCAGAAATTGAAAATACGGAGAAGGAGACAAGACATCGTCATCTTTTTGTATTTTTATTTTTTCCAAACAATAAAAAGTTTAAGATATATTAAAAAGAAATTGTCTAGATACTCTAATTTTTTTTTTTTTGTTAAATCATTACTTAAAATATAAAATAAATTAGGAATTGAGAAATATTAAGACTGGACAATTTGGTAAATTTTTATATACATAAATGTACTTTTCCAAAAACTTAAACGATGGTGTAGTTTTCAAATTATAATTTTATATGAGTGTATTTTTCCAAATTTTCACCAAATTTAATATTGAACATGTTTGTAACTGTTTTTACATGGTGTTAGGTGTTCTTATTGAAATTTCTGTTATATGCCAAATAAACTTGTAACACATAAAAACATAATTAATCAAAGTTCATTAAGTTGTTCAATAAGGTTTAGTGTGTGTGTTAATATAGAGGGGTTTAGCGTGTTGTTAATTAAATCGTAAGATTAAAAAGAAGATTGTAAATAAATTTTTTTTTAAAAGATAAAAAAATTGTGTTTGTTTAAAAATAAAAATATTTATTATTTATTAATAGTATTAAACAAACCTTTTAAAGTAAAAACAATTTAGGGAAAAAAATTATTGGAATGTTTTGATATTCTAGAAACATGATGTTCTAATTTAGTGGATTATTTTAATTTTTGTTTGTTTAAATTGTACATCTGGTCTAATTATTAATTTATAGTTGTGATTATCTTTATTTATATTTAAATAGAATATCCATATTTTAATAAAATTGAATCAAATATTAAACAAAAGTGATTTAAATTATTCACTTATCTTTAGTTATAACGTAAATTAGATATTAGCTATATTTTAATCTAAAATATTTAGTTAATATCAAATAAATGAATATATAGTATTTTTTACACTAGGATAATCAAATATATTTTCTTATGTTACACATGTGCATTTGCACTAAAATAATGTAACTTTTCGTATACACTATAGTATTAGATATATCACAACCGATTTATTATAAAACCAGTATGTAATTGAATATGTAGTTTTGTGTTGAACAATATTATATATTTAGCAATACATGTTAACATATTAACTATATAAATATTGATATATGTATAAACTATTTAATATAATAATATAATTCTGTTTAATTTATCTGTACATGAGATTGGATGGTATAAGATGAGATTTATTGTTGAGATATTATTAGGTAATACAAAAGTACATTTAATAAATGTTTCAAGAGATGATCTAAACAAAAAATTACACATGAAAATGCCATGACTTCTTTTCTAATAGATAAGACTTTTTTTTTTTTTACAGCAAACATTCACAGACTCATGTTGACTCTGTAAACCAAGGTGGTAACTCTGCATCCATATGTAAGACGAAAGACGGTTGTTTCCGAGTTCTGAGCACTGCGTGCTAAGCTATCCGCTTTAAGGTTCGCCGTCCTAGGAACATGAATGATTTCTGAGTTGATGAAACTTCTTATGAGAAGCTTAATGTCTTCCAGATAGCTTTCAAATGTTGGCAATTCTTCTGGTTCTGAAACCATCTTCACCAATCGAGAACAATCCGTTGCAAACGTAACTTGAAACTGTCTTAAAATTTTCATACATTTCATTGCCCATATTAATGCCTCCATCTCCGAATGGAGAGGGGAGAGACATGCCCGTACATTCCTTGCCCCTAACAATCCATCAAAATCCGGGAAAGTGCTAAACCAGCCTTGCCCTGAAAACAAGTCTTTATCCTTCCATGAACCATCTGTGAAACACCATCTTCCAGCATTCGCCTTGATGGGTCTGGTATGTACTTCCTGTACCAAACTTTGATTCCTTAATAACTGTGCCTTAGCCCAAAGTGTTGATTCCAATTCCACTAACTTAAGAGTATCCCTCAGATCAATATCAATATTGCTAAACACTTTGTTATTCCGACTTTTTCAGATGTACCATATTATCCATGCAAACTGATGGTCCTCCATTTTTGGGTTAACTCTCCAAAAGAGATGATCCATATTGGCGAAGAAAGAGCTTATAGGAAAGAAATTCGGATTCAATGGTATCTTTGATAGCACCCACACTTGTCGTGCTGGAGAACATTCAAAGAACACATGGTTAATTGATTCCTCCTGGTCCCCACACCGTACACAACATGTCTCCTTTGTATTCCTCTTGCCTTTAAATTTTTCATGACCGCTATACAACCTGAAAGTAACTTCCATAAGAAATGCTTTATCTTTGGAGGACATCTTACTTTCCAGCAGTATGCTTTAAGTATATCCACTGTTGGTTCATAAAATTCCGGTGGTTTTTCCTTGTCTGAATAGACTCGTTCCACTTGATACCCAAATTGTACAGTATATTTCCCGTTGTTAGTGAAATGCCATCCATTCCTATCTTCCATCTGATTCCTACTTAAAGGAATACTTTCAATAATTTTGACATCCTCAGGGTCCACCAAAGTCCTAAATACCGATAACTTCCATGTTCGGGATTCCGAATTAATGAGAGAATCCACTGTGATCCGGGTAACTGTGATGAAGGTTTTTGTTTGCTGGTCTTGGGCGAGTGGATGAGATCCAAGGGTTATTCCATACAGAAATAGATGACCCTGTTCCCACCCTTTTAATTAGTCCTTTACAAACCAGAGATCTAGCAGAGGTAATACTCTTCCAGCCATATGATCTAGCAGAAATAGATGACCTTGTTCCCACCTTTTAATTAGTCCTTTACAAACCTGTAGTACCGTCCTTTGAAAACTCGAGAAAAAAGAGTATCCGGCTTCTCGATCAGCCGCCACAATTGCTTGCCAAACATCGCCGTATTAAAGTCAATAAGATCTTTAAACCCTAATCCGCCATTATCTTTAGGAACACATAATTTATCCCATGATTTCCAATGCATGTCTTTTGTACTTCCTCCTGGGCTCCACCAAAACTGAGCTACTGTACTCGTTAGCTTCTTCGCTGTAGCTTTTGGTAATCGATAAACAGACATCACATGGTTTGGTAAAGCCGTAACCACCGATTTTATAATGATCTCTTTTCCTCTTTTAGTAAAAAATCTAAAAGTCCATCCATTAACTCTGTTGTTTAATCTATCTTGTACGAAACCAAACACTTGTACCTTAGATCCTCCAAGACTTTCCGGCAATCCCAAATAAGATCTCATTCCTCCAAGGTTCTGAATTCCCAGAATATCTCTTAATTCCTGACGACTGGATTCTTCAATCTTATGCCCAAATTGAATAGATGATTTCTGAAAATTAATTTGTTGCCCTGAGACAATCTCATATTCCTTTAGGATCATGAAAATAGTTTGACACTCTTCTTTCTTTGCTTTACAAAAGAAAAGACTATCATCCGTAAACAACAAATGAGATATTGTCGGACTATCTCTTGCTACCTTCATACCCGTTAATTGTTCCAGTCGCTCCGTCTTCTTTATATTCACAATTAAAGCCTCAGTACACATAATAAATAGATAAGGAGATAAAGGATCCCCTTGACGTAACCCACACTGAGGAATTATCAAGCCTCGTGGCTGACCGTTAAGAAGTACTCTATATTGAACCGAATATATACATTCTCGCATTAATTTGATCCAGCGAGGATCAAAACTCATTTTATGGAGAAGAGCCTCAGTAGATAAGACTATACATGAATAGGATGGTATCACATGAGATTTACTGTGGAGATATTATTAGGTAATACAAAATTAACATTTAATAAATTTTCAAGAGATGATCCAAAACAAATTGCACATGAAAAAGTAATGATTTCTATTTTAATAGACAAGATGACTCAATATTTTCTTATTCCATGTATATTTTTACTTATAATAAGAGTCGCATTAAAACATTATAAGTTAATACAATTCCATTAATGATTAATGAAAATTACTTTATGAAGTTAACTGCACAATAATGTTTATCAATTGTGTCATACACATTTGATATAGTCAATTATATTTTCACTGCTGTTTTGTTAATTTAAAAATTTACTCTTAAATTAATTATTATTTTACAGTTCATTTAATATATTGTTTAATAAGCTAGCGTTCCATAATCAATATTAAAACTTCCGTAAAATATTATTATTGTAAAAAATATAATTCTGTTTACTTAAATACTAAAATATTTTATGAAAATTTTAAATGGACATTTATCTTTTCAAACTATATGTTCTTATCGATCACTTACATGTTGCTTGTATTTAGGACCGATTATCTAGACAATTTAAATATATCTAATCTATTAAATTAGAGTTCTATTTAAAAATTACCATGGTATATTTTTTTGGATCTATTAAATATGTTGTGACTTAAAATAAACTAGACCCTGATCCACGCGCGAGCGCGGATATGAATTTTCAGTTTTTAGTTATTTATTTTATTAAATGATGTATTTGTAATATTCGTTCATATTATATTCATTAAGTAAATATTTTTTTTTGCATCTTAAACTATCTATTTTTTTACGAATGTGTGATATCATATAAAAAATATAAAAAATGAGTATAGAGTTAATTAGATAATTTTAAAAACAGAAAATTTTCTTCGTGTGCGATATCTTATAAATAATGATCCGCCCAGTTAACAAAAATCATGATTATTTTATGTGTAATTTTTTTTTTATTTTGACAATTTCCTTAAAACTATATTAAATTTTACATATTTTAATTAGAATATTTTTAATATCTTTACCTTTTTTTTTTGAAATGCAATTCAATATTTTTTTAACAATTATAACAAAATATTAAAAAAATATTTTTAGAATTTGTTTGAAAAATATGAAAATTACATTTTAAATTAAAATTATCCTAAAATATGATAAGTTTTGATATAAACGAAAACTCAAATTATGTCAAAAATAATGATATTCAATGATAATAACAATTTTAATTGATTATTTTTTTTAAAAATACATTTACAAAAATATTGTTTGAAAGAAAATTCATTTATCTTTCAAATATAAAATAAAAATATTATAATTAAATAATGAAATATATAAATAAAAACTATAAATTTAGCAAATGACAACTGAGTTATATTATGCTAAAATTTTCTTTCTAACAATTTATCAAATGACAAATGAGTTATGAGCAAATAATACCCTATAATTTTTAGACGTTTTTTGAAAAAGAAAAAGACAAACAAATGAGTTATGAACAAAAAATAATGATATTTCATTAAGATAACTGAAAAAAACAAACAATAAAATATGAAGTTTAAATTCATTTAAGCATATTTCATTAATGTAACTGAAATGACAAGTAATAAATTAGACAGTTTTATTCGTTTTAGGATATTTCATAAATGCAACTGAAAAAGACAAGTAAAAAAAAAGGAGTTTAATCAACGAAGTAAGAACATTTTCAAATTTTACTTTTCTTTTAATAATATAGATATAACACACACTACAATTTTATATATGTTGACCTATTAATGATCTATCATGTATTTTCCTATAGAACCAAATTATGTATGTAGAAAATATAATACGAGTTTGTCTCAAATGAAAGTTCATCTTTTCCCCAGATTATCCACACCCATATTCAAGAAAAAATTTCTTAAGTTCTTAAAATCTTCTCAATCGTAGAGCAGATAAGCTAGGATTGCAAATGGGTTCAGTTTTGGGTCAGACCCGGATTACGATGATTAACCTCTCCCTATCCTTGGCAGCGAAGAGCTCTGATTATCACTGCTTCTCTATTTTCAGTATTATCTTAGTTTTGTACTCTCAGATCCATGTTAAAAGCTTTCGATTTCGTTTTCCTTGGAGTTGGGTTACTTAGAAAAGATCAATTTCAAAATCGCTATTGATCTTTTTTGTTGCATCTTTTCCAGAACTGTGTCTAAATCACACTTTCACAAGGTTGTCCTCTTTTGAGCTATGATTTTTAGCAGAAATAAGCTACCTTTATTCAGAATCCTTGGTTTGTTTGATCTCTACGGGTGTGTTGGCTACGTATGAAACTTCTGTCTCCTACTTGGTCGTCTACCAAAGCAATGTACTGACAATGGTGAGATTGAGAGGGCAACAACCAGTGCTAGCTGCATAATTTAGTTTTGTTCATCGTTTAAGCTGAATGCTTTGGTAACACATTTTAATGTATATAATTTAGTTTTCTTTTTTCGGGTGTATTGTTATATGGTCTAGCTGGAAATAGGAAGACATTTTTGGTTTTGGCCGGAGCACATCACACTGAATGTACGTTCATCTGAGTTTCTGGATCTGAGATGGTCCAGAAATACAGTGGAGAAGGTACTAGGATGGTCAGAGCGCTTTGTGTGATATCAAGGTTTGTATATGCTAGGCCCTGATGTAGAAATTTCAAGCATATCAAATAGTGGCAAGTAGGACAAGATAGAATCGTTGACAAGCTTAATCTGACATGGACATGTATTGTTAATTATAAAACTGAATAAGAACGTTGGTACCAGAAACTCATCATGGTGTAAACTCATCATTTAGGCCACACTACTAAATTTTCTGATAGGTAGGAAAATTGAATTCCCCAATCCAAATGAAGATATAAATTTCACAAATATGTACCTTACATGATTCAATTAATTTTACATTATGATTTGAATCAAACGATTATGAGATATATTCTTGAGGTTTTTGCCAAAACTAACCCACAACTTGATTTTAACCCCAAACCTATACACAAACTTGAATCAAATGCAAAATTAACCTAAAAGCCTAGTGAAATTATAGCTCAGCCCCTTGTGACCAAACAAAAAAACAGAAGCTTTTTTTACGAATATAGCCCTAGTAAATCGTCTGAGTCGTCTGAGATGTTGGAAGTCGTCTGGACGACTGAAGTGTAAGTCGTCTGGTACCGGTTTATTTTAAAAATAATTTATAAATCTTGTAAAAAAATATTTTGATGCGTGAAAAATAAAAATCAAGTAATTATAAACAGTTTTAAGTGATATAAATTAAGATATGATAAAATTGATTTGTTTTGAAGATAGATGAGTGGAAGTAGTGAATCATGAAATACTTTGGTTTAGGAGTTCGGCAAACATATGTTGTAGTATTGTATGTATTGTTAGGGTTAGATTTTGGAAAACTAAAATGTTTTTTTCAAAAATTAGTTTTCACCTATATGTGTTTATTTTTGTGTATAGTAAACACTTTTCAAGTTTGATTTGATTTTATGAAGTCTTTAATTAGATAATTAAGTTTACGGGTTATGTTTAGGGTGTGGACGACTTATATTTCAGTCGTCTGTTGAATAATTTACTCAGACGACGTATATTTCAGTCGTCCACATCGTACCGAACCTTTAATTTTACCAATGTACGTTTTAACCTAACCAGATCATTTTACTCGGACGACTTACATTTCAGTCGTCTGGTGAAGAAATTAAAACAGACGACTTACATGTAAGTCGTCCAAATATTCCCGCCTAAAATTTTTTAAAAAAATTATTTTCCCGCTTAAATAATTTAAACCAGACGACTTACTTGTAAGTCGTCTGGAAAGTCTTCTATTTTAGTTTCCCGCTAAAAATATTTAATTTCCCGCTAAAAATATTAAACTCTTCTGGACGACTTACATGTAAGTCGTCTGTTTTAATTTCTTCACCAGACGACTGAAATGTAAGTCGTCCAGGAAGTCGTCTGAGTCAAAAATATTTAACCTAATTGGATTTTTTGTCTCCTTATATAAAGAAAAAATTACACATTCTCTCTCCTCCTCTCAAATGGCTGAAACAAAAATGTAATGTTCATCATTCTAAAACTCTCCAACCTCTCTCTAATCTCTTTGACTTGAAAACACCAAACTTTATATGAATTTTTCAGTTTTGTCTCATGTATTTCGTACTAATCTATCTCTTTTGCAGGTTTTTAATCAAATGGTACTCATCTTCCACTAATTTAAAGGTAAATCTATTAATTTTAGATATGTATTTTTGTGTGTTCTATAAATGTAGATTTATCTAATCTTCCACTCATTTTCTCTATTTTTAAGTCATTTGAACGTTTTTGGATATGCAGGTTTTTCAGATCTGGATTTGATATGCATGTTTTTCAAATCTGGAAGACTTCTTAGACGACTTACCTGTTAGTCGTCTGGTAGTCGTCTGGACTTCTTGGAAGTCTTCTGACAAAGTCGTCTGGACTTCCAGGAAGTCGTCTGGACTTCATGGAAGTCTTCTGACGAAGTCTCCCTTTCATAATAGATCTGAGCATTTTGGTAAGTTCTTATATCTGATTTTTCTTCATTTGGTAACTTCTTGTTGTATAAAGTTCTTACTTTTTTCCCAAACTAAAACTCTCCAAACCCACTCTAATCTCTTTGACTTGAAAAAACCAAACTTTATATGAATTTTCCAGTTTTGTCTCATGTCTTTCTTACTAATCTATTTTTTTTGCAGGTTTTTAATTAGATGGTACTCATCTTCCACTAATTTAAAGGTAGATCTATTATTTTTAGATATGTATTTTTGTGTGTTCTGTAAAGGTAGATTTATCTAATCTTTCACTCATTTTTTTCTGTTTTTAAGCCATTTGAACGTTTTTGGATATGCAGGTTTTTCAGATCTGGATTTAATATGCAGGTTTTTCAGATCTGGAAGACTTCTGGGACGACTTACCTGTTAGTCGTCTGGAAGTCGTCTGGAAGTCGTCTGGACTTCTTGGAAGTCTTCTGACAAAGTCGTCTGGACTTCCTGTAAAGTCGTCTGGACTTCCTGTAAAGTCGTCTGGAAGTCGTCTGAACTTCCTAAAAGTCTTCTGACAAAGTCGTCTGAACTTCCTGGAAGTCGTCTGGACTTCTTAGAAGTCGTCTGGACTTCTTAAAAGTCGTGTGGTCTTGTCTACTCAAGTGGAATCCAAGCTTGTCTTTGTAGAGGAATGATCTATAATAGTTTTGTTTGTGGTCTGTTTTGTGAATTGCATGTCTACTCTTTTAGTTGTGAATTTTTTGTAAAATCAGTAATAATGTTTTCCAAGATGTATTAAATGTGCTAACAATGTGTTTACACATTTACAAATCAATGAAATAATAGACTTCAGTAGCCTTTTTCTTATCTTTGGATCTCTCATATGCAATAATAAACTCCAATGGCCTTTTTCTCATCTTAATAAACAAGAATGTTGGTAGCTTTATATTGATACAACATTTTAAGAAGCATTTTAACCCTTTTTCCAACTCATAACAATAGTCATCATTATTGTCTATAACAATAATACTTAAGAGATGGAAACAAACAATAGTAACTAGTCAAAGCATATCATATTTTATTATAAGTTTGCGTTGAAAAACTTAGTCAAATTTAGTAAAACTAAGGGAGAGAACATATTTTGTAAATATGAGTTTTACATATCTTGAAGTTACTTATCACTCTTAAAAATACAAGTTATTCAAAAACTAACGTAGAAGACTTAAAAACTAGCGGAGAAGACGCGGACGACTTCAATCTAAGTTGTCCAGACGACTAAACTATACGTCGTCTGGTCAACGCAGAGGTTATTTTTGCAATTGACTTTGAAATCTGTTATTTCGTACGACTGAAAAATAAGTCGTCTACTATTGTTTGGCTAAAAAAAAAACTCCAAAAAAGCTAGACGACTTTTATTTCAGTCGTCATAGGTTAGTTTTGCATTTGACTGGATTGTTTCAGAAGTTTGACTTTTCTGGACGACTTACATTTCAGTCGTCTAGTGAAAATTAAAATAATAATATTTTTTTAAAAGTAGACGACTTACAGTTAAGTCGTCATAGGTTAGTTTTGCAATTGAAAAAAAAACTTCAAGATTTAATTATATACAGACGACTTATAATTCAGTCGTCCACGAGACGACTGAAATGTAAGTCGTCCAGGATTTACGAGGTTTGACCAGAATCTCGGAAAAAAATCCTGGACGACTTACAAGTAAGTCGTCTCGTGGACGACTGAATTATAAGTCGTCTGTGTATAATTAAATTTTGAAGTTTTTTTTTCAATTGCAAAACTAACCTATGACGACTTAACTGTAAGTCGTCTACTTTTTTAAAAAATATTATTATTTTAATTTTCGCCAGACGACTGAAATGTAAGTCGTCTGGGAAGTCAAACTTCTGAAATTATCCAGTCAAATGCAAAACTAACCTATGACGACTGAAATGTAAGTCGTCTAGGTTCTTTGGAATTTTTTTTGAAACCAAACAAAAACAGACGACTTAACTTTCAGTCGTCTCAGGTTACAGATTTCAAAGTCAATTGCAAAAATAACCTCTGCGTTGACCAGACGACTTCCAGGTAAGTTGTCTACAGCCAGACGACTTCCCAAGTAAGTCGTCTGACGAACAGATCTGAAAAAAAACTCGATGTCATACCTTAAATTGGTGAGATAAGTTCCTTAGCATACATAAGGCTTCTCCAAGCACACCGAATCACAAATGAAAGTAACCCACCCAAAATCGTTAGCTTCTATGACTCTATGAACCATAAAAAATTTAGAATCAAAATCTTGGGTTTTTTTAGCTCATTGTGGAGAGAAAGTGAGAGATATGTTGTGTTTAGTTCACAAGAATGAAAAAAGAAGAAGGGTAAATCGATTTTGGGAGCATTAAAAGCTTCAAATTGGTTGTTCATGGTGGTTATGGTATTGATGACAATGGCAATCTTGTAATTACTTGAAGATGATGAGGGTGAGAGAGTAAAAATGTCATTTTCGAAAAAAAAAGAAAAAAAAAATTGATGGCATTTTTCGTAAATTATATGAACTTGTGGGGTGAATAGGGCAAAACCAATTTATAAAAAAAAAGAGGTTAGTTTTGTGTTTGACTTTAAGTTATAGGTCAATTCTGCAAAAAGCCCTATATTCTTCCCATGAACATATTAAAAATATCAATAATTAATTTCAACAACCACCAATGTATAAGCCACCTATTACCAAAATATAGCTATCTAATCCATATTTTAACTAAAATATATTTACTATTTAAAAAATAATATTGGTATATTCTGAAATTAATATATAACCTTGAGATATACTGATTTCTTAAACATATTTATAAAGATAATGAATAACACAAAATAAAAACTAGAAAGTGTAATAGAAATAAAGCTACCTAAACGAGAATAAAAAAAAAAAAATCATATCCCTATCCAGATCCATGTGTTCAAATTGAACTTGAAATTTTACTGAGTTCTTAACATTGTTATTTGAACCAAACCAAAAACCAAAATAATTAAACCAAACCAAATCCAAATTAATTCATAAATAACCGAATAGTTCCTATATTTCTTGAATCGAAAATAGAAAAAAACAACCGAAAAAAACCGAAAACCGAAAACCGAAAAGTACAATCTGGAAACGTATCAAAAATTAATGATTGCGCCTAAACATATTAGTGAACAAATAGACATATTAATAAATTCGTCGTCAATAAAAATAATTCCGCACTTTTAAGTGTGGGTTCTATCGTAGTGACTATTTAAATCATATTCAATTTGTATTAAATTTTTAATAAGAAAATCAAATATTCTTGTCATTTGCTTGATCAGAGGTATCTGCTGTAAGTATAATTTGAAAATCTAAAGCCAGATCAGTATTGTTTTTTTGGGAGAATTAGTTGGGTTTCTACTAGGGGTTTTCAATCCGGATTTCGGTTCGGTTTTGGTTCGTTTCTGGTTCGTTTTTTTCGATTTCTGAGTATTTCGGTTTATAAAAAGTAGCTATCATCTTAAAATCATATCTACTTTGGTTTGGTTTAGTTTATATATCGTCGCTTTTCTGTTTATTCGGTTTTATACCAAAATACCATAAATATATTTTTTCTTTATAACCTTTGTCTTTTTATAACAATTTGTTTCAAAAAATATATTATCTTTTATAGTTTTGTAAATTTTATTTTTTATTATTAGATATTGGCTTTAATAAAAAATGAAGATATTTTAGTTTTTAAATATTTTCCTTTTTTGTTTTACTATTTAAAATAATTAGCAAACATGTTAAGTTGCTAACAATAATATTTTCTATAGAATAAAAAAATAGTAATCCATAATATTATTAAATAAATATTTGTACACGTATATGTCAACAAAAAAGTAAATAGAAAATAGAAAAGGGGTTTTAATTTTTTTTTTCGAGATTGCACACTCCCAGTTTCTACCTAGATATCTTAAAATAGCAAATAGAATAAATTTTTTTTTTCTTTCACTCATTCTGATTTGAATCACCAATACATAGTATTACATCAACTATTAAAAAAAAAGATAAAGAAAGATGAAGGGGAGTGGTATCTTTTATACAATAAAACACAAGTCAATCAACAATTCTCTGAGTGATATGTGTCATTTACAGTTTTTTTCTTAAATTAACTTTTTTTTTAAACGATTAATTAAAAAAAAATGTTTTTCAGCAATTGTTTAATCATAAACACAAAAAAAAAACTCTGTAACCGTAAAACCTTTTCTATTTTTAATTTTTTAAAACTGTAAAATTTAAAAATCCCTGGATTTTCTCAAATCACCACGTTCAAAAGTGAACATATCTTCTACAACTCCTAAATCATGGCACGTTTCAAACTGTTTCTTACTTATATATATAACTTTCAATCAAAATTTTGTTTTTTTTTTATTTGCTCTCCTTTTCCACAGTTTCATCTTCTTCGTCGATTTGTTTTTTTTTCTTTTGGGTTCTGAACCTCGCAAAAGAAAATTTATGTTTTGATCCAGAATTCTATTCTTCCCAACGTAATACTCTCTTTTTTATTTTTGCATGATTCACATTAAAACATACCAGTCGAGTTTTATCCTGGTTCAGAGCTTTAGTTCTTCCAAAAAAAAGGGAAATCAAAAACATTGTCAAGGTACAGTAAGTATATATGACTGTATTAATTATATAACTTATATTTGAGATAGATTACTCTTTTCTCTTTCTTTGACAAAAAAAATTCAACTATTTACAAACAGGTGTTTCTTTCGTTAATGATTTGGATGCGTATATAGAATCTCCAACCACCAGACCTTAACTGGATTTGAAATACTAACACTACAAGAATTTATTAAAATAACTACGGATTGGCGAAGATATTTCCGTAGCAAAAATTATTAGCTACAAAAATGGCGATGGATAGCGAGAAAACACATAATTTTATTTTGGTAGCTAAATCCATTGCAAGCTGTAGCAATCTGTTGCTATATAGCTAGAGACGGATTCCGTTGATGGTCTGCAGCTAAATAGCCACACTTTGGCTGGAGATAAATTGTTGGTAGAGTTTTATTTACCAATAGATAGGTACAAATATTTATCTTGCTAAATAGCAACGAGGTTTAAATCCTTACTAATCCATCACATTGAATATATATATATATATATATACATACTAACAAAACAACCACAAAACAACTCTATAGTCTATACCCTAAACACTAAACCTATATGTATTAAATGTGGTGAAACATGAAAGCTGGCAATCTGATGGAATTAGACAACCCATCGCTAGTTGAAAAATCTACGATAGAAAATCACTATGAAAACGTTAATTGATGGTTCTTACGTTGGATGAGAATAATTATATGTTGCTCAATCAAATATCATATATGTATTAAAACTATACAATTCTAATCTTTTCCTAGTTTAACTTGAAATCTTATATTTAAAGTCAAAATTTAATTACTGTCAAAATTTAACTTCAAATCATGAATCCAAACCCTAAATATTGTACTCCAAACCCTAAACTCTACATTTAAACCTTAAACCCTTAACATAAACTTCAACTCAAAATTTAATATTTTTCAAAATTGATCTCATATCTCAATACTATATATACTATATATAACTTCAAAACTATCTTTCAAATCTCAAATCTTAAATCCCAAACCCTTATACTCTAAACTCTAAAACTTAGTATATCATAAACATTAAACATTAAAGTCTACACTTTTAATCATACAACTAAATTATAAACCATAAACTAAAAACAATCAACTTTACTAAACATATCAATTAGATAAAACTATAAATTAACTTTCATTTTATAAAGCTGATATTACAGAGAAACAATAAAATTTTAATAAAAAATCTCATTGGCTGATCCATTTATACAAGGATTAATTTGTGTCCATTGATTAAGCTCAATCCAGTGGACCATATCTCTTCCTTCTCATTTTACCTATCCTATCTCTCATTGGTTGAAAAATAATGGCGAGGATAACCAGTTTCTAACCTCAACCATTGATATCTGATCTAAAGGACAAGAACATTTTACTTTTATTTCTTTTCCTTTATTTACTCAACTTCTCTCAATCTCTCGATCTCTCACTGATAATCTTTTTTTCTTCTTTTGTTTTCACAGACAACAACCACAACAACTAAGATGGCAACAACGACGACGGCAGTCACAATCTCTCACGAGCTTCGATGCGGACAACGACGACGACAGTGGACAGCTTCTACGGTGTGGTGACTGTGAGAAGAAGCTTCAGTGCGAAAAGATTGACAGCTTCTCCTCAATCGACAACGACAATTTCTCTGGTGTGGCCAGCCGCCTAAGAAGAAGATCCGGTGTGGCAAGATTGATGGCGGAAAAGGCCAGTTGAGCTTGAAGGTGGAGGAGGCATGCTGAGACTAACAGTGGATAGGAAGCATTGACGGCAAAGAGGATTAGGCTTAGGCTTTTGGTTTACTCTTGGTTTAGTCTAGGTTTCCTTTTCTAATTATTAGTTAGGTTTGGTTAGGGTAAATGACTTTCTATAATGAATGTTTGTGGAATTTAAGATGTCTTTTTATAATAAGTTTAGTGACTTTCTAAACAAATCATTCTTTTGCTTCAACATTAGTCAAAAACGTTGTTGTTGCAAATTTGATCCAACATTTTAGATACAAAACATTTGTAGCCAGATCCTTTGCTACATTTGTTACGACTTTGCTAAGAAAAATCTGTAGGTATATTCTATAGCTATTTAGTGACGCCATATCTTTCGCTAAGGTTGTTGCTAATGAGCAATAGACCACTCTGTAGCCATGTTGTCGCTAATAGTTACGGCCGGATCTCTTGCAAAATCCGTTGCAAGCAAGCTACGGTTTGGCGACGAATCAGAGTTAGCGTCGGTGCTGACGCCACGGTTCTCATCCGTAGCCATCCGTCGCCTTATGTATCCTAGCTACAGATTTTTCACTCTAGCTATGAAAAAATCGGCAGCTATTTGACTAATTTCTTGTAGTGAACACTTGTTCAGAATTCATATTTCAATAACTATCTATGCACAGTTACCATCAATATTCAATTATATCACTGCTTTGAGAATCCACTTTACTAAACTAAACGAGGGTTACTCAAAATCAAAGGAACTCTGTTATGGAAAACCTCGATATGGGTCTACTCATCCTAGCTTAGTAATAAAAAATAACGAAGCGAACATATAGTCTATATAAGCCTTGGGGCTGGGGAAGAAAGAGTTAATGTTAGTGAAACATTTCTAGCAATTTTGCAGCGATGGAGGCCATCGATCTGAGTGGAATGAAACCAGAAATATAATACTAGATCAACTCAATAATATATATTTATAATTAATTTGTGAAAAAAGGAAAAAAGTAGTAACAATCATTTAGTAAAAAAAAGTAGTAACAACCAGTAAATAAAATATTTTTAAAAAGGAGTTATTTACGCTTAAAAGCAGTTTCTGAGTTTTTATTTCACTCAAAAACACTTTCAGCTACTGAGGTAGTTTATACGTGGCCTCCGGTGGATTATAAAGCGAAGCCGCTGTTGCATCGAGATGTTGATCGCCATTGTTGAACTTTGAGATGAAGTTTTTTTAATTTTCACTTTTGGTCCTTGTAATTTTAAATGTTTCCATTGTTGTCTCAAAACATCCAGATTTGCATATAAGTCATGTTTAATTAACCCAAAACTTTCAAATGTGAACTTTAGACTTTGCCAAATGCAAATAAACAAAAATAAACAAATATATGTACAAAATACCTCTAAATACATCCCAAAATTATTTAAATAAGGTAAATGCAAATGTTAAAACCTACTAAAATTATGAGTTATCAATGAACAACATATTTACATAAGTTGAGTAGGTCATATTGACTCAATTTTTGTATCATATTGACAATACAAATAACGAAACTTGCAATATGTGTACAAAAATGATCTGGTGTTCATGTATTATTCTACAAATCGATTAATCTACATGCGAACTATTGTACACATGGATGAAAAATATTTGTGTACATAGTATAGTGTACACATAAAATAGCTTTTAAAGTTACAATTTTTTACCATATAAATATTGTAATTTGCAAATGTACTAAACAAATTTATCAGGTGTACATTTGAATCCTTGCAAATAAATCTAAAATATTTTCTGGTGTCCATATATTATTGTACAAATTAATTGATGAACATGTGAATTATTGTACATGTGGATAGAACAAAATTTGTGTACGTATTGCCTGGATTTTTCTATTGGTTATGTATGTCCACATGTACCCTGAATTTTCAATATCCATGTGTACGAAAAAACATATGTACACCTAAATCCGGTAAGAGACTGAGCTACCAAATTAATAGAAAGTGATAGAGAGTATCACAGATAGTACTGATGCTGGTTGTGAGTTATCCAAATCATGCTCTCATCATGTTTCAGAGCTTCTGATCAGTGTGTGTTTTCATGCTAGCTTCATGGTAGGTCTTAGCTTGATTAATTTCTGGTTGTTTTACATATGTACACTATCATATTTAGCGTACACATGTACACCTCCTTATTTATTGTACACAAAAACGCTTGTACACGTGTACACCACACATGTTACATAGAGAAGGTAAGAAATATAAATATCAACGCATATGGTATCAAGATCTAAACTAAGCTTCACTCAAAAAATGAGAACTATTTCTATTCACGTAAACCACACTTCCTCATCTTTACACTTACAAAGATAAAATTATCTCTTTCACATGTACACATGTACGCTGACATTATGTACTTGTGTACATGAATGCGTACATAAGCAAAGCACAAAAACACAATTGTTTATTTTGACAATATGGAGAAAAAATGAAAGCAAGCAAAAGATAAAAGACCATTCATGTAGTTATGATGAAGGGCTGAAATGAACAATCAAGAAGTTAGAGAGTTAATTCGAGTAGACATCCGCACAATTAAAAGTTTGGGGTCAAAACGCAATTATGTGAATCCTAAAGGACCAAACACGCAAAAAACATAAAATAGCCATTGGTACTCTCGAACTTGTTCTGGCGGAGCCGTGACGGCGAGATGTGAGGCCATGACGTCGGAAAAGGGTATGAAAGAGTCTGATGCGATGCTAGTTTCGTTGGCCCAAAAAGACTAGAGCTTTGGTCGAAACTTCAAAAGAGTCCCTGTGCGAAGATTGGCGATGGATGAAATTCATGGTATAGCTTGATTGAAACGGAAGAACGCAAGAATTTAGGACTTTTGACGGTGTAGATTATAACGGATCTGAAGTATTTTAAGATCTTCGTGTCTTTTCTTCTTCTTGTTTGGGAAGATTGACAGATAATAAAATTTATAAATTTAATTTTTAGCTAGAAAAGAAAAAGAAACAACCATAGAAGAAGAAGATTAAAAAGGAAAGAGATAATGATGGGTCCCACTAGTTGAAAAATCCACTTCTGGTTTTATTTTAGTTGAGATAAACTAACTCAGTAGCTGAAAGTGTTTTTGAGTGAAATAAAAACTCAGAAACTGCTTTTAAGCATAAATAACTCATTTTTAAAAATATTTTATTTACTGGTTGTTACTACTTTTTTTTACTAAATGATTGTTACTACTTTTTTCCTTTTTTCACAAATTAATTATAAATATATATTATTGAGTTGATCTAGTATTATATTTCTGGTTTCATTCCACTCAGATCGATGGCCTCCATCGCTGCAAAATTGCTAGAAATGTTTCACTAACATTAACTCTTTCTTCCCCAGCCCCAAGGCTTATATAGACTATATGTTCGCTTCGTTATTTTTTATTACTAAGCTAGGATGAGTAGACCCATATCGAGGTTTTCCATAACAGAGTTCCTTTGATTTTGAGTAACCCTCGTTTAGTTTAGTAAAGTGGATTCTCAAAGCAGTGATATAATTGAATATTGATGGTAACTGTGCATAGGTAGTTATTGAAATATGAATTCTGAACAAGTGTTGTGTATTACAAAGTAAAGTCTTGGAGACCAAATAGTTTCTATTTGTTTATAGTTTGAAAAATAAAATCAAATTTTTGTTCAAAAAAAATTAAGGGAATTATTTTGTATGATAAATATATATATGATAAGTCTTTTAATATATACTAGATTTTGATCCGCGCTTAGAAAGCGTGAGTTTATTTTTGAAATTAAATAAATTCTTCTTATATAATTTCTATATAAGATAATGTATAGGTTTGGGTACATTTATCTGGGTGCACTGAACCGTACTAAACTGAAAAAAAAACCTAAAATTAAACTAAATTTCATAAATAACCAGCATATCCTATATCTTTAGAACCGAAAAATAGAAACCGAACTAAAGGCCAAATGAGTACTTAAATTTTTAAAATACAAATTATATACATATTAAACATAACTAAACCATTAAAAAATTTATACTATTAATGGAACTATATGTGGTAATGATCATGTCATGTGTAAACATGTTTGAATAATCTGTCATATATTCATGGAGATTTATTGTTAGAGTAATTATATAATAGATTATGGAAGAATAATAAATTAGTTCATTTATATTATGTAAAGTATTTATATAGTTAGAGAACATAAGGTAAAACCGAATAAATAGTTAAAATGTAATGAAATGGTCCAACAACCTTGTTTAATTAGATTTTTAGGGCTCCTTCCCTTTTTAAATAGTATAGATACGAAGTTTCCTTGTCACTAAAAATAACGCGATAGGCTACGTCATCTGTACGACTGTACATGCAATTTTCCCTGCAGACAGTCAACGTCATCTGTACGACTGTACATGCAATTTTCCCTGCAGACAGTCACGGATGATCGCGAGTAAGAGAATGAACGGTGTACTGGAACGTTTAAGATTTGCACAATTATGAATATGGTATATATGTTTTTATTGGATTTCTTTGTGGACTCGATTCTAGAAATTGAAATGCACTCATCTATTTCGGTTTTAGTTGTTAAAACTAAAATCTAGTTCCAAGTCAACCTAAGTTCGTGAAAGTGATGTTAGAAAAAGTAACCCCCAAAATAAATAAAAAATCTGGACAATCAAGATTATAGATTGTAATATAACCTCATGTATTTGGCCTCGTCTCCAACTTATCCTCCTTCGAGCTAGAATCAAACTAAAGAACTCAAGGACAGTATGAGTGTCTGTTGTTGTAAAACATATTCTGACATGACCAAGTCTATGTACCGAAAAAATTGTGTATCCAGCAAAATCGATCTTTTTGCGTGTATCTCTTTGCTATTTCATTGAAATGAAATCACATATTTAACAAAAAAAAAAATCGACGTTTTTAATCAGTAAAACAAATTTATTAGATTATGGACTTTCCATTAACTATGAATACCATAACAATCCAAACTATTCTAAAAGATAATTACAATCAATGACGTAAAATTTTATATGATATCATGTCTTAGAATGACGTTTTAATAGGGAATGTAATAAAATATAAAATATATAAATTTTATATTTATGAATAAAATATGAAAACATAAAAAGCATATAAAATATATATAAATTTCTACTTGAATCATTGAAGTTGGGTAGTTTAGATTTATCTATTAGCAATTGTTTCTTTTTGTTAAAGTTTAGATCATTGGAGCAATTCTTTCTTGCTTAATTTCAGTAATTTTCTCGTATGTGTACCCACCAAACAACAAAAGGTGGTCTAAAGATTTTATTTAAACTTTATTTGAATGCTGCACTCATCTTTCCTCCTTTTATTACATATTCACCCTTTTGCTTTAGATGAAAAGATAGAAAAATAGGAATTGAACAACATCGCGGTGATGTTCTTATATATACCGAAATATGATTATATTAAATACTAAAATGATAGCTTAAACGATAAAATACGCTCCTATCTATCATACCAAATTATGTATATTAGTACTAGATTGTCTTGAGTGTTGTATGTATGCGATCGTGTAAATGTAATCAAAAGAATTGGTAATATACACATTAGGTGAATCCTAGAGTTTGTGGTACACTTCCTTTAAGCATGATTATCGGGTGAGGGTTTTTAATTTTTTTTTTTTTTTTTTTGGTTTTTTTTCTGATTTTTTAAAAAAAGAAAAAAATTAAAACGGAACCAATCGCGGGCCACCACGTGTCATGGGACCTGCAAAACAGTGTAACAAACTGGCCAAAAGCGATTCGTAACTGAGAACTTTGGGAACCGCTTTTTCAAAAAAACGTAGAGCCAACACCCTTACTTGATGTAGAAACCCATTTTGGGTTCCGCGATAAAGGTGCTGTAATGTCCCCACCAATTAACATATTATATATTAATCTGCCTAGTTGTATTAGGGTCCGAGTTTATAATGGAAAGAGTCGTGCAGAACATTAAAAAAACAGATAGATCGAGTATAATTAATAGAGAAATTGCACCCAATAGCTAAGAAAAAAACCAAAATTCACAAACTAACCAAATTCTCATTCTATTTCTCTCATCCTATCTTTCTCTATTCTCTCTCTTAAAACTATTTTTTTTTATTATTTCACAAATATGGTCAATGCAGAAAACAAATGAAGCTGATGAAGTAAACAATGAATAAAAAGAGACTAACTGCAAAAGTTCAAATAATAATTTCCACAAATATATATTCTAAAATAGTCAAAAAAATTCAAAAATTAGTTGAAATTTTATAGTAGTATATTTTTATAATAGATATATGGTGATTCTGTTTTGCATTTTTTTGGAAAGCAAGCTTCAGAAATCACTACAAGAAAACATAATCTTAACGAGGGCGGTTTTCCTCGTTATTTCGTCGTAAAAGAGGCTTTACGATGAATTAGCGAGGAAACGCGTTTGCTCGTTACACGTCTGTCGTAACACATATTTCCTCGCTAATTCGTCGTAACTTAGCGAAGAATATATTTCGTCGTAAAGACGCAGTAGGGCGATTCGTCGTAAAGACCACGTCAATATTCCACGTAAGGACGTCGCTATAATTCCTCGTAAATACCTCGAAAATAGTTCCTCGTAATCTACACGTAAATACCTTGAAAGAGTTTCCTCGCAAAATACACGTAACAACCACGAAATAATTTCCTCGTAAAATGGTCGTAAACTTTTCCTCGTTATTTCCTCGTAAATGGTTCCTCGTAAAATACTCGTTAAATGTTTCTCGTCATTTCCTCGTAAGGTTTCCACGTAAAGAGGTCGTACATTGGCTACGAATTTACTTCGTTTTTATTATTTTACAGAATTTAAAAATATAATTAAAAAATAATTAAAATTATTTAATTTAATAATAAATTAAAATTCAAAATAAAAATAAATCAATATGAAAATATTTTATATATAAATAAGTTTTGAATTTATATAATACAACAACCAAAAAAAAAACTAAGGGTCGTTCATCGCCCGGTAGAATTCATCACTCCTCCTCGTAACATCCGCCTCGTTATGTACGTCGGATGACTCGCCTTGAATGGGATGTTGTTGTCGCATGTTCCTCAACATGGACTCCCATTCCGGATTTGTGGCCGCAATAACGTCCAAGAAGCCCTCGACTCCACCCATACGAGATTTTGTCGCGGTCAACTCGTTACGCAGCTGAGCGGACTCTCTACGCAGCTCCGTGACTTCATCATCCCGTCGCTGACCATAAGACGATGTCGCTCTCGGAACATCGTTGACGGAACCAATACCCAACGTCCGTCCCTTTTTTTTAGGGACAACCTTAAAAACAAAAAATAAATATTGTAAGTAAAAATTTAAAGTTAAATTAAATGAATAATTAAAAATTATTTTTTTGAAAATTTACCTCCTCGTAAATCTTATCCACTTCAAGTGTGGATAAGGTGACGGGTAATCCGTCGGTAGACTGCTGGGTCAGCTGAGTTTGGCGGTCTTCAACCCGAGCAACTACGTCGTTGTAGATTTGCTCGGACTTGCCATCTACAAATACGCCCGCCTTGTTCTTGTGGGTCCTCTCGTAAAGTTCCATAAGAGACGGGAGATGTCCCGTCTCTTTGGCCTAAAAAACAGTTAAGAAAGTTAGAATAAATTAATATATGTATTAAAAAATATATTTAATAAAATATTTAATTACCATTTCCAAACGGACACCGACGTGGGGTTTTTGGCCCGTAGTGTGAAGCATCGGCCCGTTCCCGTGCTCATCGACCGTGTTACGGGAGTTAGAGCAAGCCTGGGCGATTTTAATGGAATCAGGAAGGCGCCAATAACGGATGAGGCCATCCCACACATCCGTGGTGAGCTCAGCGGGTTTGCCACGCTCATACCCCTTCACGATCCAGTCACCCTTCCAGTTGGAGACCGTGTCCAACAAGCGAACTTTCGCTTTTGCGTTAAACTTCTTCCTCACCCTCTCAGTGATCCCCAAGGCCCAATTACATTTTTGCTGTTGGAAAAAATAAATTAACAATTAGTTTTTAGAAAGTATATATATAAATCATGAAAAAATTAAAATATATATAATTAATTAATAGAAACTTACAGCGTAAATTTTGAACCACGTCTTTCTGACGTAGTGAGGCGTCTTACTCCAGTTTGGATGTGCCATGGAGAAGTAACCCTTGATCGTGTCGGTTACGTCCGATGCAAGACATCCGTCAACCCCCCACCTGGAAAATACAAATTTAAAATATAAATTATTTTTTAATGTTATAAAAGAAATTTAAACGAATTAAAAAAAAATTAATACAACATACCACAACGTTCCGTCCGGTCGGTCTGGGTCGATGACTGGTAAACCTTCTCTGCCTGGCAGACTGAGAATGTCCTCTACAGTGTACTGCGAGTAAGGAGCACTCGGAGGCACCATCAGATCAGGATGAATATCGGCGGCCATCGGAGGTGCCATCGGAGGAGGCACAGGAGGAGGCATCGGAGGAGGCACATGAGGAGCCGATGGTGCACTAGAAGAAGTAGACCCAGAGACTCTCTGAGTGTACTGAGTCTCGGGGACAGTCTCCTGGCCCGAAGAACTGGGAGCGGAAGAAGAGGCCGGGTCTAAACGACTACCCGGCTCACCGAAGATCTCTCTGTAATGGGCAGTAAGTCTTCCTTTTCGAACCTGGGAAAAAAATGAAATTTTTAAAATTAACATCAACAATATATTTCCCAACATTATCCACCTAATCAACACTAAATAACATAAAATCCGCAAACCTATCTAAATTCCCTATACTAACCACCTAATCTATCCTAAACTAACCAAATTAGAGAGGAATCAGAGAGGCTTACCATTGCTACGAAATGGAGAGGAAGTAGAGAGGAAGTAGAGAGGAAAGAAAGAGTGAGCGCTCGGGTGTATATATAAGATTACATATCGTCGCAAATTCGTCGTAAGTTTACGACGAAATAGCGAGCAGTTACAAAGGCCCGTGTTTTTTTTTACGAGGAAATTGCGAGGAATCACAAAGGCCCGTGTTTTTGTTTACGAGGTATTAACGACGATTTTGCCTACGTGGAATTAACGAGGCTTGCTTTCCTATAAATATACTCACAACTCTCATTCTCAAACCACACATAAACTCCCAAATCACACACCTATCTAAAATCACATTCCTCAGCAAAATCATATTCAAATTATAAATATTTGAAAAAAATAGGAAAAGGATAAGATATTAGAATTCATGTGGGCGAGACTTACGTATTATAATTGCTGGAAGTCTTGCCACATGTTATTCTGGTATTTTGATCCTTTTCCCTTTTTTCTAGTTTTTACACTACGAGGTATTTACGACGATTTATGCTTACGTGGAATTAACGTGTTTTATGTTTAAATCTTTTTACGTGGTCTTTACGACGATTTCTGCTTACGTGGTCTTTACGACGATTTATGCTTACGTGGTATTTACGACGATTTCATCCTACGTGGAATTAACGAGTGTTATGTTTAAATCCCTAGAATCCGAAAACCGAAACCCGAAACCCGAAACCCCATACCCGAAACCCGAAACCCCAACCCCCAAACCCGAAACCCGAAAGCCCAAACCCGAAACCCGAAACCCAAACCCCCATCTTTAATTTTCTACTTCATATATTCCAAACCCCATATTTAATTTTAAGTTTCGTCGTTATTCCTAAACCCCAACCCCCAAACCCGAAACCCGAAACCCGAAACCCGAAATCCAAAACCCGAAACCCCAAACCCCGAACCCCTAAACCCGAAACCCCAAACTCCAAACCCTAAAACCCGAACCCCAAACCCCAAACCCCGAACCCCTAAACCCGAAACCCGAAACCAAAAACCCCAAACCCAAACCCCAAACCCGAAACCCGAAACCTGAAATCCAAAACCCGAAACCCCAAACCCGAAATCCAAAACCCGAAACCCGAAACCCCGAACCCCTAAACCCGAAACCCCAAACTCCGAACCCCTAAACCCCGAACCCCAAACCCCAAACCCCGAACCCCTAAACCCGAAACCCGAAACCAAAAACCCGAAACCCAAACCCCAAACCCGAAACCCGAAACCCGAAACCCCAAACCCCATATTCCTTATTTTCTACTTCATATATTCCAAACCCCATCTTTATTTTTAGGTTTCGTCGTTATTTCCTCGTTGTCTTACGTTGTATTTACGACGATTTCATCCTACGTGGTTTTTACGACGAATTCATCCTACGTGGTATTTACGACGATTTTGTCCTACGTGGAATTAACGAGTCCCGCGTTCTTTATTTTTATATTTCGTCGTTATTTCCTCGTTGACCTACGAGTCCTTTACGACGATTTTTTGTTACGTGGAATTAACGAGTGTTATGTTTAAATCCCTTGAATCCGAAACCCCAAACCCCATATTCCTTATTTTCTACTTCATATACTCCAAACCCCATCTTTATTTCCATTCCAAACCACAATTCCCACATTTGCTTATTCATAAAACAAACTCCCGGCATTACCTTATTCATAAAACAAACCCCACATTATCTTATTCATAAAACAAACTCCCTCATCTTATTCATAAAACAAATACATCAATCGGATACATCGACATTCTCGTCATCACTAGAAACATCATCATTTTCATTAAACTCGTCTTCAACAGCTTCGTCTGTGGCATCATCGGTAAGATCTTCGTACTCGTGATTATGCGGATCAATGAGAAGGATGTCATCAATTTCTTGTTCAGGTTCCTCAACTTCATTTTCTGTTCTTCTTGCAATGGTGGTTCTTCTCCACTGATGATTCGTCCTCGAGGTGTAACTTTGATCACTGCTAACCAATTTATACCTGAATCTCTCATCCGAGGGTATGGAAGGAAGCTAACTTGGTCTGCTTGTGAAGCTAAGATGAAAGGCTCGAATTTGTTGTACCTTCGTCCACCGTTGACATCAACTACACCGAATTTGTTAGACCGAACACCTCTGTTGACGACGGGGTCGAACCATTCACATTTGAAGAGGACGCATTTCAGCTTCAGTATCCCTGGAAATTCGACTTCAATAATCTCCGTCAAGATCCCGTAGAAATCTGTTTCCCCTTTCACACATATTCCATAGTTACTGGTCGCCCGCTGTCTACCATAGTCATATGTATGAAAAGTATAGCCTCGTGTGAAATACATCTGTGATGTGGTGACCTTTACAAGTGGAGATTGAATTACTTCGTGTAACCACTTAGGATAATCTGCATCGTCGTCGTCATAATCAACCTGCAAAAATAAAGAGAATGTTAATGAAATACAGATAATGTATGAAAAAAAAGTTTTAGTTAATACCTGATTCCGCAACCACTTAATGAAGTGTTGATCTTTCCTTTTGTCTACGTCACTTGTGGATATACCAGGAAATGTTTCTTCGACTTGAGAAACAAATAGGCTGTAAAATCACATTTTATAGGAATGAATCTCTCGCAATTATACAATTAATTATACTTATATGTGTTTCGAAGTGTCAATATATGTTACCTTTCAAAATAACGCATCAATGGATCTTCGCAATTGAGTAGAATATAGGTGTGTGCACTATGAGCGTCTTCTTCACTCGACCACCAAACCTCTTTAGACTTCCCACCGAGTCGCCCAATCTGGCTAAAGATGTCTGGAACACCAGCAACTGCATATGTTGGCGCAACACCACCATCATCATATCTTCTTGGAGCTCTTCTCCGTGTACGTACTTTTGACGCAAAGTAGTACGATGTGAAGTGAGAAACTTCTTCCGTCAAACTTCCAGCAATTATAGAACCTTCAACTTTGGCGAGGTTCTTTGCTTTTCCCTTCAAATATTTCATGGCTCGCTCATACTGATACATCCATCCGTAATGTACAGGTCCACGAAGCAATGCCTCATATGGGAGGTGGACAGCTAGATGCTCCATGACGTCAAAAAATCCGGGAGGAAATATCTTCTCCAAGTTGCACAATAAGATGGGAATGTTCTCCTGAAGCTGTTCCACAACTTCTTCTTTAAGAGTGCGTGTGCTCAGATCCCTGAAAAATGCTCCAATGCCTTTTATATTCAAAAAAAAATTAAACACATTGTTAGTCATATATTATTTTGTAAATTATTGTGATATAATACACTACGTACCTGCAAGTGCTTCATGTACGTTTGTTGGAAGTAGCTCCGCAAATGCAAAGGGCAGTAGTCGTTGCATAAATACATGACAATCATGACTCTTCATCCCGGAGAACTTTTGACCCTTTTCAACACATCTAGAGAGATTCGAAACATACCCATCGGGGAACTTCACTTCTGATGCCACCCAGTTGAACAACACCGACTTTTTTTCTGAAGATAATCTGAATATCGGAACGGGAACTTGTCCATTGCTTTTAATATGTAACTCGCTTCTTGAGCAAATATCCGGCAAGTCCAACCTCGATTTTATGTTGTCTTTTGTCTTCCCTGGGACATTCAATATT
Organism: Brassica napus; assembly: GCF_020379485.1. NCBI lineage: Eukaryota > Viridiplantae > Streptophyta > Magnoliopsida > Brassicales > Brassicaceae > Brassica > Brassica napus. The sequence continues at coordinate 33,003,369 of NC_063447.1, read as the reverse complement.
GTATTCATGATGTTCTCAAAGAAATTCTTCTCTATATGCATCACATCGAGGTTGTGGCGCAGAAGAAGATCCTTCCAATATGGCAACTCCCAAAATATACTCTTCTTGTGCCAGTTGTGATGAACACCGTAAGAATCTGGCATATTACGAGGGACATGCCAATTACCACCCCAACGAACTGTTTCGTTAGCTCCGTAGTAGTCGATTTGCGCTTCAATTTGTTCTCCAGTTAGATATGGAGGAGGAGTGTCTCTCACAACCCTTTTGTGCCTAAACAAATTCTTGTTTCTTCGGTAAGGATGGCCAATGGGAAGAAATCGACGGTGACAATCAAACCAACTTGTCTTCCTACCATTCTTCAGTTGAAACGCATCTGTCGTTCCATTACAATATGGACAAGCTAATCTCCCATGTGTAGTCCATCCAGACAACATCCCATAGGCAGGGAAATCACTTATGGTCCACAAAAGCATCGCTCGCATCGTAAAATTCGTCTTCGTTGAACAGTCATACGTCCTCACCCCTGTTGACCACAAATCCTTCAACTCTTTTATCAGTGGTTGTAGGAAAACATCCAGGGACCTTTTTGGATGGTTCGGACCAGGTATTAATATGGTCAAGAATAGTAACTCCCGTTGCATGCACATCTCCGGTGGCAGGTTGTATGGAGTAAGAAAGACTGGCCACAATGAATATTGTCTCCCTGACATTCCGAACGGACTAAATCCATCTGTGCATAATCCGAGATACACATTCCGGATATTGCTAGCGAAATCTGGATGTACTTTGTTGAAATGTTTCCAGGCTCTTGCATCTGATGGATGAGTCATCTCACCATCCGTCTGAGTATGCTCGGCATGCCATCTCATCTTTCCAGCAGTCTGCTCTGATTGATACAATCTTTTCAATCTGTCTGTAATTGGTAGGTACCACATCCTTTGGTACGGTACCCTATTACGTCCCCGTCCTTGCGGCTTGAATCGTGGCTTCTTGCAGAATCGACATTCTTCTAGCTTCTCATCATCTCCCCAATAGATCATGCAGTTGTCGATGCAAACATCTATCATCTCCGAAGGCAACCCAAGACTATAAACCAGTTTCTGAATCTCATAATAAGAATCAGCAGACACATTGTCTTCCGGCAAATACTCTTTAAACAAGTCCGCCCATTCGTTCATGCAACTTTCAGGTAGATTGTGATCAGTTTTAATATTCATCATTCTAGCAGCTAACGACAATTTAGAGAGACCTTCTCTACAACCACTGTAAAGTGGTTGATTCGCCGCGTTTAACATTTCGTAAAACTTTTTTGCATCTATATTAGGTTCTTCATCTTCATCATGAGCTACGAATGCATCAGCTACCATATCATGAACCCTATCATAATCTACCATCTCCTCCTGATGGTAACTATGTTCATTATGCAAATGATGATCAACCGGTTCTTTTTCCTGAAAATTGCTATTACTACTACTAGCTTCATTCTGATCATAATTAAAACCTTCTCCATGTTGAAACCAGATATAGTAATTTGCCGTGAAACCTCTATTTATTAAATGCTTCCAAACATTTTCACGATTTGCCAGTTTCGAATTGTTGCATTTCCGACAAGGACAGAACATCTTACCACTTTCTTGGGCGAGCGGTGTTGAATCTGCTTGATGCATAAATGTCTCCAGACCCGCAAGGTATTCTTTCGTCACTCTCCCGTTAGCATCTCTATGCATATACATCCACTTCCGCAACTCGTAAATAGTCCCGGAGCCAGCCATTTTTTTTCTTTCACGTTTTTTGTTGTTGGTGTGTTTAAAATGATGTTCAAACATCCATATTTATAGGAAAATTCGAATATGGTAGTTGTAATTTTGCTATGAATTTACGACGAAAATTAATTAGGTGGGCAAAAAAAACGTGTAACACCTATAAAGTTGGTGGATTCAAAAATTTCCTCGCTAAATACACGTAAACTATTCCCTCGTAAATACCACGCAAAGTTTACGTCGTATTTACGAGGAAATAGTTTTTCCTCGTAAAATTCTCGTAAAATTACATCCACTTTACGACGAAACAGTTTTGTCGTTACGTTACGAGGAAATAACGATGACTTTAGTTTTTCACGTAAATTCGTCGTAAAATCGACGCAAATTTACGAAGATTGTTTTTCCTCGTTAATTTTCGTCGTTAAGCATGTGTTTTCTTGTAGTGAATAGATTAGAGCCCTTGATCATATCAATCAAATTTTGAATGATAAGTTTTGGATCTTAAAACCTCACATAACACAATTTGAGAAAGAATATAAAATGACATGGATAATCTATATATAGTAATTAATATTCACCTTAAATATAAGAGCTATATCCAATTTCCACCGCAGCATATATCACTATAACAGACAAAATTTAAGAGTTATAACCTCTAACAAATAAAAAGTGGCGAAAAAGAAAAAAAAGTAAACAAAGGAGAAGCTGTAAGCTAAACGAGTACAAGTTAATTAAGTGAAAATACCCAAAATATATTCAATGAATGCCCTTATACACACATGACACATGCCGATCGGCATCCATTACCCTCATTCGTGTCTTCACGGCGGACCCAAGAATTAAGCTCCATAACACCAAAAAAGGCACCGTAATATATCATTTAATTTAGAGATTGGTTCTTACACTTTTATACATTGATATTTGGTTTTCATAATTAGTGTTATATATTTAGATGTAAATAAGTAGTAATATAACTAATTGTATTCAAAAGATATGGACCGAATCGGGTAATATGGTTATTTTTAGTACAAATATCCGAGCTCATTTCAGATACATTTGTTATTTAGATATTTTTAGGTACCTATACACTAGAACCGAACTCATCCAGACCCAAAAGGATCCAACTCAAAACTATAAATTTATAATATTCAAGTGAAGCCTAATTTCAAAAAAAATAAAAATAACGATACCCGAAAACAACAACTCGTACCTAAATGGATAGCCAATGTTCAAGTCTAACTAATTTTATAAACTAATAAAAAGACGCTTTCTAAGTGTTTGGCTAAATTAAGTGAAATAGAAATAGTTTTTTTTATTTAGTAAAATTATTATATGGAGTGAAAAATTAAGTGACAATAAATTAATACATTTTTATTATTTTGATTTAAGTTATTATTTTATTTACAAAAATATGTTTTTGAATTATGTTTTTGGCTACGTAATTTTTCACCGATTGAAACTAAAATATATATAAATTTTTTTTCGTAAAACACACTAAACGGAACGTTTAACCATATGCAAAACCCAGTTATTTTACATTTTTGATTTTTTAATTAGCAGAAAGTTAATGTTGATTAACTAATAAATAAAAATCTGCAGTATTATAATTTATGATGTCATGTATTGGTAAGACAATATAATTAATGAAATTGTTAAATTGAGTGAAACATGGAAAGAAAATTAATGTAACTATATTAATGAAATTACTAAAATAACACTATACTTATTTTTTATACTGTTATTCATGTTTCTAATCAATTCTCATTTATAATGTTATCCGTGTTTTTAAACAGTACTAAAAATTAATTCAGTTTTAATAATATAGATATATATGTGTATTTATTGCGGTTCTACCATTTTAACCTCAGCAAACAGAATCACTATTTAAACCTTTAGTTGTAGTATCCATCAAACTGTTCAAAATAAGAAATATCACATGAAAATATGTTCTATATAGATTAATAATTTCATGATCACACATAAATCTTAATTTTATCATAAATACAGAAAACGTCACATCCAAAATAAAACCTAATAGCACAAAGAGGGTAGACCCGCATAGTACCATCATGCATGGTGATGGCTTTTCTCTCCTTCTCTGCTATATATATAGTTATAGACACACATAGATACAAATAGTCTCAAGGTCTGGATTGGAGGGGCCAGTCTCTTGTAGATACAAATTGCTTGCGACTCTCAATATACGAAACGCATTTAGTAATTAAAATACACACAGTTCTACATAACCTAAAAAGAAAAACAAACAAACAATCATTCGTTTTTATTTCACCGACTATAGAAATAGTTATCTTCAGCGTTTCTTCAACCAATATTTGATTCTTCCATTGTTAATCGATTTGCCAATATTTTAATTGCGTTGGTGTGTGTCTAATATAGAATTATAGATGGATATTGGGTAAAGTTATTGGAGAAGAAAGGAACAGTGAGACAGGATCTGCGGACATTCACCGTTTTGAGGGGAAGCCGACCATTGATGCACACACCACTGCAATTGCCTCCCCCTTCTTTCTGAAGGTATTTTGTTCTTTTTGGTTTTATCAGATCATATCTCCCAAAATAAAATTGTATTAGTAATAACACAAGCAAATATATATATACATATATATATATATATATATATATATGGTTTTATCAGATTAAGCATGCATGTACATAGAATAACAGTAGACAATCACAACCCCAAAAGCTTAATTACTACAATTAAATTTGAGTTTCTCTAGGGTCCTCGTACTTAATTGATTAGCAATTTTTAATTTTTTTTGTCGAATTCCCAAGTGTGTTTTCGATTTTGTTTCCTTTTTTTTTTTGGTAAACAAAAAGGTGTTTTCACCTCTTTGCCGGGAACCCAAACATTGTAAATAGTCTCTCCCACCGTGAGTTGAACCCAAGTGGCGGAAGTTACAGCCGCAATCCCTTTACCACTAGGCCAACTCAACGTTGGTCTTTGTTTCCCTTTTTATATTATGATTATGAGATCTATGATGAGGACAGCCATTTGTGAAAATGTATAGGCTAAAACAGATCTCAAAACTAGCAAAAATGTGGGATAATAGCTCCATTTTAGCACAAAATCATAAACACTTAAAAATCTATGGTATTAGTATCGTATTAGGCAATTAAAATGCAAATATTTCTCATCAGTATCTTTTATCATTTCTTTTCTTGTATTTTATACAATTCAAATATTAAAATCGATTGTACCCTTGGTTTAGATTTCTAAATCATTTTAAGAATCAATCTGTTGAGATAAGTCATTACTGAATACTAAATAATAAAAATAAACAATTTGATATTTTGTATGCCTTTTATTTTTGTTTCTTTTGTAAAACTGTTCATTATAGTGATATATATATATATATGTCCTCTTAAACTAAATGTTGGGGGTAAAACAAGATTTTATCTTAAACTTTGATGTAATATATTCGTTTATCTATAAATAAGTATCAATGTGATTAGACGTCAAAAAAAAAAAAGTATCAATGTGATTAAAATGGCCTTCTGTTTTTTTTTTTTTTTTTTGCTCGGAGGAAAGGTGTTTAAGATAAGAAATTTTGTTTGGGATGAGAGCCAATCTCCAGAAAGCAGTGGCACTATCTTTGTGTGATGTATCTGCACCTCAGATGCTTTATTATCATTTTTTTTTCATTTTTTCCAAATACGTACTTTATGTTTCTTTTTATATATAAACAATTCTGTTTCACTCATATTAGATATAATTAATTCCAATTATTTCATACAGCCAATGTATTAAGATGGAGTATCTTTTTTATGTCATACTGGCTAAAACTTAGTGTCTTGGGTGCTTGATTTTCTTTCGCGTGATAATAATATATACTCTTCAACCTAGCTAGCCCTAATCTCAATGGGTATTCATTTAATCTTCACTTACATTTTAACCTAGTTTTTCTTACTAATACATTTTAACCTAGTTGTATGGTGTTAATCCATTGTTTTAAGTATATATATAACCCATAGAAGTGAAGTACGTATACTTGCATGATTTTAATATGGTAAATTAGTAATTCAAAACCCCTATAACACAATGGACATAATATTGGCACCTGTTCTATAGACCTGACGTAACCATATCTATAATTAATTAATTATTAATCAAACTAGCTAGATTTGTAATTAGAAATAAATAATTAAAATTTTATAATTTTGCTTCGTTTTAGTCTAAAAGATTACGTCAACAAATTTTCATATCCAAACATAGTTTTTTTTTGTAAATCATAATTCCACATTAAAGTACGTGACTTTAGATTTGAATATGGCATATGAGCAAAACTTTATTACTATCATTAAATGGTATTGCATTGCCTCTGTTATGATCAATGTATAATTAGATTGGTTAAGGATCAAAAGTTCGAATTAATTTTTACAGTTTAACGGAAAAAATGAAATCAAATGGTAAACAGAAGTTCCACTTAATAATTGTAAGTTGAACAAAGAATAAGGACCTACATATAATTACTTTGCGAAGACTAATTAATATACATTCGTATTTGACTTGCTCATATATTTTTTTGGGTTGAAGTCTGTTTTAGTTCCACTCCAGGTTGAACAAATAAATTCACTCCATAATTAATACTCTCTCTCCCCATCCCATCACAATCTCCATCTTCATCTCCACCCCTGTGTCTTATTGTATAAAGATAATCCCACAAGAGTAAAAACTATTCCTTTCTCTCTTCACCATGGCTGATCCTTATTCCAATTTCTTCAATGGCTGGTTCAAGCCCAACCCGTTTCACAATTATCTTAATTCATCCAGTAACCCTTCTTCTCCTCCTCCTCCTCCTCCTCCTCCTCCTTCTTCATTCTTCTTGATCCCTCACCCCGGAGACCTTCGCCGTCCACCACCAACTCGTCCTCCTTCCCCTCCTCTCCGTGAAGCCCTCCCTCTCCTCAGCCTCAGCCCCGTCAACAAACAACAAAATTACCACCATGACCTAATTCAAGAACCACCTTCAACCTCCATGGATGTTGACTACGGTCATCAGCACCATCAAGTTGATCATAATCTCGATGAAGATGATCATGACGTCACCGTTGCTCTTAGCATAGGCCTTCCAAGCCCTAGTACTCGAGATATGGCCTCTTTGCTCATGTTGTCTTCTTCCTCCTCTTCCTCCAGGACCACTAATCATCATGAGAACATTAACGACAAGAAAGATCCTGACAACGACTACCATCACGGAAGCGCCGGAGGAGGAGAAGATGACGATGAAGATTCAGCCGGCGGAGACGGCGGATGTAGAATCAGTAGACTCAACAAGGGTCAATATTGGATACCTACACCTTCTCAGATTCTCATTGGCCCTACTCAGTTCTCTTGTCCTGTTTGCTTCAAAACTTTCAACAGATACAACAACATGCAGGTTCTTAAAATAAAAGCTCACTCTAATATATCGTTGTCTATTTATGTATGCGTATGTTTTGAAAAAATCGTTTTCTTTTCCATTTGTAAATCAATTTTATTTCTTCATTTCGACTAAAACCAAAAATTAAAACAAAATAATTCGTTTGCTTACCAGTTTTCTCGGGAAAAAAAACAGTTGACACCTTTAATCGGTAGATGTATATACATAATGTTTTATATGCATGAATAATTCATTGCATTACTTCTTTTTTTTAAAAAAAGTTTAAAAGAATTCATTGCATTACGAAGAACCGAGAAGCTTGAGACTGTGAAAACTGAGACTGAGATTTAACAATACAGTAAATGTTCTTTATGTCTTTAGTACTTTCAGAGTCTCTGTGGCTTTACTGCTTCTCTCTACAGTATTGGCAAGTGTGTCATCCTCATTTTGTATGAGAGTCTGCTAATGTCTAACGTGTAAAATAACAGTACGCATATAATTTGACATACTGTATCAATAACATACGCAAGGCTTTATTTGCTCATATAAGCTTCATAAGATTTGATTAAAAAAAAAAGCATAAGATCTTGTATTGAACATATGAACTAATCATCTTGCTTCTTAGTCTACCTTGAATTATTTTGTTTACCCTAAGCATGCAATTATACATCTTGTTATTGATTCTTTTTAGTTTATGAAATATATTTCTATAGTTTCTTACATTTCAGCATTTGTGTAACATCTTTGTTGGATAAATTCTTTTCTTATCTCTTAACATGTATATGCTTCAAGGTTGATATGCCAGTGAATCTATATATGCTGGTTAGGGTAATTGTAAAATCTTATATTTGATACATATAACGATTAACTCATTCGTCAACTGAAGTTTCAAAACTCATACTTTATGATTTTTTTTTCTTTACTATATGAGTTTATTCAAACCCTACTACATATACACGATTTTGTTTGCAGATGCATATGTGGGGGCATGGATCACAATACAGAAAAGGACCCGAATCTCTAAGGGGAACGCAGCCAACTGGAATGCTGAGGCTTCCCTGCTACTGCTGCTCACCTGGCTGTCGCAACAACATTGACCATCCAAGGGCAAAGCCTCTCAAAGACTTCAGAACACTTCAAACACATTACAAGAGGAAGCATGGAATCAAACCCTTCATGTGTAGGAAATGTGGAAAGGCTTTCGCTGTCCGAGGGGACTGGAGAACACATGAGAAGAACTGTGGCAAGCTTTGGTATTGCATTTGTGGATCTGATTTCAAGCACAAGCGATCTCTGAAAGATCACATCAAGGCTTTTGGAAATGGCCACGGAGCTTATGGTATTGATGGATTTGATGAAGAAGATGAGCCTGCCTCTGAGGTAGAACAATTAGACAATGATCAATGAGTCAAAATAGCTTATATACATTAGTATAAGTACGTACTACGTAGTAAATTAGTATATATATATAAATCCCAAGAATACTTAAATTTATGGACCAAGTTTTGCTGGAGGTAGGGCTTCTCTGAGTAAGAGCTGTATCATCTAATTGATCATAGATAAAAATAAATAAAGCGTTATATCACTTGGAATTTTTTTAAATAGTATCTCTAGTTTCCTACTTAAATTTATTACAAGGCAATGTATAAATTAACTAATGAGGTTTCTTCACGATATCTATTTGTTTATATAATTTTTGTGTTAATTTACTTTTGTTTCTAACGAAATAAATAATAAATGTTTGTTATATTTGCTACAGAATAGTAAAATACCAGAAAAGAAGATACTATATATTCGTGCGTGCATGCATTGTTAGTAATTTTCACTAAATATACTATATTCTAGAGCATAATGAATATTTCCAGAATTTAATTCGAGCAAATATATGATAGATTCTATATTTTTTTTTGCTTTTTCAAAGATAGTTGTTTTCTGGTGGAGTTATCTTTGATATTATTTTATAATAGTACTCAAATAATGCTACTTGATTGTCTAGTGACATCATGGAGAATAATGAGAGAATGGACACTAGAGAATATGACTACTCAAGTGCTGAACTTTCTTAGGATGATCATCAAGTTATACGTTATCATACTTCATTTATTTAAAAATGATGTAATGATGCAATACGTACGTATATCATATGGTTGAAATGGTTGGTAATAGAATTAAAGATTCAATTTGGTTTTCTTCCTGCAAAGAGCTTTTAATTTTCAACAAGCTCTTTTTTTTTTTTTTTTTCCTTTTTTGTTAGTGGAGAGTCATATTTGCTCGTTGAAGTAACATTACACCTCTTTATCTATACATGATTATCTCTCGATTGTGGCTTGTAGATACACACATAGATAATAATCTAATTTTCATTACGTAGAAAGGTACGCGTATTCGTGGAATCACCGTAGCCTACTCGTTAAGGTTTAAAGGTTTCTACATCCAGGTCTGGGGTTCGAATTCCAGACCATGCATTTTTTCGGAGATTACAGGAAATCCAAGTTTCAAGTCCCGGAGAGAGCGATTTATTAATGAAGACTACAAACGAAAAACTTACAAGAGATCTTCAACATGGTGCAAGTAAATCTGGTCAGGAGTGGATCTTCATAGGACGGTTCAGATGATGCAGTTAGGCGTAGATCTTCGTAAGGCAGGTAGTATTGTCGGTTGTTGAATCGTCTATGTAATATTTCTCATAAATGTAATGTCATAATAAATCAGCGTTATAAAAAAAAAAGGTAAGCAATTTTTTTTTTTTGAAAAAGTATAAAGGAATGCGTAAACAGTAAATATCTCAACAAAGAAAAACAGTGAATATCTCTTTAGTGCTGTATATGCATACGTGTGCAAGCAGTCATGTATGTACGAATGTATAAATAGGTGAAGAAGAGGCAAAAAGTAATGTGAATGAGAGTTGATAAAACAAAGGAGAAGAGAGTGGAGGGTGTGATGGGTTGGGGAGATTTGGGAGCAAAGATTGATGGTATATCAACAGTTTTTTTTTTCCTCTCTCTCACTCACTGTTATTTGATTTGATATCTCATTTTTTCTTTGGCCATATCTCTCTATCTATACCTCTGTTCTAAAACGCGCCGCTGAGGGCCGTAAAGTCGCCGGAAAAACGTTAACCGGCCATCAACCGTGGTGAGTTGAAGAAAATCGGTGGAAAATCAGATCTCTAAAAAAATCTTAAGTTATTGCTTGTTTTTCCCAATCAATCGACTAATATTCATAAGATTTATGATATTTGCAAGAAAACATCAGAAAAATAAAGAAACTTGGTCTAAAACTCAACAAAAAAGAGGAGCCGTCCAATGTAAATTTGCAGAAAACCTAAAACTGTAAAGAGGAAGACAACGAGTAAATGACCAAATTACCCTTCATTTAAGTTAAACATTAAAAAACATCCAAAAATCCCTTCTCCTTATTTCGAACTCGGGTTGTTATCAAGATAGGGGAACTCCAAACCGCTAAACTATATAATCGTGGTTGTATTTTTTTACAAATGTATTATATATAACCAAAAAAAATCGCCGATTAATCCCTGTAAAATCTCTGATTTTTACATTCGGCGCTAGGCGTAACCCAAGCGTACGAGGAACATCTAGCGAGTTTCCGAACATGAATCTATACACACACACTATCTCTCTCACGCAGATGACATAACTTTCATAAGTACTCTAATTAAAACCCACATCCTTGCTTCTTTTGTATTCATTAATATTCAAGGTTACACCTCTTTTTTTGAAACACATTTCGATTAGATAAAGAGGGAGCTAGTTGGAAGCAATGAAAGCATCACCAACAACCAGGATCCCAGATACAACCAATGCATCTTTTGCCAACCTATCTACAATTACATTCTTCTCACGAGAAATCCAAGAAAATGAAAGATAATCAAAAGTTGAGACATAAGATAGAATATCAGCGATCACACAATAGAGCTCCATAATGCAGGTTTCAAAGTTTGCTGCCTTAACGAGCTGTACAGAGTCAGATTCGAAGGACACCGCACGGAGGCCCATGTTTACACCTGAAAGGACCGCTTTACGAAGAGCAAGCCCTTCTGCTATTAATGGCGAGGCAACACAGCTGGTTGGCTTTTTGAAGGAGAGGTTGCAGGGATTCGAGAGGATGAACCATCCCAATCCCGCACCATTTCAAACTGAAGACCATGCAGAATCAGATCGAATTGTTAAAACAATATATGTGTCTAGATCTAAACGTTCGTACGAAAGTGTGTTCGAGTGTGTTCATATGCAAGTATATATGAGCATAAAGTAAAGAACGCATAGACATTTGTTAACGGGGTTTGTTTCCTACATTCCCGGGACCACGTCCAGAACTCATTTACTAGAAAAAAACACAAACAACATTGCTCTATATGGTACAAGCACACACCCGTGCCAGCCATTCTTAACTAGATTTACAATGAAGAGAAACTACTACCCATTGTCTTCTCTGACGAGTATAGTTCTCTATAACAAAACTACCAGATCTCTTAACTGGTAGGACGATGTCACACACATCCATGTGCATCTTCAATAAACCCTAGACGCGTCACCTTTTCCTGTCACCGTCTCGTTCTCTTTATACTCCAATAACATTTCTTGTTGTATCTTAGCTCATGTCTGAGCTCGTGCTCCATGAATCTTCCCATCTCAGAAAGTCTCATCTCTTGTCTTATGAATTCTGATCAATTCATAATTACACGTCCACTTCTTAATTCCCACAACATACCACTTCTCGTAATTTGTATCATTACGTTCATGATGTCCATGTATCTTGAGTTCATTGATCACTTGAGCTCTAATCCATCTTGTTCCAGCATGTTCTAATCCATCTTCTTCCAGCATGTTCTCATACTCAGTCAACAATGCTTCTTCATTCTCCTCCTTGATGATCGAGTGTTAGAATCCGAGAACACTCTTTAGCTTCATGTCAACTCTTGAGTTACTTTATTCTCCCCCTTTTTATTTGAGTGGGTCAACTCAAGCTCATCCTTGGATTATAATTAGCGCTCCCCCTGCTTCGTTGAATCCCATTCTCCCCCTGCTTGAGTTCACTCTCACATAAAAACCACAAACTCCTTGTAGAAACACTTCTGCCTCATTTCAAAATCTCTGTGACATCTGAATTTCTCCGACGCCATCTCTTCAAAAACCATACCAAGTAGAAAACCTAGGCTGAACAGCTTTATCCACCACGAAATATGCGATAACATGAAATCTTAGATGTCAATCACCTAGAATCAGCTGTCCTAACATCAAATAGACATCGCTGTCACCAATAGAACATGATCTAAGTATGTCGTACGCACATAACAGCCTCTTTCTGATGATGTAGCAGTTCTGAGCAAAACATCTTTGTCCTTTCAGATTTTGCAGCAGAAACTTTTAATACCCTCCTTGAATAAAGCGTGAAAACTTCTGGTTAATTCCTGTAACACTTATAGAAATGCTACTTTTGTGATGATATGTATCAAACACGAAACTCAAGGCCAGACTGGAGGACCTTAACTCACAAGATTATGTTTCACTACCATCATAGTTTAAGAGTTGGGTCTTTTCCACTATGAGAACAACACCAGCACAACCAAAAACTTCTGAACTGTCCTTTGATTTTTTGTATGATCTCACTTCATGTAAGAATAAATTCCACAAAATAAATCCTTGAGCCATCTCTTTGCCAACAAGTTTCCATGCTGCATGTAAACAATTCCATCTTCTAGAAAATCTCTGGCTGATCAGTGTCATGTGCGTTTCTTCAACTTAGCCACCAGAATGCAATAACATCACAAACTCAAATAGATCTTACCTTCTGAATTTTAAGAACCATGCAACTAATATTATATCAATAATTCTTGAGGTCATTGCACGCACATGCTTCCACACTAACTCCACAAGATAAACCAAGCTCTAACGGCAGCCCTGTCCAGTTCTTCTTTGTCTTAGACCTCTTAGCTTGATCATTATTATTAAAGGTGAAGGTGTCAACAAAAATAATATCCCCATGAGCAAAGATCTCTCTGGATTTTTCTCAATGTAATGTCTCGAACGTCTGCATAGGTTCCCACTGATTATTCACTGAGTCTCTGTCTTCCATTTATTTTCATGAAACCATTTAGGGGTTCCACTGCAATCACTTTATTAAACTTCTGGAGCACTACACCTCAAGTTTCAACATCAATAACCACATCATAGACTTCTTCTCATAGCTCCCTTGGACAGCATGCATTCTTCAGATTGATTTCTGTTATGCAGGATTCTGACACCCAACTTTCAAATCTCTGTTACTAGAAAGCATAAATATCTTCCTTGGAAAGCTCTCGGCGGCATACCTCTGTGCCTTCTCAGTTTTACAATACCATTGATCTTTAACCAGAATTAGCTGAAAAGAAACATGACAGATAATAACTCCTGATTTAGAACACACTACTGTAGCATCCAAATTCTGATTTTCATTTTCATCTATGACCTGTACTCACATAGGCCAAGAGTATTCACCCTTGAAACCATCTTCAAGCCTTGACTCGATCTTCTCACTTCGAGAACAACAACGTCTTCTTTTATCCCAACAGTCTCTACTACTGTTAGCCTTAAATATTTGATCAAACATCGAGGACTTGTAGACTTATGACCACGGAAATCAAGCCTCAGTGAAGCCGGAACAACATCACACATATTTGGATCTCTCCTTCTCTTTCTAGCTTTTAAATTGACCCCAAGCTCAAGCTAGATTGTCTTTTTCTCTTTAATCAATCTTTGATGACATCTCTGCATTTTCCGGTAAATATTTTCTCTGGCCTCTGAAATACCCACATGCACTCCAAAAAATTTCCACATCTTTCTATAAGATGAATCCAAAAACATTGCCAACTTCGCATAATGAGATTGTTGAGTCAACTCTGAATTAACACCAGAAGCCTTATCTTAATCTCGGAAATACTCTTATGAATGATCTGCCTTGAGAAACAAACGTCTTCATCTTCTATGCAACTAACTTTGAGGCTTTCCTACGAGTCGTTTCAATGGTCTTTGGTAGATCAGAGCATGAAGTTGTATTATAAATCATTTGAACACACTCTATAAGTTGTTCAATCAAGTTTATGAGACTGCAACCACCCGTATATCTCAACTGACCAATTTCTAACCATCGTTAAGACTCAAGCCAACACACACATTGCTTGATCTTCAAGTTACACACTTGTAACCACCCAAAAACCCTTTTTCAACTTTTGACGGCTAGCCTTTTCTTGCTTAGAAAACCTTGCCTCATTTCAACAACATGTCATCCCAACTTCTTCTTCGATGATTTCTTTTGATTCACAGAAGCAGAAAGTCATCGTAAAACTCTTCGATAAAAGAAATCTCCATAGCAACCAGAAACACCAGATATATAATATTGTCAAGAACAACTTCTATAGAACTGAGAAAAGTCATAACACGTGAACAATAATCACCCATGATCCTGAGAATACCATCTTTGACTCTAAGACTCATAATTGTTCCCTCTAGAGCACTCCAATCGCAATTAAATCAGGAGCCCATGAGCATAGTATAAGCCAAAAAGAACACGAAACCAAAATATGTCACATTCTATCAACTTTCATCTCTTACGCCATTGACACTCAACCATGACATAAACCGTATGCGCTCGCAAAATTTCCAATCACCTTTGCATTAACGTTTCTTAAATAACCAAGTAAACTTCAGTCTTGGCATAATCATATCATCAGACACATATCCAGGAACATACCCGAAACATGAGTGTGTCATATCATCAGACTCAAGCCAACACACACGTTGCTTGATCTCCAAGTTAAAACAATATATGTGTCCAGATCTAAACGTTCGTATGTGAGTGTGTTCAAGTGTGTTCATATGCAAGTATATATGAGCACAGAGTAAAGAACACAAACAATGTTGCTCTATGGTACCAGCACACACCGTGCCAACCATTCTTAATTAGATTTGCAATGAAGAGAAACTACTACTCATTGTCTTTTCTGATGAGTATAGTTTTCTATAACAAAACTACCAGATCTCTTAACTGGAAGGACGACGTCACACACATCCATGTGCATCTTCAATAAACCTTAAACGTCACCTTTTCCTGTCACTGTCTCGTTTTCTTTATACTCCAACCGAGTAAACCCTAGATCTCCAAGCCCACTAATCTTCAAGTCTTCTTATTAGTTGGGCTTACATTAAGAAACCAAAGTCCATGTGGTTCTACTTGTTCCTGAAGTCCACGTAACTCTTTTATCTTAATAAACATCCCAAGCGAAACCAGCACACGAGACGACTGCACAACATTCTTGTTGTATCTTAGCTCGTGTATGAGCTCGTGCTTCATGCATCTTCCCATCTCAGCAAGTCTCATCTCCTGCCTTATGAGTTCTGATCAATTCATAATTACATGTCCACTTCCTAATTCCCACAACATACCACTTCTCGTAAGTTGTATCATTACATTCATGATGTCCATGTATCTTGAGTTCATTGCTCACTTAAGCTCTAATCTATCTTGTTCCCACAGGTTCTCAAACTCAGTCAACAATGATTCTTCACGAATCACCACTGCATCTGATGGAATCGGAGAGGGCAGAGGAGGCTGTTTTATTCCGGTGGGAGGATTTGTTAAGGATAAATTTTATTTCATCAAATATTTAAGAACATATTTGGGCTAGAAAACCTTTAAGAACATACATATTATATAATAAGATGCCCACTACGAAAATATCTCACAAAGCCTGTTTTGTAGTGAGTGATATGCATATATAAATATAGTCTATGTATTGTTGTTACTTTGGTCACAAGCTGCAATTAAACAGTTGAAAAACTGAAAAAGTTATAAACACATGCACATCTTTAAATTATGTAGGACTCAGACAAAATTTATTATCAATCAATTACATACTCATTTGTTGGGCGAAAAATGCCATCCGTATCTCTCCCTCCTGTGGCGCCTCTCATCTTCTCAATACTTCTCCACATTTCCCCACCGATATAAATTTATATTGGTGTATAAATAAAAACTTAAGTGGCTCCCATTAAATACTTGGATTTAGAGTATTTTCAAGATCAACCATATATTTAAAGTTTACTGAACATTGTATTTAAAATTTGCTGAACCTTATATCTGAAATTTGAAACTATTTTTCTCCAATGGTAAACCTTAAAGTTCACCTTAAAAGTTTTATATTTTTACATTATAACTCTTACTTTAGACAAAAAAATCAAAAAAAACATATAACTTTTATAACAACTAAAAACATACAATAAAACATTATAAAGAATATTTATTAATAAAATACTACATTCTAATAGTAGATTACATATAGATAAAAATTTACAAACAAAATCATATTTTAAAAAATATTGATTATTATTATTATTTTCATAATGCTCTCATATATGATCAGTTAGTGCATTTAGAAATGATGAATGAACTTCTTTCTTTTTATTTGTAGAATCCTGAGTATTTTCGTTTACTTTCATTTCAACTTGTAGTACTGGCACTACTTATGCATCCTTAATCGGTGCATTTATACCTCGTTTATTTTCAATTATCATGTTATATATTATAATGCAAGATGTCCTTTCTCTGCCATTTTTCATTTAAACATTAATATTATTAAAATACACTATTGCTTTATTTTTTGTTTGAAAATTTATATATTTATTTAAATATGTAAAAGTAAAATTTATAAGAACATATGTAAAATATATAAGAAATATAAAACTGTAAAAACTAAAATGATAAATAAGAAAATTATCAAGATTTTTTAAAAGATAAATAAATACAAATACCAAAATACACGAAACCTCAATATAAGGTTTTGAACAGTGAAACCTCAAATATAAAGTTTTACTGTTTAAAACCTTATAATTTGAAGTTTAGAAGTTGAAATACATAAAATTTTATATTTGAGGTTTTAAAGCTGCTCTTGAATAATGCAATGAGATGTATAAAAAATAACATTTAGTCGAGGAGTAGAAGTCTTAGTTGTTAACCACACATATGTGATTTAATGGGAGGCGAACTTCAGTGAGCTAAATAACTTGGGTTGGAAGCAACCCCACAATATTAAACATATGTGATCAGATTACATGGATTTTTAACTTCCATTATGAACAACCATATCTGTCTGATGCCGATTGATAGACGTCTATGGAATTAATCGGTTCGGATTAGATCCGCACAGGCCCGGGTTTAACCCCATACATGTGATACATTAGTATGGGGCCTATTATTTATTTAAACATTTTAGGGCCTAATTATTCAATGTTGTTATTTGTTAACATATCAATATGTTATGTGTTAATGTGTTCGATAAGTTAATAAGGTGATGAACCAGCTCTAAATAAAAGACAACTAAGTTTTATATAGTCTTTCGTGTTATTTAATATGAGTGGATTAAAAGGAATATAATAATTTAACATAATTGTCTTCATTGTTATCGATTAAAAAAGATAGATCAAAGATCAAAGCATTTGATTATGAAAGTTTGATAGATGATTTTGTAAGAAAAAATGTAAAAAACCAATATTTAAGAATTGATAAAAAAATTTACTAGTTTTAAAGATATTGTAATTTTTAATCATAAATTTGACTTTTTTTATCGACAAATTTTTTTATGTATTATCTAAAGGCCTCATTTTTATATTTCGTATTGGACCATAAATATCTCAGGACCGGACTGGATCCGCCAAATATTTCCCAAATATCAAAAAAAAAGTTTTTAGTCGCTTAAAATAAATCAAGTTTCGGAAAAATGTTGACCTAAGATTTTAATGTACGATCAGTAGAAAACCTATACCTCTAAATTAAACTTTGTCACTTTAGAGTTTTTCGGAGTCTGTGTATTACTATAGTTTCATACTAAAATAAGTACTATAGTTTGTAAACAACTTCGTTGAACAAAAATTAAAATTGATTAAAACCAAAAAAATATTTTCTAGACCAAAAAATGTTTTTATTTAAAAATAAGCCATATATTAGTAACGACATTTGAAAAATAAAAAAATTAAGACTTTGAATTTAAATTTTAAAATTTTAGAATTCTTAGAAACATATATCCAGTTAAAGGTTTACATACATATTATATACTACTAGGTGAAGACCCGTGCCTTGCTTGGAATGAAAGTGTAAAATGAATATTTTATATAAAAATTACTTTTAAATACTATTATTTTGAACAAAAAAAAAATACTATTATTTATTTTGTGTTCATTTTCGTATTATAAAATAATAAATATATTGAATAATTGAAAAGCGAATAACTATTATATATATAATTAAATTGGAGTAAGCAAATAAATCAAAACAATGTTTTTGTTTATTTACAATAATTTTTATTGGTAAATAAATAAAAAAAATTATTTATTTTATATGTTATATAATTAAATTTAAATGATATTGATATAGATATATAGTATATTTTAATATGAATATTTATTAATTGATGACTTCCTACTCATATAATTTTATTAACATTGTATATTTGTTATACCAAAAAATTAAACCATTAATCGCAAAAATTTCAATGTGAGATTTTAATAATTTTATCTATTTATAAATTATTTTAAAATTTAAATGCAAATTTCAAAATTAGAATATTAAGGTCACAATTCGTTTTCAATGCTAAATTTGAAATTAGCAGATTTATGTATTTCTATATGGTATATAGTTTAATTTTAATATATATATATTTAACCTGAATATCTATCAAATAAAACTTTTTATTCACATGATTTTATGATCATTTGTGTCTGTTATAACAAAAAAGTTAAACCTTTAATTCTAATTTTTTTAATGTGAGACTTTTAACAGTATGAGTAACTAATAGCCGTTTTAAAAAATTTAAAATATATTATATAAGAAAAAATATATTTTTTTCTTAGATGATTAGTGTGATTGTTTAATTTCTCTTAAGAATATAAAATTAAAAAAGAATGATTGAAGATACAAAATTATTATCATATATTTATAATTAAAAATCATTAATTGTCATATATATGTTAATCAGATTAGGTAATTTTGTAACATTTATTTAAGGAAATGAAAAAATATTCTTTTGTATACTACTAATCAATTTGATATTTAGTCTAGTAAAAAGTATAATATATGCTTAGATGAACCAACTAATTTTTCTAAGGTTTCTAAAAATCATTTTAATAATGACATGTGGGTATAAACCAATTTTGTAATGTTACTCAATTAATATATAAGAGATATTTAATAGATAAATACAACACATAAACATAAAATTAAATGGAAAGTAGTGAAATGTTAGCACTCCTCTAGATTAAAAAGATTGATGTTTCAGAATTTGCATGCATATTTATAATAAATACATATTTTGATTTATTAATTTTTGTTAGTTTTATTTGCTTTCCAATAAACTTTTGATATTTATATTTTCAGATTTAATTTGTGTTTTAGTTTTCAAATAAATTGTATTAATTAAAACTAGAACATGTATGTTTGTAGACAGAACGAGTACTAGTTAAGAGTTTTCGAGTCTCGTAACTGAATTGTTCTCTATGAATGAGTATATACGTAAAAGACATTTTCAAATCCGAGCAATATATAGCGTACTCCAGTATTTGACTTTTACTGTTGCCGGCAAGAATCCGAACATTGGACTTCACATTGGTTGTTTTTTTTTTTTTTTTTGTCGACGCCCATCTTCTAAAATCAAGTGGTAGTCGGGCACGAGTCGTTCCGAAGAGACGCTCTGTCCGGCTGGGTCTGATCTATATGGGAAAAGAGTACACCACTATTTCTCGCCTCTTTCGCAAGAGAATCCGCACACAAGTTCCTGGATCTGGATATGTGGTCAATTCTAAAAACTGAGAATTCGGCCTGTAGTCGTTTAAAGGAGACTAGCTCGGAGGCAAACGCTGGCCAGTCGGTAGGATTTGCAATCATGTCTACCAAGTCGGAACAGTCCGTCTCTATATGAATCAAGGTGCAAGGTAGGTCTCGCAAACATGTCATCGCCCATATGAGTCCTTCCATCTCAGCATGGAGAGGCGATAGGTTTTTCCGGCATCCTTGGAGGCCAAATCTCTGGACTCCCATTTGATCCTTGTAAAACCACCCTAAACCACTAACCGTTCCATTCTCAGTCCATGATGCATCGATTTGACAGGTCGGGCGTTGAGGGTCCGTAGGGAGAGTCGAGCTAGACGAAGGGACAGTCTGTGGCTCCTCTTCCTCGCTCTCCTCAAGAAGGTTGGCTTTTCTCCAGCATTTCGCTTCAATGGAAGCTAGCTGGAGAGTATCCACTGGTGATATCTCCTTTCCATTAAAAAACTTGTCATTGCGTGCCTTCCAAATGTACCATAAGATCCATGGGAATGTTTCGATAAGTGGTTCCATATAGGCCACGTTTTTCTTCTTCCAAAAAAGGAAGTTCATGTTTTGATAAATAGAGGTACCCGAGTAACCCGGAAGGGACGGGTAGTCCAATAAAGCCCACACCTGAAAGGGCGGGGGGGGGGGGCATTTAAGATGGTTAATGGTTTCCTTAGGGTCACCACATCTAGGATAGCTCCTATCAGTGCCCAGGTGTCTATAAGCAAGTCTTTCCGTCGTCGCAATGCATCCTGTCAAAGCTTGCCACATAAAGTGCTTCCATCTTCCCAGGAGCATGGATGCTCCACACATGGCTCTGTAAACCAGTGATACTAAGTTGTACAACCTGAACTTCAGCGTCACACGCTTTGGTCTTTTGTAGCCGGTTATATCCTGATTTAACTGAGTAGACGCCCGATTTTGTGTAGTTCCATGCATACCCATCCATGGACCACGTGTTACTCGGTCGCATTTTTAGGATAAGCAGGATATTTTCGGGGTGAAAATATTCTAATAAAAGATTAGTATCCTAGTCCCTTATATCACGCCTAATAAAGGAATGAACAAGGAGTTTTGGGTGTCTATAAGTAACACGATCAGACGTAGGCATTTTCATTGTCTGAAATAAACTTCAATAAAAGCCTTAAATCCTGCGCATTTTATAATCCCGAAGCTATACTAAATTCATTAAACGAGATTTTAATTACTTTACAATTTCCTATGATCATGTCGAGAAATGCAAATGTTTAAATTAGTAACTCGAAATTTAGTTATGTATTTTTACTGTTCATATTCCAAGGCTGGTCTGACGGAGACAGCTTGGTCTGCCGTGACTCAAATCTCTGCCTTCCAAATTTAATGTAATATAATGGGCACACACATACGTACACTGTTATATATTTTAAATTTTACTCCATCCATTTTAGGTTAAAATTTGTTTCATTTTAAACTTTCAATATATTTATTTGTATTATGAATCATCAAGTGGATAGTCCATAACCTAGACCATACAAGTTCAAGACTAGAATCCATTATAGGTTTACATCCAGCCACATGGAAGACCCATTCAACTTTAGTCTTTATGAGTTTGACAATGTCATTATGTAGAGTATCTTTGTAATCAATTCTACCTTTGACTCTACCTTGTATGAACCACTATATATATAGTGGTGTAAGCAATAAGAAATATACAACACATCTCTCACAAATCTTCTCTCAAATCTTAACACGTTATCAACACGAGACTCTCTCCACCTGAGCAATCCCATCCGCCGGCGATCATCTCTTTTCCGCCCATCTCTTCCGGCCCTCAGCCTTGCTCCGCCGGCCAAGTCTATACTCTCACGGTTTTCCGGCCAGCTCCTCCACCTCTCTCTCAACCAGCTCATCCGCGGATCAGCTCTCTCTCACGGTGGTCCATTCAGATCAATTTGGTGTTTTCTAAAAGGTAAACTAATCTATCCATAAAATCTAAGAACACCACATATCTGAATCCTGATTATTAGATCTATTTGAATCATAAAACTTATAAAAATCTATAGATCTAAAATTATCACAAATATTAATCTTGAATCTAAGATCTATATGAATCTTGATTCTAAAATTATTTGAATCTCTAAAGATCTAAGAATCTCTAAAAACTTATAAAACTTATTAATAATCTAAGATCTATATGAATCTTGTTTCTAAGAACTATTTGAAATTATAAAAGATATTAGAGAAAATCATAAACCCCTTTTAGCTAGCAAGCCTTAAAATCAGTTTCCCTTTCTCCTATTTTGATCCGGCCTTAAATCCGGATTGACTAAAGGATTGAAACTCATAATCTTTGTTTGGCCGTATTACCGGCTGTATAGTCGGATGAATAAGCTGGCCATCAAAATCTTAATCCCATTCGATGTGCTTACCGATCCAAATCGGCCCTTATCCACATCAAAATCTCAAATCCCCTTGTTTGTTTTATAACCGGATATGTATCTTGATGGCCATTATACATATCAATTCCCTAAATCCTTTTTGCTTGATTTTTATCAATCCCCTAAACTCTAAGCAATAATCGGCTGAACCCCTAAATCCAAATCCCCCCATGATTTTTTTTCCGGCCATGACCTTTTCCGGCCACAATCTTTTCAGCCATAATCTTTCAGTCAAACCCAAAGATATCAAAACTTAAATCCTAATCAATGCATATCTTTGACCATTGATGTTTTATATTGTTACTGATCAAAATTTAAAACTTTTGTGATTGTTTTAAATGCATATCTTTCACTAGGTAGTATTTATCAAAATATTATAACATATAGTCTTGATTTAAATAGTTATGACATAGGCTAAAATAAATACTAAGTTGAAATCATTTGATCACGTAGTTGTTTGTCAAAATTTATCTAAATCTAAACCGGCCTTGAAATCGGTTCATTATAGTTTGAACAAATGATATAAATTTATCTTGATCTAAAAACCAACCTTGAAAACTGATTTTGTGATGATTGAATTATATACTGATCATATATACATACCTGATAGCATCTATTAGATCAAACATGGATTAGTAAATTGTTAGATCATACACATATCATGAACTGATCATTTCCATGCATCCGCTTGTCATATAGTTTTATTAAAACTGAGCATGCATACATATAATAGATCATTCTAATCATGGGGCATTTAAAATAAAATCTAAATTGGTTCATATTGCTTGCATCTAATTAGATTAAATCGGTTATTTTTAAAGTTAAGCATGTTTGTTTAATTTGAAAACATAAACCAGCTTTGAAACCGATTGATTGAAAATCTAATTGAATTTGTTCTAGACATATCCTGAAAATTATAAAATTTTCTTGTCTTGGTTTACCCTGTAAAAGGGGGAAGGAATCGGTTTTTGCTTTATGATCTTTGAAAACCAAATATCCTCATGCATTAGGAATCACATATAGATTGTTTAAGTCCAATGCTTAGTTCTGAACATGCATTCAGCTATTTCTTGATCCATGCATTTGCTTGATTTCATCCATCTTGCTTGATCTCATTTAATAAAATGATGATTGATCCTTATTCAAATTCTAAAGGGCCTTAATACCCTATATATATAATCAATCCAATTTGAATTATAATTAAAAGGATTACTAGATGCAATGATCAATTGATCATTCTCATACTAAGATTGCTTAAGCAAATAGATTATATGATTTGGGGGAAAGCCTTATTGAAATCATATACATTGATTTATTCTATTGCTTACATAGAATTCTGAGTGCTTGAATTACTCGTTAAATATTCAGATGTCGAGATTTGAACCCTCAGATTACTCTGCCCTAAATCTCTCTGGAGATAATTACCTAGAATGGGTAAAGAATACTCTTGTTGTACTGAGATCTAGAGGACTCGGACAATGCATCAATGAGTACAATGATATCATTGACAGTGAAAGGCATAGAGCTATAACGATTATTCGTTATCATCTCACTGAGGAATTAAGAGACCTGTATCTCCATGTTGAGGATCCTTGTGACCTTTGGTTACAGTTAAGGAAAAGATTCAAACCGGTATCGTTGCAAAAGACCAACCATGAATGGGAGATCCTCAATTTCCAGGATTTTGAATCTGTGGACAAATATAATTCTGCTCTGATGGATATTGCTTATAGTCTTGAGCTATGTGGTGAAAGGATAACACATTATTCTTTATTATATAAGACCTACTCCACATTCCATCCAAAGGATGTGCTGTTGCTACACACGGCTAAGAAGTTCACCACTTATAATGACCTTTTGTCATATCTTTTGGCTTCTGAACAAAGAAAGCAGAAAATCAAAGATACCATCAACAGATTTGACAAGCTTCAGAAAAGATACATTGAGCTAAAGAATAATGAGATGAGGCCTCCTATAGCTGATGAAGCTGAAGTTGAGCGCCATATGGCAACACATGCATTGTGAAGGCCATATTATATAATTGTCTTTTGACATTCTCATTTTCATGTTTCCTGAGTTTATGTTTCATGAATTGCTTTGATACTTTGCTTTATACACGACTTCATTAATAAAATGAATTACTTTGAGTTCATCATTATCTTATTCAAACTGTTGTTTGATAAGAAACTATATCTATATGCCTTTATTGTGCCAAGATAAATATGATTGAGGATTAATACCCCAACTCACTTTTCCAAAGAGTTCAAAGAAGCTTTTGACAAATGGCACGACATGCTCTGCCATCCAGGCTCAGTTATAAAATACTCTTGAACTCAACTGGACATTCCTTGAAAGAAAGGAAAAGAAGCTCGACCAAGGCTTTGCCTAAATGGCATTATATTCACCCTATAAGGTCCATTGAATTAAGAAGAAAAAATGGTTTCCAACAATGGACAAAAGGGAATAAGAGTACCTAAATTAAAATCGCCTAAGTGGTCGAGACTACATTCTCTATTGATCTAGTGATCAATATGATATTAGGCAAATAGCCAGGGCAATCATGTTTGATTAACCCACAAAATTTATCACTTAGATGGCATTACCATACTTAGCCATTCGGATTATGATGCAAATATTTAAAAGGGCACAAATGTTATCCCATAAGATCTCACGTGTGTGCAATATATCTATGCACAAGGGAATTTATTGTCCCAAGCACCACGAATTTGAGTATGTTCATGAGGGGGAGTGAGGACAAATCCCATGATACATGACCATACTAAAATCCGTGAAACATGGTCCACAACCATATTACATATTGGTTGAATTTGATATAAAGACCATTACCTATAAGGTTCAAATTCTAAAAGTCCATATGCTTGGGGACACCATGAGTTATAAAAGAATGAACCTGCATCAGGCCATAGTAATTATATCAGGCCATATAAGTGATCATAGATATTCCCACCTCAGACTGATACGGGTCATGAGTCCAGACATATATCATCTTAAGATATTATGAAAGAATCCACCACAAATATATGTGCCATCTAAGATCATGTGATCTTAGAATCTCATAAAGAGGATTGAGAATATATGTTGGATATATATTATGAATATACTTTCTCCATAAGTTTAAAAGAATCCTTGAGCCAAAATGGGTGATCTAATTATAGACCAAGGAACAAGGATTACATAAGGTTTATGAATCCGAATATCCAACAATGAAAGGAGAAAAGTAATAAGCTGGTATAAAGAATGATAAAGAATGGTATCTACCATCTGGTATCAACCATCAATGTCTTGGCAAAGATCCTCGGACTAGAAAATAATTTATAGACGTCCAGATGCTACAATGATAGCAAAATAAAATGCCACACATTGACCCAAGAGAAAGAATGACTATGTCATCCCAGCTTAGCACCACACGGTTTTGATGTCTTAAAGACACAACCAAGTTGCTACAAAGTCTATATAAGATAGACCAAATAAATGTTCCAAATAAAGTTCCATAAATTCTAAGGAACCTCGGAAAGAAAGAAAAGTGCATGAGATAAAATCCGAGTTTTATTAAAGGAAATCATTCCAGACATTGAGATATAAGGCTGGCCAGCTGAACAACTAGATACCATACCATATAGCTTGGGACGCCAAGTTATAAGGTTATTAAGGTCCTAGATAATGAAATCTCAAATTGATTTATACCATGTCTGGAATTAAAAGGAACTATATAAGTGTGTCGACACATACATTCATAGAAAATGCGCAAGTATGTAGCACATGAATACAAAGATATGTATCGAGGATCATAAACCCACACAAGAGTACTCATAATGAATAATGAAAGAAACGTGGGGTTTAAAGTGATATATAAAAGGCGTATTGTATTGGCCATGAATATGTAAACGCCATATGATGTCCAGTGAATATATAAATCCTGAAAGAAGGATATATCGTGAGACAGACCGGGAAAGGTCTATATAATCCAATGTGGTGGATACTACTACATATTTCACTAAATATGATGTCTGGAAGAAATTCAAAAGATGTAGTATGCTATATATGACTCACTGGATGATGATGATAATATTATTGGTACCAAAAGGTTTACCAAACGGTATTGAGCTCAGAATCAAAAGATGAGAAAAGAAGTTCTCTTGAACAGCATTTTCCTAAAGTTGTTCATGGACTGAATTAAATTACTACATGTAAGCAAGTGAAGAGTTCTATAAGAACAATTCAAATCAGTCCATAGAGGAATTTTAAATTCCTTGTGTTTTATACTAACCAGCCTAAGATAGGTTAAATGGTTATTCATTAAACCTTAGAAAAGGTTATAGACCATCACCACAAATTAGCCAAATTTTGGTAATACTTATGGTTGGTCGAATTCTCAGCATGAACCAACCAAGTTGTGGTATGAATGAATAAGCTATCATAAAGATAAGCTATAAGATCGAAGTTCATCTTTGAACAAAAGGTATAGGACCACATTATGCGTCCATATGCGACCCAACGGGTCCGACCATCATATATGAAGATAATGCAGCTTGCATTGCTCAACTCAAAGACGGGTATATCAAAGGTGACCGAACCAAACATATTCTACCCAAGTTCTTCTTTACCCATGAGTTGCAGAAAGCTGGAGAGGTCAACGTCCTTCAGATCCGGTCTAGTGAAAACTCAGCCGACCTCTTCACCAAATCATTGCCCTCTTGCACATTCAGGAAGTTCACGCAACAAGATTGGCACGCGTAGACTCAAGGACCTTCAGTGATGTCCAAATCAGGGGGAGTACTGTGTGTTGTACTCTTTTTCCTTTCTCTGGTTTCTCTTTTTACCACATTGAGTTTTGGATTTTCCGGGAGAGGTTTTAATGAAGCAACATTAGCATGTTACAAACCCTATATGGCTATGGCATCCAAGGGGGAGTGTTATGAATCATGAAGTGTATGGTCCATAACATAGACCATACAAGTTCAAGACTAGAGTCCATTGGGCATTTACATCTAGCCACATGGAAGATCCATTCAACCTTAGTCTTTATGAGTTTGACCATGTCATTATGTAGAGTATCTTTGTAATCAATTCTCCCTTTGACTCCACCTTGTATGAACCACTATATATAGTGGTGTAAGCAATAAGAAATATACAACACATTTCTCACAAATCTTCTCTCAAATCTTAACAATTTGTGAGTTTTCCCAATTTTATTCTTATTCTTCTGGTTCATAAATTAACATAGTTAGATAAAACAATGTATTGATTATGGGCAAAACATGAAATTTAATGATTTTCTGAATCTATCTAAAAAGCCCAAAAACGACAATTAATGTATCAGGTAAGAAAAATATTTCTTTAGCGTATTCGTTTTGTCTATACTTATGCGTATTGTTCTAAAGAAATCGCCAATAAAACTAAGTAGTACATAAAGAAGATAAATGTTGCTATGCATGATTTTCGACAACTTTGTTTGAAGGAAGCCCGAACATGCAAAAAGAAAAGGGAAAAGAAGCCAAAATGAGTTTGACTCATGATTTATCACGGCTACCTCAAAAGAGCAAACAAAAAAAGGAATACATTAATTTCATCTTCATTTTCAGAATAGTTGTAAATTTTTTTATTTTTTTTTGGAACACAACAGAACAGTTGTATAAACAACATATATCGTAGTAGAAAAACAAAGAGATCTAAATATTTTATTATTTATAAAAAAAGTATATTACATTTGAATAAGTATAATACAATATCTCTGTACTCACACCCACACAATGTAAAAATAAAAAATGGGGGTCTGTAATATGTAGGCCTGAAATTTTTATCCGAGATCCGGATTCGATCCGAGATTCGATCCGGATCCGATCCGAAAATCAGGATATCCGGAGGGGCCGAATCCGGATCCGGATAGTAAAATGTTGGATCCGTCAAAGCCGGATCCGGATCCGGATATTTTAATTTTTTAGTCCGGATATCCGGATCCGTAAGTTTTATTAATAACTATTTCAAAAATAGTAATATCTATATATAAAAATTAATTTTATTTAATATACTTTCATTTTTATAATAATATATATAAATTTTATGTAAATTTTGTAATATTATACAAAGAAATAATTAAAAACATTATATATATTTTTATTTTTAAATTATTGTTAATATTTTATATATATTGATATTATTATTTTTTTTATTTTAAGGATCCAAATCTGGATCCGGATATCCACCTGATATTACAATTTTTAGAAGGATATCCGACATCCGGATATCCGAAAACCCCGGATCCGGATAAGGATAGTAAAATTATGGATCCGCCGGATAAGGATCCGGATCCGGATACCTTAAATTTACCCGGATACCCGATCTGTCCCATGCCTAGTAATATGTAGGTATTATTATGTGTCTTTGAATTCAGCCCTAAACACCATATTGGCGAAGAGTGTAAAATTGAGATTCAAAATATCGTCAAAAGTTTTCATTCGCCTAAACCTTCTACATATAATTATTGACATGTAGTTGGATCATTACTATATTATGTAAAAAAAAATGTGATCCGATCGTAGTTAGAAAATTCGAAGTTGTATAATTTCTTGGGACATTTTTGTGTGTTTTAAATATCATTTTAACAACTAACACGAAAATCAGCTTGATCTTTTAAAAACCATATGTTAGCCTCCATTATTAGACAAGCGGTATTGAACATATGATGGTTTTAGCAATAGTATGATCACTACAAGAAAACATAATCTTAACGAGGGCGGTTTTCCTCGTTATTTCGTCGTAAAAGAGGTTTTACGACGAATTAGCGAGGAAACGCGTTTGCTCGTTACACGTCTGTCGTAACACATATTTCCTCGCTAATTCGTCGTAACTTAGCGAGGAATATATTTCGTCGTAAAGACGAAGTAGGGCGATTCGTCGTAAAGACCACGTCAATATTCCACGTAAGGACGTCGCTATAATTCCTCGTAAATACCTCGAAAATAGTTCCTCGTAATCTACACGTAAATACCTTGAAAGAGTTTCCTCGCAAAATACACGTAACAACCACGAAATGATTTCCTCGTAAAATGGTCGTAAACTTTTCCTCGTTATTTCCTCGTAAATGGTTCCTCGTAAAATACTCGTTAAATGTTTCTCGTCATTTCCTCGTAAGGTTTCCACGTAAAAAGGTCGTACATTGGCTACGAATTTACTTCGTTTTTATTATTTTACAGAATTTAAAAATATAATTAAAAAATAATTAAAATTATTTAATTTAATAATAAATTAAAATTCAAAATAAAAATAAATCAATATGAAAATATTTTATATATAAATAAGTTTTGAATTTATATAATACAACAACCAAAAAAAAACTAAGGGTCGTTCATCGCTCGGTAGAATTCATCACTCCTCGTAACATCCGCCTCGTTATGTACGTCGGATGACTCGCCTTGAATGGGATGTTGTTGTCGCATGTTCCTCAACATGGACTCCCATTCCGGATTTGTGGCCGCAATAACGTCCAAGAAGCCCTCGACTCCACCCATACGAGATTTTGTCGCGGTCAACTCGTTACGCAGCTGAGCGGACTCTCTACGCAGCTCCGTGACTTCATCATCCCGTCGCTGACCATAAGACGATGTCGCTCTCGGAACATCGTTGACAGAACCAATACCCAACGTCCGTCCCTTTTTTTTAGGGACAACCTTAAAAACAAAAAATAAATATTGTAAGTAAAAATTTAAAGTTAAATTAAATGAATAATTAAAAATTAATTTTTTTGAAAATTTACCTCCTCGTAAATCTTATCCACTTCAAGTGTGGATAAGGTGACGGGTAATCCGTCGGTAGACTGCTGGGTCAGCTGAGTCTGGCGGTCTTCAACCCGAGCAACTACGTCGTTGTAGATTTGCTCGGACTTGCCATCTACAAATACGCCTGCCTTGTTCTTGTGGGTCCTCTCGTAAAGTTCCATAAGAGACGGGAGATGTCCCGTCTCTTTGGCCTAAAAAACAGTTAAGAAAGTTAGAATAAATTAATATATATATTAAAAAATTATTTAATAAAATATTTAATTACCATTTCCAAACGGACACCGGCGTGGGGTTTTTGGCCCGTAGTGTGAAGCATCGGCCCGTTCCCATGCTCATCAACCGTGTTACGGGAGTTAGAGCAAGCCTGGGCGATTCTAATGGAATCAGGAAGGCGCCAATAACGGATGAGATCATCCCACACATCCGTGGTGAGCTCAGCGGGTTTGCCACGCTCATACCCCTTCACGATCCAGTCACCCTTCCAGTTGGAGACCGTGTCCAACAAGCGAACTTTCGCTTTCGCGTTAAACTTCTTCCTCACCCTCTCAGTGATCCCCAAGGCCCAATTATATTTTTGCTGTTGGAAAAAATAAATTAACAATTAGTTTTTTAGAAAGTATATATATAAATCATGAAAAAATTAAAATATATATAATTAATTAATAGAAACTTACAGCGTAAATTTTGAACCACGTCTTTCTGACGTAGTGAGGCGTCTTACTCCAGTTTGGATGTGCCATGGAGAAGTAACCCTTGATCTTGTTGGTTACGTCCGATGCAAGACATCCGTCAACCCGCCACCTGGAAAATACAAATTTAAAATATAAATTATTTTTTAATGTTATAAAAGAAATTTAAACGAATTAAAAAAAAATTAATGCAACATACCACAACGTTCCGTCCGGTCGGTCTGGGTCGATGAATGGTAAATCTTCTCTGCCTGGCAGACTGAGAATGTCCTATACAGTGTACTGCGAGTAAGGAGCACTCGGAGGCACCATCAGATCAGGATGAATATCGGCGGCCATCGGAGGTGCCATCGGAGGAGGCACAGGAGGAGGCATCGGAGGAGGCACATGAGGAGCCGATGGTGCACTAGAAGAAGTAGACCCAGAGACTCTCTGAGTGTACTGAGTCTCGGGGACAGTCTCCTGGCCCGAAGAACTGGGAGCGGAAGAAGAGGCCGGGTCTAAACGACTACCCGGCTCACCGAAGATCTCTGTGTAATGGGCAGTAAGTCTTCATTTTCGAACCTGGGAAAAAAATGAAATTTTTAAAATTAACATCAACAATATATTTCCCAACATTATCCACCTAATCAACACTAAATAACATAAAATCCGCAAACCTATCTAAATTTCCTATATTAACCACCTAATCTATCCTAAACTAACCAAATTAGAGAGGAATCTGAGAGGCTTACCATTGCTACGAAATGGAGAGGAAGTAGAGAGGAAGTAGAGAGGAAAGAAAGAGTGAGCGCTCGGGTGTATATATAAGATTACATATCGTCGCAAATTCGTCGTAAGTTTACGACGAAATAGCGAGCAGTTACAAAGGCCCGTGTTTTTTTTACGAGGAAATTGAGAGGAATCACAAAGGCCCGTGTTTTTGTTTACGAGGTATTAACGACGATTTTGCCTACGTGGAATTAACGAGGCTTGCTTTCCTATAAATATACTCACAACTCTCATTCTCAAACCACACATAAACTCCCAAATCACACACCTATCTGAAATCACATTCCTCAGCAAAATCATATTCAAATTATAAATATTTGAAAAAAATAGGAAAAGGATAAGATATTAGAATTCATGTGGGCGAGACTTAAGTATTATAATTGCTGGAAGTCTTGCCACATGTTATTCTGGTATTTTGATCCTTTTCCCTTTTTTCTAGTTTTTACACTACGAGGTATTTATGACGATTTATGCTTACGTGGAATTAACGTGTTTTATGTTTAAATATTTTTACGTGGTCTTTACGACGATTTCTGCTTACGTGGTCTTTACGACGATTTCTGGTTACGTGGTCTTTACGACGATTTATGCTTACGTGGTATTTACGACGATTTCATCCTTCGACTTCAATAATCTCCGTCAAGATCCCGTAGAAATCTGTTTCCCCTTTCACACATATTCCATAGTTACTGGTCGCCCGCTGTCTACCATAGTCATATGTATGAAAAGTATAGCCTTGTGTGAAATACATCTGTGATGTGGTGACCTTTACAAGTGGAGATTGAATTACTTCGTGTAACCACTTAGGATAATCTGCATCGTCGTCGTCATAATCAACCTGCAAAAATAAAGAGAATGTTAATGAAATACATATAATGTATGAAAAAAAAGTTTTAGTTAATACCTGATTCCGCAACCACTTAATGAAGTGTTGATCTTTCCTTTTGTCTACGTCACTTGTGGATATACCAGGAAATGTTTCTTCGACTTGAGAAACAAATAGGCTGTAAAATCACATTTTATAGGAATGAATCTCTCGCAATTATACAATT
The DNA here is from genome assembly GCF_020379485.1 of Brassica napus. Taxonomy (NCBI): domain Eukaryota; kingdom Viridiplantae; phylum Streptophyta; class Magnoliopsida; order Brassicales; family Brassicaceae; genus Brassica; species Brassica napus. The sequence continues at coordinate 32,970,642 of NC_063447.1, read as the reverse complement.
AATTATACTTATATGTGTTTCGAAGTGTCAATATATGTTACTTTTCAAACTAACGCATCAATGGATCTTCGCAATTGAGTAGAATATAGGTGTGTGCACTATGAGCGTCTTCTTCACTCGACCACCAAACCTCTTTAGACTTCCCACCGAGTCGCCCAATCTGGCTAAAGATGTCTGGAACACCAGCAACTGCATATGTTGGCGCAACACCACCATCATCATATCTTCTTGGAGCTCTTCTCCGTGTACGTACTTTTGACGCAAAGTAGTACGATGTGAAGTGAGAAACTTCTTCCGTCAAACTTCCAGCAATTATAGAACCTTCAATTTTGGCGAGGTTCTTTGCTTTTCCCTTCAAATATTTCATGGCTCGCTCATACTGATACATCCATCCGTAATGTACAGGTCCACGAAGCAATGCCTCATATGGGAGGTGGACAGCTAGATGCTCCATGACGTCAAAAAATCCGGGAGGAAATATCTTCTCCAAGTTGCACAATAAGATGGGAATGTTCTCCTGAAGCTGTTCCACAACTTCTTCTTTAAGAGTGCGTGTGCTCAGATCCCTGAAAAATGCTCCAATGCCTTTTATATTCAAAAAAAATTAAACACATTGTTAGTCATATATTATTTTGTAAATTATTGTGATATAATACACTACGTACCTGCAAGTGCTTCATGTACGTTTGTTGGAAGTAGCTCCGCAAATGCAAAGGGCAGTAGTTGTTGCATAAATACATGACAATCATGACTCTTCATCCCGGAGAACTTTTGACCCTTTTCAACACATCTAGAGAGATTCGAAACATACCCATCGGGGAACTTCACTTCTGATGCCACCCAGTTGAACAACACCGACTTTTTTTCTGAAGATAATCTGAATATCGGAACGGGAACTTGTCCATTGCTTTTAATATGTAACTCGCTTCTTGAGCAAATATCCGGCAAGTCCAACCTCGATTTTATGTTGTCTTTTGTCTTCCCTGGGACATTCAATATTGTATTCATGATGTTCTCAAAGAAATTCTTCTCTATATGCATCACATCGAGGTTGTGGCGCGGAAGAAGATCCTTCCAATATGGCAACTCCCAAAATATACTCTTCTTGTGCCAGTTGTGATGAACACCGTAAGAATCTGGCATATTACGAGGGACATGCCAATTACCACCCCAACGAACTGTTTCGTTAGCTCCGTAGTAGTCGATTTGCGCTTCAATTTGTTCTCCAGTTAGATATGGAGGAGGAGTGTCTCTCACAACCCTTTTGTGCCTAAACAAATTCTTGTTTCTTCGGTAAGGATGGCCAATGGGAAGAAATCGACGGTGACAATCAAACCAACTTGTCTTCCTACCATTCTTCAGTTGAAACGCATCTGTCGTTCCATTACAATATGGAAAAGCTAATCTCCCATGTGTAGTCCATCCAGACAACATCCCATAGGCAGGGAAATCACTTATGGTCCACAAAAGCATCGCTCGCATCGTAAAATTCGTCTTCGTTGAACAGTCATACGTCCTCACCCCTGTTGACAACAAATCCTTCAACTCTTTTATCAGTGGTTGTAGGAAAACATCCAGGGACCTTTTTGGATGGTTCGGACCAGGTATTAATATGGTCAAGAATAGTAACTCCCGTTGCATGCACATCTCCGGTGGCAGGTTGTATGGAGTAAGAAAGACTGGCCACAATGAATATTGTCTCCCTGACATTCCGAACGGACTAAATCCATCTGTGCATAATCCGAGATACACATTCCGGATATTGCTAGCGAAATCTGGATGTACTTTGTTGAAATGTTTCCAGGCTCTTGCATCTGATGGATGAGTCATTTCACCATCCGTCTGAGTATGCTCGGCATGCCATCTCATCTTTCCAGCAGTCTGCTCTGATTGATACAATCTTTTCAATCTGTCTGTAATTGGTAGGTACCACATCCTTTGGTACGGTACCCTATTACGTCTCCGTCCTTGCGGCTTGAATCGTGGCTTCTTGCAGAATCGACATTCTTCTAGCTTCTCATCATCTCCCCAATAGATCATGCAGTTGTAGATGCAAACATCTATCATCTCCGAAGGCAACCCAAGACTATAAACCAGTTTCTGAATCTCATAATAAGAATCAGCAGACACATTGTCTTCCGGCAAATACTGTTTAAACAAGTCCGCCCATTCGTTCATGCAACTTTCAGGTAGATTGTGATCAGTTTTAATATTCATCATTCTAGCAGCTAACGACAATTTAGAGAGACCTTCTCTACAACCACTGTAAAGTGGTTGATTCGCCGCGTTTAACATTTCGTAAAACTTTTTTGCATCTATATTAGGTTCTTCATCTTCATCATGAGCTACGAATACATCAGCTACCATATCATGAATCCTATCATAATCTACCATCTCCTCCTGATGGTAACTATGTTCATTATGCAAATGATGATCAACCGGTTCTTTTTCCTGAAAATTGCTATTACTACTACTAGCTTCATTCTGATCATAATTAAAACCTTCTCCATGTTGAAACCAGATATAGTAATTTGCCGTGAAACCTCTATTTATTAAATGCTTCCAAACATTTTCACGATTTGCCAGTTTCGAATTGTTGCATTTCCGACAAGGACAGAACATCTTACCACTTTCTTGGGCGAGCGGTGTTGAATCTGCTTGATGCATAAATGTCTCCAGACCCGCAAGGTATTCTTTCGTCACTCTCCCGTTAGCATCTCTATGCATATACATCCACTTCCGCAACTCGTAAATAGTCCCGGAGGCAGCCATTTTTTTTCTTTCACGTTTTTTGTTGTTGGTGTGTTTAAAATGATGTTCAAACATCCATATTTATAGGAAAATTCGAATCTGGTAGTTGTAATTTTGCTATGAATTTACGACGAAAATTAATTAGGTGGGCAAAAAAAACGTGTAACACCTATAAAGTTGGTGGATTCAAAAATTTCCTCGCTAAATACACGTAAACTATTCCCTCGTAAATACCACGCAAAGTTTACGTCGTATTTACGAGGAAATAGTTTTTTCTCGTAAAATACTCGTAAAATTACATCCACTTTACGACAAAACAGTTTTGTCGTTACGTTACGAGGAAATAACGATGACTTTAGTTTTTCACGTAAATTCGTCGTAAACTCGACGCAAATTTACGAAGATTGTTTTTCCTCATTAATTTTCGTCGTTAAGCATGTGTTTTCTTGTAGTGGATCCATTTGGCAAAGAAATGATGATAATAATCTTAAACCATTTATTTCTTGTTACGAGATTATATATTTACATAATCGTTAGAGATATATGGTCTCGTTGGCTCGTGATCATTGTCCGAGTGTGTTCTTTTGTCCATATTCTTTATTTGATCAACTTTATTTTACTCCTGTTAAAGCTATTTAATCATCATGCTTTGTAGATTCTCCAAGTTGTATGTAGTATTGGGTTTCTTTCACGAGCGAATAATATTCCTAAGGAAAAATGACAGTTCAATAAAACAATATCATGAAACACTTTTTCTGTTTTCGTTTTCAAAGAACCACTTTTCTGTCAAGTTTTATATTTAGTACTATTAACCATTTAAACAAAAACAAACACATTGAAATTGAAACATCATTAAGGGAAACCTTACACAACTAAGCTTCCATACATGGTATGATAAAACAATTAATTGTAGTGAAAATGATAGATACACAAAGATCACATGGACTTGGTTAACAAATCTCTGTGACATGGCTGTATGTTCACTTATCATCGTTTAACTTAATTACTAGACCCTGACCCGCGCGCCAGCGCGGATATGAATTTTCAGTTTCTAATTATTTATTTTATTAAATGATGTATTTGTAATATTCGTTCATATTATATTCATTAAGTAAATATTTTTTTTTGCATCTTAAACTATCTATTTTTTTACGAAAGTGTGATATCATATAAAAAATATAAAAAAAATGAGTATAGAGTTAATTAGATAATTTTAAAAACAGAATTTTTTTTCCGTGTGCGATATCATATAAATAATGATCCGCCAAGTTAACAAAAATCATGATTATTTTATGTATAATTTTTTTTTTTTTGACCATTTCCTTAAAACTATATTAAATTTTACATATTTTAATTAGAATATTTTTAATATCTTTACCTTTTTATTTGAAATGCAACTCAATATTTTTTTAACAATTATAACAAAATATTTAAAAAATATTCTTTAGAATTTGTTTGAAAAATATGAAAATTACATTTTAAATTAAAATTATCCTAAAATATGATAAGTTTTGATGTAAACGAAAACTCAAATTATGTCAAAAATAATGATATTCAATGATAATAACAATTTTAATTGATTATTTTTAAAAAAATACATTTACAAAAATATTTTTTGAAAGAAAATTCATTTATCTTTCAAATATAAAATGAAAATATTATAATTAAATAATAAAAAATATAAATAAAGACCATAAATTTAGCAAATGACAACTGAGTTATATTATGCTAAAATTTTCTTTCTAACAATTTATCAAATGACAAATAAGTTATGAGCAAATAATAAAATATAATTTTTAAAAACATAGCCATTCTTAAATATTTTTTGAATAAATAATTATTTTTAAATTTAATCAACTGAAAATAATATCCGTACAATTGTGTGAGTCAAATTCTAGTTTTATTGATGAATGTTATATATTAGTGCTACATGTTTTAGGTAACATTTTAATGATGCACGTTTTTAAAAATCTCCATTATTAAAATTATGCACGTAAGGATAAATTATGAGTTTTTTTGGTTGATTAAATGACATTATGTCCAAATTTATTTAAGGATAGTTCATTAAGGTAACTGAAAAAGACAAACAATAAAATAGGAAGTTTAAATTCATTTAAGCATATTTCATTAATGTAACTGAAAAGACAAGTAATAAATTAGGCAGTTTTATTCGTTTTAGGATATTTCATAAATGCAACTGAAAAAGACAAGAAAAAAGGAGTTTAATTAATGAAGTAAGAACATTTTCAAATGGGTACTTCTCTTTTGATAATATAGATATGTATTCTATAATTCTCAGCGACACTAATTTTTAATAGACAATTAACAAGTGAGTTGGAAGAATTGGTTGGCGAAACTGAAGAAAATGCAAGTAAATGTTCATTGAGCAACTCTTTATCAATTTTCATATTAAAAGGTTTGATATGTACTCCCTCTGTTTCATAATAATTGTCATTCTAACTTTTTTTCTTGTTACACAAAAAATGTCACTTTACAATTCTAATGCAAATTATACTTACTTTCAGCTGAAAATTAATTGTAAACTGCATTGGTTTTATAAATAATTTTATTTATTTCAAATACTATTGGTCTGAAAGATGTAATTAATAACAACTTACATATATTTCTGCTACTTTCTTAGTCTGTGTGAAAAATGTCAAAGTGATACTTGTTCATAAACGGAGGGAGTATTATCTTTACGAGTTGCTAAAAAAAATGTATTATCTTTACGCAAGCTGACAAACACACATACAACCACAGTGTATGTGAAGCACTGAAGCTAGAGGGTGTGAATGCATGATCCTCGCAGAACGGAGAAAAGAAATAGAAAAACAATAAATATCATATCTGATTTACCCGGTGCTTTTATATAAGCAAAAATAAATGTTTATGTTTATTTATATATATGATTGGACATGTCATCGACTTTTATCTTTCCAATTACTTTGAGGAGAGATTCTATTTTGAGGTTATCACCTCCTAAGAAATATCCACACTCTTTTCGCCATTTCCAATTTTACTAATCAACTTACCTACATTAGTTACCCCTAGGATTTTCTATATACACCTATATACAATATTTCCTAGACAATGTACTGAAATAATCTTTTTTTTTTTGAGCAAGTACTGAAATAATCTTTCTATCCTCAAATTATGATGAAAAATTAGCCACCATGCTAAAACAATAGAAGTATTAAAAATAAATAATCAACAGTTTACAATAGACAGTTTTGTATATTTTAGCTTAAACCCATTTGTAAACTGAGTAACTTTTTTTTTGAACCATTAAAATTATTAAAAACTGAGTAATTTTCATCTTTATAATATTTTTCTACGTTTTCCTAAAATGACACTTGCACTAATTAAATAATTCACCTGCAGAGTTAAATACATAATAGTAGTTTGATATCCTTAGACTCGATATAGTGCACATATTGCCGGACCGAATATAACTATTTTGCTTTGATCTAAACATCATAACGAGAAACCTGACAAATCTATCACACTTTAATTTTTTTATATGATCGATTGGATGATTGATATCAATTTCATCAAGTGGGGGATTTTTGGTCAACTTAGTAGTAACTACACATAGTAGTGTGTGTGCTTGCTTTGACAACAACAACAAAAGGACCACATAACATATGTAAATTGTCAGTGAAGGCATTTTCATTCAGGTAATCTTTCTTTCATGAACAGTGGACTTTGATATGATACGAGCAGGTCTCTCTCTATGCCTTGATTATTTTTCCTCTTTTTCTTTTCAATTTCTCGTTTATTTTTTTCCATCTTTTTGTCTTTTATTTTAAACCTTCTCTTTTTATCTGCAACAATGTGCTTTAAGTGAAATGTGTCTTTATCTCCCTTTTCCATACCTCCTTTGTTTTCTTTTTGTTCAATTTCTTTCCGGAAACCAACCAAATTTTAAAGATGAATTGCTTACTGTTATGAAAAAAGGAGAGTCAGTTGATCATATGTTTTTTTGTATCACGTTCGGTTAATGTAATACATCTTTTCATTATTTTAAGGACCAGGTGATTTCGGCTACGTAGGGATTAAAGTTAAAAAAGTTACGGAAATAAATTTTCCCTTTTAAAGGATACTTTTATTTAATATCAGCTCGTACTCCATTACTCAATACCCCTGTTCTAAAAATCGGCCGCCTAGCCGCCTAGGCGCTACGCGTCACTTTTCCGCCCCGATTTATGCCAAATCGGTTTAAAAAATCGGACATCCGTTTTTTTCCGCCTAGACCGCCTAAATGACCGCCTAGCCGCCTAAATGACTGCCTAGCCGCCTAGGCGGCCGCCTAATTTTTTTTTTTTTTAATTTTTTTTTAGTTTTAATAATATTTTTATTTGTTTATTTGATCTAAAATTTTATAAATATCATTTATATTTATAATTTTGATGAAAATTACACTATATTAAATTTATATATTCTATTTGTGTGTTTTATACAATCATAAACATGAAAATGTATTAATGTTATACACAACTAAAGATTAACATGTTTTATAACATAGTAAACCATATAAAAATTCTGCCCCGCATAATTTCTGATTAATCCCCGATTTTTTCTTTAGGCGCTAGGCCCAACCCGACCGCCCGACTAGCGCCTACCGCGTTCCAGAACAGGGCTCAATACATCAATATGCTTGTATGTGCTGGCTAGAGATTTTGGAGACAATAAACTATTTAGTAAAGATTTCAAAAGTTTGGGGCATAAAAATTTTTTTTTACAAATTTGAAAGACTATATATATAAAAATGTTTTCAAAAAATTTTGGGGGCCGAGGCGAATGTTTCATCATGCTTGGTTGTATTTCATTTTTTTTTATAGTTAAGAAGTTATTTACATTTTGAAAAGGGGTAGCACATATAGTTGGCTTCCATGAAAAGTTTCACATCTTATTTAATTTAGTTATAAGAAAATGTAGGTACCATATATATCTAGACATATGTGGTGATGAATACTATTAGTTTTTCTGTATCGATTATAAGATCATTTAAGTATGAATTCTGGTCTTGGAAATAATAAAAGTGTACGTTTGCGATGGGACTAATGTGAAAGAAAATAATAGAGGGATGGGTTTATGAATTACGAGGAACCCCATACTTTCAAGAATTACCATCCAAAGGGGAAGCAATCAACTTGGAGATGAAGCGAATGTCGATCTTCTTAACATTCCATCTCTAAAGTCAAAACCCGAAAATTTAGTTCCAGCATTGATCGTGTTTTCCGGTTGGATGCACATGCGACATTTTAATTACATTCACGTGTCATGTTGGTGATTATCTTGTATGTATGTCAAAAAGCAAGTAATTCACCACTCTTTCATTAAAAAAATAAAGGAAAAATTGTTTTTTACACCAAAAAAATGATAACGATTTCATTTTAAACTAATATCTATTTTGTGTCATTTTTACCTATAATACCCTTTAATATTTTTGAAAATAAATTTAATAAATAGTTTTACAAACAAAAAAAATTGGAAAAATAGTAACTATTGATAAAATACCTATATGAATTTAGTGGTATTTTTTCAGTTCTAAATATGTTTAAATCATAATTTTCAGATTCTGTTCTAAATAAAGTAGAAACGATTTTCTACGAAGTAGAAAACGAAATCTTTTTTTTTCATTGAATCTACATTGTTTAGAATACGTGATCTACGTAAATAAGAGTATTCTAAAAATATTTAGAATACACATTCCGGACTTAACCTACCGATCTAAAATATTTAGAAATCAAAATCTACACATTAATATAAATCTTAAACACGTAGGAACCGACTTCTACAGATTTACTTTTAATCTAAAACATGTAGAAATCAAAATCTACACATTACTATAATTCTAAAAACCTGTAGAAACCGATTTCTACAGATTAGCTGTATTCTACGGATAATAAATCAGTTCTTAAAAATATGGAAACAAAATATTTGGGAATATTCACTTTCATATTTTGAAAAATCGATTTAAAAAAACAAAAAAAATGAAAAAAAAACGTAGTAACTTTCTTCTCACGCCGTTTTCTATATTCCATTGATTGTTCACAAAATTTTCACAAAAATTTCACATTATTTCTACCAAACCAGTGTGAAATTGAGTGAGTTAGGGTTTATGAACTTGAGACTTTGATTTTCTCCCCTTTGTTCGTGAAGGAGATGCGAAATTAAGGTTTTCATCCCAAAGAAATCGAGTTTAAAGAGTTGAAATCGTGTTTGGTCGGTTTAAATCAAGTAGGAATCAAACCGGATATAACCGAAGAAAACAAGGAAATCGATTTGGAATACTTACCTGGGCACGAGATCGATCGGTCTATAATTCGAGATCGGTCAATCTGTATGAAATCGACCTTTGCCGATCGAGTGAAATGGACCAGGTCGATCAGTATATGCTCCGCATTTTTTTTGTTATGCATAATGATCAGGATCGATCGGCAAAGCTCGATCCCGCTTGATCGAACTCATTAGTTATTATATTTAAAAATTATAAATTTAAGGGCATTATTGCCGTTTTGAAAATAATTAGCCTAATAGGACATAAAATATATGAGATTAGTATAAAGGGACATAATTATCATTTTTTTGCTCAAAAAAAATAATTTTCCCTAAAACTTAAATAATAAACTTGCAACATGTTTGTTAATGATGAATGTTGATCAACTGTTTAAGAAATATATACCCATGAGATATTTGATATTGTTGTGTCTCCGATTAATTTTTGGTTACTAATTAACTTTTTCGTTTACTTCAAATTTATTAAATTACAAAAACAAAGTTCAAATTTATTTTATCTATTAAAAAAATCAAATTTATATCAAAGGTGAAATATATCTTTATCGCTTTGACAATATTATTCCAAGGTATATTATTCTAATTTGGGAACAGTTTCGTTATTGTCTCGTGAACTTATTAAAACATAAAAATCGAGTTTTACAGATCAGTTAATGGCTCAAAGGCCTTAACATATTTATCAAATTTTATTATTCAAAGAGATTTGCAATATTTTTCCTGCAAAGGTAACGTTATAAGATCTGTTTTGTTAGAATCCAAAAAACTATGACACAATTCCATTAAAGGTTCGACTGGTGACCATTCTGGAAACAATAGAAATAAATAGAAAAAGAACATAAAAAAATAAAATTGTATGAATGAAAATAAATGGTTGTTTTTTCTTAAATTTAACAAAAAATACTTTTGTTCTTTATTTCTCTACAAAAAAAGAATGGTAGGGAATGAGAAGAAAAAATTATTCCTTGTGAATGGTGATATTTTTTAGGAACGTTAGAGAATGCATTATTCCTCGCCGTTCCCTGGTCACCATTCATGAAACACCTGCCCCTTCCCCATTTCCAACCGGGGTTCCTGGGCGCGGGGTTTAGGACACACATGTCTACTTTCCCGACATCTCCATGTGCCCCGTTTCTGGTCCCATGAGTTCCAGGTGCGTTTCCTTTCTTACCATTGTCATTTCCACTTATAGTTCTGCAAAAAGGGAGAGGGAAAAAGAGGGGTGAGTATGAATACTCAGTGAAGCGATTCTAGACCAGTCTCCCCCATGAGCTTTTATACTGCTCAATGCAAAACGAGAACCGACTAGTCACTACACCCATTTCTTAACTAGCTATTAAGGTTTCATTTCACGAAAACAAGCAATGCAATGAACTCAGTCATCACTCAATTCACACAATTTGGTTTATTATTTAAGACTCTAGTCATCCTAGAACTCTAGGACCTACACAGCTCAAGCGGACCAACCCTCCCCTTTTCTTGCTGCATTCCTGTGGAGCCGCCTGCCCTGGTACACTCGGCATCCGGTTCCCTTGGATGTAGTCTATACCCTTTGCAGTGTATTACGGCCCCTTCCCGCCAAGACTCGGCGTGACTCAATCTTACTGGCGCCTCTATTCTTAACCTGCCGTTTTTGAACGCTACGGCCGCCGCGTTTTCCCATACTCCCCACCAGTCCCTCGGTGGTTCGTATTCCATTTCTATTCATTTCCCATACTCCCCACCAGTTCCTCGGTGGTTCGTATTTCAATCATTTAACTTTTCCTTTTTCCTTTATTTCCTTTTCCTTAAACCCTTAGACTCTTTCTTACTTTCCTTTTTAGACGCCACCCGTTCTCGGTGTCACACTCAATCCATTTAACAATCATTCATCTAACCAGACCGGTTAACATTTCTCTTATAATCCTACGTTCATTTCTTTCTAACCATCCTAGCTCTCAATCACAACCACAGATCTTCAACCAATCAAACAATCATCAACACACCGGTTTATTTAGAATCTTAAATCAGTATGAGGGTTCTAATGCAATATGGTCTATCATCCTAACCACAAACAGGATCTAATCAATCCTAGCAACCCATTCAACAATATAAAAGAGCATGAAAGAGATCTGGGTAGAACACCTCACCTTAGCCTAGATCTGGATCTGGATCTGAGTTGAGAGGCGAGGGAAACGGGATCTGAGGTCTAGGACACCGCGCGGCCACCACCACCACTCGCGGCTGTTCACGGCAAGGAGAGAGAGATGCGGCCGAGAGAGAGAGAAGGAGGCGCGGCGAAGAGAGAGAGAGAGGAGAGACGCGGCGGAGAGAGAGAAGGAGGAGAGAGACGGCGCGGGGAGAGAGAGAGAGTCGACGGCTAGGGTTTCTGATCTCCGGGGATTCTCTGCAGGGCCTCGCTTCTAGATTTCTGATGAGAGAAAAAGAAGTGGAGGCTTACTTTTATAATGTGGGGAAAGGGAGAACCCTAGGGTTTTTTAGTTGGGCTGTAGAGAACCCATTAGCCTTTAAAAATTTAATTGGGCTGGTTTTGGGGTGTTACAATTCATACCGAGTTAATTAATGTAATAAGATATGTTGTGTTGTATCCTTTGAGCATCATTTTCCTCTCTTTATTTTGTAGTCTGTTTATTTCTCAATAAAATTTCAAGTGTTATTCTTATTTTATATTCATTAATGCAAAATTTTGGTCGAAAAATTAGTAGTCCAAAGGCCTTAGCAAACGTGATACATACATATCGAATCTTTTATTCAAAGATCCTTTTGTAGCAAATAAAACTGATAATTTTACACAGAAGTTTACGTTTAATGGTCTATTTTATTAATTCAACTAATCTATGACATAACAAGTCCATTATGCAAAAAAAAAAAGAGGCACCGAAAAAAAGATTATACAGCATGAGACGAAAATATTATCAGAAAATTTTCAACTCCGTCCCAAGTCGAAACTAAAATGGGCCTTATAACTATTTTCAAGTAAAACATCTTTTGACTCTGTGGTCCGGTAATAGATCTGAGAGCACCGTTAACCCTAACAGCCAAAGTGGAGTGCTTAATTTTTTTTTTTTTTTGTTTTTACTCTGATTTAAAAAAAAAATTAAAACGAACCAATCATGGATCACCACGTGTCAGTGGGACCCGCGAAACAGCTCAAGCACCGACGCCAGATTTGGCATCTTTGGCGTCGCTTCTTCTCCTTTTGTGGTGGAACCCACCCCTAAACACTCCTTTTAGCTCTTGCATTAATCCTGCCCTTATGATATAACCCCTGTTCGAGAACGCGCTAGGCGCTAGTCGGGGGGTCGGGTTGGACCTAGCGTCTAAAGAGAAAATCGGGGATTAATCGGAAATTATGCGGGACGGAATTTTTATACTATTTACTATGTTATAAAATATGTTAATCTTTAATTGTGTATAACATTAATACATTTTCATGTTTAAAATTGTATAAAACACACAAATATAATATATAAACTTAATATAGTGTAATTTTCATCAAAGTTATGAATATAAATGATATTTATAAAATTTTAGATCAAATAAATAAATAAAAATATTAGTAAAAATAAAAAAAATAATAATTAAAAAAATAGATTAGGCGGCCGTCTAGGCGGTTAGGCGGCCGCCTAAGCGGCTAGGCGGTCATTTAGGCGGTCTAGGGGGAGAAATCGTATATCCGATTTTTTTAACTGATTTGGTATAAATCGGGGCGGAAGAGTGACGCGTAGCGCCCAGGCGGCCGCCTAGGCGGCTAGACGGCTAGACGGCCGATTTTTAGAACAGGGGATATAAACCATGTTCGAAAATTCGTCAGGCGCATGGTGTCGACCCGTGTCTAACGAATAAAAAACAAATCGGGAAAAACTGGGAGTAATCGGGATCTTTTAGGAACTATTATCGATTTTGTAGTTATATAAAATGTGGATTGGTAATCCAAACAATAAATGTATGGTCCAGTGGTTATTGTGTCTAGTTTGATAAATAGATTTTGGGTACAAAGTCCAAGTGATGCATTGTTCGTAGGGTTTTTCTGTTTTTATTAATGAAGAACAAAAATATCATTTTTTCTTCTTTTTCCTCACTAGACCTGCAACCCTAGTTACGACATTTCAGATTCTTTTCTCCAAGGTTCTTCAGTCTTTTAGTGATTTGCGTCGTTGAATATCTATTTCTTTGTTATTGATGATAAAACATGATAGATTCACGATAAAATATCAATTTTAAGCTTGAAAAACCTATATTTTTCTTTTCCCGATTTTTTGCCCTAATAAGGGTGAAACGCTATGGTTCTAGAGAGCTTATCGCGGAGGAATCGGCCCGCTCGTTTTAAAACATGGCATATCACTGACGTAATGTAAGTACACAAACACGTGTACTTGTTGATTCCAATCCTAAAACTGGACAAAATATTTGTAAATTTTAATACAATTAATTCGTTAACCATTTTGGTTCGAACTGATAATCTTGATCTTCATAATTTTATGAAACAAAATAAATATTAATATGCGATATTTATAAAAACAAGTAAATCACAAAAACTAATATTTTTAGAAACATATATCCGAGCTATCTTTTATATGCATATATATACATATATTTAAAGAATAATATACATTAGATACACTACAAGAAAACATAAGTTTAACGAGGACGGTGTTCCTCGTGAGTTCGTCGTAAAAGAGGCTTTACGAGGAATTAGCGAGGAAACACGTTTTCTCGTTACTCGTCCGTCGTAACACATATTTTCTCGCCAATTCGTCGTAACTTAGCGAGGAAAATATTTCGTCGTAAAGATGAAGTACATCATTTCGTCGTAAAGAAAACGTAAATATTCCACGTAAGGAGGTCGTTATATTTCCTCGTAAATACTTCGAAACGTGTTCCTCGTAAACTACACGTAAATACCTTGAAAGTGTTTCCTCGCAAAATACACGTAACTACCACGAAAATATTTTCTCGTAAAATACTCGTTTATCTTTCCTCGTCATTTCCTCGTAAATGTTTCCTCGTAAAGTACTCGTTTATTTTTTTCTCGTCATTTCCTCGTAAAGTTTCCACGTAAATAGGTCGTAAATTTGCTACGAATTTACTTCGTTTTTTTTATTTTACATAATTTAAAAATATAATTAAAAAAATAATTAAAATTATTTAATTTACTAATAAAATTATAATTTAAAATAAAAATCAAATCAATACGAAAATATTTTATATATAAATAAGTTTTGAATTTATAATACAACAACCGGAAAAAAAGAACTAAGGATCGTTCATCGCCTGGTAGAATTCCTCACTCCTCCTCGCAACATCCGCCTCGTTATGTGTGTCGGATGACTCGCCTGGAATGACATGTTGTTGTCGCATGTTCCTCAACATGGACTCCCATTCCGGATTTGTGGCCGCTATAACGTCCAAGAAGCCCTCGACTCCACCCATACGAGCTTTTGTCGAGGCCAAGTTGTTACGCAGCTCAGTGACTTCATCATCCCGTCGCTCTCGGAACATCGTTGACGGAACCAATCCCCAACGTCCGTCCCTTTTTTTTAGGGATAATCTTAAAAACAAAAAAATAAATATTGTTAGTAAAAATTTAAAGTTAAATTAAATGAATAATAAAAAATTAAAATTTTAGAAAATTTACCTCCTCATAAATCTTATCCACTTCAAGTGTGGATAAGGTGACGGGTAATCCGTCGGTAGACTGCTGGGTCAGCTGGGTCTGACGGTCTTCAACCCGAGCAACCACGTCGTTGTAGATTTGCTCGGACTTGCCATCTACAAATACGCCCACCTTGTTCTTGTGTATCCTCTCGTAAAGTTCCATAAGAGACGGGAGATGTCCCGTATCTTTGGCCTAAATTTTTTTTAACAAAGTTAGAATAAAAATATATATGTTAAAAAATTTATTTAATAAAATATTTAATTACCATTTCCATACGGACACCGGCGTGGGGTTTTTGGCCCGTAGTGTGAAGCATCGGCCCGTTCTCGTGCTCATCGACCATGTTACGGGAGTTAGAGTAAGACTGGGCAATTCTAATAGAATCAGGAAGACGCCAATAACGGATGAGGCCATCCCACACATCCTTGGTGAGCTCAGCGGGTTTGCCACGCTCATACCCCTTCACGATCCAGTCACCCTTCCAGTTGGAGACCGTGTCCAACAAGCGAACTTTCGCCTTCGCGTAAAACGCTTTCCTCACCCTCTCAGTGACCCCTAAGGCCCAATGATATTTTTGTTGTGGAAAAAATTAAATAAATAATTATTTTTTTTAAAAGAAATATATATAAATCATGAAAAAATTAAATTATATATAATTAATTAATAGAAACTTACAACATAAATTTTGAACCACGTCTTTCTGACGTAGTGAGGCGTCTTACTCCAGTTCGGATGTGGCATGGAGAAGTAACCTTTGATCGTGTCGGTTACGTCCGATGCAAGACATCCGTCAACCCCCTACCTGGAAAAAAAAATTTAAAATATAAATTATTTTTTAATGTTATAAAAAAAATTTAAACGAAAAATGCTCCAATGCCTTTTATATTCCAAAAAAAATTAAACACATTTTTTGTCATATATTATTTTGCAAACAAAACCGTTATAAAATTATTGCGCTATAAAACACTACCTGCAAGTGCTTCATGTACGTTTGTTGGAAGTAGCTCCGCAAATGCAAAGGGCAGTAGTCGTTGCATAAAGACATGACAATCATGACTCTTCATCCCAGAGAACTTTTGACCCTTTTCAACACATCTAGAGAGATTTGAAACATACCCATTGAGGAACTTCACTTCTGATGCCACCCAGTTGAACAACACCGATTTTTTTTCCGAAGACAATCTGAATATCGGAACTGGAACTTGTCCATTGCTTTTTATATGTAACTCGTTTCTTGAGCAAATATCCGGCAAGTCCAACCTTGATTTTATGTTGTCTTTTGTATTCCCTGGGACATTCAATATTGTATTCATGATGTTCTCAAAGAAATTCTTCTCAATATGCATCACATCGAGGTTGTGGCGCAGAAGAAGATCCTTCCAATATGGCAACTCCCAAAATATACTCTTCTTGTGCCAGTTGTGATGAACACCGTAAGAATCAGGCATATTACGAGGGACATGTCAATTACCACCCCAACGAACTGTTTCGTTAGCTCCGTAGTAGTCGATTTGCGCTTCAATTTGTTCTCCAGTTAGATATGGAGGAGGAGTGTCTCTCACAACCCTATTGTGCCTAAACAAATTCTTGTTTCTTCGGTACGGATGGCCAATGGGAACAAATCGACGGTGACAATCAAACCAACTTGTCTTCCTACCATTCTTCAGTTGAAACGCATCTGTCATTCCATTACAATATGGACAAGCAAATCTCCCATGTGTAGTCCATCCAGACAACATCCCATAGGCAGGAAAGTCACTTATAGTCCACAAAAGCATCGCTCGCATCGTAAAATTCGTCTTCGTTGAACATTCATACGTCCTCACCCCTGTTGACCACAAATCCTTCAACTCTTTTATCAGTGGTTGTAGGAAAACATCCAGGGACCTTTTCGGATGGTTCGGACCAGGTAATAATATGGTCAAGAATAGCAACTCCCGTTGCATGCACATCTCCGGTGGCAGGTTGTATGGCGTAAGAAAGACTGGCCACAATGAATATTGTCTCCCTGACATTCCGAACGGACAAAATCCATCTGTGCATAATCCGAGATACACATTTCGGCTATTGCTAGCAAAATCCGGATGTACTTTGTTAAAATGTTTCCAGGCTCTTGCATCTGATGGATGAGTCATCTCACAATCCGTCTGAGTATGCTCGGCATGCCATCTCATCTTTCCAGCTGTCTGCTCTGATTGGTACAATCTTTTCAATCTGTCTGTAATTGGTAGGTACCACATCCTTTGGTACGGTACCCTATTACGTTCCCGTCCTTGCGGCTTGAATCGTTGCTTCTTGCAGAATCGACATTCTTCTAACTTCTCATCATCTCCCGAGTAGATCATGCAGTTGTCGATGCAAACATCTATCATCTCTGAAAGCAACCCAAGACTATAAACCAGTTTCTGAATCTCATAATAAGAATCAGCAGACACATTGTCTTCCGGCAAATAATCTTTAAACAAGTCGGCCCATTCGTTCATGCAACTTTCAAATAGATTGTGATCAGTTTTAATATTCATCATTCTAGCAGCCAACGACAAATTAGAGAGATCTTCTCTACAACCACTGTAAAGTGGTTGATTTACCGCGTTTAACATTTCATAAAACTTTTTTGCATCTATATTGGGTTATTCGTCTTCATCATGAGCTACAAATGCATCAGCTACCATATCATGAACCCTATCATAATCTACCATCTCCTCCTGATGGTAACTATGTTCATTATGCAAATGATGATCAACCGGTTCTTCCTGAAAATTGCTATTACTACTACTAGCTTCAGTCGGATCATAATTATAACCTTCTCCATGTTGAAACCAGATATAGTAATTTGGCGTGAAACCTCTATTTATTAAATGCTTCCAAACATTTTCACGGTTTGCAAATTTCGAATTGTTGCATTTCCGACAAGGACATAACATCTTACCACTTTCTTGGGCGAGCGGTGTTGAATCTGTTGATGCATAAATGTCTCCAGCCCCGGAAGGTATTCTTTCGTCACTCTCCCGTTAGCATCTCTATGCATATACATCCACTTCCGCAACTCGAAAATATTCCTGGAGCCAGCCATTTTTTTTTCTTTTACGTTTTTTTTGTTGATGTGTTTAAAATGATGTTCAAACATCCCTATTTATAGAAAATTTTCGAATCTGGTAGTTGTAATGTTTCTACGAATTTACGACGAAAATTAGTTAGCTGGCCGAAAAAAACGTGTGACAAACAAAGTTGGTGGATTCAAAATTTCGTCGCTAAGTAGACGTAAATTATTCTCTCGTAAAGACCACGCTAAGTTTACGTGAAATGTACGAGGATATACGATTTCCTCGTAAAAGCCACGTCACTTTACATCGACTTTACGACGAAACTGTTTCGTCGTTACTTTTCGAGGAAATTACGCTGATTTTATTTTTCCGCGTAATTTTCTCGTAAAGTCGACGTAAATTAACGAGAAAAAACATTCCTCGTTAATTTTCCTCGTTAAACTTTTGTTTTCTTGTAGTGATAAAATTATATTGTATGTAATTTTTACAATATTTTATTTATTCAATTTATTCTTTTATTCCTTTTAGTTGAAAAAATATATAAAATTTTATTTCCGTGATAATATATTATTATTTTATAATATTCTTGAATTTTTATTTATTTTTAATTTTAATTTTATTTATTTAGATCGAGTCGGATATCCGGTTTAAAATATATAATGTTTCGGATATGTGGACATCAAATTTCTTGGTAGCCACAAATCAAATTAGATAGAATAATTGATTATTCAGACAAAACATATAGGATCACAATACCTCCAAAAACCTGAATATTTGATTTGCGCCCACCCCTAATATAAGCAAAAGCAAAATCTAAGCTACAAAGTTTCAAGTAGACCACATAACAAATCGGTTTATTGGTAAATGAATTCTCATAAACTTTAAAAATTTTGAGATTTCATTGTTATTGGTTCTTGAATTTCAAAAATCTTAATAAAATTCATTGTTATTGGTTTAAAAAATGTAAAAATACATTCAAATCCCTTGTCATTCAAAAAGTTTAGTTATTACTGATTCTCTAATTTTAACTAAATCTAGTGTTATTGAAAGATAAATTCTATTTATTTTTACTCATAAGATTCAATTTTCAAAATATCATATGTATCCATGTGATAAAAAAATAGACAACAAAATAGTTATACTTACCAAATATCTATTACACTTTAAATCCAAATTATATGTCCAAAACTATAATTCTTTACATTTTATATACTTTTACATATTTGAATATATAATTATTTTTATATTTATTTTATCATTTTGAATATGTAATTATATTTATAAATATTAAAACATTTAAAATATATATTTTTTAAAAAATAGTTTCAAAAAGCATTTAAAAAAAAATACAAATTTGACATAAAATTGAAAAAATATTAAATTTTTTTTATAAAAGTTCGAATTTTAAAAAATATAATTCGAAATGAAAAATAAACTTTTTTTATTATTTTTCTTTTTATTATTTTATTATTTATATATCTATTAAATAATGGGTAAAATAGTCTTTTGCATTTTAATGAAACCTATTTTGATCATTTTCTTCTTTGAGTGCTCTTTTTATGACAAAAACTTAAAAGAAACTATTTTAGAGAATTACCAAATTTTGTATAAATCACTATTTTATTTTTTAATTTGAAAAATAAAATAAATAATCATGCTATATGGTTTAAAAAAATAAAATATATATGTACTTTACAAAAATAATGATAGAAAAGATGTAATACAAATTTATGAAAATCTATACCAGTGTAAGAAGTTATGATCAAATTTTATTAGTTATTGTATATAATTTTTCACAATCCACATAACTAGAGTCTATCAAATCTTAAAATTCACAAACTCTATACAAATTCATCTCCCAATAACCCTCTTAGACGGTCTGATTTAACTTGTCTTTAATTCTTAAACACGTCATTAGATTGGAGAGAATAAAATCTTTTGTCATAATTTTTTGCCAAACTGATTTATGTTTGATCTTAAAATTTCAAAATGGAGAATAGTATAACCCCGCAACTTGATTCCGTCTTTGATTAATCAGATACAAAACTATCAATACAATACTAAAAGGGCAATATAAGTCATAGGGAGAGTGTCCACGTCAGCCAATTAAATCGTCCAATGGAAAGTTGTGTTTTTGCCATGTCACGCGGGGATTGAGATGTTTTCTTTACTCGATCCGTGAGTTGTAAAATTTGGCCCAAAAGCCCAGTTCAAAAGAAACCCTACAAGGCTTCGATGGTCGGCGGGGTGACGCCTGAGATTCTCTACGCTGAGACTCCACTTACGCTTCATTACAATTGTTTCGTGTTCATTCATATTCTCCCCGTTTCAAAGCCACATTCTATGTTACTTTACCCTGCTCAAGGCGGTAATTTTAGAATTATAAATAGGTAGAATGGAAACTTCATATGTTCTTCTTCGTGATCTTAAGGCTGGCCGATGTCTTCGACAGTGGAGGTCTGATTGCTGAGATTCTGGGCGGCTCGAAATGTCAAGCGTTCTCCTCTTGATGCTCAGGTGTTTTTGATCTTAAATCTCAAAATCATAGTATTTTATCCATTCCGGTGACAAGTTATTACTTTTTATTAATCTGATAATCAAACTTTTTATTAATCTCATAATCAAACTTTTTATTCCGTTCTTTATTTAATATCTTTGAATTTTTATCCTGCTCTGTTTTTATTTTCTGCAGGAAGAATATTCGTCTCAACCATAAGGTAGATAAAAAATCCATATTCTCTTTTCTCTCAAGTCTCAAACGTCATGTTTCAAATTTGTAATACCTTTCATACCAATTAGTGGTTTGGTTTTCAAGTTTATGCATAAAATTTCTGTCCTTCACTGATTTAACTGAGAATTTATATGCTAATTGAATATGTTAATTAGCTTTTGAACTTCATGTTTCAGCTTTATGGTAACACCTTTAATTTGCTTAAACACTTTGTCTCACTGATCAACCCGAGATTTAGCTTTGAGTTGTGTGCATATATTGGTTTGAAGATGGTTTCTTCTAATGATGAAAGTTGACTTTGGAGGCGTTGAACATGTGAGTCAGTCTCCACGTCAATCTAACCGTAGCAATGAATATACGTGAACCTCAAATGCCCTTGCTCTTTTTATAAAATCAGTTACTTTTCTCATGTCTAAATTTCTATTAAGCTTTGTATTCTTATGGGTTTGGAAGGCTGCAATCACGCATTCGATGAATGATGCAGGTAGTCTTATGAGTGTGCAGTTTCCTTCGACGTGCAAAGATTATGGGGAAGAAAGTCATGGATGGTCTTATCTTTGCAAGCCTTCTAGATGCAACACTCAGGCGGCGGCGTTCAGACCGAGGTTAGCTCTAAAGCTTGGGATTCATTGCTTTTCTTTTTTTCTTCAAAAGGGATTCATTGCTCAAACGCAATTTCTATAGTCTTAAGTTGAGTGTTTTGTGTTTATAACCAGCTCCAGTAATGGGGGTCATTGTGAAAGTGCATTGTTTTAGTGTTGTTTTCTGCTGTCTACATACCTTACTTACATCTTACATAATCTTTGTTTCAAGGACAATGATGCACGTGGTGAAGATCTTGAGGCTGTTGGCGGCAGTCTCTACCTTCAAGATTGCTCTTTTTTTGGCTGCAGTTACTCTGCATGCTCATACATGGTTGGTGAGTAAACGACCCTGCTGATTTGTCATTTTTTTGCTACTTATTGTTCTCAACCAGCTAATATTTTTTAGATGTAACCATGTTTTGGTTTGCACCAGATACTGGTATGCTTTGTAGTGTCTACTAATGGTTGGAATCATGATAATGCAGTTTCCTACCTGTTCTCAAGAAGCTATTGTCTTGCAGCATGTACTTCACCACTCTCTTTCTTTCTTATGATAATGATGATTTTTTTACTAATCTGTTTTAGCTGTATTGCAGGTTATTGTAGAGTATTCAATCTTTCCATATTTGAATCATATAAATACACTTTCTTAAATTAAAAAACCAAATTCTTAATCAAAATCATCCTTGAATTATAATTTAAATGCAGTTCATGATTAGTTGTGTTTCTTATTCTAATTCTTACGTGATTTTTGCAAGAGCGTCAACTCTGCTTTCATATTATATGAGCAACATTATCAAAATATTATATATGTCATTGCTGGCACTTGCATTCTCAGTTTGTTCCCTCTGGTTTTATTTTCTGATTTTTTTTCACATGATTTTCAGAGAATCAAATTTGGTTTGGGACCAGACGGGAAGCTAAGATTTCCTTCTCATCAACAAGACACATGTTTTCCGCTCTTAGACAGTACGTATCCACAGGAAACCCTCTTTGGGGACTTCGTCCTCCGCACAACGCCCCTACCTACGACCAACAGCCTCATTCCACTTCTTTCTTCTCATACAAAGATCCTGGGAATCTCAGTATGGCGATTTTTTTCTTGAGTTGGCATTCGTCTATTCTCACCTCCTATGCAAGCCAAGTCCTCTCTGTTGCTTCCTCCACATTTAGCGGTGGGGTGTCTCTATTTGGGAAGTTGCCTCTCTTATACCCATGACCCAGGCTAAGATCATACCCTTATGAGTTAACAGCTGGGTTATACAGTTCTAATGGTCATGACATGTCGACTATACGAGGCAACCGTAGAGATCTTTGCAAATCAATAAAATTTCTCATTTTAGAAAACCTTCATTAACAAGTTAGGGTTTAGGATTGATTTAAATAAGATAATATATTTAAAGATTAGTGAATCATGAATATATTCAATTAGGGTTTAGAATATATTTCAATACTAAAAAATAAGATAAGTGAATAACTTAATCACAATTAATTTTTAATTAATTCTTTATTCAATATTTTCACCATTATTTATATTTATGTATTTATTAATATTAAAGATTCATCTCAAATATTTTAATTATTTTAAAATTAACATACAATATTTTAATATTTATTAAAGTATTACAAAATTCAACTAACATAAAGAAACAAATTAAATATTAAAAGTGTTAAAATTCTTAAAAATCATATATGTCAATATAAAATAGAAATAAGCTTTGATATATTTTAGTTACAAAATTATAAGATGAACATTATAAATTTATAAGCTGTTTAGAGCCTTTGATTACATCAGTAAATCACATTACAAAGACTTTTTAAAATTGTTACCTCAAGTCTATTAATAATTTAATATATCGTTCGATTTGTCCATCGTTTGTTTATAGTGTTATATGAAATAAATGTGTGTAAAGATCAAGGTTAGAGCATCACCAATCAATGCAATGAATTTTTTTTACAATTTGTTAAAAAAATTGTAATTTACATCTCGCTATTCCACCGTCTAAGGGTTAAGAATAGTGGAAATATGTTTCTACTTCAACATACAAAAGATATTCCAAGGTTGTAATCTTTTTACATATTACGAATGACTAATATATCTTCATGTGTGTAATGAAATCTATTCAAAGTACTTTTATGTAGTAACTAACTAAAAATGGAATCGTTCGTATTGAAATCTACTACAGATTTCACATTTTCATAATAAATAATTTCACAAATAATAAATGCCAAACAGTTTTAATATTAAAAATAAATGTTGGCTTCAAAACTTAAATAATTACTAAAGTATTTTCATTGGTCATCAATATTTACAGATTTCAATATTCAAAATTATTACACATTTATAAAATTATATATTTATCTGAAGCAAAGGTTATTTACCTGTACTTCAAATAATAATTTAAAAAATCAATCAGATGATCTATAAGAAAATATATAATATACATTAGATAATAGAAGACATTTATATTTTTTTAAATGTAGAGTATTTTAAATTTTAAGAAAGATTAAAATATGATTACTAAAATATAAATAGAAACATCTAATATGTTTAAGATAATATATATATAATGATATTTCAAAGAAAAAAATATAATCTTTCAAAAAAAAATGATATAATATAAACATAAAAAAAACTGTAAAAAAACTCTAAGGTTTAAGTTATATTTAATATTAAAATTATATATATTTTATAAACCAACAAACCACGCGTAGCGCGGTAAAATATCTAGTATATCTAATAGTTACATTTTGCTATTTTGGTGATAGATTTTGCCTAATTAATTAAACTCAAATTTTCATAAGATTAATCCATTAATGTTGTATAATTTTCTTTTGCATTTGATTAACTTATGTTACCATGAAAATTCTAAATTTTGTTTTTCCTTTGCCAAAATTGTAACTCATGTTAATGTCGCAAGAAAATATCAACCAAAATGCTAAAATGAATCTAAGCCACATATTGCAACTATTTTTAACGTAATTATAGCCATATTCATCGGTTAATTAGTTAACTTTGACTATCGTTTTAGAAAATTCCTGATTTAACTAAATAAAACACAAGTTCCATACATATAAATCCCCCATCAACACCATCCATTTTCCTCAGACCTGCAAGAACTTCAAAACACATAAAAAACTTAATAAAAAGAAGTAAAAATCCTTTCAGGTCTCAACAATGGAGATGAAGAAGATCGCTTGCGGTGTGCTTTTCGCTGCTGCCTCTATGACCGCCGTCATGGCTATTGAGGAAGCCGGAGCTCCTGCACCAGGACCCGCTTCCGCCGCCTCGGTTGCCCTCCCGGCTCTTGGCTCTTTGGTTGGGGCTTCCCTTGTGTCCCTCTTCAGCTACTACATGCACTAAGCTATATCTTCATTATGTAATAATACCATCTGCGTGATCCTTTTCATTTCTTACTTATTTCCATTTCACTTGTCAACTAATAAAACTGAGAAAGTAATTCAAGAATAAACTTTCTCTTCTTCGTTTTTTGTGTTCCTTTTTCAATTTTTGATATGTGGATGGTATCACGGGTTTTGAATCTGGTTTCCTTCCTGATAGGATTAAATTTGGCACATGCTGAAGCCTATATCGAAAATAAAACCCCAACAAATATGTCATATTAGCATTTTATGCGAAACATCTAATTTTCGTTTAGCATTTGATATTTACCAAGGACAAAGATGTAGTGCATATGTAGGTGGTAAATAGAAAAATACTTAAATTTACTGAAAAGTTAGTGATGGATAAATTAATTTTGGAACATCAACCAATGGCTAAGTACTAACATTTTATACGTCAGAAACTCTTACATTTACTAAACTGCTACCACGGGCCACACTTCCTTCACATCCTACACTTTAAAGCGCATGTTTAGGCTGGCCAACGCTTCGCAAACCCGTTTCGTGCGTGGAAGGCAAAGTTTGTTTACTAAGCTAGTATTAACTTTATCACCTGGGAATGTAATGATCTTCTAAGATTTATCTTCGATTTTTACAACGGTTATTCTAAAACTATAAGTAAAACCAAAAAGGGAAAAAAATATTTATAAGTATGAACACAGAATCTTTTTTTTTTTTTTGAAACACCCAAGGATTGGTTTAGGCAAGTTTTCCTTCAAAAAGAAAAGAACACAGTATGATGGTTATGCGGGAGGAAAACGGTTTATTCATGCTTGAACTAGGGGTTGATGAGAAAATACATACCCAAATTTTCACTGCATGCCAAAACATGCCTTAACTAATCAAAAATTTGAAATTCACGCCTGAACTAGGGGTCGATAAAAAAATACATACTCCAACTCCTATTGCATGCCAAAACATACCTTAACTAATTAAAAAATTGAAATTTATGTCTAGTCTTTAGAAGTCAACGCTAATCCCAATTTTGACTTAAACTCTGTTAATTAATTGTTAACGACGATGACTAGGATACTTAGTTGGCTAATGAGTCAGATTAATAATAATTGGGCCTAATCGAAAACCAAATTGAAATGAATCAAATCTGATAATAGTTGGGCCGAAGCCATAAAACAATGGACCATTATCAATACGATGTCGTATGTTCTGTGTTTTTATCTTCTCTTCTTTCTTTCTTCTTCTACGACAAAGTGAAAGATCTCGACAAGGCAGAGTGAAGAGACAAAATACAAAGCAAACGACGTCGTAGAGATAATGGTCCATTGTTTTAAGGTTCCGGTCCAACTATTATCAGATGTGACCCATTCCAATTTGATTTTCGATTAGACCCTAACTCATTAGCCAACTAAGTATCCTAGTTAGTCGTTAACAATTAATTAATAGAGTTTAAGTCAAAATTGGGATTAGCGTTGACTTCTAAAGATTGAGCATAAATTTCAAAAAAATTATTAGTTAAGGTATGTTTTAGCATGCAATAGGAGTTGAGTTATGTATTTTTTAAATGATCCCTAGTTCGGGCATGAATTTCAAAATTTTGATTAATCAAAGTATGTTTTGGCATGCAGTAGAAGTTGGGGTATGTATTTTCTCAGTGACCCCTAGTTCAGGTATGAATAAGCCGTTTTCCCATGCTTCATTGAGTAAGTTTTCCTGCAAAGAGAAGAAACAGCCAAAGATTGGTTTAGGTATATGGGCCTCCTAATGCAAACAAGGCCTACCTAAAAGAGATTTTGCGTCAAATATCAAGAGTATATTTAGTTGACTTGATGAGAAGGTCCTACCAAACCACAGCCGACCAAAGTTGACTTGGGTTGTTCTTGTCTCTCTCTCTTTCTTGCGTCTCCATTCCTTAGCAAGACGATCTTCAACCTCATATTCTGTGTTTAGAGTTAGAGATGTTGTGTTTGTTTAAGAGGAAGAAGAAAAAGAAAGAAGATGAGATTCATTTCCAGAAGAATGGGAGCTTGTTGTTGGAGGAACTCATTGCATCTTCCGGAGGTATCTACAACCCCATCCCTACATTTTCTTCTCACCAAATCCTTCAAGCCACAAACAACTTAGACTGGAACTCTATAATCTCTGAAGACAGATTCGTATGGTACAGAGGAATGATCCAAAACCGAGCCGTGCTGATCAAGAAATACCAAGACTGTTCCCTTTTCGACGCTGACAACTTCTACCGTGACATCACTGTCTCATCTTTGATGAGTAGCCATAAGAACGTTCTCAAGATCTTGGGATGCTGTCTAGAGTTTCAACATCCCGTTCTCGTGTGTGAATACCCGGAGAATGGAGCTTTAAACTGCATAAAACGTGCAAGGGATGGAGCCACAAGACCGTTTCCTTGGAACGCAAGCTGGAGGATCGCTAAGGAGATTGCAGAAGCTGTGACCTATCTTCATACCGAGTTCCCAAGAACTATAATCCATAGGGATTGAAAGCTTGCAAATATCTTGTTGGATGAGAATTTGACTGCTAAGCTCTCTTCTTTCAGTCTCAGTGTACTGATTCCAGAAGGAGAATCAAGCGTAAACGACATGGTTTGCAGGACATCAATGTAACGGCCCGGTTTCTGGCCCAAAAAGTTTCATAAAGGAATGGGCTTCTCTACGGCCCGTTTGACAAAAACCTAGGGTTCCTTTCTTCCTTCCTATAAAAAGAGCTGCAGCCCCTTCTTTTGTCTCATCACAAATCTGAAGCGAAGCTCTGCAGAGAATTCCCGGAGGCCGAAAACCCTAGCCGTCGACCTCTCTCCCTCCTGCGTCGTCTCTCTCTTCTTCTCTCTCTTCCCCTCGCCGGCGCCATATGGTGGTGGTGGGGTAGCAGCCGTGTGGTGGTGGTGACCAGATCTCTACCTTCTCTTATTCTTGTTTCCAGATCCAGATCTAGGTTAAGGTGGAGTGTCTTGAACCCATCTTGTTCCCGTGTACTGTATACTCCTTTATGTTGGAGTTAGGTTTGATTAGACCATGTTTGAGAGTTAGGATGATAGAACATGGTTATTACTAGGTTGATAGATGAATAGATCATGATGCATAAGAACCCTCATACTGTTAAATGGGACTTAATGAACTGTCTTGTGTTGTTGTGGTGATGATTGATTGGTAATTGATACTTGTATGTTTGGATGTGTAGTCCCTTGAGTGGTTTGTGATTAAAGCTAGGATGCTAGAAAGAAGTGAATGCTAAGATGATAGATGACTACTGATTGTTATTGATATTGTAAGTGAAACTTGAGTGTGATGTGTATTGTGTGTGACACCGATAACGGTGGCGTCTAGTGATTGAGTCCAAGAACAAGTCTAAATGAAAAAGGAAAGTAAATGAGAATGAGAAGGGATAAGTGAAAATGATAAGGATGTGAAAGGATAAGTAAAGGTATGAAAGAATGATGTTACGGTTAAGCATGGGTGGGGAAGCATATAGAGTCTAAGGAAAGTATGTGTGGCAGTAGTTCTCGCTAGGTATCCATAGGAGAGGTGACGAATCCACAAGAATATGGAAGCACCCATAGGAGATGTGGCCAATCCACAAGAATATGGGGTAGAAGCCTAGTAGGAGCTACCTACTGATGAAAAGAACGTGTGCCAACCGCGAGAGGCGGGATATAAAAACGTGCATCATGGTCGGGTAACGGGGAGTTAAAGGTGTCATAGGATCGAGTCGGTCTAGTATGAGGAGACGGTTCAGTCTAGGGTTTAACGTGTGTGGCAATGAGTGGGATCATTGTATTGATTGATCGCTAGGTTGCTAGAAATGTATGGAGTTGAATGTTTGGAAATAATGATGATGATATGAAATGATGAAAATACATTACCTGATTGTAGTGGCTAGTCAGTCCTAGTTCCCGCATAGAGTAGTATAGAGTGTCATGCGGGCAGGCTGGTCTAGAGCCACTTCACTGAGTAACTTGTTGCTCACTCCTCCATTTCCATTTCCCTGTGCGCAGGACTGTAAGTAGAAGTATATGGATGTGGGTGTGACGGTATTTCAAAGAAGGTTATGCGTCCGTCGACTCTTGGGACCAGTAACGGGACACGTATGGTTGTCTAAATGAGTAGACACGTGTCCATAACGCCCTTTCGATAACCCCGGTCGGACGCCGTGGGATCGGGCCGTTACAATTGGTATCTAAGCGGGTTAAGATCCCTTAGTTCTGTCCTAAGGGATCAGCATTTCCGACGTTTTCAAAAAAAAAAAAAAAAAAAAAAAATTTGTTTGTGAAAGTTACTATGTATTTTCGGATTGTGAAAGGAGTGTTTGAAACCACCCATTATATCCATACTTCAATTATGGTTCTGATCTGATTTCTACTCGAAGGATGTCTTCGACAATCAGTAACGACCAGAGTGACAATTTCGGGTATCGTGGACCTGCATGGTGGAACCTGATCTACACCCAGACTCAGCGCACCATAAAGGGAAAGGTGGTACCCCATCGGTGACCCCATTGACGAATTTTCATCGCAAGACACATGAGTTTGAGTGGTTGGAGGTAAAGCCAGATATGGAAACCCGACTAATGTAAGGGAATGCAATAAGGATGTAATCCCCTTAGGAGATTTGTCGGGCACTCTCTAAGGGGGGAGAACTGATTCACCGCTTCCTGAAGGAAATGAGAACCGATCTGAAGAATAGTTGTAACGTGCAAGATTACAGGGATCATGAGCTGATCTAGAAGGGTGCAGAGCTATAGTTTTGGTTGTAAGACGATCAGAGGCTAGCCAAGCATCACATACTTAGATCCCAATGAGAACTTGCGACATCACCATTGACACGAGGCGGTTTCGCTGTGACAAGAGTGGAAGTGCGAGAAGAACCAAGCTAGGATATAATGGATGGGAGCGTACTACCAGTACAACCAGTAGGGCCATGATAGGAGGTTCGTTCATCAAGGAAGACATGGTCTGACCGAAGGACTCCGGGGACGAGGATAGGTTCGGTGTTCAGTACCTAAACACCAGGACAGGGCTGCTGGACTCAACTATTAGGATCTACGGTTGAAGTGCTATCCTAACTACCGGTCCCGGCAAGGGCAACTTCAATCGGGGCTACCTGGGTTGGGATCGAGGGAGTACAGAGAATGACAACCATGGGAGTGTATGTGGTAATTTTAATATCTCTCGTCGGTGTGAACCTGCATGGAGACCTGATGGGGTGGGAGTTTGGAATAATATGAAGTGACAGAATTTTGGGATGCGTATTTAGAGGTAAACCAGTGTTCGGGGATATTGCAGTGTGTTAGTGATAGCATCAGGGCTTAGCGAGAATCTATACGGAAGTCAGAAATTAAGGAATAGGAAGAGATCTAGGAAGGCAGACCGGAGACCAAGTACGTGGAGTTAATGTATTGTATTGGCATGTACTCATAACCCTCGATAGGAGAGGAGAGGAGAGTAGTCCTTAATGGAATAAGGATTAGGATATGGATATAAGCTATCTTGATGTTGGAAGTTGAAGAGTTAGGTGGAAAGGATAATGATTTGTATTTGGAAGTGAAAGCTCTAAGTATTGGATACCATTGCTGCAGTAGCCAAGTATGCGGACGCTTTTGAGCATTTTTAAGGACCCACTGAACTGAGATAGTGCATTCACCATAGAGCGGAAATACAGAACATCATCTAGTCAAAGGAACCATATCTGTTAGCACCATGTAGTTCGTTGAGTTGTTGGAACCTACAACAAGTAGCTTTGGAGTTCACTGAGGGCGATTTGACATTACGGTATTGCCAGATTCTGATATCAAAGAAAAATATTCAGAAGATAATATTACAAGCTGGTAATGGAAATTACCAGTTGTAGAAGTGTGTCTCTGGATCAACTGATGCGCAACATGTTCCTGCAAAGTGGATGTACGATGCTTCAAGAGTATGAAGATAAGCACGCGGTAGTGATGATCGAAGACACAATATTCTATTCCACCAGAGGAGTGTGATGGTACTTGGGAGTAGCTTGTTAAGTTTCATGAGATGACGTGCTTGCTAAGTTAATCAACGGAGATGTGGTTGGGTACCACGCAACGGTGAAGGAAGAGATCATGGGACAAGTTTATTGGTCGCAATGGTCATTATAGTGGGCAGCAAACAGATTTATCAGAATTCGAAGAAGAACTGACATGGGTAAATGGAGTTTTGCAGTTGAGACTTGTTAGTTGAGAACAGTGGGGTGTGAGGTTGTATATGATTGATGCAAGAGTTGTATGTGTCAAAATGGAAATGGAATATGATAACAATAGATTTTTGTTGTTGGGTCGCCAAGGACATGGTAATCAACCTATGTGGTGTACATGTGTGTTGAGCTTAGAGAGGAAGTTGGTTAATGGATCTGATATTAGTTGAATCCATGCAAGACATTAGCTACGACTCGAGCAAATGGATATCCCCTATGAGAATTGTATGAGCAACCATCTTGAACCCCTTATGTTGGACCAAAGTGGGGGGGGGGGATCAGAATCTAGAGCCTGAGATGATCCAGGAAACCGCTTAGCAGATATAATTGTTGATGATGAGCTGCTTTATGAAAGGATAGAAGAGGGGTACATGACCTCAGAGAATTACGCCTACAAGAGTGGTGGGTTATGGAAATGCATATGAGATGAAAGGAATCTATGGGATGAGAACGCTGTTGGAGAATCAATTTTGGATTTAAGAGGACGTTGGATCTCCGTGAGGAATATGGAATCTGGTCTGTTGCATGTACCATTTGATTTCAAAAGACGAGTTGTTTACCCAATTGGGTTCGGGATGTTTAGAGTTGGAGTATCGACACACGGAATTCGGGGACGAATTCCATTCAAGTGGGGGAGAATTGTAACGGCCCAGTTTCTGGCCCAAAAAGTTTCATAAAGGAATGGGCTTCTCTACGGCCCGTTTGACAAAAATCTAGGGTTCCTTCCTTCCTTCCTATAAAAAGAGCTGCAGCCCCTTCTTTTGTCTCATCACAAATCTTAAGCGAGGCTCTGCAGAGAATTCCCGGAGGCCGAAAACCCTAGCCGTCGACCTCTCTCCCTCCTGTGCCGTCTCTCTCTTCTTCTCTCTCTTCCTCTCGCCGGCGCCGTATGGTGGTGGTGGGGTAGCAGCCGTGTGGTGGTGGTGACCAGATCTCTAGCTTCTCTTATTCTTGTTTCCAGATCCAGATCTAGGTTAAGGTGGAGTGTCTTGAACCCATCTTGTTCCCGTGTACTGTATACTCCTTTAAGTTGGAGTTAGGTTTGATTAGACCATGTTTGAGAGTTAGGATGATAGAACATGATTATTACTAGGTTGATAGATGAATGGATCATGATGCATAAGACCCCTCATACTGTTAAATGAGACTTAATGAACTGTCTTGTGTTGTTGTGGTGATGATTGATTGGTAATTGATACTTGTATGTTTGGATGTGTAGTCCCTTGAGTGGTTTGTGATTAAAGCTAGGATGCTAGAAAGAAGTGAATGCTAAGATGATAGATGACTACTGATTGTTATTGATATTGTAAGTGAAACTTGAGTGTGATGTGTACTATGTGTGACACCGATAACGGTGGCGTCTAGTGATTGAGTCCAAGTACAAGTCTAAATGAAAAAGGAAAGTAAAGGAGAATGGGAAGGGATAAGAGAAAATGATAAGGATGTGAAAGGATAAGTAAATGTATGAAAGAATGATGTTATGGTTAAACATGGGTGGGGAAGCATATAGAGTCTAAGGAAAGTATGTGTGGCAGTAGTTCTCGCTAGGTATCCATAGGAGAGGTGGCGAATCCACAAGAATATGGAAGCACCCATAGGAGATGTGGCCAATCCACAAGAATATGGGGTAGAAGCCTAGTAGGGGCTACCCACTGATGATAAGAATGTGTGCCAACCGCGAGAGGCGGGATATAAAAACGTGCATCATGGTCGGGTAACGGGGTGTTAAAGGTGTCATAGGATCGAGTCGGTCTAGTATGAGGAGACGGTTCAGTCTAGGGTTTAACGTGTGTGGCAATGAGTGGGATCATTGTATTGATTGATCGCTAGGTTGCTAGAAATGTATGGAGTTGAATGTTTGGAAATAATGATGATGATATGAAATGAGGAAAATACATTACCTGATTGTAGTGGCTAGTCAGTCCTAGTTCCCGCATAGAGTAGTATAGAGTGTCATGCGGGTAGGCTGGTCTAGAGCCACTTCACTGAGTAACTTGTTGCTCACTCCTCCATTTCCATTTCCCTGTGCGAAGGACTGTAAGTAGAAGTATATGGATGTGGGTGTGACGGTATTTCAAAGAAGGTTATGCGTCCGTCGACTCTTGGGACCAGTAACGGGACACGTATGGTTGTCTAAATGAGTACACACGTGTCCATAACGCCCTTTCGATAACCCCGGTCGGACGCCGTGGGATCGGGCCGTTACAATTGGTATCAGAGCGGGTTAAGATCCCTTAGTTCTGTCCTAAGGGATCAGCATTTCCGACGTTTTCAAAAAAAAAAAAAAAAAAAAAAAAAAATTTGTTTGTGAAAGGTACTATGTATTTTCGGATTGTGAAACGAGTGTTTGAAACCACCCATTATATCCATACTTCAATTATGGTTCTGATCGGATTTCTACTCGAAGTATGTCTTCGACAATCAGTAACGACCAGAGTGACAATTTCGGGTATCGTGGACCTGCATGGTGGAACCCGATCTACACCCAGACTCAGCGCACCATAAAGGGAAAGGTGGTACCCCATCGGTGACACCATTGACGAATTTTCATCGCCAGACACATGAGTTTGAGTGGTTGGAGGAAAAGCCAGATATGGAAACCCGACTAATGTAAGGGAATGCAATAAGGATGTAATCCCCTGAGGAGATTTGTCGGGCACTCTCTAAGGGGGGAGAACTGATTCACCGCTTCCTGAAGGAAATGAGAACCGATCTAAAGAATAGTTGTAACGTGCAAGATTACAGGGATCATGAGCTGATCTAGAAGGGTGCAGAGCTATAGTTTTGGTTGTAAGACGATCAGAGGCTAGCCAAGCATCACATACTTAGATCCCAATGAGAACTTGCGACATCACCATTGACACGAGGCGGTTTCGCTGTGACAAGAGTGGAAGTGCGAGAAGAACTACGCTAGGATATAATGGATGGGAGCGTACTACCAGTACAACCAGTAGGGCCATGATAGGAGGTTCGTTCATCAAGGAAGACATGGTCAGACCGAAGGACTCTGGGGACAAGGATAGGTTCGGTGTTGAGTACCTAAACACCAGGACGGGGCTGCTGGAGTCAACTAGTAGGATCTACGGTTGAAGTGCTATCCTAACTACCGGTCCCGGCAAGGGAAACTTCAATCGGGGCTACCTGGGTTGGGATCGAGGGAGTACAGAGAATGACAACCATGGGAGTGTATGTGGTAGTGTTAATATCTCTCGTCGGTGTGAACCTGCATGGAGACCTGATGGGGTGGGAGTTTGGAATAATATGAAGTGACAGAATTTTGGGATGCGTATTTAGAGGTAAACCAGTGTTCGGGGATATTGCAGTGTGTTAGTGATAGCATCAGGGCTTAGCGAGAATCTATACGGAAGTCAGAAATTAAGGAATAGGAAGAGATCTAGGAAGGCAGACCGGAGACCAAGTACGTGGAGTTAATGTATTGTATTGGCAAGTACTCATAACCCTCGATAGGAGAGGAGAGAAGAGTAGTCCTTAATGGAATAAGGATTAGGATATGGATATAAGCTATCTTGATGTTGGAAGTTGAAGAGTTAGGTGGAAAGGATAATGATTTGTATTTGGAAGTGAAAGCTCTAAGTATTGGATACCATTGCTGCAGTAGCCGAGTATGCGGACGCTTTTGAGCATTTTTAAAGACCCACTGAACTGAGATAGTGCATTCACCATAGAGCGGAAATACAGAACATCATCTAGTCAAAGGAACCATATCTGTTAGCACCATGTAGTTCGTTGAGTTGTTGGAACCTACAACAAGTAGCTTTGGAGTTCACTGAGGGCGATTTGACATTACGGTATTGCCAAATTCTGATATCAAAGAAAAATATTCAGAAGATAATATTACAAGCTGGTAATGGACATTACCAGTTGTAGAAGTGTGTCTCTGGATCAACCGATGCGCAACATGTTCCTGCAAAGTGGATGTACGATGCTTCAAGAGTATGAAGATAAGCACGCGGTAGTGATGATCGAAGACACAATATTCTATTCCACCAGAGGAGTGTGATGGTACTTGGGAGTAGCTTGTTAAGTTTCATGAGATGACGTGCTCGCTAAGTTAATCAACGGAGATGTGGTTGGGTACCACGCAACGGTGAAGGAAGAGATCATGGGACAAGTTTATTGGTCGCAATGGTCATTATAGTGGGCAGCAAACAGATTTATCAGAATTCGAAGAAGAACTGACATGGGTAAGGATAAAGAGGGTTTAAATGGAGTTTTGCAGTTGAGACTTGTTAGTTGAGAACAGTGGGGTGTGAGGCTGTATATGATTGATGCAAGAGTTGTATGTGTCAAAATGGAAATGGAATATGATAACAATAGATTTTTGTTGTTGGGTCGCCAAGGACATGGTAATCAACCTATGTGGTGTACATGTGTGTTGAGCTTAGAGAGGAAGTTGGTTAATGGATCTGATATTAGTTGAATCCATGCAAGACATTAGCTACGACTCGAGCAAATGGATATCCCCTATGAGAATTGTATGAGCAACCATGTTGAACCCCTTATGTTGGACCAAAGTGGGAGGGATCAGAATCTAGAGCCTGAGATGATCCAGGAAACCGCTTAGCAGATATAATTGTTGATGATGAGCTGCTTTATGAAAGGATAGAAGAGGGGTACGTGACATCAGAGAATTACGCCGACAAGAGTGGTGGGTTATGGAAATGCATATGAGATGAAAGGAATCTAGGGATGAGAACGCTGTTGGAGAATCAATTTGGGATTTAAGAGGACGTTGGATCTCCGTGAGGAATATAGAACCTGGTCTGTTGCATGTACCATTAGATTTCAAAGGACGAGTTGTTTACCCAATTGGGTTCGGGATGTTTAGAGTTGGAGTATCGACACACGGAATTCGGGGACGAATTCCATTCAAGTGGGGGAGAATTGTAACGACCCGGTTTCTGGCCCAAAAAGTTTCATAAAGGAATGGGCTTCTCTACGGCCCGTTTGACAAAAATCTAGGGTTCCTTCCTTCCTTCCTATAAAAAGAGCTGCAGCCCCTTCTTTTGTCTCATCACAAATCTGAAGCGAAGCTCTGCAGAGAATTCCCGGAGGCCAAAAACCCTAGCCGTCGACCTCTCTCCCTCCTGCGCCGTCTCTCTCTTCTTCTCTCTCTTCCTCTCGCCGGCGCCGTATGGTGGTGGTGGGGTAGCAGCCGTGTGGTGGTGGTGACCAGATCTCTAGATTCTCTTATTCTTGTTTCCAGATCCAGATCTAGGTTAAGGTGGAGTGTCTTGAACCCATCTTGTTCCCGTGTACTGTATACTCCTTTATGTTGGAGTTAGGTTTGATTAGACCATGTTTGAGAGTTAGGATGATAGAACATGGTTATTACTAGGTTGATAGATGAATGGATCATGATGCATAAGAACCCTCATACTGTTAAATGAGACTTAATGAACTGTCTTGTGTTGTTGTGGTGATGATTGATTGGTAATTGATACTTGTATGTTTGGATGTGTAGTCCCTTGAGTGGTTTGTGATTAAAGCTAGGATGCTAGAAAGAAGTGAATGCTAAGATGATAGATGAATACTGATTGTTATTGATATTGTAAGTGAAACTTGAGTGTGATGTGTACTGTGTGTGACACCGATAACGGTGGCGTCTAGTGATTGAGTCCAAGTACAAGTCTAAATGAAAAAGGAAAGTAAATGAGAATGGGAAGGGATAAGTGAAAATGATAAGGATGTGAAAGGATAAGTAAATGTATGAAAGAATGATGTTACGGTTAAACATGGGTGGGGAAGAATATAGAGTCTAAGGAAAGTATGTGTGGCAGTAGTTCTCACTAGGTATCCATAGGAGATGTGGCGAATCCACAAGAATATGGAAGCACCCATAGGTGATGTGGCCAATCCACAAGAATATAGGGTAGAAGCCTAGTAGGAGCTACCCACTGATGATAAAAACGTGTGCCAACCGCGAGAGGCGGGATATAAAAACGTGCATCATGGTCGGGTAACGGGGAGTTAAAGGTGTCATAGGATCGAGTCGATCTAGTATGAGGAGACGGTTCAGTCTAGGGTTTAACGTGTGTGGCAATGAGTGGGATCATTGTATTGATTGATCGCTAGGTTGCTAGAAATGTATGGAGTTGAATGTTTGGAAATAATGATGATGATATGAAATGATGAAAATACATTACCTGATTGTAGTGGCTAGTTAGTCCTAGTTCCCGCATAGAGTAGTATAGAGTGTCATGCGGGCAGGCTGGTCTAGAGCCACTTCACTGAGTAACTTGTTGCTCACTCCTCCATTTCGATTTCCCTGTGCGAAGGACTGTAAGTAGAAGTATATGAATGTGGGTGTGACGGTATTTCAAAGAAGGTTATGCGTCCGTCGACTCTTGGGACCAGTAACGGGACACGTATGGTTGTCTAAATGAGTAGACACGTGTCCATAACGCCCTTTCGATAACCCCGGTCGGACGCCGTGGGATCGGGCCGTTACAATTGGTATCAGAGCGGGTTAAGATCCCTTAGTTCTGTCCTAAGAGATCAGCATTTCCGACGTTTTCAAAAAAAAAAAAAAAAAAAAAAAAAAATTTGTTTGTGAAAGTTACTATGTATTTTCGGATTGTGAAAGGAGTGTTTGAAACCACCCATTATATCCATACTTCAATTATGGTTCTGATCGGATTTCTACTCGAAGTATGTCTTCGACAATCAGTAACGACCAGAGTGAGAATTTCGGGTATCGTGGACCTGCATGGTGGAACCCGATCAACACCCAGACTCAGCGCACCATAAAGGGAAAGGTGGTACCCCATCGGTGACCCCATTGACGAATTTTCATCGCCAGACACATGAGTTTGAGTGGTTGGAGGAAAAGCCAGATATGGAAACCCGACTAATGTAAGGGAATGCAATAAGGATGTAATCCCCTGAGGAGATTTGTCGGGCACTCTCTAAGGGGGGAGAACTGATTCACCGCTTCCTGAAGGAAATGAGAACTGATCTGAAGAATAGTTGTAACGTGCAAGATTACAGGGATCATGAGCTGATCTAGAAGGGTGCAGAGCTATAGTTTTGGTTGTAAGACGATCAGAGGCTAGCCAAGCATCACATACTTAGATCCCAATGAGAACTTGCGACATCACCATTGACACGAGGCGGTTTCGCTGTGACAAGAGTGGAAGTGCGAGAAGAACCACGCTAGGATATAATGGATGGGAGCGTACTACCAGTACAACCAGTAGGGCCATGATAGGAGGTTCGTTCATCAAGGAAGACATGGTCAGACCGAAGGACTCCGGGGACGAGGATAGGTTCGGTGTTGAGTACCTAAACACCAGGACAGGGCTGCTGGACTCAACTAGTAGGATCTACGGTTGAAGTGCTATCCTAACTACCGGTCCCGGCAAGGGCAACTTCAATCGGGGCTACCTGGGTTAGGATCGAGGGAGTACAGAGAAGGACAACCATGGGAGTGTATGTGGTAGTGTTAATATCTCTCGTCGGTGTGAACCTGCATGGAGACCTGATGGGGTGGGAGTTTGGAATAATATGAAGTGACAGAATTTTGGGATGCGTATTTAGAGGTAAACCAGTGTTCGGGGATATTGCAGTGTGTTAGTGATAGCATCAGGGCTTAGCGAGAATCTATACGGAAGTCAGAAATTAAGGAATAGGAAGAGATCTAGGAAGGCAGACCGGAGACCAAGTACGTGGAGTTAATGTATTGTATTGGCAAGTACTCATAACCCTCGATAGGAGAGGAGAGAAGAGTAGTCCTTAATGGAATAAGGATTAGGATATGGATATAAGCTATCTTGATGTTGGAAGTTGAAGAGTTAGGTGGAAAGGATAATGATTTGTATTTGGAAGTGAAAGCTCTAAGTATTGGATACCATTGCTGCAGTAGCCGAGTATGCGGACGCTTTTGAGCATTTTTAAAGACCCACTGAACTGAGATAGTGCATTCACCATAGAGCGGAAATACAGAACATCATCTAGTCAAAGGAACCATATCTGTTAGCACCATGTAGTTCGTTGAGTTGTTGGAACCTACAACAAGTAGCTTTGGAGTTCACTGAGGGCGATTTGACATTACGGTATTGCCAGATTCTGATATCAAAGAAAAATATTCAGAAGATAATATTACAAGCTGGTAATGGACATTACCAGTTGTAGAAGTGTGTCTCTGGATCAGCCGATGCGCAACATGTTCCTGCAAAGTGGATGTACGATGCTTCAAGAGTATGAAGATAAGCACGCGGTAGTGATGATCGAAGACACAATATTCTATTCCACCAGAGGAGTGTGATGGTACTTGGGAGTAGCTTGTTAAGTTTCATGAGATGACGTGCTCGCTAAGTTAATCAACGGAGATGTGGTTGGGTACCACGCAACGGTGAAGGAAGAGATCATGGG
Organism: Brassica napus; assembly: GCF_020379485.1. Classification (NCBI taxonomy): domain Eukaryota; kingdom Viridiplantae; phylum Streptophyta; class Magnoliopsida; order Brassicales; family Brassicaceae; genus Brassica; species Brassica napus. The sequence continues at coordinate 32,931,595 of NC_063447.1, read as the reverse complement.
ACAAGTTTATTGGTCGCAATGGTCATTATAGTGGGCAGCAAACAGATTTATCAGAATTCGAAGAAGAACTGACATGGGTAAGGATAAAGAGGGTTTAAATGGAGTTTTGCAGTTGAGACTTGTTAGTTGAGAACAGTGGGGTGTGAGGCTGTATATGATTGATGCAAGAGTTGTATGTGTCAAAATGGAAATGGAATATGATAACAATAGATTTTTGTTGTTGGGTCGCCAAGGACATGGTAATCAACCTATGTGGTGTACATGTGTGTTGAGCTTAGAGAGGAAGTTGGTTAATGGATCTGATATTAGTTGAATCCATGCAAGACATTAGCTACGACTCGAGCAAATGGATATCCCCTATGAGAATTGTATGAGCAACCATGTTGAACCCCTTATGTTGGACCAAAGTGGGAGGGATCAGAATCTAGAGCCTGAGATGATCCAGGAAACCGCTTAGCAGATATAATTGTTGATGATGAGCTGCTTTATGAAAGGATAGAAGAGGGGTACGTGACATCAGAGAATTACGCCGACAAGAGTGGTGGGTTATGGAAATGCATATGAGATGAAAGGAATCTAGGGATGAGAACGCTGTTGGAGAATCAATTTGGGATTTAAGAGGACGTTGGATCTCCGTGAGGAATATAGAACCTGGTCTGTTGCATGTACCATTAGATTTCAAAGGACGAGTTGTTTACCCAATTGGGTTCAGGATGTTTAGAGTTGGAGTATCGACACACGGAATTCGGGGACGAATTCCATTCAAGTGGGGGAGAATTGTAACGACCCGGTTTCTGGCCCAAAAAGTTTCATAAAGGAATGGGCTTCTCTACGGCCCGTTTGACAAAAATCTAGGGTTCCTTCCTTCCTTCCTATAAAAAGAGCTGCAGCCCCTTCTTTTGTCTCATCACAAATCTGAAGCGAAGCTCTGCAGAGAATTCCCGGAGGCCAAAAACCCTAGCCGTCGACCTCTCTCCCTCCTGCGCCGTCTCTCTCTTCTTCTCTCTCTTCCTCTCGCCGGCGCCGTATGGTGGTGGTGGGGTAGCAGCCGTGTGGTGGTGGTGACCAGATCTCTAGATTCTCTTATTCTTGTTTCCAGATCCAGATCTAGGTTAAGGTGGAGTGTCTTGAACCCATCTTGTTCCCGTGTACTGTATACTCCTTTATGTTGGAGTTAGGTTTGATTAGACCATGTTTGAGAGTTAGGATGATAGAACATGGTTATTACTAGGTTGATAGATGAATGGATCATGATGCATAAGAACCCTCATACTGTTAAATGAGACTTAATGAACTGTCTTGTGTTGTTGTGGTGATGATTGATTGGTAATTGATACTTGTATGTTTGGATGTGTAGTCCCTTGAGTGGTTTGTGATTAAAGCTAGGATGCTAGAAAGAAGTGAATGCTAAGATGATAGATGAATACTGATTGTTATTGATATTGTAAGTGAAACTTGAGTGTGATGTGTACTGTGTGTGACACCGATAACGGTGGCGTCTAGTGATTGAGTCCAAGTACAAGTCTAAATGAAAAAGGAAAGTAAATGAGAATGGGAAGGGATAAGTGAAAATGATAAGGATGTGAAAGGATAAGTAAATGTATGAAAGAATGATGTTACGGTTAAACATGGGTGGGGAAGAATATAGAGTCTAAGGAAAGTATGTGTGGCAGTAGTTCTCACTAGGTATCCATAGGAGATGTGGCGAATCCACAAGAATATGGAAGCACCCATAGGTGATGTGGCCAATCCACAAGAATATAGGGTAGAAGCCTAGTAGGAGCTACCCACTGATGATAAAAACGTGTGCCAACCGCGAGAGGCGGGATATAAAAACGTGCATCATGGTCGGGTAACGGGGAGTTAAAGGTGTCATAGGATCGAGTCGATCTAGTATGAGGAGACGGTTCAGTCTAGGGTTTAACGTGTGTGGCAATGAGTGGGATCATTGTATTGATTGATCGCTAGGTTGCTAGAAATGTATGGAGTTGAATGTTTGGAAATAATGATGATGATATGAAATGATGAAAATACATTACCTGATTGTAGTGGCTAGTTAGTCCTAGTTCCCGCATAGAGTAGTATAGAGTGTCATGCGGGCAGGCTGGTCTAGAGCCACTTCACTGAGTAACTTGTTGCTCACTCCTCCATTTCGATTTCCCTGTGCGAAGGACTGTAAGTAGAAGTATATGGATGTGGGTGTGACGGTATTTCAAAGAAGGTTATGCGTCCGTCGACTCTTGGGACCAGTAACGGGACACGTATGGTTGTCTAAATGAGTAGACACGTGTCCATAACGCCCTTTCGATAACCCCGGTCGGACGCCGTGGGATCGGGCCGTTACAATTGGTATCAGAGCGGGTTAAGATCCCTTAGTTCTGTCCTAAGAGATCAGCATTTCCGACGTTTTCAAAAAAAAAAAAATTTGTTTGTGAAAGTTACTATGTATTTTCGGATTGTGAAAGGAGTGTTTGAAACCACCCATTATATCCATACTTCAATTATGGTTCTGATCGGATTTCTACTCGAAGTATGTCTTCGACAATCAGTAACGACCAGAGTGAGAATTTCGGGTATCGTGGACCTGCATGGTGGAACCCGATCAACACCCAGACTCAGCGCACCATAAAGGGAAAGGTGGTACCCCATCGGTGACCCCATTGACGAATTTTCATCGCCAGACACATGAGTTTGAGTGGTTGGAGGAAAAGCCAGATATGGAAACCCGACTAATGTAAGGGAATGCAATAAGGATGTAATCCCCTGAGGAGATTTGTCGGGCACTCTCTAAGGGGGGAGAACTGATTCACCGCTTCCTGAAGGAAATGAGAACTGATCTGAAGAATAGTTGTAACGTGCAAGATTACAGGGATCATGAGCTGATCTAGAAGGGTGCAGAGCTATAGTTTTGGTTGTAAGACGATCAGAGGCTAGCCAAGCATCACATACTTAGATCCCAATGAGAACTTGCGACATCACCATTGACACGAGGCGGTTTCGCTGTGACAAGAGTGGAAGTGCGAGAAGAACCACGCTAGGATATAATGGATGGGAGCGTACTACCAGTACAACCAGTAGGGCCATGATAGGAGGTTCGTTCATCAAGGAAGACATGGTCAGACCGAAGGACTCCGGGGACGAGGATAGGTTCGGTGTTGAGTACCTAAACACCAGGACAGGGCTGCTGGACTCAACTAGTAGGATCTACGGTTGAAGTGCTATCCTAACTACCGGTCCCGGCAAGGGCAACTTCAATCGGGGCTACCTGGGTTAGGATCGAGGGAGTACAGAGAAGGACAACCATGGGAGTGTATGTGGTAGTGTTAATATCTCTCGTCGGTGTGAACCTGCATGGAGACCTGATGGGGTGGGAGTTTGGAATAATATGAAGTGACAGAATTTTGGGATGCGTATTTAGAGGTAAACCAGTGTTCGGGGATATTGCAGTGTGTTAGTGATAGCATCAGGGCTTAGCGAGAATCTATACGGAAGTCAGAAATTAAGGAATATGAAGAGATCTAGGAAGGTAGACCGGAGACCAAGTACGTGGAGCTAATGTATTGTATTGGCATGTACTCATAACCCTCAATAGGAGAGGAGAGAAGAGTAGTCCTTAATGGAATAAGGATTAGGATATGGATATAAGCTATCTTGATGTTGGAAGTTGAAGAGTTAGGTGGAAATGATAATGATTTGTATTTGGAAGTGAAAGCTCTAAGTATTGGATACCATTGCTGCAGTAGCCGAGTATGCGGACGCTTTTGAGCATTTTTAAAGACCCACTGAACTGAGATAGTGCATTCACCATAGAGCGGAAATACAGAACATCATCTAGTCAAAGGAACCATATCTGTTAGCACCATGTAGTTCGTTGAGTTGTTGGAACCTACAACAAGTAGCTTTGGAGTTCACTGAGGGCGATTTGACATTACGGTATTGCCAGATTCTGATATCAAAGAAAAATATTCAGAAGATAATATTACGAGCTGGTAATGGACATTACCAGTTGTAGAAGTGTGTCTCTGGATCAACTGATGCGCAATATGTTCCTGCAAAGTGGATGTACGATGCTTCAAGAGTATGAAGATAAGCACGCGGTAGTGATGATCGAAGACACAATATTCTATTCCTCCAGAGGAGTGTGATGGTACTTGGGAGTAGCTTGTTAAGTTTCATGAGATGAAGTGCTCGCTAAGTTAATCAACGGAGATGTGGTTGGGTACCACGCAACGGTGAAGGAAGAGATCATGGGACAAGTTTATTGGTCGCAATGGTCATTATAGTGGGCAGCAAACAGATTTATCAGAATTCGAAGAAGAACTGACATGGGTAAGGATAAAGAGGGTTTAAATGGAGTTTTGCAGTTGAGACTTGTTAGTTGAGAACAGTGGGGTGTGAGGCTGTATATGATTGATGCAAGAGTTGTATGTGTCAAAATGGAAATGGAATATGATAACAATAGATTTTTGTTGTTGGGTCGCCAAGGACATGGTAATCAACCTATGTGGTGTACATGTGTGTTGAGCTTAGAGAGGAAGTTGTTTAATGGATCTGATATTAGTTGAATCCATGCAAGACATTAGCTATGACTCGAGCAAATGGATATCCCCTATGAGAATTGTATGAGCAACCATGTTGAACCCCTTATGTTGGACCAAAGTGGGGGGGATCAGAATCTAGAGCCTGAGATGATCCAGGAAACCGCTTAGCAGATATAATTGTTGATGATGAGCTGCTTTATGAAAGGATAGAAGAGGGGTACATGACATCAGAGAATTACGCCGACAAGAGTGGTGGGTTATGGAAATGCATATGAGATGAAAGGAATCTAGGGATGAGAACGCTGTTGGAGAATCAATTTGGGATTTAAGAGGACGTTGGATCTCCGTGAGGAATATGGAACCTGGTCTGTTGCATGTACCATTAGATTTCAAAGGACGAGTTGTTTACCTAATTGGGTTCGGGATGTTTAGAGTTGGAGTATCGACACACGGAATTCGGGGACGAATTCCATTCAAGTGGGGGAGAATTGTAACGGTCCGGTTTCTGGCCCAAAAAGTTTCATAAAGGAATGGGCTTCTCTACGGCCCGTTTGACAAAAATCTAGGGTTCCTTCCTTCCTTCCTATAAAAAGAGCTGCAGCCCCTTCTTTTGTCTCATCACAAATCTGAAGCGAAGCTCTGCAGAGAATTCCCGGAGGCCAAAAACCCTAGCCGTCGACCTCTCTCCCTCCTGCGCCGTCTCTCTCTTCTTCTCTCTATTCCTCTCGCCGGCGCCGTATGGTGGTGGTGGGGTAGCAGCCGTGTGGTGGTGGTGACCAGATCTCTACCTTCTCTTATTCTTGTTTCCAGATCCAGATCTAGGTTAAGGTGGAGTGTCTTGAACCCATCTTGTTCCCGTGTACTGTATACTCCTTTATGTTGGAGTTAGGTTTGATTAGACCATGTTTGAGAGTTAGGATGATAGAACATGGTTATTACTAGGTTGATAGATGAATGGATCATGATGCATAAGAACCCTCATTCTGTTAAGTGAGACTTAATGAACTGTCTTGTGTTGTTGTGGTGATGATTGATTGGTAATTGATACTTGTACGTTTGGATGTGTAGTCCCTTGAGTGGTTTGTGATTAAAGCTAGGATGCTAGAAAGAAGTGAATGCTAAGATGATAGATGACTACTGATTGTTATTGATATTGTAAGTGAAACTTGAGTGTGATGTGTACTGTGTGTGACACCGATAACGGTGGCGTCTAGTGATAGAGTCCAAGTACAAGTTTAAATGAAAAAGGAAAGTAAATGAGAATGGGAAGGGATAAGTGAAAATGATAAGGATGTGAAAGGATAAGTAAATGTATGAAAGAATGATGTTACGGTTAAACATGGGTGGGGAAGCATATAGAGTCTAAGGAAAGTATGTGTGGCAGTAGTTCTCGCTAGGTATCCATAGGAGAGGTGGCGAATCCACAAGAATATGGAAGCACCCATAGGAGATGTGGCCAATCCACAAGAATATGGGGTAGAAGCCTAGTAGGAGCTACCCACTGATGATAAGAACGTGTGCCAACCGCGAGAGGCGGGATATAAAAACGTGCATCATGGTCGGGTAACGGGGAGTTAAAGGTGTCATAGGATCGAGTCGGTCTAGTATGAGGAGACGGTTCAGTCTAGGGTTTAACGTGTGTGGCAATGAGTGGGATCATTGTATTGATTGATCGCTAGGTTGCTAGAAATGTATGGAGTTGAATGTTTGGAAATAATGATGATGATATGAAATGATGAAAATACATTACCTGATTGTAGTGGCTAGTCAGTCCTAGTTCCCGCATAGAGTAGTATAGAGTGTCATGCGGGCAGGCTGGTCTAGAGCCACTTCACTGAGTAACTTGTTGCTCACTCCTCCATTTCGATTTCCCTGTGCGCAGGACTGTAAGTAGAAGTATATGGATGTGGGTGTGACGGTATTTCAAAGAAGGTTATGCGTCCGTCGACTCTTGGGACCAGTAACGGGACACGTATGGTTGTCTAAATGAGTAGACACGTGTCCATAACGCCCTTTCGATAATCCCGGTCGGACGCCGTGGGATCGGGCCGTTACAATCAAGCTATATTGAGCCGGAGTATCTCAATACAGGTTTGGTTACAGAGAATGTAGACATATATAGCCTTGGGATCATCATGCTAATCCTTTTGACAGGGAAGTCTGAATATACTTCGGAAGTTGCTGTTTATCTTCCTGTATTGCCTGTCTATGTTGCCAAGTTGCTGGATAAAGGTCTGTTGACTGAACTGATAGACCCTTCGCTGTTGGAAAGCGGCGAGATCTCTGAGGATGTAAGAATGCAAATGGAAGCTTTCATTGAGCTTGCTTTTAGATGTGTAAGATTCAGAGCAGGAGAAAACGAGCTTCACATGATAGACGTTGCAAAAGAACTCAAGAAGATAGAGAAGCATGCCTGACATCCTTTAGATGCAAATATGATTGTTTTTAAAGATCCTCTGTTTTCTTTTTTTTTGGTTGTGTGTATACATTCTTGCACTACAATACTTAAGAGATATCTTCCGTCAATGGTGTCACAACTAGTTTTGGATTCTTAAACGCATTTTCCTGTTAAATGAAAGTGGTACTTTTGTTTTGGAACCTAGTTTATGTATACAAACTGTCTGACTTGCACGAAATGCATCAGAAACAGAACATCGCTACTAGTTTATGTACCCTAAAAACTCTTTCTTAATCGAAATGAAGTCTTACTAGAAATCATATACTACAAGAAAATCCAGCAATACACAATACACAACCCTACTAGGTTTGAGCACAATCTCAAATCTTAAATCAGACCATCCTCAGAGTGATGCTTGTTCTATAAGCTTAATATCTTTTGCCACCGTGATCATCTTTGGTCTGTCTTCATTCCTCTTTCGGCAGCATCTCAATGCCAGGTGGAGAAACATATTCATCTGACCAGCCCTTATGTCATTGGAATCACCCCCGAATTCAACAGGTTCTCCTCTCACCTGCAGATCTCTCACATAATCAAGAATCATAGTATCATTTATATATGCTGGTCTTCCCAGCAAAAGAACCAGCATAAGGATTCCAAAACTGAACACATCTGGATATTCTGTCAGTATGCCCGTCTGGGCATAAATAGGATCTCCGTATCCGTAAGTTCCCAACACCATCTCTTCAACCCATGATTTACCCTCAGGGAGTGTTACAGCAAGCGAGAAATCAGTGAGCTTAGCACTAGCAGTCCCATTCTTATCCAAAAAAACATTATTTTGCCCGGATATCTCTGTGTATAATGATTCTAGGGAAAGCAGTGTGAAGATAGGTTATAGCAATGGCAACTTCCTTGGCAATCTTCAACCGTGCATTCCAAGGTCAAGACTTCCTCGATGGTTCAAAGCTCTATATTCTAGGTCTTCAAATACCACCACTGGAAGAGGAAATTCAAGACAACCACCCATGAGTTTGAGGAAACCAATGTGGTTACTTACCCGAACAGATAAAACAATATCGTTGTAAGCTATCTCTCTTCTCCTCCATAGACCACTGGCTTTGTATATCTCTTGATCAGTTAAGATCTTCCTTCGATTACGCCCTTGTACCAGGTGAACCAAAATGAATCATTAGGGAGAAGACACTTGGGATCGAAGTGATTCGTGGCCTTAGAGATTTGATCGTAAGAGAACATTCTGATAGGGTTTGATATGCCGTTACAGTCCGCTATGAGTTTCTGAAGAAACATGCTTCGGTTTTTGAGGAAACACTTTCTCGCCTTCTTCTTTCTCCAGAGTTCCATCGCCCAATGATGATATTCTCAGATTGCTATCTCTGCAGATACCGTTGAGACGTGAAAGAGAAGCTATTACAATTTCTTCCGTTGATTAAAAAAAAAGACTTTATCTTATCTCTGTAATATTGTTTATTTATTCGAGAAGTCAAAGTTTAGAATGTTCAGTCACAGTGATAGCTTTAATAAATTAAAAATATTATGTAGGGAAAGCTTCAGAAAACAGAACATTACCCCTGTTCGTTTAATAAACTCTGGCGTCAGCGGCGGCTGTTCAAAAAAAACAACTGACCACAGCAAATGCATCACAGTCACGGCAAAACATATTATCTTTTTCAGTCTCTACAGTAATTAATAACCGCCTGTTGAGTTTTCCCTCATTAGCCCAAGTTTAATCTTTAATCAAGCTATAACCAAGAAGTCCCAGAAGAAGAAATATCTAGAGAAAAATGGAGAAAGATGAAGAAGTGTGTAGAAAAGGAAGTGTGTGGAATATGAAGTGTGTAGAAGATGAAGTGTGTAGAACTAACTTGTAGTCTCCACTTACTAGTATAAATAGGGGTGCTTAGCACCATTTGTAATCATCTCACATCAAGAAAAGCAATTGAGAGAAAACATTCAAGAAAGAGTTCTAAGAAAGATTCTAAAAGAATCTCCAAACACAAGCCTTAGTAGAAAATCCCTTTCCCAAATACAAAAGCTATCAAAAATATAAACCGTCTACATTTCATCTTAACCTCTCAAAGAAAATATTATCCGCCAATTTTCCCAACAGCTGGTATCAGAGCAAGGTTACCGTTATCTTTGAAGAAGTGAAGATGGAGGCCACCGTTACCTTTGAAGGTGACATGTTCAAGCTCACGACGGACAACTTCTCTTATTGGAAACCGATGATGGAAGATCACCTTTATTGTAAGGATTTGCATGAGCCCATCATCATGAAGGATAAGCCGGAAGGAAAGGATGATAAAGGATGGGAGATTCTTAATAGAAAGGCGGTTGCCGTAATCCGTAAGTATATCGACCGATCTCTCTTTGAACATGTCTCTACCGACACAAATGCTTTTGAATTATGGACAAAACTTGAATCCATGATTCAAAAGAAAACACCTCGAAACAAAGCTCTTCTTGTTCGACGGTTGGTAAAGTTGGAGTACAAGGATGGCCAGAGCATGATGGAGCACTTGAACAATTTCAAGGGGATTGTAAATCAGCTTAACAAAGTTGATATGAAGGTTGAAGACGAAATGGAAGCCCTTTTACTCCTTAGTTCACTACCGGAGACTTGGGACACACTAGTTGTCACTCTAAGCAATTCAACACCGGAGGGAAAGCTTACCATGGACACCGTCACTGATAGCCTTCTAAACGAAGAAGTTCGCAGGAAGGAGCGAGGTTCAAGTTCTTATTCAGAAGCTAACATTGTTGATAGACGAGGTAGAGAAGAGACTCGTGCCAAAACAGAAGCAGAGGACGAGACCAATCTCGAGGAAGATCTAAGTCACGTTCGAGAGTCACCTGCTATTACTGTGGCAAGCCGGGTCACATGAAGTCGGAATGTCGGTTTTTCAAGAAAGACAAACAAGCCGGTAATATCAAACCAGACCGGCTCAATCCTACAAATAAGCATGAAGACAAGACTACCACCATTGTGGAAGACCAGAGCGATGAATTGTATCTCGTTGGAGAATGTAATCTTAGCTCTGATGATAGCTCATGGATCATTGATTCTGGTGCTTCTTTTCACGTCACCCCTCATGGAAGCTTTTTCACAACCTATCAAAGTGGTGACTTTGGTAATGTTCAAATGGGAAATCAAGGAAGAAGCAAGATCGTTGGAAAGGGGGATGTTATTCTTACATCAAACACTGGATGTAAGATATTTCTCAAGGATGTGAGACATGTTCCCGACATGCGACTCAATCTCATATCAACCGGAAAGCTCGATGATGCCGGCTTGGACAGTCATTTTGGTGGTGGCAAATGGAAGTTAACCAAAGGAAGTTTGATCATGGCTCGAGGAAGAAAAGAAGGCTCATTATACGTGACTCAAGCCAAACTTTGCAAGGAAGAAGTAAATGTCGCAAGTGATGACATGGATATATGGCACCGAAGACTCGGGCATATGAGTGAGTAAGGTTTAAATATACTTTCTCGCAAGAAACTTCTTCCTGATATGAAAGGTATTTCTCTCTCACCATGTCATGATTGCTTAGCCGAAAAACAACATAGAGTCGCTTTCCGAAGATCATCTACGCCTATGAGAAGAAAGCATATTCTTGATCTTGTGCATACTGACGTATACTCCATGTCCGAAAAATCCAATGGAGGGACATCATATTTCGTCACCTTTATTGATGACCATTCAAGGAAGGTATGGGTATACCTTTTGAAGTCAAAAGATCAAGTTCTTGATGCTTTCAAGGAGTTTGTAGCCCAAGCAGAGCGAAGTACGGGTCAAAAACTCAAGTGTGTTCGATCTGACAATGGTGGAGAGTACCGAGGTCCCTTTGAAGCGTTTTGCAAAGCTCATGGAATCAGGATGGAGAAGACACCACCAAAGACGCCACAACTGAACGGGCTAGCTGAAAGAATGAATCGAACGATCACAGAAAGAGTTCGGTGCATGCTCTCTCACGCTAAACTACCCAAGCCATTTTGGGGAGAAGCCATAAAGACTGCAGTGGACGTCATAAATCTTACACCATCAGTTCCTTTGGAAGGCGATGTCCCGGAGGAAGTTTGGTCGGGTAAGAAGGTCTCTTACAACCATTTGAAGGTGTTCGGTTGCAGAGCGTTTGTTCATATACCTAAGGATGAACGAGCCAAGCTAGACTCCAAGACTAAAGAGTGCATCTATCTTGGATCACCAAGAGATGATTTTGGCTATCGGCTTTGGGATCCGGTTAACAGAAAAATTATCCGGAGCAGAGATGTTGTTTTCTTCGAAGATCAAACAATCGAAGACATCAACAAATCAAAGAAACCAAAGCTAAGGGTTGTAAGGAATGAAGATTCTCATAAGCCTCAAGATCATGAACAAGTGATTGGAGATGATGGCGAAGGGGATCCTATCATGGGTCCGAATGGTGATGAAGGTGAAGAAGAAGTTCAAGTGGAGCCAGAGGAAGAACATGAGCCAAGAAGGTCTGGAAGAGAGACAAGACCATCTGTAAGATATTATCGAGATGAGTACGTTAATCTTACAGATGAGGGGGAGCCTCAAAGCTATGAGGAGGCCATAGGAGACACTCATAAAGATAAGTGGGTTGAAGCTATGCAAGATGAAATGCAATCATTGCATGATAATCACACTTATGAGCTGATGAAGCTACCAAAAGGAAAGAGAGCCTTGAAGAACAAGTGGGTGTACAGGTTGAAGTATGAGGAGAGAAACTCAAATCCAAGATACAAAGCTCGATTGGTTGTGAAAGGATTCAACCAGAAGAAAGGCATAGATTTTGAAGAAATATTCTCTCCAGTGGTGAAGATGTCCTCTATCCGAGTGGTTCTTGGTCTAGCAGCGGTTCTAGACTTGGAGATTGAACAACTCGATGTCAAGACGGACTTTCTACATGGTGAACTCGAGGAGGAGATCTATATGGAGCAACCTGAAGGATTCAAGGTTCCAGGAAAAGAAGACTTGGTGTGCCGATTAAAGAAGAGTCTTTACGGTCTCAAGCAAGCTCCAAGACAATGGTACAAGAAGTTTGACTCCTTCATGGTGGATCACAACTTCAAGAAAACCAAGAATGATCATTGCGTCTTCATAAAGAGGTACGAAAGCGGCGACTTTCTCATATTATTGCTCTATGTTGATGATATGTTAATTGTGGGCCAAGATCGCAACAAGATAGCCGCATTGAAGAAAGATTTGGGAAGATGTTTTGCGATGAAAGATCTGGGGCAAGCGAGACAGATTCTTGGAATGAAGATCACTCGGGATAGACCAAATAAGCTTTTATGGTTGTCCCAAGAAAGATATGTTGAAAGGGTGTTGGAGAGATTCAACATGCACAAAGCAAAGCCGGTGAGCACTCCACTTGGTGGACATTTCAAGCTAAGTTCGAAGCAAAGTCCAACAAGTGAGAAGGAGAAAGAGGAAATGAAGACTACCCCATATGCATCAGCAGTGGGTAGTCTCATGTATGCTATGGTGTGCACCAGACCCGACATTGCCTATGCCGTAGGAGTTGTGAGTCGCTTTCTCGCCAATCCAGGAAAAGAACATTGGAAAACAGTTAAGTGGATCCTACACTATCTACGAGGCACAACGAAGAAGTGTCTATGTTTTGGCAATGGAAAATTGGAGTTGAACGGTTACACTGATGCAGATTGGGCTGGTGATAAAGATTCAAGGAAATCTACATCAGGATTTGTGACTACCTTTGCAGGGGGAGCTGTTTCTTGGCAATCAAAGCTACAAAAGTGTGTTGCCTTATCCACCACGGAAGCGGAGTACATCGCAGCAACGGAAGCATGCAAGGAGATGCTATGAATGAAGAACTTCTTGCTTGAGTTGGGAGTAAAGCAAGAAAAATACAACATGCTATGTGACAACCAAAGTGCTATTCACTTAGCAAAGAATCCAACGTTTCACTCTCGCTCGAAGCACATTGACATTCGGCATCATTGGATCCGAGAAGTTCTTGAAGAGAAACTCATACATCTCACAAAGGTACACACCGACGAAAACTGGTCAGACTTTATGACCAAGGTATTACCGATCAAGAAGTTTGAAGATTGCTGCAAAGGCATGGGCATGGCAACTGTCTCGGGCTAAATCGGGAAGTGGGAGATTTGTTGGGTTTTTCCTCATTAGCCCAAGTTTAATCTTTAATCAAGCTATAACCAAGAAGCCCAAGAAGAAGAAATATCTAGAGAAAAATGGAGAAGGATGAAGAAGTGTGTAGAAAAGGAAGTGTGTGGAATATGAAGTGTGTAGAAGATGAAGTGTGTAGAACTAACTTGTAGTCTCCACTTACTAGTATAAATAGGGGTGCTTAGCACCATTTGTAATCATCTCACATCAAGAAAAGCAATTGAGAGAAAACATTCAAGAAAGAGTTCTAAGAAAGATTCTAAAAGAATCTCCAAACACAAGCCTTAGTAGAAAATCCCTTTCCAAATACAAAAGCTATCAAAAATATAAACCGTCTACATTTCATCTTAACCTCTCAAAGAAAATATTATCCGCCAATTTTCCCAACACCGCCAGATGCGACGCTGGAATTAACAGCGGCAACTCCGTTTTACTGGCTCCGATCGTTCTTTGGCGACTGACGCCAGTTTCGACATCAATAAAGTTACTTCCGTTGTAGGTTTATTTCTTGTTGCTGACGCCAGTCGCAGAGTTATAAAACGAACAAGGCTATTGTAAATAATCATTGTCTTGGGCGACTAAGCAAATATTATAGCTGATACCAGAACTTCCACTATATTGCCAACATTTGTCATCTCTTTCCGATCTTCAAATCCTATTTGAGTACAAAATTTATAAATGAAAGAGACTCCTCCACACTCTATCGACTGCTATTACCTCCTCTTGGAAAGAAAGCTAATCTAGATTCCTCAAAGTGTAGTAACAACTAACAAGGCCACACTTCTTCCCCTTTCATCAGTGAATTCAGCTACTTGCGGTTGGATCCAAAGATTATATTCCAATATCCAAATCTAGAATAGAAATGCGTATATCTTAACATAAAATCAACATTTGAGGGGAAAAAAATTATGCTTATAATTTGAAGAAACGAATTTTTTTTTGATGCAAACAAATTTATGTAGTTAACATACATGCATGTTACCAACGATAACAGACAAAAGCAAGAAAGAAAAACGTCACATAATTGATTTCTCGATCCGGTCAAGTTCCTTTGCTACATGGATCATCGTTGGTCTATCTTCTCTCAAAACCTCACAGCATCTCAGCGCTAGCTCAACCACCTCTCTCTTACGTGATCTTTCATCTGAAATGTTTTCCATCTCACTAGTCACATAAACGTTTTTCATATAGCCAAGAATATCGACCGATTGGCTATCAGGGCCCGCGGACACAGCTGCTCTACCATTTCCAATCAGAAGAACCAACAAAAGGATTCCAAAGCTGAAGACATCTGTATATTCCGTCACTAAACGTGTGCTGAGATAAGATGGATCCATGTATCCGAATGTTCCCACTATAACTTTATCTACCATCTGCGTTTTTCCTTCAGGGAGTGAAATCGAAAACAACATATCAGACAACTTGGGAGTCCAATTCTTGTCCAAGAAAATATGCATCGGCTTTATGTCTCTGTGAACAATGATCCTAGGAAAAGCTGTGTGAAGGCAAGTCACAGCGTTGGCTACCTCCTTTGCAATCTTTAACTTTTGGTTCCAAGATAGCACCATTTTATTATTCCCGTTACATGCATCTCCATGCTGGTCTAGAACCCCATTTTCTGCACCATCAAATACTAGAACCGGAAGCGGAAACTCGAGACAACATCCTAGCAGTTTGAGGAAGTTTTTGTGGTTGCTTACCCGAGCAGATATCACCATGTCATTGTAAGCATCTCCCTCTCCGAGTCCTAAGATCTCTCCGTCTGAGAATCTATTGATCATACAGTTTCTGTCATCAATCACACCCTTGTACCAGGTATAATGCCAGCAATCAAAAACTTGAAGACATGGATCGAAATTATTTGTAGCCTTGAGGATTTGATCCAGTGAGAAGTCACGGATGGGATTTGATTTACCGTTACAATCGGCTATGAGTTGTTGTAACAAGGTACTTCCGTTTTGTAAAAACAACTCGAACCTCTCGCCTTTCCGCTCTTTTTTCTGGGATTTCATCTTTGGTTCGGACGATGACATTTCTTCTTTTTGCTTCAATTCTTTTACTTCCTGCTGAAGACACACCGCACCACAAAGTCAACGTCTGTCATGTTTGACAAATTCAATCTTCAATCTCTTTGACCAAGTCAATAATCATAATTTACTAGAAGTCTAGAATATTGACAGACAGAAAACTTTTTTTGCTTTCAAACTTATCTTCGAGTAAACATTAAAATGAAATTTTGTTTTTAGAAAACTATTTATTTGCTGTACAAAAAACTATTTATTTTAAAATCATGGATCATTACTAAAGTTTCAAAAAAAGTAAATTTTTTTGGTTTTCTCCTCATAACTCCTCTATCCGTTTAATTTTAGTCGTCGTTTTAGTTTTATACATACAGATTAAAAAAATATTTAATTTTATATATTTTTAAAATAAATCATCATCACCTATACATAGCCATGTTAAAACGGGCTTGTCCGGCCATTTATGTCCGAGCCCGTTTAATAGATGTTCGTTCAGAGCCCTTTAAACCAAGCCCGTTTAAAACCCGTTTACGTGAATCCCATCTAACATTAAACCCCTTTGAAATCTGTTTAGTTCATGTTTCTTTTTTTTTTTAACCTATTTCTCTTCATAACATTTCAACCTATTTCTCTTCAATCAAACCTGTCAAATAAAATAGAAGTCCATAATCATAACATTGAGCATTATATTATTTTGTTTCAACTAAAAATTCAAAGTTTAAAAATCACAGTATAACTAAAACGTAAAGTTCACGCATTTTGGAGGCAATCACTCCTCTTTGATACAGGGAAAGATTATGACACGTGTGAGAAGATAAGAGGAGGAAAAGTAGCCGTTGAGAGTTGTTACAATGGATTCGTAAAGGACACGCGTCATCTGTAGAGCGGAGCGGTTGTGATTCAGTTAGAAACAGAGTGTAGAAACAGAGTATAAAGGGAGCTAGTGTAACTTCTTTGGATTCATTCAAAAATTGAGTTGTAAAACTTCTTATCCATTTGGAATTCTAATAAACGTTCGTTCTTGGTTCAAAGAGGATTTAGATCTTTCTTCTTCATAGATCTATTACTCTTGAGCTGCGATTTGGTGTTTCTTGAACACTAGATCGATCATAGAGGAGTATTTTCCTTTATCACTCTTCCACAACATAAACTTATCGTTACTCTTTTCCTTCTTGGACTACCAAGACCTGTCCATAGTCAAAACATAACCTATTTCATCAAAAAAATTATAAACTAATGTAAAACATAACCAAAACACTATATACCATTGGTTCATCAAACATTTCAATCTTTTGATGTTGAACACTTCACTCTTGAACTGCTTGGTTTCTTTCTAACATATTCATTTTCATCAAAGAAGTCTTCAATGGTACCTGCAAATTATAATATGAATCAGTTACAAAAAGATAGTCATAAATGGTTTTGTAAGCTTTACCTTCGTATTCAGGAAAACCGAGCAACCAATTCCTAGTGCAAAGAAGAGCTTTGACATTTTTAGGCAAGAGACAGTTTCGGTAAGGAGTTAAAACCCGGGATCCAATGCTAAAGGCAGACTCAGAAGCTACCGTGGTGATAGAAATACTGAGGATGTCACGTGCCATAGATGCTAAATCCCCAAATCGATGTTGGTTCTCTTTCAAATAACTCTAGACATCCAAATCTAAGTTAGCCATTCTATTTAGCCTTGGCTCTTCCAAATAAATATCCAGATGTGTCTTTGTGTTGATAGCTCCACCTTCAATTCTCTTTTGCAACTCAAAAAAATCTTTGATTATGAACATTTATATCAAATTAGCAATTTCAAGCTAATGAATATGACTATGAGATTATCTAAAATTATAGTAAGTTACTTACATTATCATAATCATCTTCAAGCGGAGATTCTGTGACTATCTCATGTAGAGTTGTAGTCAGTGAAACATCTGAAGAACTTGTTTGAGACAGTTTAGTCTTTATAAAGTGCATACAAACTTTTCTTAAGTTCTTCAATTTTTGAACCTGAAGTAGAAGGATCTAATTCCTTATAAGCAACTTCAAGCATCTCAATCTTTATTCTTGAATCTAAAGCTTCTCCCATAGCCAAGATTACACTGTAATTTTCTCAGTACTTATCAAACTTAACTTGCATGTCTTTGACCATTTTCTCCAAATGGCATATTTTGTCAACAACAATTGTATCTTCCATACTTGTGATACAGGCTGGTGCATGGAACAGAATTGTCTGACTCTTCTGGATCACTGGATGGACTTCCTGAATGTATAGATTGATCTCCTGGTCGCCAATGTCTGGTTTGAAGCTGATTGAACCGGTTAGCTGAGGCAAGTGTAGAACTGGGTTGGCCGGTTTTGGAGATTGGATCATAACTTCATAATTCTGTGTCCATTTTTCCTGATATTGGGCTTTTTGGAAATCTGAGAGATCCATTTTGAATCCTATGATCGGATTTGGTTCAGGCCACTTCTTCTTTGGGCTTGAATCTTCTTCAAAAATGGTACTCGTAGATGGATGGGCTGGGGAAACTCCGGTTTGTAAAATTCATAACTTATTCCTCCATGAAGCGTTTCTCGTAATTCCAAGCCTCATTGATTCCTTAATGAGTTAGCCTTGTTGCAAAATTAGATTCATGGAAAAATACCTTCTGGTTGTTGAGATATTTGCCTTGTACTTAGCCTCTGTCGCTGGTATCTCCAAAGTGGCCGGTTTGGACAGCTTGGTTGATCTCTGGTTCAACCACTGATTTGATGGCCGCATCAACTTGCGTGAAGTAGACATTAGAAGTATGATATTTTATACCCGAAAAGTAAGTTGTGATAGCACTGAAAGGCTTCAGAAATTCACAGATTTTTGCTCCACGTTTCCCTGATGGCAACGTCTTATACTTTGGATCATACAACTCCATGCTAGCAAATACGTCCTTAAACTTTAGAGCTCTGAAAAGCATCTCATACGTAGATTTCCAACGAGTAGGAATGTCAAGTGAAAACCCATCTCCCTTTTTAATTCCTACTCTCTCTACACATGCTGCAAATGCTTAGTTCCTTACTGGCGGTGCTTTAACATATCTAACACTTTCTCATATGTTATGCAAAAGATTATTTGCTAATTCTAAATCACTTTTTACTATGAGATTCAGAATATGAACACAACATCTTACCATCACAGAACAGACCTCTATCGCTTCCACTAATCGTCTGAAGCTTTCCATTGAGGATTCTCAATATACTATTGTTGTTCTTAGCATTGTCCAAAGTTATCGAGAAAACCTTCTTCTCCAAACCCCATTCATTCAAAGACTCAAAGATCTTATTAGCTTGTGTTCCCAATGATGATGACAAAAGAAGATGGTACTTTTTGAACAAGACAGACTTGAGAACAGACCAGCTACGATGCATGCAAGGAGAAAGGCAGCAGAAAGGTAAACCAAGGCAACGGTTGGATCAGATGGATACTTGAAGATAACCACTCCCTTCCCATTTATTGGAGTCCCAGACGCAAGCTACGACAAAAATGAAACCCAAAGAACATAAACAAATCTTACAATAGCATATGGAAACCAATCAGGAAAGATATCGTGAAAACAATTTCAAACTTTCGGAAATCAAATTAGCAACAAAAAGAGCTCGAAATATCAAAGAAACATCATAAACAAACAACCAACATGGTCATGAATGGAATCATGAGCCTACCAACGAAAGAGTAGTGTAATAGATCAAGACATAATGAAAGAGCTACAATTTAAACTAGTTTCGACTCACGATGGCAATAACATAATTGTACAAAATTCTCCTAATGAGCAAAGTTAATCTCATTTCAAACGCATCCCTACTAACGACTAATTCACTACACAACTCAGTTTAAGGTACTATAATCTAACAACTGCTAACCTGGTTTTATAGGAACAAGAGAATTAAAACATCAAAACAGAGGTTTGAAACGGTATCATATCACCTAATCTAACCAAATGACACAATAAGACTCAATAAAAAATCTGAATATGAAAGAGTTAAAGCTTGATAAGAGAAGAAATAGGAACATAAAACATTCAAAACATTAAGTAAATTTCAAGTCGAAAACACAAAGTAAAATTGTACTTTTTCTTCATAAACCATTGATAATAATCAATAACGATTAAAGCATAAGAAAAAGCTACAATTTTTGTGTGTGTTCTTAACTATGAAATTCTAAAATTTTTAGATTAACAAGAGAACTATAACAAAACGAAGAACAACACACACCACTCAGCTTTGAAGCAATATCAAATCGGAACAAATTATCAACAAAAAGAACTCGGAACATCAAATATTCAAACAACAAATCGAAATCCCCAAATAGGAAACCCTAAGAAGAGGAATAATACTTTGGAGAGTCGAATCTTCGTGAGATGATAATCGGAAATGATAAAACGAAATCGGAGAGCGTCGCCGCCGTCGCGTCGCGTCGAAGAGATCGAGAAGAAGAATCGCCGTCGCGTCGCGTGAGAGAGAGGCGGTTCTGATTTTTTTCTTTTTTATTCTGTTTGTTTAATTAATTTTAAAACAAGGGTATTAGAGACATTTTGCCCATTAATGAATGTCATTTCTGTGACTTTCTCCTTCTAGTGCTATTTTTGAGACAAAAACTTCAAAAGTGCCATTATGGAAAATTGCCCCTTAAATATTGTATAATAATTGTGTGAATCAAAATTAAAGGGTTAAGATTTAAGCCCTAGACTTGTTAAGGCCAGCCCTTTTTTAACCTTGTTACATAAAAAAAGGTTAGGACTAAAAATGGTTTCACAGGGTTAGGGCTAACCCTATGGGGTTGAGCCCATATTAACGTCCCTAAGTCTTACTAGAAAACCATATACTAGGCATGGGCATAAAAACCGAAAACCGAACCGGAACCGAACCGAAAAACCGAATCCAATACCGAACCAAAATTCAAAGATAATCGAACGGTTCCTATATTTCTATAACCCATGAGTTTGAGGAAACCAATGTGATTACTTACCCGAACAGATAAAACAATATCGTTGTAAGCTATCTCTTCTCTTCCACAGACCACTGGCTTTGTATATCTCTTGATCAGTTAAGATCTTCCTTCGATTACGCCCTTGTACCAGGTGAACCAAAATGAATCATTAGGGAGAAGACACTTGGGATCGAAGTGATTCGTGGCCTTAGAAATTTGATCGTAAGAGAACATTCTGATAGGGTTTGATTGTAGATCTTCGAACTCTCAAAGTTATTAAGGATCAGACAACACAGATTTTACTCTGTTTTATCTCTCTTTCTCTGTTTCTTACTTGACACTCAATATATTGCTTTATTCTTATATAACGGAAAACCACATGTCTTTATTAGATATTTAGAATGTATTTATAGTTTTACATGAGACATTAACTAAGGGTCATATCTCTTGAAGACACCCCCATTGTAGAGACACGTACATACACATGTGTAACTGTTTTGCAGTTAACAATTATATTTGTATCTGTTCGGTGTGTGATACGAATACATAAATTAATTACTTAACTATATAATATATGACTCTTCTAAACTAATAATATAAGATGAAGACTTGATCACATCCAACACTCCTCCTTGATCATTGCTTCATCTTTACGCCTAGCTCTTCTCGTAGAAACTCAAACCTTGTTGTGGTTAAGGGTTTCGTCAGTATGTCTGCTATTTGTGACTCTCCTGGACAATATTCAAGTTTGATCTTCCCATTCTGTTCAGCCTCTTGTACAAAATGATACTTGATGTCGATATGCTTAGTAGGACGATGTTGAACTGGATTCTTTCCAATGGCATCAAAAGGCATGGGAAGGTCGACTACAGTGAATTCTGTTTTTTCGCTTTAGGTCGCAGGCTTTCGTTGTTAATAACACGACCCCGAGTGAAAGGATAGACCTTCCTTCGAAACTGGTGAGGGGGTTCGCTTCCCGTCTGATCTTTGGGGCCGGTTGTTCGAGGGACCGTAGCGTTTCTTGTGAAATAACGTTAGAAACACTTCCGGTATCAACTAGAATTTTCGAGAGGGCGACGCCTCCTACTTCTAGCGCGATCACTAAGGCGTCATCGTGGGGCATATCGAGTTTTACAGTTTCATGCTCGTGGAAAGTCAAGATTTCCCCTTTCTGTGGTGTATCTTTGAATGTGGTGATGGTGGGACTGTTAATCGTTCCCCGCAAGGTACATGAGCGTTTTTCGAAATTATCGACCTCTCTTGTCTTGATCGATTTGTCCGATCTGAGGAGTTCGAGATCGATAGATCCGATGCGATCAGGTTGGACTTGGTTGGGATCCATAGTCGCGCTTAGGAAACTTAGATCGGTTTCTTAGCAAAGATGTTTTTCGTTTATCTTCCCCACAGTCGGCGCCAAAATGTAGAACCTAAAATCTACACAAAGTATTTGATAGTGATCGGGGTTTGATCTAAGGAAGACAAATGATGTAGGCAACGATATCTTTAGAACACAGCGATGTTAAATAGTTTCCAATAGGTGAAAATGGACTTTATTGATGAATAAGATCAAATACAATGGATTGAACTAGATCGAGTGATACAAAATGAGATCGGTAAAGAAAGAATCTAAAAGTGGGAAGATAACAAGATCGATGTGAATGTGTAGCTCTCTCTACGGTTTTCAACGTGTCCTCTTCTGTTTCCATTCCTCTTCCTTTATAGTAAGCTGACTTCGAGACCTCTGTGGTAGCTCCGCAATCTCAGCTTCTTGTTGCGCAATCTCAGCTTCTTGTTGCGCGATCTCCGCGACCTCGACGACTCCTTTTCGAGCTTGTATCCTTGCTACGGGCGCAGGCCCTTTAAGGCCCATGCCTTTGATCGCGGCCCATTATGGTATTGACCAAAATTGGGTCCAACAACTACCACTTGAGTTGTCAAAAGATAGGTAGAAATGATAAAAATGGAGAGACAAACTCAAGTGTGTATGAAGCTATGACTTAGTACTCAAGAGACCATAAGCAAGAAGCATTAAGTTCATTTAGTTCAATTAAGATTGGAGTTGGCTTCAAAGATGAGTAAGTTTCAACAATCAATGAGTTTCAAGAGGAGTTTTCAAGGCTCAAAGTCTACAAGTCTTTCAAAGGTGCTCAAGCTACTTGCCATGATTACAAAGGATATCAAATTGAGTTCTAAGCTTGAGTTCTTTGCAAGGTAGGTTTAATCCTATCCCCTATGCATGATGCAATCCTACATGCTCTAGACTCGATCATAATGATGCAAATGAGACAAAAGATAAATCTACATGCTTGTTTTTGTGATTTTTCAAGTTTTTTTTTCAATTTTTTTTGGATTTTCTAATGGATAAGTGTATCTATGCAACAAATGAATCTACATGCTTGTTTTGTGATTTTTCAAGATTTTTTTTTTTCAATTTTCTAATGCAATATCTATTAATAATGCATGACTCAAAGCTCAATCAACTAAACATTAGAACTTGGTACCTCCTCAAACTTGAATCACACAGTCTCGTGTGTGACTTAGAAGGAGGGAGATGCCGAAAATAAATCAAAGAAAGAAAATTAAAAAAAAAACTGTATGTACAAAGGCGGTTTGAGAAGTACCTCAAGGCTCGGTGAAACCGAGCGGATCGTCCGTGTCAGAAGTGGGGACGTTGTGGGAACCAAAATTCACACTGTCGATTTCCGTTTAAATAAGGAAACTAGGAAAATCCTAATTTTCCAGAGGTCTCAGATATCTGCTAATATCACACGCCAAACAATCATAACACAATAATGACAACGATAAAGTATAAGAAATCGAAAAGAGAACAAAGTAGATCTTATTCCGAATTCGCGTTTGTGCGTTACAACAAGGTAAGAACCTGGGCTACGAGAGCTGTCGGCGAGATTCCTAGTTCTAAAACCCTAAGACGGCAATAACCTTGTTGAGTCGCAGCTCGAATAACAAAAACGGAAATATGCCTAAATCGTTTTAAGTGCTAAGTTTGCTCTGAAAAAGTTTTCCCTCATGCCTCTCGCCTAGGACTCCTTATATACTGGCTCCTAGGTCGGTTTACGTTTTTCCTCTTCTGCCCTTAAGCCGCCATAGCATAAAAATGGAGATATTCCATTTTTTCCGATCTTCGTAATTATCTTCAAAATTTCGTATTTATCCGTGGAAACTTGACATTTATCTTTCCTCGCGAACCAAGCGTAAACCGTTATGCGGCTTACGGGCTGTTGGTTAAGAAATCGTAAGTTGGGCCTCGAGTCATGTCTTAGGTTCCTTTGGGCCGTCTTCTGACTCGAAGCGTTTATTACGGCTTCTTTCGATAAAGAGTGAACTTCCCGCGGTTTTTACCGTAAAGTTTGATCGATGACTTAGAATGGCGGGAAACGTGAAATGGGTTCGCTACGGTCTTCGGGAGATAGCATCGAAGGGTAGACGAGAATGCATTGACTAATGTCGTATCGACGTTTCGGAAGAGCTCGGTCGCTACGTAGCGACCGAGCTTCGGCTCATGGCTCCACCAATATCTTCTTCTTCCCAATCATTTCTTCGTTCTCTCATCTCTCTTTATCTTTTGATTCTTTAAGTAAATTAATCTACTTTTTTTCGTCACACGATTTTAAAAGTCTGCTTGGGAACAACGCATTCTCTATCAACCCTCAAGCTCGGTCGCTACATAGCGACCGAGCGAACGAACGCTCGGTCGCTACGTAGTGACCGAGCTTCGTAGCGACCGTAGCGACCGAGCGGACGAACGCTCGGTCACTTAGCGACCCAGCGGAAGCACGCTTGGTTGATACGTAGCGACCGAGCAGATGCACACTCGGTCGCTACGTAGCGACCGAGCTTCGGCTCTAGCTCGGTCGCTAGGTAGCGACCGAACAGAATGAACGCTCGGTCGCTACGTAGCGACCGAGCTTTGGCTCGAGCTCGGTCGCTATGTAGCGACCGAGCGAAACACTCGTTCGGTCGCTGTGTAGCGACCCTTTTCGAGCTCTTGTCCGATGACTCGCGTTTCCTCCGCAAAGCTTTTCGTAAGGAAGAATCTAATTTGAAAAAGTATTTGTCGAAGAAGGTTTTTCGTTTTCTTCTTCGGGGATTTGAACGTTAACTTCGTCGTAACCGTTTTCGATCCCAACAGTTAGCCCCCCAGCTCGTTGGGATCGTAGATTTCTAGTGAGATCCCAATGCGCGGTATGGCGAGTTCGGACGAGATTGGTGTATTTGGGCGAAGTTCGTGTCCGAAAATCCGAATGTAAATAGTAATTTCTCATGCCTATAAGAAGAGAGGTAATTTCTTCACAATATTTACACTTACTCATTCTCATAGAGAAGTTTCTTGAAAAATTCTTTCTTCTTTCTCTTTCTCTCCATCATTTCCTTCTTGATAAAAAAAGAAAAACACGAGATGTCGAGTAAGAAGAGGAGTTCGAAGAACGGGTCCTTGCCCGCGAACGTTTCTGAAGAGCTTCGTGTGCCAAAGATGGAATTCGTTCCTCATTCGGTAGACCCGGCCGAGAACGAGGCATGGTGGGTGGCGTGTTACGGTTCGATCACGCCTCCCAAAGAAAAATCATTCCCAGTCATGAACCATCGCCCGGTGGAGGTAGGTGCACCAAGTAGGAGTACTAGTGAATTCCTCGAGGTCATGCGGCCGTTCTACCATATTTCGGATGCGGTGGAGTTCAGGGTTCCTCGTCAAGGAGAGCGCGCTAGTAGTCCCCCGGAGGGTTACTTTACCTGTTACGAAGCATTCGTAGTGTGCTGTCGTTTGTGGTTCCCGATCCCCGAAATTATCGTCCTTGTGTTGGAACGTTTTGGGGTGGCGATAAGCCAACTGAATCCTCCCTCACCGTCGATCACTTCGAAGCGCTTCTTCGGTTACAGATCATCAAGGATACAGACACGTACAGGCTGGTTCCTTGGAACTTCATGTCAGTAATAAAGGGGTTTACTTCTAACTTCAACTCGTGGAAGAAGTTTTTCTTCTTCGTTCGTGTAGACGCCGCGTCCGTTGAGGAGAGTTGTATCCCATTGTTCCGGAGGTTGCCGAACGATCGTCCCTTCATTAATCCTCTTGCTCCGTTTCCTGAGGACATTATTGCGGTGAGGGATCTGCTCAGGAATGGTCCTTTTTTCTGGACTTCCTTTACGCCGAAGAGAGTTCGAAAGGAGCTGAGGTTTGTGCATCCTAGTCCTGCTTTGGGCGGAGAAACAAGGAGTGATTCCAAGCCTGATGACCAAGGTCCCGACGCCGCTCCCATGATTGCGACGGGGCTGAACTCTTCGAAGGGGAAAGATATTGACCTCGGCAACCTGTAGTTTTCGGTGGACGATTGCATGCTTCCAGGATGGGATCCGGACCTTGCTTTCGGCGATGGAAGCGGTACAAGCGAGGTCCCTATTCCGGACTTCGATGATTTCTTCGCTGGTATTCCGTCGGGCTTCGATGCTCCTCCGGCCACGAGCGAGTCGGGGAGGCCGAAAGTCATCGCGGAAGGATCTCGTATTATCAACGGGGTATAAGCTTTAAGAATTTTGACGATCGTTATTATTATTATTATTTTTTGCTTATAACGTGTCAATCGGCTTTATAGGGCTTGAACTTGCTTGGATCGGCCATTGAGGCGAGCCATAGAGAGGCCGTGATCTATCGCTTTAAAGTGGAGAAGGTGGAAAAGGATATTGCTCGCATGCGAGACGAGATGTTGGCGCGAGATGCTCAATTCGCTCGCGATCATGCCAGGGCTGTTCGTAGGGCGGAACGGAAGGGCAATAGGGAAATTGCCGAGGTGATGAAGACTCGCGCTTCTCAATTCCAGGTTGAGTACGGGAATCTCAAGGACGCTTTCAACTCGCTGGGCGACATCCGTGAGTGTCGCGGCTCAGTCGGGAGCCTGTGGAAGACGCGGGCGGATTACTACGTTTTCGAGAGGGAGATGGAGTTAATGAAGGGTGGCATGAAGGATCATGCTCACGCGGAGACGCTCATTCCTCCGATCGATGGGAAGATTCAGGGATTCTGGGATCCCATCCCGGTTTCTCCTGATACCGTAGAAACCATGACTGATTTTGCCGGTGACGATGAGGAAGTGAACTATCCCGCAGATGCATTTGGAGCTTCCTTGTCCGGGAATTTCAACTTTGATCTGTGAGTGTTTGACGGGAAGAAGTTTTTCCCTTATCTAGTATTTTACGGCCAAGTGTGGCCTTTGTTCATATATGTCCGGCCGAGTGTGGCCTTCGAACTTTGGATGGGCCTGTTTTGGCCGTTTTTATTTTTATCGGGACTGGCCGTTGGTGGCTTTGAACCCCTACCGCTATGCGGTTTATATAATGGATGTTTGTTTGAGTTACTTCGTTTCGAGTGGGTTTGAAGTAAACATGAGTTGTCTTCTCATATTTAACTTCGTTGAGGCGTTCAATCTGTTAGTTTGTTCGTGAGTTTTTTCGCAGAAATTATTTATTCTTACGGACTTTTCGGAAACGTTAAGATATGAACGGAGAGACATGTTTTAGGATCTCGTATCGTTTAGATATCATGTCTTGAGAGGTCTGAGACCAATGCGATGGGTTTAGGGCAAGACCTAGGTTTACTCTCGGTTTTACGGTTTGTGCGGTTACTAGCCGGCTATCGATTTTCCTGTTGCGATTTCTACCTGATTCGTACCGTTTTAAAGTCCGCGATAGGTTCTCGGCTTATATGACTTGTGTGGGAACCGAAATTCGCACTGTCGATTTCCGTTTAAATTAGGAAAGTAGGAGGACCCTAATTTCCCAGAGGTCCCGGATATCTGCTAATACCACACGCCAAGCAATCAGAGCACGAAACGAGAACAGTAATAAAATAAGAAATCGAAAAAGAGAGCAACATAGTTATTATTCCGAATCTGCGTTTGAGCGTTTACAACAAGGTAAGTGCCTGGGCTACGAGAGCTGTCGGCGAGATTCCTAGTTCTAAAACGCTAAGACGGCAGAACCTAATTGAGTCGCAGCTCGAATAACAAAAACGGAAAATTGCCTAAAATAGCTCTAAGTGCCAAGTTTGCTGTGAGAAAAGTCCTCTCCTCTGCTTCTCGCCTAGGACTCCTTATATACTGGCTCCAAGGTCGGTTTACGCTTTTCCCCTTCCGCCCTTAAGCCGCCATAGCATAAAAATGAAGATATTCCATTTTTTCCGATCTTCGTAATTATCTTCAAAATTTCGTATTTATCCGCGAAACTTGACACTTATCTTTCCTCGCGAACCAAGCGTAAACCGTCATGCGGCTTACGGGCTGTTGGTTAAGAAATCATAAGTTGGGCCTCGAGTCATGTCTTAGGTTCCTTTGGGCCGTCTTCTGACTCGAAGCGTTTATTACGGCTTCTTTCGATAAAGAACGAACTTTCTGCGGTTTTTACGGTAAAGTTTGATCGATAACTTAGAATGGCGGGGAACGTGAAATGGGTTCGCTACAGTCTTCGGGAGATAGTATCGAAGGGTAGACGAGAATGCATGGACTAATGTCGTATCGACGTTTCGGAAGAGCTCGGTCGCTACGTAGCGACCGAGCTTTGGCTCGAGCTCGGTCGCTGCGTAGCGACCTAGCAGAATGGACGCTCGGTCGCTACGAAGCGACCTAGCGGAATGGACGCTCGGTCGCTACGTAGCGACCGAGCGGAACGGACACTCGGTCGCTACGTAGCGACCGAGCTTTGGCTCGAGCTTGGTTGCTATGCAGCGACCGGGCGGAACACGCGTTCGGTGGCTGCGTAGCGACCCTTTTCGAGCTCTTGTCCGATGACTCGCGTTTCCTCCGCAAAGCTTTTCGTAAAGAAGAATCTATTTCAAAAACGTATTTGTCGAAGAAGGTTTCTACGTTTTCTTCTTGGGGGATTTGGACGTTAACTTCGTCGTAACCGTTTTCGACCCCAACAGTTAGCCCCCCAGCTCGTTTGGAGCGTGGATTTCTAGTGAGATCCCAATACGCGGTATGGCGTAGTTCGGATGAGATTGGTGTATTTGGGCGAAGTTAGTGTCCAAAAATCCGCAAGTAAATAGTAATTTCTCATGCCTATAAGAAGGGAGGTAATTTCTTCACAATCTTTACACTTACTCATTCTCATAGAGAGGTTTTCTTGAAACGTTCTTTCTCTTTCTCTCTATCATTTCCTTCTTGATTAAAAAGAAAAACACGAGATGTCGAGTAAGAAGAGGAGTTCGAAGAAAGGGTCCTTGCCCGCGAACGTTTCTGAAGAGCTCCGAGTGCCGAAGATGGAATTTGTTCCTCATTCTGTAGACCCTGCCGAGAACGAGGCATGGTGGGTGGCGTGTTACGGTTCGATCACGCTTCCCAAAGAAAAATCGTTCCCGGTCGTGAACCATCGCCCGGTGGAGGCAGGTGCACCAAGTCGGAGTACTAGTGAATTCCTTGAGGTCATACGGTCGTTCTACCATATTTCGGGCGCGGTGGAATTCAAGGTTCCTCGTCAAGGAGAATGCGCTAGTAGTCCCCCGGAGGGCTACTTTACTTGTTACGAAGCATTCGTAGTGCGCTGCCGTTTGTGGTTCCCCATCCCCGAGATTATCGTCCGTGTGTTGGGTCATTTCGGGGTGGCGCTAAGCCAACTGAATCCTCTTGGCATTCAGCACCTCATAGGAATCCTGATCCTGAGCTACGAGCATGGTCTCTCCCTCACCGTCGATCACTTCAAAGCGCTTCTTCGGTTACAGATCATCAAGGATACGGACACGTACAGGCTGGTTCCTCGGAACTTCATGTCAGTGGTAAAGGGGTTTACTTCTAAATTCAACTCGTGGAAGAATTTTTTCTTCTTCGTTCGTGTAGACGCCGCGTCCGTTGAGGAGAGTTGTATCCCATTGTTTCGGAGGTTACCGACCGATCGTCCCTTTATCAACCCTCTTGCTCCGTTTCCTGAGGACATTATTGTGGTGAGGGATCTGCTCAGGAATGGTCCTTTTTTCTGGACTTCCTTTACGCCGAAGAGAGTTTGAAAGGCGCTGAGGTTTGTGCATCCTAGTCCTGCTTTGGGCAGAGAAACAGGGAGTGATTCCGAACCTGAAGACCAAGGTCCCGACGCTGCTCCCACGATTGCGACGGGGCTGAACTCTTCGAAGGGGAAAGATATTGACCTCGGTGACCTGGAGTTTTCGGTGGACGATTGCATGCTTCCTGGATGGGATCCGGTCCTTGCTTTCGGCGATGGAAGCGGTACGAGCGAGGTCCCTATTCAAGACTTTGATGATTTCTTTGCTGGTCTTCCGTCGGGCTTCGATGCTCCTCCGGCCATGAGCGAGTCGGGGAGGCCGAAAGTCGTCGCGGAAAGATCTCATATCATTAACGGGGTATAAACTTTAAGAATTTATTTTTTTTATATTTATTTATTTATTTATTTATTTTTTTTCTTATAACGTGTCAATCGGTTTTATAGGGCTTGAACTTCCTTGGATTGGCCATTGAGGCGAGTCATAGAGAGGCCATGATCTATCGCTTTAAAGCGGAGAAGGCGGAAAAGGATCTTGCTCGCATGCGAGACGAGATGTTGGCGCGAGATGGTCAACTTGCTCGTGATCATGCCAGGGCTGTTCGTAGGGCGGAACGGAAGGGCAAGAGGGAAATCGCCGAGGTAATGAAGACTCGCGCTTCTCAATTCCAGGTTGACTACGGGAATCTTAAGGACGCTTTCAACTCACTGGGCGACTTCCGTGAGTGTCGCGGCTCCGTCATGAGCCTTTGGAAGACGCAGGCGGATGACTACGTTTTCGAGCGGGAGATGGAGTTAATGAAGGGTGACATGAAGGATCATGCTCACGCTGAGACAATCATTCCTCCGATCGATGGGAAGCTTCAGGGATTCTGGGATCCCATCCCGGTTTCTCTTGATACCGTAGAAACCACGACTGATTTTGCCGGTGACGATGAGGAAGTGAACTATCCCGCAGATGCATTCGGAGCTTCTTTGTCCGGGAATTTTAACTTTGATTTGTGAGTGTTTTGACGGGAAGAAGCTTTTCCCTTTATCTAGTAGTTAGCGGCCGAGTGTGGCCTTTGTTCATATATGTCTGGCCGAGTGTGGCCTTCGAACTTTGTATGGGCCTATTTTGGCCGTTTTTTTCGGGACTGGCCTTTGGTGGCTTTGAACCCCTACCGCTATGCGGTTTATATAATGGATGTTTGTTTGAGTTACTTTGTTTAGAGTGGGTTTGAAGTAAACATGAGTTGTCGTCTCATATTTAACTTCGTTGAGGCGTTCAATCTGTTAGTTTTTTCGAGACGTGAGTTTTCGTAAAAATTATTTACGATCTTTCGGGAAATTGAGATATGAACGAAGAGACATGTTTTAGGATCTCGTATCGTTTAGATATCATGTCTTTGAGATGTCTGAGACAATGCGATGGGTTTAGGGCAAGACCTAGGTTTACTCTCGGTTTTAAGGTTTGTGCGGTGACTAGCCGGCTATCGGTTTTCCTGTTGCGATTTCTACCTGATTCGTACCGATTTAAAGTCCGCGATAGGTTCTCAGCTTATACGACTTGTATGGTACGAATCGAGCATCTTTCCAGAGACAATTTTTAAGCCAACTTGAAGTGCTTGACCCAAATTTCGGATTTTTTTTGTAGCGCGCTTTCGTCCTTGTGTTGGACGTTCGAAGATCAAAAGAGTGATCAAGTTGCGTTTGTTTAAGACGTCTAATGTGTTCTTCGGGGCTAATCGACGAACGGAGTGTAAGATTTGTAGTGGTCGCGTTCGGACAATTTGTTCGTATCATCTCGATTTTTAACTTGGCGACGTCTCGCAGTTATTTCGAAGACTATACGTATATTTTCGGTGCTGAAGTGAGATTGTTTTGCAATTTTGGGCCGTACGAGGCTGCTGGCATGAGTATTAACGTTTGTAGATTTTCTAGGCGTGTTCTGAGACTTTTGCAAGTGTCTTAAAAAGGAGCGACGCATTCTATAGAGATTTTAAGACACTTGCAAAAGTCTCAGAACACTCCTAGAAAATCTACAAACGTTAATACTCATGCCAGCAGCTTCGTACGGCCCAAAATTGCAAAACAATCTCACTTCAGCACCGAAAATATACGTATAGTCTTCGAAATAACTGCGAGACGTCGCCAAGTTAAAATCGAGATGATACGAACAAATTGTCCGAACGCGACCTCTACAAATCTTACATTCCGTTCGTCGATTGGCCCCGACGAACACATCAGCCGTCTTAAACAAACGCAACTTGATCACTCTTTTGATCTTCGAACGTCCAACACAAGGACGAAAGCGCGCTACAAAACAAAATCTGAAATTTTGGTCTAGCACTTCCAGTTGGCTAAAAAATTGTCTCTGGAAAGATGCTCGATTCGTACCATAACAAGTCGTATAAGCCGAGAACCTATCGCGGACTTTAAATCGGTACGAATCAGGTAGAAATCGCAACAGGAAAACCGATAGCCGGCTAGTCACCGCACAAACCTTAAAACCGAGAGTAAACCTAGGTTTTGCCCTAAACCCATCGCATTGGTCTCAGACACCTCAAAGATATGATATCTAAACGATACGAGATCCTAAAACATGTCTCTTCGTTCATATCTCAACGTTCCCGGAAGATCGTAAATAATTTTTACGAAAACTCACGTCTCGAACAAACTAACAGATTGAACGCCTCAACGAAGATAAATATGAGATGATAACTCATGTTTACTTCAAAACCCACTCTAAAACAAAGTAACTCAAACAAACATCCATTATAAACCGCATAGCGGTAGGGGTTCAGAGCCACCAATGGCCAGTCCCGATAAAAGCGGCCAAAAAAGGCCCGTACAAAGTTCGAAGGCCACACTCGGCCAGACATATATGAACAAAGGCCACACTCAGCCGCTAAGTACTAGATAAAAGGAAAAACTCTTTCCCGTCAAAACGCTCACAGATCAAAGTTAAAACTCCCGGACAAGGAAGCTCCGAATGCATCCGCGGGAAAGTTCACTTCCTCATCGTCACCGGCAAAATTAGTCGTAGTTTCTACGGTATCAGGGGAAACCGGGATGGGATCCCAGAATCCCTGGATCTTCCCATCGATCGGAGGAATGGTCGCCTCAGCGTGAGCATGATCCTTCATGCCATCCTTCATTAACTCCATCTCCCTCTCGAAAACATAGTCATCTTCCTGCGTCTTCCAAAGGCTCCCGACGGAGCCGCGACACTCACGGAAGTCGCCCAGCGAGTTGAAAGCACCCTTAAGATTCCCGTACTCAACCTGGAATTGAGAAGCGCGAGTCTTCATCACCTCGACAATTTCCCTCTTGCCCTTCCGTTCCGCCCTGCGAACAGCCCTTGCATTATCACGAGCGAGTTGAGCGTCTCGCGCCAACATCTCGTCTCGCATGCGAGCAAGATCCTTTTCCACCTTTTCCGCTTTAAAGCGATAGATCATGGCCTCTCTATGGCTCGCCTCAATGGCCAATCCAAGCGAGTTCAAACCCTATAAAACCGATTGACACGTTATAAGCAAAAAATAATAATAATAACGATCGTCAGAATTCTTAAAATTTATACCCCGTTAATGATGCGAGATCCTTCCGCAACAACTTTCGGCCTCCCTGACTCGCTCGTGGCCTGAGGAGCGTCAAAGCCCGACGGAAGACCAGCGAAGAAATCATCGAAGTCCGGAATAGGGACTTCGCTCGTACCACTTCCATCGCCAAAAGCAATGTTCGGATCCCATCCTGGAAGCATGCAATCGTCCACCGAAAACTCCAGGTCGCCGAGATCAATATCTTTCCCCTTCGAAGAACTCAGCCCCGTCACAATAGTGGGAGCGGCGTTGGGACCGGCGTTGGGGCCTTGGTCTTCAGGCTCGGAATCACTCCTTGTTTCTCCGCCCAAAGCAGGACCAGGATGCACAAACCTCAACGCCTTTCGAACTCTCTTCGGCGTAAAAGAAGTCCAGAAAAAAAGGACCATTCCTGAGCAGATCCCTCATCGCAATAATGTCCTCAGGAAACGGAGCAAGAGGGTTGATAAAGGGACGATCGTTCGGCAACCTCCGAAACAGTGGGATACAACTCTCCTCAACGGACGCTGCGTCTACACGAACGAAGAAGAAATACTTCCTCCACGAGTTGAAGTTAGAAGTGAACCGCTTTACCACTGACATGAAGTTCCGAGGAACCAGCCTGTACGTGTCCGTTTCCCTGATGATCTGTAATCGAAGAAGCGCTTCAAAGTGATCAACGGTGAGAGAAAGACCATGCTCGTAGCTCATGACCAGGATCCCTATGAGGTGCTGGATGCCAAGAGGATTCAGTTGGCTTATCGCCACCCCAAAACGACCCAACACACGGACGATGATCTCGGGGATCGGAAACCATAAACGGTAACGCACTACGAATGCCTCGTAACAAGTAAAGAAGCCCTCCGGGGGACTACTAGCGCATTCTCCTTGGCGAGGAACCTTGAATTCCACCGCGTCTGAAATATGGTAGAACAGCCGCATGACCTCGAGGAATCCACTAGTACTCCTACTCGGCGCACCTGCCTCCACCGGGCGATGGTTCATGACCGTGATCGAACCGTAACACGCCACCCACCATGCCTCGTTCTCGGCTGGGTCTACCGAATGAGGAACGAATTCCATCTTCGGCACTCGAAGCTCTTCAGAAACGTTCGCGGGCAAGGACCCTTTCTTCGAACTCCTCTTCTTACTCGACATCCCGTGTTTTTCTTTTTCTTTAAAATCAAGAAGGGAATGACAAAGAGAAAGAGAAAGAACTTTTCAAGAAAAACCTCTCTATGAGAATGAGTAAGTGTGAAGATTGTGAAGAAGTTACCTCCCTTCTTATAGGCATGAGAAATTGCTACTTACTTGCGGATTTTTGGACACGAACTTCGCCCAAATACACCAATCTCGTCCAAACTCGCCATACCACGCATTGTGACCTCGCTAGAAATCCACGTTCCCAATGAGCTGGGGGGGCTAACTGTTGGGGTCAAAAACGGTTACGACGAAGTTAACGTCCAAATCCCCGAAGAAGAAAAACGTAGAAAACTACTTCGACAAATACTTTTTCGAAATAGATTCTTCTTTACGAAAAGCTTTGCGGAAGAAACGCGAATCATTGGACAAGAGCTCGAGAAGTATCGTTACGCAGCGACCAAACACGTGCTCCGCTCGGTCGCTACGTAGCGACCGAGTTCGAGCCAAAACTCAGTCACTACGTAGCGACCAAACGTCCATTCCGCTCGGTCGCTACGTAGCGACCGAGCTCTTCCGAAACGTCGATACGACATCAGTCCATGCATTCTCGTCTACCCTTCGATGCTATCTCCCGAATACCATAGCGAACCCATCTCACGTTCCCCGCCATTTCTAAGTTATCAATCAAACATTACCGTAAAAACCGCGGAAAGTTCATTCTTTATCGAAAGAAGCCGTAATAAACGCTTCGAGTCGAAAGACGGCCCAAAGGGACCTAAGACATGACTCGAGGACCAACTTACGATTTCTTAACCAACAGCCTGTAAACCACATGTCGGTTTACGCTTGGTTCGCAAGGGAAGATAAATGTCAAGTTTCCGCGGATAAATACGAAATTTGGAAGATAATTACGAAGATCGGAAAAAATGGAATATCTCCATTTTTATGCTATGGCGGCTTAAGGGCAGAAGAGGAAAAGCGTAAACCGACCTTGGAGCCAGTATATAAGGGGTCCTAGGCGAGAGGCATGAGGGGGAACTTTTTCAGAGAAAACTTAGCACTTAGAGCAATTAGGCAACTTTCCGTTTTTGTTATTTCGAGCCGCGACTCAATTAGGTTTAGCCATCTTAGGGTTGCTAGAACTAGGAATCTTGCCGACAGCTCTCGAGCCCAGGCTTATACCTTGTTGTAAACGCTCATACGCTAATTCGGAATAAGACTTCTCTTTGCTCTCTTCTTACAATTTTTATACTTCTTCGTTGTCATTATCGTGTTCTGATTTGCTTGGCGTGTGGTATTAGCAGATATCTGGGACCTCTGGGAAATTAGGGTCTTCCTAGTTTCCTTATTTAAACGGAAATCGACAGTGCGAATTTCGGTTCCCACATCCTTGGAGTTCTTCCCCCTCGTGATGGACATACTTGTCGTTACGAGGGTTCTTCTTCCTCGTTTTTGGGTCTACATCTTTCGAGGTTGATCTCGCCGACTTATGTTTTTGCGATAAGATTTTCGTTTCTTCCTCGATCATGATGTAGTCTGTCGCCTTGTGGAGGGCGTCTTGGATCGTCTGCGGTTTTTCGAGGGATATCCATTTTCTGAATTTTGACTTGTACCAGAGCGCCTTTCTGAGCGCATCGATGACCACTTTGTCGCTTATCCCGCTGACCCAAGACATTACCAACTTGAATCGGCTGATGAACTCGCGGAGGGGTTCGTCTTCCCTCTGGGACAGACTCCAGAGATTGACATCGGAAGTTTCTCTATCTATGAACATAGAGTATTGCTTGAGAAATTCCGATGCGAGCTGTCGGAAACATCCGATAGAGTTTCGCTTAAGGCGCGCGAACCATTCGAGGGCTGCTCCTTCTAGATTCTCGACGAACAGGCGGCAGTAGCCGGCGTCTCTTTCGCCGTCCTTCAGCCTCGCTCTTTCCATCGTGATGTGGAAAGCCTGAAGGTGCGCTCTCGGATCGGTCGTACCATCATACTTCGGTACTTTGATTTTTCCTAGATCGGATACCCTCGTATCTGAGATGCGAGTGGTGAAAGGGGTCTTCCGAGCCCCTTCCAGCAGCCTGTCGATCTCGGGGGCCAGCGCTGGTAGCGTGATGGATTTGGGATTTTACGGCTCTTACTTCTGCCGTAGTCTTGGTGATATAGTCGCGAAGATCGCGTATATCCGATGTCTCGCCAGCAGATTTCCGTGCTTGTCGGCGTTTACTGCGAGTGAGCTCGGTTTGCTTCTCAGCCAGCTCTTCTTGTTCGTTCCAATAGAGGATTTCCTCCTCCTCTGTCATTGGTTGGTCGAACGGAGAGCTTTCCCGAGTGAATCGGCTTCTTGTCCTCCTTGGATGTCTGTCGACGTCCTCATCAGTATTGTTGGAGACATCGCTAGAATCCAGGTCGACTTGCTCGACTCCGTTGTCCTCTGAAGCCTTCACGGGAGGCGGAGGGCTTTCAGAGTTTCCCTTTTCGATGGGAGATTTCTCGCTAGGGTTTTGACCCGAAGGTCGTTCCTGCGCGGCTATAGGCCTGTTGAGTGGGGTTGCAAAGTCGAGTCTTTTCCCGCGGACTTAAGTGGTTCCGCGGGGACGGATCGCTCGAGTCTTTGCCGTTAAAGTTTCAACTTGTTTGGTCAAGGTGCTCACGAGCTTATCCTGTTCTTCCGACCTTTTTTCGTAGGTGGCGAACATCTTTTCAAACTCCTCGAGCGCCGCAGCGTTGGCTGGTGTGTTGGACGCGGATACGTCCGCTGCGGGAGTGTGGAGATCAGTGCCACTGCTTCCGTTAAGAGGAGTCTGCACGTTATCTGCGTCGTCAGTTGACATGTCTGGTTGAGCGTGATGTGGTTGAGAGTTAGATTGATCCGTACCCCCCTCCTTCTAGCGCCAAACTGTGGGAACCGAAATTCACAATGTCGAGTTACGTTTAAATTAGGAAAGTAGGAGAACCCTAGTTTCCCAGAGGTCCAGGTGCGTCCTACTGTCGATTTCCGTTTAAATAAGGAAAGTAGGAGAACCCTAATTTCCCAGAGGTCCCGGATATCTGCTAGTACCGCACAGTTTGGCACGTCCCACAGTGCGAATTTCGGCTCCCACAGTTTGGCGCTAGAAGGAGGGGGGTACTGATCAAACTAACTCTCAACCACATCACTCTCAACCAGACATGTCAACTGATGACACGGATAACGTGCAAACTCCTCTTAACAGAGGCAGCGGCACTGATCTCCACACTCCCGCAGCGGACGTATCCACGGCCAACGAACCAGCCAACGCCGCGGCGCTCGAGGAGTTTAAAAAGATGTTCCCCACCTACGAAAAAAGGTCGGAAGAACATGATAAGCTCATGAGTACCTTGACCAAACAAGTTGAAACTTTAACGGCAAGGACTCGAGCAATCCGCCCCCGCGGAACCACTAAAGTCCGCGGGAAAAGACTCAACTTTGCAACCCCACTCAACAGGCCTGGAGCCGCGCAGGAACGACCTTCGGGTCAAAACCCTAGCGAGAAATCTCCCGTCGAAAAGGGAAACTCCAAAAGCCCTCCGTCTCCTGCGAGGGTTTTGGAGGACAACGGAGTCGAGCAAGTCGACCTGGATCCTAGCGATGTCTCCAACAATACTGATGAGGACGTCGACAGACATCCAAGGAGGACCAGAAGCCGATTCACTCGGGAAAGCTCTCCGTTCGACCAACCAAAGACAGAGGAGGAGGAAATCCTCTATTGGAACGAACAAGAAGAGCTGGCTGAGAAGCAAACCGAGCTCACTCGCAGTAAACGCCGACAAGCACGGAAATCTGCTGGCGAGACATCGGATATACGCGATCTTCGCGACTATATCACCAAGACTACGGCAGAAGTAAGAGCCGTAAAATCCCAAATCCATCACGCTACCAGCGCGGCCCCCGAGATCGACAGGCTGATGGAAGGGGCTCGGAAGACCCCTTTCACCACTCGCATCTCAGATACGAGGGTATCCGATCCAGGAAAAATCAAAGTACCGAAGAATGATGGTACGACCGATCCGAGAGCGCACCTTCAGGCTTTCCAAATCACGATGGGAAGAGCGAGGCTGAAGGACGGCGAGAGAGACGCCGGCTACTGCCGCCTGTTCGTCGAGAATCTAGAAGGAGCAGCCCTCAAATGGTTCGCGCGCCTTAAGCGAAACTCTATCGGAAGTTTCCGACAGCTCGCATCAGAATTTCTCAAGCAATACTCTATGTTCATAGATAGAGAAACTTCCGATGTCGATCTCTGGATTCTGTCCCAGAGGGAAGAGGAACCCCTCCGCGAGTTCATCAGCCGATTCAAGTTGGTAATGTCCAGGGTCAGCGGGATAAGCGACAAGGTGGCCATCGATGCGCTCAGAAAGGCGCTCTGGTACAAGTCGAAATTCAGAAAATGGATATCCCTCAAAAAATTGCGGACGATCCAAGACGCCCTCCACAAGGCGACAGACTACATCATGATCGAGGAAGAAACAAAAATCTTATCGCAAAAACATAAGTCGGTGAGATCGTCCTCAAAAAATGTAGACCCAAAAACGAGGAAGAAGAACCCTCGTAACTACAAGTATGTCCATCACGAGGGGGAAGAACTCCAAGGAGCGCACAATTACGCGATCGGCTCAGACCACGACCGAACCACGGGTAATACGTGGACTCGCAATCAAGTATATGATGAAAACACCTTCTGCAAGTTCCACCAGTCCCGAGGACACTTCTCGACTAACTGCAAGGTCTTGGGAGCAAGGCTGGCCGCGAAGCTACTAGCCGGAGAACTCTCAGAAGTGACCAGCGTGAAAGATCTCATACTCGAGACCGATCGCCCCCCGAAGCCAGACAGAAATCTTCCCGCGGAGAGATCTCCTCAAAGAAACCAATCTGGGGACAAACGCGGCAGGAGGCCAGACGACAAATGGAACGATAACAATCGTCGTAGAGTCAACATGATCATCGGAGGATCGCAATTCTGCAACGATACGGTTTCGGCCATCAAGGCTTACCAGCGGAAGGCGGAGTCAAGCGTAAACTGGCCTACATGGTCTCCTACCCGAGATGATCAGAACTGCTCAATCACCTTCACAAAGGAGGAAGCCGGCGGGATCGATCAGCCTCACTGCGATCCGCTCGTCATAGACCTCGTCATACGAGATCTGGAAGTCGGAAGAGTACTCATTGACACGGGAAGCACGGTCAATGTAATCTTCCGCGACACTCTCAATCGGATGAGCATCGAACTCGGAGAAGTAACTCCAACTCCGAAACCGCTCACAGGCTTTTCAGGCGAAGTATCGATGATCGGTACCTCTGGGAAATTAGGGTTCTCCTACTTTCCTTATTTAAACAGAAATCGACAGTGCGAATTTCGGTTCCCACATTAAGAAGCTTCTTAAGTTTATTCAAGAGATGATCAACACTTAAACAAACATGCTACATGTCATTTAACTTATAAGTAATCACAGAACACATCAAGCTTCAACAATTCACAAGCAAATAATCATCATAGCTTATCTTGAATCAACTTAAGGACTTAGCATGATTTCAAAAAATTTATGAAATGAAAGTTATTCAATCATGAAAGTCTATTGATAACATGTTCAAGTATCACCATCTCAAGCATCAGTTTCCAATTTTATTAACAATTTCGAAAATCCCCAATACTCAAGAACTTCTCTTCACAAATTTGCAATTCACACAATTTTAGACAGAAATTGATCACGATTTCTATCAATAAACAGCTCAGGAGACTTCTACTATCATTAGGAATCAACAATCATCAAAGAATTTGAGTTCTAAGAAATTTCGAAATTTTTCTCAAACCCTAGAAATTGAAGTTAATACCTTTGAATATGTAGTGAATGGTAGAAGAAACGAGTTATGGAAGCTTAATCACGATTAGAAACCCGACAATTAACAAGAAGAATCACTAAATTTGATGAAGAATTGAGAGAATTGAGTTCTTCAGAGTTAGGAAAGAGATGGTGATGAACTTAGAGTGTTTCAGCAAGAACTAGGGGAAAAGGGGTTCAATTTCACGTCAAAAACAAAGGAAGAAGGGTTTAGTCCGGTTTAGCCATAGTTTAAATCGATTTCGGTTCGATTTAAAGGGCCAATCCGGTTTTAGTACCTTGGTCACGGGCTTCGCTCCACCGCGGTACCAGGTCGCGACGAAGGGGATAGCGCCGCGGTCTCTGAACATCGCGAACGAAGACCGCAAAACGCCCTGGCCGTTTCGTCAAGTTTTTGTCACGGGCTTACCAGTCCCGCGATGCGTAGGTCGTGACGGAAAGGTGATGACCGAAGGCTCCATATCCCGCGAGGTTAGCCTGCGAAATTCCCTGTGTATTTTCGTCGACGTTGCGTCGCGAGCTTGAGAAGGCTGCGGTAACGAGCTGCGATGGAGGTGATGGTGTCGCGGGCACCTTGTGGTCACGGCGGTTGGCTGCGATCAACACCATCGAGTTTTCAAACTCGATTCAAGTGTATGTGAGGAGCCTAAAGTGCAAACCTGTGATCTAAAAACATGGAAACATTAACAAGAACAAAAAAAACTCAAAGAAAATATGTACAAGGATAGTCATGGGACTTCCTCCCAAGTGAGCTTGTTTTAAGTCTCTAGCTTGACTTCCTTTCTTTTTGGCTAGGCGAGGATAGGATCGGAGAGCAGAACCGATGTTCCTTCCTCCTCTGGCGTGACTGCCATGTAGAGCTTAACCCTCGGTCCATTGACTGTAAAGTCTCCACCATCTTTGTTCCATAACACAATTGCCCCATATGGCCTTACTTCCTTGATCTTGAAAGGACCGGACCATCTTGACTTGAGCTTCCCGGGAAACAACTTCAGTCTAGAGTTGTAGAGAAGCACTTGATCTACAGCACTGAACTCTCTCTCTTCAAGATCTTCTTGTCATGAAAAGCTTTAGTTTTCTCTTTGTAGATCCTTGAGTTCTCAAAAGCATCAAGCCTAATCTCATCAAACTCATTGAGTTGGAGAAGTCTCTTCTCCTTGGCACTCTTGATGTCAAAATTCAGCAACTTAACAGCCCACAATGCCTTGTACTTAAGCTCAACTGGTAGAAGACAAGCCTTTCCATACACAAGGTTGAAAGGTGTGGTTCCCAAAGGAGTCTTGTAAGCCGTCCTATAAGCCCA
The DNA here is from genome assembly GCF_020379485.1 of Brassica napus. Classification (NCBI taxonomy): domain Eukaryota; kingdom Viridiplantae; phylum Streptophyta; class Magnoliopsida; order Brassicales; family Brassicaceae; genus Brassica; species Brassica napus. The sequence goes on along the minus strand of NC_063447.1, from coordinate 32,890,653 downwards.
AAGCGCATCATCAAGCTTGTCAGACCAATCTTTCCTTTTAGTTCTCACAATCTTCTCTAGGATAGATTTGATTTCCCTGTTGGAGACATAGAGATCTCAACTTGGCCACTTGTCTGAGGATGGTAAGGTGTTGCCACCTTATGCTTCACACCTTTCTTCTTGAGAAGACCTTCAAACAGCTTGTTGATGAAGTGAGAGCCTCCATCACTGATCATAACTCTTGGGACTCCAAACCTTGGAAAGATGATGCTCTTGAACATCTTGATCACTACTCTAGAATCATTGGTGGGACTTGCTACAGCTTCCACCCACTTGGAGACATAGTCAACAGCTACAAGGATGTACTTGTTGCCAAAAGAATATGGGAATGGTCCCATGAAATCAATACCCCACACATCAAACACCTCCACTTCTAGTATTGAGTTTTGTGGTATCTCATTCCTTTTGGTGATGTTCCCTCTCCTTTGGCATGAATCACACTTAGAGACAAAGTCTTGAGTGTCCTTAAACATATGAGGCCACCAAAACCCAGCTTGTAACACCTTTGAAACAGTCTTGAAAGTAGCAAAATGACCTCCATAGGATGATCCATGACAGTGTGTAAGGATCCCATCAACTTCTTCTTTAGCAACTACAAATCTATAGAGTTGATCTCTACAAAGTATGTAGAGGTAAGATTCATCCCAATAGTATTTCTTCACATCTTTGTAGAACTTCTTCTTGGCCTCAAGACCCAATGGCTCTCTTCCACAAGCTAAGTAGTTCACTAAATCAGCATACCAAGGACCTTTCTCTTCAGTTGCCTTCCCCTCCTCAAGCTTTTTTCCAGTTTCACAAACTGCTACTACTGCTCTAATGGCCATGATTTGTTCTTCTGGAAGCCCTTCATCAATGGGGATCCCACACTCAATCTTCAGTCTAGACAAGTGATCAGCTACACCATTCTCAACTTCTGGCTTGTCTTTGATCTCAAGATCAAACTCTTGTAGCAGCAGGATCCACCTCAACAATCTTGGTTTAGCATCCTTCTTGGCCAAAAGGTGTCTCAATGCCGCATGATCAGTGTAGACTATGACTTTTGACCCAACCAAATAGCTTCTGAACTTCTCAAACGCATAGACAATGGCTAGCAGCTCCTTCTCATTTGTAGCACACTTCATTTGGGTTTCATCAAGAGTTCTACTTGCATAGTAGATCACATGAGTGTGGGAACAGAAATTCGAATTGTCGATTTATGTTTAAATTAGGAAACTAGTAAAACCCTAATTTCTCAGAGGTCCCGGATCTTTGCGAGAGCCAACGACAAGTGGCCAATTATATGCGGAAATAATGAAAAGATAACAAACGAGTTTAGAGAAAACAATAGATCTTATTTCGAATCTGCGTAAGAGCGTTGCGATCATTACAAGAGATCATAAAAGCTTTGGCCGCAAAGGCTGTCAGTGATTTACCTAGCGGCCTAAACGCTTAAACCTTTTTAAGTCGCATCTAGATAACAAAAGACGAAAAAGATACATAAAAGGTTTTTGATTGATTTCGGACTGAACCTTGTTAAAGGCTGCCTACGTACCCCTTTCGAGGATCAAGCCGAACGTAGTTCAATTGATAGAGCTGGACAAGAGATCGAACTGCCTGGGTGAGTTTGTTTAGTAATTGAGTGCCAGTCATAGAAACCGAACTAGTCGAGAATAAAGCCTCAAGTTTCTAAGTGCAGAGAATTCTGAGTCTAAAAAGTTGTCCCTCTCCATGCCTCTCGCCTAGGACTCCTTATATACTCGGTCCTAGATCGGTTTACGCTTTTCCCCTTCTGCCCTTAAGCCGTCATAGCCTAAAAATGGAGATATTCGATTTTTCCCGATCTTCGTAATTATCTTCAAAATTTCGTATTTATCCGCGGAAATTTGACATTTATCTTTCCTTGCGAACCAAGCGTAAACAGTCCCACGGTTTACGGGCTGCTGGTTAAGAAATCGTAAGGTGGGCTTCGAGTCATGCTTTAGGTCCCTTTGGGCCGTCTTTTGACTTGAAGCATTTATTACGACTTATTTCGATAAAAACAAACTTTCCACGATTTTTATCGTAAAGTTTGATTGATGACTTCGAATGGCGGAAAATATGAAATGGGTTCACTACGGTCTTCGGGAGACAGCATCGAAGGGTAGACGAGAATGCATGGATTCGTGTCATATCGACGTTTCGGAAGAGCTCGGTCGCTACGTAGCGACCGAACGGAACGCACGCTCGGTCGCTACGTAGCGACTGGGCTTGGCTCGAGCTCGGTCGCTACGTAGCGACCGAGCCTGGCTCGAGCTCGGTCACTAAGTAGCGACCGAACGGAATGGACGCTCGGTCACTATGTAGCGACCGAGCTTGGCTCGAGCTCGGTCGCTACGAGCGGAACGGATGCTCGGTCGGCTCGAGCTCGGTCACTACGTAGAGACCGAGCGGAATGGACGCTCGGTCGCTATGTAGCGACCGAGCTTGGCTCGAGCTCGGTCGCTACTCGGGATGGACGCTCGGTTGCTACATAGCGACCAAGCTTGGCTCGAGCTCGGTCGTTACGTAGTGACCGAGCGGGACGGACGCTCGGTCACTATGTAGCGACCGAGCTTGGCTCGAGCTTGGTCGCTACGCATTGACCGGGCAGTGTGCATGTGCGGTAGTTGCGTAGTGACTAAGCTTGGTTTGTCCGTGTTCCGATCGTCACATTCGAACCTATCCGTGGCTGGCTTAGATACGTTTCCGTTACCTTGGGACAGCTTGTGTTTGATCCAAGCGGGATTTGAACAAGGCTTTATCTCGAGAACATATGTCGCGACATTATTTTGACCAAGCACAATTTGTCGCGGAAAGACACTCATACTTGTATTTTGCGGAGATTTGGATGTTAACTTCGTCGTAACTGTTTTGGACCCCAACACCTTGTTCGAGTCTTTTTCCGATTTTTCGTGAATCTGTTTTCTCCGCAAGATTCTTCGTAAAAATAAACCTTTTTTGAAGATTTATTTTTCGTAAAAACGTTCTTGCCGATTTTTATGGACTTTCAGACATTGATTCCGTCGTGACCGATTTTGACCCCAATAGTTAGCCCCCCAGCTCGTTAGAACCATGAGCTTCTAGCGTGAGGTTTTAGCGAGTGGATTGGCAAGTTAGGTGAGTTAGACGAAATTAATGGTCGAAAAGGTCTGTGGTAAGTGGTCTTCTCGCTCTTCTAAAAGTAGAACGCGATAAGATTGGGGCTGCGCCTTATGACGGCTGCCTACGTACCCTTGTTGAAAGGATCAAGCCTTTCGTAGTTCGTCTTGTTGTTAAGGTTCGTATGACTAGTTTTCCAGCGAGACCTTTACGGTCTAGTTTTTATGTAGTGGTTATCAGGTGTGTTACTGCCGATGGCATTTTATATGGGTGTAAAGGGAAGACTACGAGTTGTCATCTCGTAATCTAACTCTGTGTGAACTGCTATATCCGTGATCTGTTTCGAGAGTTTTCTGCAGTGTGTAAACTTGCGGGATTTCTGAAGACGCTCGAATATTGGCAAAGAGACAAATTTTGGGATCTCGTATCAAGGTTTTTGATACTATGCCTAGAGATGTTAGAGGCCAGTGCGCTGGGTTTAGGGGAAGACCTAGGTTTACTCCTGGTTTTAGAGGGTGCGATGACTAATTCGACTTACGTATTCTGTTTCAGTTTCATCCTGATTTCATACCGATTTAAAGTCCGTGATAGGTTCTCGGCTTATACGACTTGTATGGTTGGAACCGAGCATCTCTCCAAGGACAATTTTAAGCCTCCTGGAAGTGCTGACCAAAAATTTTGGGTTTTTTTTTATAGCGCTATTATCCTTGTGTCGGATGTACGAGAGTCATCTCTACGCGATGGCTAAGTCTGTTTAGGACGTTAAGAGTTTGTTGTGATCAGCAACAAACTTAATGGTTAAAATTACCGTTTTGAGTCTTCGCGAAGGATATGTTTTGAGAAGATGTTAGTGTGTATGACTGTCTGGTCTTCCAAGAAATTTTTTTTATCGAGGAAGGAAATTTCATCGAAGTACGAATCTTCAGGCGTCTGCGACGTCTCGCGATGCTGAAGATTTGTTATTCTTTCGTATGCCGCGTTTCGTGCTTGAAATGTTCGCGGGCTTAAAGATGTTTCACGATGTTGCAAGGGATTAGTCTTAGCCCTGCGTTTGGGAAACATTCTGGTTTGACTACGGATGTTCGCAGCCAGAATTGTTGTTCCTGTTTGGATTTGATTTGCGATCGAGAAGTTAGGACCAAGGGGTGGCGTAAATTTGTCCCCGGAAAGAGGCATCCTCCTATACCGTGCTTTGTGTGGTGTTGGCCTTCCGAGATTTCTTTTGTATCTATTTGAGGATGTTCCATATAGCTATAGGAGCTCTGTTACGAGTTTTCCTTACATGCCGCATTTTACGAGTAAAACACAGCGGGCTTAAAGTGAATCGTAGTATATGGAACTTGGTCGATTTTTGACAAGTGGAACCTTTCCGTTAACTGTTTGGTTGTTAGGACTGAGTTTTGTTATGACGAATTTACCGTATGATTCCTGTTTTTGGGTCGTACGATAATTGTTTGTGTAGTCGTTACTTGGCGTTTCAAGACAAATTCCAGATTACAGTTTAGCCGTCAAGTTATTGGAGCAGTGGTCGCTCAATTGTTTTGGCTTTGCATGAAGGTTGTGCTCAGCTTTATAGCCAAGGACATTGTTGCCAAAGGATTAGACCATGACACTTTTGTTCTGTCAATAAGGTCAAGTCAGTTAGAATCGTCCTTAAAGGGGATGCTGTAACCTAGTTCGGCTTCGAAGGAAAGGTGTAATTGGGCGAGTGACGAATGGCGTTTATCGAGATTGATAGGCCGAGTATGCCCATGGTGGTAGAAAACGATTTTCCACTTTAGGGTTAATTTATACGATGAAAGTTTCGTATAATGTTTCCTTTATTCGTATGGAAGTTGTTTCCTTTGTTTCCGAGGGAGATAAAGCCTAAGAAGCTCGATACAGAGCCCGTGTAGAGTCAGTTGCGGGGTGATTTCCTGCTCGGACGTGACCAAGCGGAATGAGAGCGGATGCCTGTGAGTCGCGGGGCTAAAGAATGAGACCTTTCAGATCGTGGTGCGAGGAAGTAAAGTTTATATTGGTCGTCCAATGTCGGATCATACAACTTGGTTTTTGCTATAAGGAAAGTACTTTTCGTAAAACCTGTTACGTTTACTTTCGAAAGTTACTTCGTATGACATGATCTGATTATACGAAGGATTTTTTGCGTAAGTAACGGGGGACTGGTTTTTACGAATTTATTAAATTGACGCGACGTATGGAGATGTCAAAATAACGATGTTTCCGCAGATTTTTGAGAAACGTTCTGCTTTTGTTTTTATTCTTCGGTGAAAATTTCTTTGAGTCACTCATGGAGTTTTACCAAAGGTTATTTCACCGAGATCTAGTCGCGAAACGTTTTTGCAGGTTTCTTGAATGAATCAGTTAAACAGCGATAGACTTAGTCGACGAGCGGGGAGGACGTGTTCTCTTTGTCGTATTTTCTGTTACTTTTGTTCTTGATTTTGCTTTGTCGCAAATGTTTTTGATGTTTTTCCGTGAGTCGGTTGGTTCAACGGAAAATGAGAGCGATGCTTTGATGCCTGAAGATTTCTCGTATAATGACTCTTGTACAAAACTCGTTTTATCAAATCGGAAAGGATCTTTATGACATCAGCAAATCATCGACTTTCATTCTGAAGTTTGGCAGAGGTTTTCTAAACGAATGATTGCGATGATAGATGCTATATAGTCTTTGAGAATTTTTCCAAGATGGTTTGGATCAGTTCCTAGCGTTTAGACGAATCTCAGATTGTCGTTTGCTTTTAGGATGATCTTGACGAGACATCGCATTGTTTGAATATGTTTTTGAAGTATGGGAATATACGAGTATAGTATACGCACCTACTCCGTCCCTTTTTTCTCGAGGAATAGAATGATCGACAGTCTGAGTCGGTTTGAAGACGACGCTTGGACTGTGATTTGGTTGTTTCCACGTTGAAGACTTGGAATATGTCGGTTTCGAGAGAATTGCCAGAAACGAATCGGTTTTAAGACGACGTTCATTTCTCTAGTTTTTTCTCTCTTTAGGAAGCGAGCTTGATATGCGTGGCGATCGTTTCTCGATTTTGGGAGAGTTTAGATCGGTTTACAAGATCTGGATGAACAGTTATGGGACAATATATCGAGATAGGAAAAATCGCCTAAAACTTAGTTCGCTAGACTATCCACCTAGGTTTTACGTTCCCCAAAGTTCTATGGTAGTCTCAAAGGCGTTTTTATTTCTTAGTAATTTCCTACGAAAATTCCAAGTCTGATTTCAAAAATTTCAAGTCGCAAATACCTTAGTTCTCTCGAAGATGCAGTTTTGTCTCTTCTCAGTTTTGCTTGCTCATTTCCCCTTCCTCTTCTCGTGTATGTTCGCCTTTTTCGATATTGGTGTTTATCTTTTAAAACTTGACATTTATCTTCTGAACTTGACTGATACGACGCAATAAAAAGGTTCCGATTGAGACGAAACGAAAAGCGTTTCAATCGGAACTTAAAAGAGAAGAGAAGCTTTTTGAGGCCTGACAGGTCGCTATGTAGCGAGCTGGTGGTCTGACAGGTCGCTATGTAGCGAGTAGAAGTAAGCCAAGAAGAGTCCTACTTGTTTTCGTCGTAAAATCTCAACGGAAACTCCGATTGAGACGAAACGAAAAGCGTTTCGATGAGGATTCAAAAGAGAACGCAGAGGAGGACCCTTTTTAGGCCTGACAGGTCACTAAGTAGCGAATAGAGAGTTGGCTTGAGCTCGGTCGCTATGTCGCGACCGAGCCGTGTACGTTCTCGGTCGCTACGTAGCGACCAAGCTGTGTAATCGATTTGTTGCGCTTCCTTTTTCCGCGATTAACCTAGGGGTTTTCTGCGGTTTTTGGGAGAACAAGTTTTACCCTTCCGAAATGTTTTCGGAAAACATGTTTTGATAAAACCCTTATGCATCGAGATATCTTTTGTTCGGTAATGAGCCAAACTTACGGGGTTTGATAAGATTTATCGTTTCCCTTTATGTTTAAAAAGAGAAATCGCGAGCTCGTTTCATTGCACTTCCTGTGGCGAAAAGTCGCAGCAAGGTTTTCGATTTTCTCAAGAACTGTGGCGTTTGCGTAGGCGTTGGCCATAGGCGCAGTGGCGGCTGGAGTTTTCTTACCAGCGTTGTTGCGAACTACGATCTTCTCTTTCGTATTTCCAGACATTGTTTTGATCAAGCGTTTTGCGGCTATGAGTTAGAGTAATCCGTACCCCCTCCTTCTAGCGCCAAACTGTGGGAACCAAAATTCGCACTGTCGATTTATGTTTAAATTAGGAAACTAGGAAAATCCTAATTTCCCAGAGGTCCCAGATCTCTGCGAGAGCCAACGACAAGTGACCAAATATATGCGGAAATAATGAAAAGATAACAAACGAGTTTAGAGAAAACAGTAGATCTTATTTCGAATCTGCGTAAGAGCGTTGCGATCATTACAAAAGATCATAAAAGCTTTGGCCGCAAAGCTGTTAGCGATTAACCTAGTTCTAGCGGCCTAAAATCTTAAACCTAGTTGAGTCGCATCTCGATAACAAAAGACGAAAAAGATACATGAAAGGTTTTTGATTGATTTCGGACTGAACCTTGTTAAAGGCTGCCTACGTACCCCTTTCGAGGATCAACCCGAACGTAGTTCAATTGATAGAGCTGGACAAGAGATCGAACTGCCTTGGCGAGTTCGTCTAGTAATTGAGTGCCAGTCATAGAAACCGAACTTGTCGAGAATAAAGCCTCATGTTTCTAAGTGCAGAGAATTCTGAGTCTAAAAAGTTGTCCCTCTCCATGCCTCTCGCCTAGAACTCCTTATATACTCGCTCCTAGGTCGGTTTACGCTTTTCCCCTTCTGCCCTTAAGCCGTCATAGCCTAAAAATGGAGATATTCTATTTTTCCCGATCTTCGTAATTATCTTCAAAATTTCGTATTTATCCGCGGAAATTTGACATTTACATTTCCTTGTGAACCAAGCGTAAATCGTCGCACGGTTTACGGGGTGCTAGTTAAGAAATCGTAAGGTGGGCTTCGAGTCATGCCTTAGGTCCCTTTGGGCCGTCTTTCGACTTGAAGCGTTTATTACGACTTATTTCGATAAAAACGAACTTTCTGCGGTTTTTATCGTAAAGTTTGATTGATTACTTTGAATAGCGGAAAACATGAAATGGGTTCGCTACGGTCTTCGGGAGACAACATCGAAGGGTAGACGAGAATGCTGGATTCGTGTCGTATCGACGTTTTGGAAGAGCTCGGTCGCTACGTAGCGACCGAACGGAACGTACGCTCGGTCGCTACGTAGCGACCGGGCTTGGCTCGAGCTCGGTCTCTACGTAGCGACCGAGTGGAACGGATGCTCGGTCGCTACGTAGCGACCGAGCGGGACGGACGCTCGGTTGCTACGTAGCGACCAAGCTTGGCTCGAGCTCGGTCGCTAGTGGGACGGACGCTCGGGCGCTATGTAGCGACCGAGCTTGGCTCGAGCTTGGTCGCTACGCATTGACCGGGCAGTGTGCATGTGCGGTAGTTGCGTACTGACTGAGCTTGGTTTGTCCGTGTTCTGATCGTCACATTTGAACCTATTCGTGGCTGGCTTAGATATGTTTCTGTTACCTTGGGACAGCTTGTGTTTGATCCAAACGGGATTTGAACAAGGTTTTATCTCGAGAACATATGTCACGACATTCTTTTGACCAAGCACAATTTGTCGCGGAAAGACACTCATACTTGTATTTTGCGGAGATTTGGATCTTAACTTCGTCGTAACCGTTTTGGACCCCAACACCTTGTTCGAGTCTTCGTAAAAATAAATCTTTTTCGAAGATTTATTTTTCGTAAAAACGTTCATGACGATTTTTACGTACTTTCAGACATTGATTCCGTCTTAACCGATTTTGACCGCAACAATGAGTCTTCTTGTCTTTCTTTTGGCCAAGAACAGCTCCCACAGCATAGTCACTAGCATCACACATGATCTCAAAGGGAAGATCACAATATGGTGGTTGCACAATGGGGGCACTAATCAGCTTGTCCTTCAACTTCTTGAATGTTTCTAGACACTCCCAATCAAAGTTGAATGTAGCTTCCTTACGTAGAAGCTTAGTCATTAGTCTAGCTATCATGGAGAAGTCTTTGATGAATCTTCTATAGAATCCAGCATGACCAAGGTACCTTCTAATGTCTTTCACTGTCTTTGGTGGAGCTAACCCAACCATCACCTCAATCTTGGCCTTGTCCACCTCAATCCTCTTCTCTGAAATCTTGTGTCCAAGCACAATCCCTTCCTTAACCATGAAGTGGAACTTCTCCCAGTTCAGCACAAGGTTGGTGTCTTCACATCTCTTTAGGACTCTGCAAAGATTAGACAAAAAAGCAGAAAACAAAGATCCGTAGACAGAGTAGTCATCCATAAACACCTCCACAACATCCTCTATAAGATCAGAGAAAATAGACATCATGCATCTTTGGAAAGTGGCTGGAGCATTACATAGCCCAAATGGCATCCTTCGATAAGCAAAGGTAACATAAGGGCATGTGAAAGTCGTTTTCTCTTGATCATTTGGATGTATGGGGATTTGGAAAAACCCTGAATACCCATCAAGAAAACAATAATAGGGATGATTTGCAAGTCTCTCTAGCATTTGATCAATGGATGACAATGGAAAATGATCATTTCTAGATGTTGAGTTAAGTTTTCTATAATCTATGCACATCCTATGTCATGTTATTGTTGTTGTTGGTATTAGTTCATCCTTATCATTTTTAACCACAATTATTCCACCCTTCTTTGGGACAACATGCACATGAGACACCCATTTGCTATCTGAAATAGGATAGATTACACCTGCATCTAGGAGTTTTAGAATCTCTTTATTAACAACATCTTTCAAATAGGGTTCAACCTTCTTTGATGTTCTATAGAAGTCATAGATTCATCCTCTAGATGTATCCTATGCATGCATAAAGAAGGTGATATCCCTTTAATATCTTCTAGTGAGTAGCCTATTGCCTTTCTATACTTTTTAAGTTCATTCAAAAGTTTAGACAATTCAGTTTCATTCAGTTCACTACTCACACTGACAGGATATGTCTCATTAGGTCCAAGAAAGGCATACCTTACACCAAGGGGAAGCGAGGTTTAAGCTCCACTTTTGGTGCCTTGAGCTCACTCCAATCATCTTCTTGGAGGTTCTCAGTATGATGAACTTCTTGTGGAAGCTCTATGAAGTTGTTTTCTCCACTTTTCTCCTTGTGGTGGTCTAGCATCCTCACATATTTTGCACTCTTCTCATATTCTATCAATTGAGTCTCTCTATCAACTGTTAGGGCATGTTGAAGAGAGTCCTCAATAGCTAATTCCTCCAAATACTCTTCAACAAGAGCTTCCATCTCCTCAATGTAGAATGCTTGGCTTTGGATAGTGGGCTTCTTCATCACCTCCTTGATGTCAAAATGTAAGATATTCTCTTCGCCAAGATGAAGATCAATCTTCCCTTCCTTAACATTCACAACAGCTCCTACTGTAGCCAAGAAAGGTCTCCCTAATATCAAAGGATCTGTTGGTTCTTCATCCATCTCTAACACCACAAAATCTGTAGGAATCTTACAGTTTCCAACCATAACAGGGAGATCTTCTAGGATACAAATGAGAATCTTCACTGAGCGATCAGCTAGCACTAGAGAAAGTCTACACTTCTTGTATTGTGTAAACCCAAGCCTTTAAGCAATGGAGAGAGGCATGAGGCTCACACTTGCTCCCAAATCACAAAGACACTTCTCAAAAGCCAATTTTCCAATGGCACAAGGTAGAGTGAAGCTTCCTGGATCTTCAGCTTCTTGGGGATGGTTAGCCGCTGTATAATGGAACTGCATTCATGGGTGAGAACTATCATCCCTTCCATCTCCTTCTTCTTCTTAGTTACATCATCTTTTAGGAACTTTCTGTATTGAGGCACTAGCATGAAGGCATCAATAATGGGCATAGTGATCTGAACCTCACTCATTTGCTTCTCAAACAAGTCCTTGTATTGCTCCAAAAGCTGTCTCTTGAATCTACTCGGGAAGAGAAGTTTTGCTTCATATGGAGGAGGAATGAATGGAGCTCTTTTTGATGAAGTAGCAGCTTCATTCTTGTTCACAACCTTCTTCTCTTCTCCAACCTTTCCTTTCCCTTTGGCTTCAACTATCTTCTCCAAGATCTCTTCATTGGTCTTCTCATTCATAATAACCACATCATCATCCACATTGATGATCACCTCCCCCATCTTGCTTCTCATTATCCCTAATGAGAACTCTAGGAGGCAGCTGTTTACTACTCCTAAAGGTGATGGATTTCATTGTCTCCATGGGATTTTGCTCAGATGTTCCGGGAAGTGACCCCATAGGGCGTTTGGAGTTACTACTCATAGAGGCAAATTGGTTCTCCAAAGCCTTGAAGTTGGAAGCAAGGTTTGAGAACTTGTTGTTGAGATCATTGTAGCTTCCATCAACTTTGGTGTGAAGATTCTTCAGCTCATATCCAATGTGCTTCTCATTTCTAGTTTGAGACTCCAAGATCTGTTTCAGCATTGCATCAGTGCTACTCTCTTGTGTAGCAGAGGTAGAAGATCCGGCTTGCCCTTGTGTAGACTGATTTCCTTGGGAGGGGAAGCCTTGATAGTAGTTTTGTCTAGCTTGGTAACCACCTTGTTGGTTATTGTTGTAGAAGGGCTTTTGTTGGTAGTTGTTGTACTGAAAGTTAGACTCCTTCTTGTACCATGTCCCATTAGCATTCACAAAGCACAACTCTTCTTGACCTTCTAGACCATCAACTTCATTTAGCACAGTAATCCCTTTTTGTTTCTACTCACCAACAAAGTTCACCTTCTCTTGTTTAACTCTATCCAAGAGAAGCATATCCATCTTGTCTTGTAGAGCCTTTAACTCTCTCTTGGTGTTTGTATCATCACCTCTACTGCCTCTGATGCTTCTAGCATGCTCATCACTGTAGACTGAATCACTCTTATCCATATTCTCTACAAGGTCCAAAGCATCTGCTTCAATTCTCCCCAAGAAGAAACCATTACTAGCAGTATCAAGCTGGCTTCTAAACTTGGGCAAAGCACCTCTGTAGAAAGTACTAAGCAAACTCTCCATATTGAAGCCATGATGAGGACATTGAGATATGTAGCTGTTGAACCTTTCCCATGCTTCTCAAAGCCTTCAAGATTCCTTTGATGAAATCCAGAGATTTCATTCCTTAGCTTAGCAGTTCTTGAAGTAGAGAAGAACTTGGTGAGGAAAGCTTTCTTGCACTCATCCCATGTGGTGATTGAATCTGGTGAAAGGCTCTTCTCCAATGTGTGAGCTTTGTCTCCCAAAGAGAATGAAAACAACCTTAGCTTAAATGCATCTTCAGAGACACCAATGTTCTTTGTTGTTTCACACAGCTTATCAAAGTTATCTAAGTGGTCTAGTGGATCCTCCAAGGCAAGACCATGTTACTTGTTGCTCTGGATCATGTTTATCAAGCTTGACTTGATCTCAAAGTTGTTGTTTTCCACAGCTGGTGCTCTAATGCCAGCTCTGTGCCCATGGATATTGGGCTCATCATGGGGGCCAATAGCTCTAGCTTGGCGTTGTGAGTGTTGTGGCCTAGGGTTGGCACCTCCTTGTCCATTAGCCTCTCCATCTTGAGGCTGATTTTGATGTTGATCCATCACAAACCCCAATCTGTCGAAGTGAGCCTGTTGCTCTTCTTCTCTTCTTCTCCTTGCAATCTCCCTTTCAAGTGCTCTAATGTCTTCAACTCTTGGAACTATGTCTGTTGGGCCTCTACTCAGCAAGTTCATGCACCTAAGATACAAAAGGGCTAGGAGAGAGAAGATATAAGAAAAATAAGACTTAGTCTCAAGTAAGGACCAAATCTCAATGCCAAAATCAACTTAGAATTGGCAACGGCGCCAAATTTTAAATGGACTTTTCAAGGGTCCTGATTCAAATCATGTAGTATTTAAGATGTTAATCCATTTCGAAGAGTTTTGATGCAAAAAGAATTCAGGTTCACACTTAAGCTAAATGCAATCAATATGATAAGGTGATTCAATCAAGCTAACATGGTTCTAACACAACTAACTAGCAACTTTCAATTAAATGGATAAAGGAGGAATGATGGGCATAAGATTTTTATTTCAGATGACTAAGATTTAATCTAAAATGACTAGATAAGGGAAAAACTTCTTCCCGTCAAACACTCACAGATCAAAGTTAAAATTCTCGGACAAGGAAGCTCCGAATGCATCCGCGAGATAGTTTACTTCCTCATCGTCACCAGCAAACTCGGTCGTGGTCTCTACGATCGTCAAAATTATTAAAGCCTATACCCCGTTGATGATACGAGATCCTTCCGCGATGACTTTCGGCCTCCCTGACTCGTTCGTAGCCGGAGGAGCATCGAAGCCCGAGGGAAAACCAGCGAAGAAATCATCAAAGTCCGGAATAGGGACCTCGCTCGTACCGCTTCCATCGCCGAAAGCAAGGTCTGGATCCCATCCTGGAAGCATGCAATCGTCCACAGAAAACTCCAGGTCCCCGAGGTCAATATCTTTCCCCTTCGAAGAATTCAGCCCCGTCGCGACCGCGGGAGCAGCGTCGGGACCTTGGTCATCGGGCTCGGAATCACTCCATGTTTCCCCGCCCAAAGCAGGACTAGGATGCACAAACCTCAACACCTTTCGAACTCTCTTCGGCGTAAAGGAAAGTCCAGAAAAAAGGACCGTTCCTGAGCAGATCCCTCACCGCGATAATGTCCTCAGGAAATGGAGCAAGAGGATTGATGAAGGGACGATCGTTCGGCAACCTCCGGAACAATGGGATACAACTCTTTTCAACAGACGCAGCGTCAACATGGACGAAGAAGAAAAACTTCTTCCACGAGTTGAAGTTAGAAGTAAACCCCTTAACCACTGACATGAAGTTCCGCGGGAGCAGCATGTACTTGTCCGTATCCTTGATGATCTGTAACCTAAGAAGCGCTTCGAAGTGATCGACGGTAAGGGAGAGACCATGCTCGTAGCTCAGGATCAAGACTCCAATGAGGTGCTGGATGCCAAGGGGATTCAGTTGGCTTATCGCCACCTCGAAACGATCTAACACACGGACGATAATTTTGGGAATCGGAAACCACAAGCGACAGCGCACTACGAATGCTTCGTAACAAGTAAAGTAACCCTCCGGGGGACTACTAGCGCACTCTCCTTGACGAGGAACCCGGAACTCCACCGCATCCGAAATCTGATAGAACGACCGCATGATCTCGAGGAATTCGCTAGTACTCCTACTTGGTGCACCTTCCTCGACCGGGCGACGGTTCATGACCGGGAACGACTTCTCTTTGGGAGGCGTGATCGAACCATAACACGCCACCCACCATGCCTCGTTCTCGGTCGGGTCTACTGAATGAGGAACGAATTCTATCTTTGGCACAAGAAGCTCTTCAGAAACGTTCGCGGGCAAGGACCCTTTCTTCGAACTCCTCTTCTTACTCGACATCTCGTGTTTTCTTTTTTAATCAAGAAGGAAATGATAGAGAGAAACAAAAAAAAAAAGAAGGAATTTTTCAAGAAACCTCTCTATGAGAATGAGTAAGTGTAAAGGTTGTGAAGAAGTTACCTCCCTTCTTATAGGCATGAGAAATTACTATTTACTTGCAGATTTTCGGACACGAACTTCGCCCAAATACACCAATCTCGTCCGAACTCGCCATACCGCACATTGGAATCTCACTAGAAATCCGTGATCCTAACGAGCTGGGCGGCTAACTGTTGGGGTCGAAAACGATTACGACGAAGTTAACGTCCAAATCCCCGCAAAATACAAGTATGTCTTTTCGCAACAAATCATGCTCGGTCAAGAGAACATCTCAACGTATGTTTCCGAGATAAAGCTTCGTTCGAATTCTATTTAGATCGAACATAAGCCATCGAAAACATACCCATACCAGTTACGGATAGGTCCGAGTATGACGATCGGAACACGGACGAACCAAGCTCGGTCATTACGCTACTACCGCACATGCATGCTGTCCGGTCGCTACGTAGCGACCGAGCGTTCGTTCCGCTCGGTCGCTACGTAGCAACCGAGATCTTCCGAAACATCGATACGACAATTAGTCCATGCATTCTCGTCTACCCTTTGATGCTATCTCCCGAAGACCGTAGCGAACCCATTTCTTGTTTCCCGCCATTCTAAGTCATCAATCAAACTTTACGGCAAAAACCGCGGAAAGTTCGTTCTTTATCGAAAGAAGCCGTAATAAACGCTTCGAGTCAGAAGACGGCCCAAAGGGACCTAAGACATGACTCAAGGCCCAACTTACGATTTCTTAACCGACAGCCTGTAAGCCGCATGGCGGTTTACGCTTGGTTCGCAAGGGAAGATAAATGTCAAGTTTCCGCGGATAAATACGAAATTTTGAAGATAATTACGAAGATCGGAAAAAATGGAATATCTCCATTTTTACGCTATGACGGCTTAAGGGCAGAAGAGGAAAAGCACAAACCGACCTAGGAGCCAGTATATAAGGAGTCCTAGGCGAGAAGCATGGGGGGAGACTTTTCTCAGAGCAAACTTAGCACTTAGGGCAATTAGGCAACTTTCCGTTTTTGTTATTCGAGCTGTGACTCAATTAGGTTTAGCCGTCTTAGGGTTGTTAGAACTAGGAATTTCGCCGACAGCTCTCGAGCCCAGGCTTATACCTTGTTGTAAACGCTCATACGCAAATTCGGAATAAGACTTCTCTTTACTCTCTTTTTACGATTTCATATAATTTATCGTTGTTATCTCGTGTTCTGATTGCTTAGCGTGTGGTATTAGCAGATATCCGGGACCTCTGGGAAACTAGGGTTCTCCTACTTTCCTAATTTAAACGGAAATCGACAGTGGGAATTTCGGTTCCCACAATTCTTCTACGCCATCAGCGCTTCCAACATTTTTGCCATCATCTCCACTGGTTTTTGCTTCCACCACCGCCGTCAGTGTCTAAGCAAACCAAAGTAAGTCCGGTTTGATTAATGAGCATAATCAGTCTTATCCTCTGTTCTGAACCCATCTCGCTGTGTATTAACATCATTAACACTGTTTCTTATTTGCAGATCCAGGTTTATGTGTATATCGATGGCCGACCAATAAAGGTAATTTGCAAGACAATTTTAATTTTACAAGCTTAGTTAGGATTTTTCGTATTTGTCTCCTTCACCATGGGTTTCTCCATGGATGTTTCCGTGTTGTCTTCGTTAGTTTTCCCACATGATTTTTTGGGTTCGTATTTGTGAGAGTAAGTTATGTATGTTGTAATATGACTACTATATGAGCGACTTTGATAGTATAGTACCCATGTTTAGTATAAAAATATATATAATTGAACATGAACATATTATATGCCATATAGAATAGTTGAAATTGTAACCAATTTGGTTTGTATGTTTAACTTACAATGATTCTATTTCGCAGGTTTATCGTGTGTTGCAACGCTTTTTCTCATTGAACTCAATGGCACATAGTGTATGAATCAGTGTGTGACCCTAACGGAAGAGGAATTTGAAACTGCAGTTAGGACATATGTAATTGAAGCCTTCTCCACATTTAGCCCACACCAACTCCCGTAATAATCCATTTGATGCTTTCTTCTCAGTTAACTTTCTTACATATGTCCTAACTGCAGTTTCAAATTCCTCTTCCGTTAACTTTCTTACATATGTCCTAACTTTCTTACCAAGTTATCGCATTTTCTTAATTTTTTTTAAAGCGCGCACTTTGGACTTTTATGTCCTTCGAATTTCTTGTATTATTTTGGGTTGTATCTTCATTTTAATTTAACGAAACATATTTATTTATCTTTCGCCATTACGAAAGCTTGATGCTTTTATACGTACGACATAATGTAAATACTGAGACTATTACATAACTAATGTAGTACAGTATCTGTCAGCTTGTTTGGACAAATACACCCAAATCTAGTGTTGCCATACTATATTGAATATAGTATACTCGCATGCCAGCCTTTTTTCATACAAGGACATGCGTATATATATGGTCCCTCCGTCGGTGATGCCACGTTCCCATGTAACTCTTGCCTCTTATTTTTTCATTTTGCTCACAACCTCTACAAAAATATATCCTCTATTTGTTAGCTATATGACCACATTATATGCCATATAGTATAGTTTTCCGACCTTGAGTTGGTATAAAACAGAAAAAATGTTTTCCCACAACATTACAGTCTGATATTGTTTGGACCACGTAAATTCACAATTTTATCTCATTTTTGTAGCCATGCATGTTAATATAGTTAGTTGTTTACACTGCTCGTATACATTTGATTCACCAATTGTCATTACCCTTATTTGCATCAGATATATGTGGGGTTCCATTTGGATCCGATTAACTTTCTCCCAACACATACTCAAGTTTCTACAGCTCGAAGTTAGCTACCATATGTTTGTTTGATTGTGCGGCCATCCTCCATTGCATGAACCATACTCGTCTTATTGTATTTTTGTTCCTCATCTGCCCATATTGTATTACATATAATATATATTGTATAGCATAAACTAACATGAGGCACACCAACACTATGGTCAGAAAATGCAGATGGTTTAAATTTATTAAGTTAGTAGTTAGGTTATAGAAGTGACAGACTATTCTATGTTTAGTTATGGTACATCACAATTAAGCACATGGGTTTTTTCTTCCGTCTGCTTTCCACGTACACGCGATTGGAAGGTTATTTTCGGTCATTTTGGACCAAACATGTCTCTTCTGTGGGCCCAAACTGTAGCATGGCTATATTCTTCATTTTGTTAGTCCTTATGAATATCCGGTAAATTCTTCCTTTTAGAAAAATATTTATTTTTAAATAATGGATTATTACTAAAGTTTCAGAAAGTAAAGTTTTTCAGTCAATAAGTTTGAACTTACTGTTTTGCACATGGAGTTATTAAGGATAATTATCAATCAAGATCCTATGATTATTCCTATGCTGGGCGAAAAATCTGAACCCGAAGAACCAAACCAAATCCGTTCCTAAAAAGAAGTACTGAATCCAAAACCGAAACTGGTTAAATATTCGAATGAATTCAAAATTTTGGTATCTAGAGAACCAGAACCGAACCCGATCCGAACTGAAATTTTTCGGTTATCCAAATATATCTGAATCAGATTTATATAGTTGAATATATATTAGCTACTTTTAGAGTTAATATCCAAAAAATATCCAAAATGTATAAGATATTTTGAAGTTGTTCAAAATATTTGAAAATATATACAAATAGTCAAAAGCAAATATCTAAAATAGTTAAATAATATTCAAAACATCAAAAATACTTAAAATATATATATTGATTCTCCATCCAAATATTCATGTCAAACCAATTTTTATGCTAAATTTAGGTATTTTTGCATACATAGCTCAAATTTATATGTTATATATTATTTTTATTTTTAGATTTCATATTTTAAGAAATTTAAAGTATTTATGAGTTAAAATTTTTTAAAATAATGTAAACGGAACCCGCAAAGATCTGAAGCGAACTCGAACCGGAACCAAAATTTATAAATAATTTAATGGGGCTGAAATTTTTAACCCCAAAACCCAAAATCTGAAATAGATCCGAACCGAATCCAAACCCGAACTTGAACGCCCACCCCTAATTATTCCATACAGTTATGATTTCTTTCTTCGATTTCTATCATTTATACATTTCCCTTATTAGTTTTGTGTGCTTATATATTAAGACCTCTTGTACACAAAAGTAGAACAATTCATATATTCTTTATGAATGATCAACACAAAACTAATAAGGGAAATGTAATAAGACATCTTCAGTAAAACAATTCATATATTCTTTATGAATGATCAACACAAAACTTTCATAAGGATTCAGCTTTGTAGCCTAATCCTGAAAAACAAATTCAACAAGAATCATTTCAAGCAGATCCTCGAAACTATGCTTCATGCTTTCGGATCTAATAGAGGATACTAGGATCCTTATTTACTCCTTATTAGTTCAACATCAAAGCCTTTCTGAAAACGAGAACCATGTCACATGTTCTGCCTGGTTTCAGAGCCTAAACATAGATTTATTTTATCCAAAAGTCTTTCTTAATCAAAATGAAGTTTTGCTTGAAAACCATATACTATAAAAGATAAGAAATCCAGCAATACACTATTACACAACCCTAATAGGTATGAACATAATTCTCAAATCTTAAATCTTAAATCTTAAATCAGACCATCCTCAGAGTGATGCTTGTTCTATAAGCTTAATCAGTTTTGCAACCAAGATCATCTTTGGCTTGTCTTCATTCCTCTCTTCACAGCATCTGAGTGCCAGCTCGAGAAACATTTTCATCTGACCAGGACTCATGTCGTTAGAACCCCGCCAGAATTCAACAGGTTCTCCTCTCTCTCGCAGATCCTTCACATAATCAAGAATATTATTATAAAAGTTTCCATCTGATCCGTCGGAACATAATGGTCTTCCCAGCAGAAGAATCAACATAAGGATTCCAAAACTGAACACATCTGAATATTCTGTTAGTACGCCCGTCTTGAAATAAATAGGATCTCCGTATCCGTAAGTTCCAGCCACTGTATCTTTAATCCACGTCTTACCCTCAGGGAGTGTCACAGCAAGCGAGAAAGCAGTGAGCTTAGCAGTCCCATTCATATCCAAGAAAACATTCGTCGGTTTGATATTTCTGTGGACAATGATTCTAGGGAAAGCAGTCTGAAGATAAGTTATAGCAGTTGCAACCTCCTTGGCAATCTTCAAACGTACATTCCAAGGCAACACCGGCCCGTCCTCGGGACCAACACTTCCTCGAATGTTCAAAGCTCTATATTCTAGGTCTTCAAATACCAGCACCGGAAGAGGAAACTCGAGACAAGAACCAATGAGTTTAAGGAAAAAAACTGTGATTACTTACCCGAAGAGATAACACAAAATCGTTGTAAGTTGTCTCTTCTCCTTCGACCCCTGTCTTCTTTGTAAATCTCTTGATCACGTAAGATCTGCCATCGATGACGCCCTTGTACAAGGTGAACCACAAATATGAATATTTGGATGAAAGCTCAGGGAGAGAACAATTGGGATCGAAGTGATTCGTGGCCTTGTTGATTTGATCGGAAGTAAACATTCTGATAGGGTTTGACATGCCATTACAGTCGGCTATGAGTTTCTCAAGAAATATTCTTCCGTTTTTGAGGAAACACTTTCTCGCCTTGCCCTTCTCCAGAATTCCATCGCCTTTGTGAGTGATCTTACAGTTTCCTTTTTTCTTGATGAGAAAAATAAAGACTGAGGATAGTTCAAAGGGAAAGTATTGTCGGAATAATAAACATTATTTATATTCAATTATTTTTCTGTTTGACTCAACTGTGTTCCTACATCACTTTCTCTTTGAAACCATCCTCGTCTTTTCTCCGAAAGAAGCATCTCCAGTCAAGTTTTTTCTTTGGTAGTCATGTTGATAAAAAGATGGGTTACTTGATAAACAAGACAAAGGCGTGTGAAGTAAATCAGAGCGTTGGCTACCTCCTTTCCAATCTTTAACTTTTGGTTCCAAGATAATACCATTTTATTATTCCCGTTAGATGCATCTCCATGCTGGTCTAAAACCCCCCCCCCTTTTTTTTTTTTGATAAACCACTCTGCCTGACCCGAATTTAGAATATCTTCCGGCTAGTACCAAGAGGTGGACCAATCATCTGTTATGGTCCACCATATAAATCACTTGGGCCGAAACCCAAACCCAGACTAGCCAAGTAGTAATAATTTAGTTCCCAGTCGAACCCAGAACTAATGTGCATACACAACAAGCCTCCAAGAAATTGCCCCTAGGCTACCACCAGTTGGTTAAAAAAAAACCCTATTTTCTGCACCATCAAACGCTAGAACCGGAAGCCAAAACTCGAGACAACATCCTAACAGCTTGAGGAAGTTTTTGTAGTTGCTTACCCGAGCAGATATCACCATGTCATTGTAAGCATCTCCCTCTCCGAGTCATAAGACCTCTCCTTCTGAGAATTACTTGATCATGCACTTCCTGTCTTCAATCACACCCTTGTACCAGGTATAATGCCAGCAATCAAAAACTTGAAAGACATGGATCGAAATTATTTGTAGCCTTGAGGATTTGATCCGGTGAGAAGCCACGGATTAGATTTTCTTAACCTAATCCTGATAAACAGTTTTAATAAGAATAATTTGAAGTAAGTTCTCGGAACTATCCTTGCTAGTAACCTTACTTACTCCTTAGGTTCTGCCTGCTTTCAGAACCTCAGAGAAAGATTTATGTACCCACAAAACTCTTTTCTTAATGAAAATATGAAGTCCTATTAGAAAATCAAGTACTACAAGAAATCGACCAATACATATTACACCACCCTACTATGTATGACCTTAATCTCAAATCTTAAACCTGACCATCCTCAGAGTGATACTTGTTCTATTAGCTTAATCTCTTTTGCCACCGTGATCATCTTTGGCCTGTCTTCAGTCCTCTTCTCGCAACATCTCAGTGCCAGGTCGAGAAACATTTTCATCTGACCAAGCCTCATGTTGTCCGAATCACCCCATAATTCAACAGGTTCTCCTCTCTTTTGCATATACTTCACATAACTATGAATATGATCATGATCTGTTGCATCCATTATTGGTTCCATTCCGATCAGAAGAACCAACATAAAGATTTCAAAACTGTACAATCTGAGTATTCTGTCACTATGCTCGTCTGATAAATAGGATCCATGTGTCAAGGCAGCCGATAAATTAGTGAGATTTATTCAAGTCAATATTCTGCCTGCTTTTAGAAACTTTAGATAGATTTATTTACCAAACTCTTTCTT
Source organism: Brassica napus (assembly GCF_020379485.1). NCBI lineage: Eukaryota > Viridiplantae > Streptophyta > Magnoliopsida > Brassicales > Brassicaceae > Brassica > Brassica napus. The sequence goes on along the minus strand of NC_063447.1, from coordinate 32,868,657 downwards.
AATCAGTATGAAAGTTTTTACTGTGAAAATCATATACTATAAAAGGTAAGAAATCCAGCAATACACAACCAAAGTATGAGCATAATCTCAAATTTTGAATCTGACCATCCTCAGAATTTGAAGTTTTTAACAATCTAGTGATCTATGTATTAGCTTAATTTCTTTTGCTACCAAGATCATCTTTGGCCTGTCTTTATGCCTCTCCTCGCAGCATCTCAGTGCTAGGTCGAGAAACATTTTCATCTGACTAGGCTCCATGTCATTCGAATTGCCCCTGAACTCAACAGGTTCTCCTCTCGCTCGCAAATGCTTCACATAATCAAGAATATTACAAAGAACACCACATGATGAAGCAAAAGTTGCTGGTCTTCCCATCAGAAGAACCAACATAAGGATTCCAAAACTGTACACATCAGTGTGTTCTGTCACAAAGCCCGTCATAGCATAAACAGGATCTATGTATCCAAAAGTTACTGAAAACGTGAAATCAGTCAGCTTAGCCTTCCAATTCTTATCCAAGAAAACATTTGTATGCTTGACATCTCTGTGTATGATAATACTAGGGAAAGCCGTGTGAAGATAAGTCACAGCAACCGCAACCTCCTTAGCAATCCCCAATCGAACATTCCAAGGCAGTAACGCCCCCTCCACGCAACCTCTTGGCTCGTTCAAAACTCCATTCTCTGGGTATTCAAATACCATAACCGGAAGAGGAAACTCGAGAGAACATCCTAGAAATTTTAGAAAGCTACTATGGTTGCTTACCCGAGCAGATAAGACAATGTCGTTGTAAACCTCTCACTCCCTCTCAGGTGTAAACTCGGACTCTGTGAACTTCTTGATCGCGTAATGTCGGCCTTCGATGACGCACTTTTACCAGGTGAACAATCTATGACGTGAGAGAGAACATTTGGGATCGAAACCATCGGTAGCTTTGAGGATTTGGCCGGCAGAGAAGAACCGGATCGGGTTTGAAATACCGTTAAGAGTCAGCGATGAGATCCTGAAGCAGAGTGCTTCCATTGTTGAAGAACCATTCTCTCTGCTCCTTCGCTTTCTTTCTCTTCCAGGGTCTCATTGTCCAATTATGAAAAATCAAAACAATAATGTTTCAAGGGAATATGAATAAGAACATCTATTTATTTATATTTCTTTGGCATATTCAATGTTGTTGCTTCGCTGGTTAAAGCGTTGACATGGATGCAACGTAAGAGAGCCGTTGACAAGCATAGTCCAAGCGGAAAAAGTGCTCAGAATGATTGAGAAATCTGCATATGGAGATCACAGATTAGCCATCATTAGAAATCTGCATTTTTTTTTTTTTTTTTTTGCATGCTTATTTTGTCTTGTCTTAAACAGCAGAATTCTGAGTTTTCTTAAGAGACAAGCAAGTAAATATATATTTTCGGCAAAGAGAGATAGATATTAAAAACAGATTTGTAATAGGTTTGGCAGGTTAAGCCAGCCCATGCAATAGTGCAGATATTAAATATTAAACTGATAAGAAGCCAAAGGCCAAGAAAGGTTTGAATTTTAGGTCAGGCTCGGGTTCTTTTATACACTATCTAGCTTTTAACCAAGGCCTCTCTTACTGATGTGGGACGTTAGTAGTATCCTTTTGTTGTCTATAAACAAAGACAAAACGATGACGTCTTTGTTTACAGATTATTTTTCAACTGTCGGTGCTTTCACATTGGTCAAACAAGCTTCACAAACCAAGAAGACAAGCTTCTCTGGTGAGACACTTAAAACAGATTTATCTATCTATTATGCAGTCTTACTAGTGCAATATTGTAATGATATAAGTTGGGTGCAGAGAACTGAATTTGCATACTTCTTAATATACATAATAATGTAACAGAACTTGTGTAAAGTTCAAAACAGAGTATCTTTTAAAAATCATGTCAGAACCCGCTTCAGTTCTTTAGCTATCTGAATCAGCTTCGGTCTGTCTTCGTCCCTCTCCTAACAGCATCTCAGTTCAAGTAAAAACAAAAGCTTCCACCTGAAATATTTGAGCACTTGTACTGTATCTCATCATCATAGAGCAAATCACTTCTTTGAGCTTCTTATTCTCATATAAGCCTTTCACATATTCAAGAATACCTACTGGATAGGCTTCAGATCCTGTGAAGTAAACTGATCTACCAGTGAGAAGAATTGTCAATAAGACTCCAAAGCTGTACACATGCATATATTCTGTCACAAGAAATGATGCAACTTGCAAAGTAGACATATGAAACTTCATCAAAGGCTATAAATAAACACAAAGGACATAGAAGGCAAAACAGAGTACTTAAGCGTTATAACTAAGTTTATGTAACAGATTAATTAATCTCTTGTTCATTTTCCGGTTTCTCTGAGACAATTCATGTATAAATTTGTACCTGACATCATTTAGATATCCTATGTTCAGGCTTAGAAGCACATATAATTGTTTCTAAAGATCCTCTGTTTTTTTGGCTGTGAAACTGCTATTTTTGTTTCGGAACCTAGTTTATGTATATGAACTGTCTGACTTGCAGGAAATGCATCAGAAACAGAACATTGCTACTAGTTTATGTATCCTCAAAACTCTTTCTTAATTGAAATGAAGTCTTACTAGAAAATCATATACTACAAGAAATCCAGCAATACACATATACACAAACTTACTAGGTATGAGCATAATCTCAAATTGATGCTTGTTCTATTAGCTTAATCTCTTTTGCCACCAAGATCATCTTCGGCCTGTCTTCATTCCTCTCCTCACAGCATCCAAGTGCCAGGTCGAGACACATTCTCATCTGACCAGGCCTCATGTCGTTCGAACCACCCCCGAACTCAACAGGTTCTCCTCTCTCCAGCAGATCCTTCACATGTTTAAGAATACTAGTACCAAAAACTGAGTGCCCATCTGATAGAAGTTGTGGTCGTCCCATCAGAAGAACCAGCATAAAGATTCCAAAACTGTACACATCTGTGTATTCTGACACTATTTTCGTCAAGTGATAAATAGGATCTATGTATCCGAAAGTTCCAGCCAATCTATCTTGAATCCACGTCTTACCCTCAGGGAGTGTAACGGCAAGCGAGAAACCAGTGAGCTTAGCCCTCCCATTCTTTTCCAACAAAACATTAGTTGCCTTAATATCTCTGTGGACAATGATTCTAGGGAAAGCAGTGTGAAGATAAGTTATAGCAACCGCAACCTCTTTGGCAATCTTCAAACGTACATTCCACGGCAACACCGGCGTCTCCAAGCTACCAACACTTCCTCGAGTGTTCAAAGATCTATATTCTAGGTCTTCAAATACCAACACCGGATGAAGAAATTCGAGACAGCATCCCATGAGTTTGAGGAAACCAATGTGGTTACTTACCCGAGCAGATAACACAATATCGTTGTAAGCACTCTCTTCACCCACTTGCCTTGTTAATCTCTTGATCACGTAAGATCTGCCTTCGATGACTTCCTTGTACCAGCGTAAGGGTGATGGAATATCAGGGAGAGAATACTTGGGATCGAAGTTATTGATGGCTTTGGAGATTTGATAGGAAGAGAACATTCTGATAGGGTTTGACATGCCGTTACAGTCGGCTATAAGTTGCTCAAGAAACATACTTCCATTTTTTAAAAACAACTTTCTCGCCTTGCCCCTCCAGAATTCCATCGCCCTTGTGAGTGAGAGAGACGATCTTACAGTTTCCTTTTTCATGATGAGATTGTAATTCAAAGGACAAAGGGAAAGTGTTGTGGGAAATAATAAACAGTTCACGGAATATCTATATTTTATATTTCAATTATTGTTCCTTTTGACTCAACTTGTGTTCCGACATCACTTTCCCTTTGAACCATCCTCGTCTTTTCTCTGAAAAAAGTCATCTCGAGTTAAGTTGTTTTTAATTATTTTACTCATGTTGTTGATCATAAGATGAATTGCTTGATAAACAAGACAAAGAAGAAGAACTCAGAAGCAAATCAACCGCTAAGATCGTTTCAAGAGACTGGAAATGTCTCCTTAGAAAATCTCATCGAGCTTTGCAATGACAAATCAAAAACTGCTAACCAAATCATCTAATCATATAATCCCCCAACAAACTTCAGCAATCACATGTTTCTCTTAGAGTTTATGTACAAAACAGAGATATGCTCGAAAACCACCTTTGATACATTAGTCAAGATCTGATGACAGAGCGGTTTCAATAAATGGCTAATGGTTACAAGAACTTCCTCAAATTGTAAGGATGTTGTCTTTAGTTTGAGAATATCCTGTTTAGTTTTGTGAGTATGCTGAACTAAGATGGCAAAAGAGAAAGCTATAGCGGTTTCTTACCTCCAAACCGTCTTCTCAAGAACTACAACCTTCTTCTTGGATTCAAATGGGAACACTACAAAGTTAAGTGGTGTTTCTGTGTGTTAAGAATTGAACTGTTTTTGGCGGGTTGAGCCAGGCCCGTGCAGCAGTGCAACGCATGGGTGACTCTTGAAAACCGAGATAGCAAGCTATCTTATTGAGTTTTCTCCCTCAAAAAATAGAGTTAATATCATGTGAACCAATGATCCACATATCAGATATTAAACTGATAAGAACAGATACTACACTTGATCTTAGCCAAAAGGCCGAGAAAGGTATGAATTGAAAGTGTGGTTCGGCTTTCTTTTTATAGTGTGAAGTATATGACTAATGACTCTCTGTCTTACGATGTGGGACTCTTATAAATATCCTTTTTCTATCTTATGACCAATGTCTCTCTAGTCTCTACAGGTTATTTTTCAACTGTCGGTTCTTTCCCATTAGTCACAGAAGCTTCACAAACCTAGAAGAACGATGGAAACTTCATCAAAAGTTCTTCACACGCAGAAACAGATGAACTTGGTTTGTTCAGAAATCTCACGCTTGTTCCATTGAGTTCATACAAAAGTACAAAACAGTCAGAAATTTTCAAATTTAAGTTCATTCTTTCTCTTCCAATGGTTCTCCATCTTTGTTTGCTACTTTTTGGCGTTTCTGTATCAGACTGTTGTTAAAAGAGTTTATTGCCACTTCAGACGCTGTATACAGGTTTTTCTCTAAGAGCCTATTCATTAAAATCCTTACAGCTACATATAATAACTTGAAAAGAGTTTGTTTGTTTCAGAAGTAACAAGAGCTTCACTAAAAATCTCAACATGTTTTGGCTTCATATCAGTCACATAGACCACACTTCCCTAAGAAGCTCATATCTTACATTTGCTACCACTGCACCTACTTGCTCATCTTTCTCCTTCACATTCCCATAGTGTCCCGAACTTAGTGACACATACACTTTGTCAATAACAAAGGTAAGAGGAGAATTCAGTTCATCAAGCTCCTCATCGCTAGTGTATCATTTTCTTTGTATCATAGACGTGTTCCTCAACATTCTAGAGACGTCTCCACCTACCTCTGAAATATTCTCTGCAACATTGTTTGATGATGGAGGAATGTATGTAACAGGTGAACTGATAACTTCTGATCCAAAATGCTCTGATCAGATCAAAACAAATAAAAATGGTATAAACAGTGCAAACAAGAGCACAGAGTATACTGAAGGATTAGAGTCTTGTTAATTATCTCGGTATTAAGTTTTTGTGGGACAGCTCCAGGGACATGATCAGGGGAAAAAAAGCACCAGGTGTAAAGTTGCAGAGTATTATTTTGATCAATGGAAGACTGATCGATGGACATACCTATGAATCAATCAAAGAAAAAAAGTCATTAGGTTGATCAAGAACTTGAGATCGGAAAAGATATCAAAACCTCTACTCTAATGGATAAGTCCATAAGCATGTCTTTAGGGAGCATAAGTAGATTTCTAAGTTCGTTTAACAAACTGAAGTATTTCTAGTGTTCATGTCCAATATTTGAGCAAGGCATCTAGACCAAAAGCCAAACTACGATTCATGTTTCTTGATGTTGTACCGAGTTTTTAAGCTGTGCCCCTGAGAATGTAAGAGTGCAAATGGAAGCATTCATTGAGCTTGATTTTAGATGTGTAAGATTTAGACCAGGAGAATAAGAGCTTCACATGATAAACGTTTCTAAAGAACTCAAGAAGATAGAGAAACATATCTGAAATCATCTACATATCCTCTGTTCTTGAACTGTGAAGCCAAGTTTAAAAATCATTTCTTTCTGAGGCAGAAGTATGGAATTCAGACTCTCAGGGGGACTCAGATGCACATATGACTGTTTTTAAAGACTGTTTTTTTTATGTGCGCGTGTGTAATGCTTGCACTATAATACCTGGGAGATATATCTTCTCTCAATGGTATCACAAAAAATTAGGATTGTTAATGCATTTTCCAGTACAATGAAAGTGGTACTTTTGTTACTGAACCTAGTTTATGTATATGAACTTTCTGACTTGCAGGAAATGCATCAGAAACAGAATATTGGTACTATAAAATGTACCTAGTACTAGAACTTACTTTGTAGTATCTTCAAGGGATGTTAACGTAGGGTAAAATAACCCAGTCCAGCCCAACCCACAAATAACCCAACCCAATTTATATCCAACCTGCAAAAACCCAGAAACATCAAGGTTGAAATCCAAACCCAGAAAATAACCCAATATGGCATAGGTTTTACCCGTGGGTACCCAAAGTATTATCTTATTTATTCTGAAGATCATGTACAATATTAATATCATTAATGTGAGCTTTAATATATAAACAAGATTTTGCAATTTTATAGAAAACTTGTTTTAGCGCAAAACTCGTTTACAATTTTAGCGGAAAAACTCGCTTTTTCGAAAAAAAAAATATTTTGCAATTTTAACCGGAAAACTCATTTTGCGGTTTTAGCAGTAAACATTTTGACAGGAAAACTCATTTATGGTTTTAACGAGGAAACTTGTTAAGTTGTTTTTGTGGTTTTAGCGGAAAATTTTCTTTTTGCGGTTTTTGATCGGTAAATTTTTTTTTTGTGATTTTGGTTGGAAAACTCATTTTTGCGGTTTGCGGGAAAATAATCTTTCTGGTTTTGGCGGAAAAATTCGTTTTTGGAGTTTTGGCGGAAAAACTTGTTTTTACGGTTTTGGCGGGAAAATTTGTTAGATTTTGGCGGGAAACCCGTTTTCGATTATGGTGGGAACAATTTTTTTGCGATTTTTAGGCGGAAAAACTCGCTTTTGATTTTGACGGAAAAACTCGGTTTTTCGGTTTTGGCGGGAAAACTCGGTTTTTTCGGTTTTCGCCGGAAATCTCGTTTTTGATTTTGATGGGAAAACTCGGTTATTCGGTTTTGGCGGAAAAACTTGGTTATTCGATTTTGGCGGGAAAACTCAGTTTTCGGTTTTGGCTGGAAAACTCGGTTTTCGGTTTTGGTGGGAAAACTCGGTTTTCAGTTTTGGCGGGAAAACTCTGTTTTGCGGTTTTGCGGTTTTGGCGGGAAAACTCGTTTTTGATTTTGACGGGAAAACTCGGTTTTTCGGTTTTGGCGGAAAAACTCGGTTTTTCGGTTTTCCCGGGAAAACTCAGTTTTTCGGTTTCGACGGGAAAAATCATTTTTCGGTTTCTGCGGGAAAAATCATTTTTTCGGTTTCTGCGGAAAAAATCGTTTTTGCGGTTTTGGCGGAAAAAATCGTTTTTGCGGTTTTGGCGGAAAAATTGGGTTTTACGGTATTGGCGGGAAAACTCGATTTTGCGGTTTTTAGTCAGAAAACTCGATTTTGCGATTTTAGCGGAAAAACTTGATTATACGGTTTTTGCAGGAAAATTCAGTGTTGCGGCTTTGGTGGGAAAACTCGGTTTTGCGGTTTTGGCGGGAAACTTAGGTTTATGGTTTTGGCGGGAAAACTCGGTTTTGTGATTTCGGTAGAAAAACTCGATTTTTCGGTATCGGCGGAAAAACTCGTTTTTGGTTTCTGTGAGAAAATTTATTTTTACGGTTTTGGCGGAAAAAATCATTTTTTGGTTCTGACGGAAAAACGTTTTTGCAAATTTTATATAATTTAATTAAAATGGTGAAAATCTATATATATAATTGAAAACTCATGGGTACACCATTACCCTTTTGTATTTACTCAACATAAATATGAGTTTTAAAATTAATACACGTGGTTGATCCAATTAATCTTAGAGCACAATTATCGGGAGTTACAAGGGGGTTTTTAAAGTGATGGACCCCATATTTTGAGTAAAAATCGGTAATAGAGAAGATGAAATAAGGATCGCTTTTGTTCTGATCCTTGTACTGTCTGCGGGCCCCACTGACACGTGGCGGCTCGCAATTGATTCCCTTTATAATTTTTTTAAAAAAAATATATATATATATAAGAAACTCAAAAATCAATTATACGGATAATCATGGTCTTAGATGGGTAAAAACCCAACCCATTATTAGTGGGTTTGGGTAAAAACTCAACCCATTATTAGTGGGGTTTGGGTAAACCCATAGGTAACATCCCTAGACGAGAGAGATAAAGTTTGGGATCGAATCGATTAGTAGCTTTGAGAATTTGGCCTGAAGAGAAGAACCGGATCGGGTTTGAATGAAGCAGAGTGCTTCCATTTTTGAAGAACCATTATCTCTGCTCCTTCACATTCTTGCTCTTCCCGGGTCTCATTGTCCAATTATGAAAAATTAAAACAATAATGTTTCAAGGGAATATTAATAAGAACATCTATTTATTTATACTTCTTTGACATATTCAATGTTGTTGCTTTGCTGGTTAAAGCGTTGACATGGATGCAACGTATGAGAGCCGTTGACGAGCATAGTCCAAGTGGCAAAAGTGCTCAGCATGATTGAGAAATCTGCATATGGAGATCAGATTAGCCATAATTGAAGTCAGGCATGCTCATTTTGTCTGTCTTAAACAGCAGAGTTCTGAGTTTTCCTAAGATACAAGTAGGGATGTTATAATAGGTTTTGTTAGCGGGTTTTAAAAATAAATAAATATTTTCCGCAAAGAGAGACAGATAATGTAACAGATTTGTACTAGGTTTGGCAGGTTAAGCCAGCTCATGCAATAGTGTAACGCAAAGGCGACTAGCAAAAGTCCAGATATCTAGGTTGATAGCCCAGAGAGCAAATATTTAATTGATAAGAATTTGGTGGCCTCGATAGAAAATATTAGATTGATAAGAAGCCGAAAGGCCGAGAAAGGTATGAATTTTAAGTCCAGATCCTCTTCTTTAATATACTAGCGAACTTAGACCATCTCCAACGGTTCACTCTATTTTTTCTTTCAAAATAAAGTTATTCTATAATAGAGTTGAGTTCTTCTTTAATGGTATTCTATTTTAGAGGAGAATTTGAAGCTAAAAACAAAAAAAATGGATTATTCTATATATAGTGTAAATTCACTTTTTACTCTATTATAAAGAGGAAAGTAGTATACCATTGGAATATTTGTATTTTAAACTCTATTTTAAAAGGAATAATAGAATGGAGTTGAAGATGCTTTTATATCAAATGCCTCTCTATCTTACTGATGTTGGACGTTAGTAGTATCCTTTTGTCTAGAAGCAAAGACAAAACGGTAACGTTTTCATCTACATATTATTTTTCAACAAAGTGTAGGTCGGGATGTCAATTGGCCCTAATGATCATGGGCTAACCCAATCCAAATTAAAATGGGCTCGATATAATCAGACACAAATTGTTAGTAGTCCAAATGGGCGAAAACCAACTTTAACCAAAAATAAATGAGTCGCACACATTTGGACTGGGCTGTCCAATAAACACTAAAAACTAGGGTTTTTAAATTTTCGTATAAAGTCATATTTTTCATCAAATTTGCAAAATCACATTTTTCCGCAAGAATCACAAAATCACAAAATCGCGTTTTCTACAAATACCGTAAAATTATGTTTTCCCACCAAAATCGTACAATCATGTTTTTCCGCCAAAACCGTAAAACTCATGTTTTTCCGCCAAAATCGCAAAATCACGTTTTTCCGCCAAAATCGCAAAATCACATTTTCTCGCCAAAATCGCACAATCACATTTTTATACGCCCTAAATTGGAGGATCAATTTAGCTGGGTGTTGGATATGATCTGAAAAGGCAAATGGTTCTTCTGGAACTGAGATAGATTGAAAGGATCGTCAAGAGATGTGGAATGGCTCTTGATATACTCACGATCTAAGGCTAACCACCTAAGAAAGAATGTAGTGCGTTGGCTAACCACCAAACAACACACAAAGATAAAATGGTTGACCACCAAATCAACAAGCCGGCTCATACCAATGAACTAGCTAAAGAACTCTCTCTCTCACTAAGAGAAGAAACGGAAATAAACTCAAAAACATAGAATGATTTTATTCGTGGAAGAGTTTACATATTTATAGTACAATGAGTCAAAGAAAGATCTAAGAGTTTTGTAGAAAACTAGAAACTTAGAAAACATAAACAAAGACTAAGACTTTTGACTAGAAAGAAGTGTGTTGTTGAATGTCCTTTGATATGACCACGACTTTGACTCCTTTTTTGATATTTCTTGATGCAAATGGGCAGAAGACCATCAGCAAAGGCCTGGTCGAATTTGGAGTAAAACAAACCCAAATTGAATTTGTTATGAATTCTTCCGGGGGCTGAAAAATGCCCATTTCGCCCAGCAACTAAACCAGCTCCATCTTCAGTGTCACTTAGCTCATTCAGCTCCAAGCTAGTGTCACTTAGCTCACTCAGCTCATCCAAGTAAGTGACACTTCGTCAAGCTCGTCCAAAGTGGATTCTAGCTCGACCATCAGTCTTAACTTGTTGAGTTTGTCGGGAAATAACTCCTTGGGCCGTGTCCATGATCTGAACCGGTCGATGCTCGATTTGGGTTCTATCATTCCCTCCCTCTTCAAAAATATTTGTCTTCAAATCTGGAACATTAAAAGGAAAAGGATTATAAGCAAAAGAATCATAATCAGCACAATGCTCACCTTGAGTTTGGTCTAGTTTTTGAATGGAAGAAGATCTTTCTTGGTTTGCTTGATGACCACTGTTTTGTTCTTCATCTGGCCCTTCCTGCATTGACACAAAGCTTCCAAGACCAAGGACATATGCACCAATATCAAGAGCATTCAAAGGACCAGAAAATTCATCCTTGTTCAAAACATTTTCAGAATCCTTTTCGAACTGAGAAATTAATTCAAAACTACTTGGATTCTCTGGTTGTAAAATGTTTAATTGCAAACAAGACTCGTCAAGAATTGATTCAGACTGACAAGAAAATAAGTTCTTATGTTCACAAGATTTCAAAACTGCCATTGGCTCATGTGCATAGTCATCGAAAATTGGCAATAGGTCTGAAAATTCCTCCTTTTCTGGCACGGTTTCAACTTTGTCATTCTCCAAAGTCACCAACGGTTTCTGGTTTTGGCACTTGTTAGCATAATGACCAATCCTATGGCATTTGAAGCACCTGGTAGAATGAGCTTTGCTTGTGGGTTTCACAGCTTTCCTTTTATCAAAAGAAAACACATTAGTTTTCAAATCGGAATTTGAAAGAGAAGAAAAATTATGTTGCTGTTTTGGTGCATAAGAAGTGTTGGTGTTTCCCTTCTTTTTGAGTTGCTGAATAGCAAAAATTGCCTTATGCAACATCTTCTCCAAACTAGCATAAGTCTGAAGCTCGTTCTGATCAAGCATATCTCGGTTGCTTCTCTTGACTTTGGTGAAGGGACGATCACCATTTCTGACCCTCTTCTCATCTTCATTGAACATGTCTTGCCTCTTCCTTTGGTTTCTTTGCTTCTGCACAAAATCAAATCCATTAGAAGCAAACTGTTTCTTATCTCTAAAAATCAATTGCTCTTTTTCAGACACGGTTTTAAAAGGGTAGAAAACATCTTGTTGTGGTTTTGAAGCCTGATTTTCTTTCCTTAGAAGTCCAAACATCCTGAAAACACTTAATAAACGAGTTAGCAAATAAAAATTCTCACACTCTCAAAGTGTTTAGCTCACGATTTTTAGGTGATCACTTAGAGTTCTTTTTACTGGTTCAAAGCATGATAGGCAGTCAAAATTTAGCAATCAAAAACCAAAACAACCTTTTATAGGTAAAAGAAAAGAGAGAAAGATGAACAAATTTTTATGTGGATCCGCCTTAACTGTCCTAAAGCTGGGTTTCTCTTCAGCCAGCATGGTTTCTCTTCCACCACTCCCCTTGGATTTCTCTTCAGAAGTGATTCAAGCCAAAACTTTTACTCTCTTTTTTTAATCGTGTTTTATTTTTAATAACTGGCGATCACAAGGGAGTAAAGGAACATCCCGGATCCAACAATAAATAAGAAAAGAAAATCGTGGAGAGGTGAGAAGATGAAAAGATGAAATGAAAACAAACCAGCCAAAGTGGCTCTGATACCACTTGATACGCCCTAAATTGGAGGATCGCTTTAGCTGTGTGTTGGATATGATCTGAGAAGGCAAATGGCTCTTCCGGAACTGAGATGGATTGAAAGGATCGTCAAGAGATGCGGAATGGCTCTTGATATATCCACGATCTAAGGCTAACCACCTAAGAAAGAATGTAGTGTGTTGACTAACCACCAAACAACACACAAAAATGAAATGGTTGACCACCAAATCAACAAGCCGGTTCACACCAATGAACTAGCTAAAGAACTCTCTCTCTCAGTAAGAGAAGAAACGAAAATAAACTCATAAACATAGACTGATTTTATTCATGGAAGAGTTTACATATTTATAGTACAATGAGTCAAATAAAGATTTAAGAGTTTTGTAGAAAACTAGAAACTTAGAAAACATAAACAAAGACTAAGACTTTTTGACTAGAAATAAGTGTGTTGTTGAATGCCCTTTGATATGACCACGACTTTGACTCCCTTTGTTGATATTTCTTGATGCAAATGGGCAGAAGACCATCACCAAAGGCCTGGTCAAATTTGGAGTAAAACAAACCCAAATTGAATTTGTTATGAATTTTTCCGAGGGCTGAAAAAGGCTCATTTCGCCCAGCAACTAAACCAGCTCCATGTTCAGTGTCACTTAGCTCATTCAGCTTCAAGCTAGTGTCACTTAGCTCACTCAGCTCATCCAAGTAAGTGACACTTCGTCCAGCTCATCCAAAGTGGATTCTAGCTCGACCATCAGTCTTAACTTGTTGAGTTGGTCGGGAAATAACTCCTTGGGCCGTGTCCATGATCCGAACCGGTCGATGCTCGATCTGGGTTCTATCAATTTTCCCTCCAGAGTCGCAAAATCATATTTTTCGCCAAAATCGTAAAATTACGTTTCTCTGCCAAAATCGCAAAAATATGTTTTCTCGCCAAAATCGCAAAATTGCGTTTTCCGCCAAAATCGCAAAACCGTGTTTTCCACCAAAACTATAAAATTTCATTTTCCCGCCAAAATCGTAAAATCTCATTTTTCCGTCAAAACCGCAAAATCACATTTTCCCGCCAAAACCGTAAAATCATGTTTCCTGCAAAATCGTAAAATCAAATCCCCCCCCAATCGGAAAATTCGTAAAATCATGTTTTTCGCCAAAACCGCAAAATCACATTTTTTATGTCAAGATCGCAAAATCACGTTATTCTGCCAAAACCGCAAAATCATGTTTTTCTGCAAAAACCGCCAATATAATGTTTCCCATTAATAATGTCATATCAATTTTTCTCACCAAAACTGCAAAATAATGTTTTTCCGGTAAAATTGTAAGATCACGTTTTGCCGTCGAAAACATAAAATTATATCTTTTTGCTAAAACTGTGAAGTTACGTATTTTGATAAAATCACAAAAAAAAAATATTCTAACAAAAATATAAAACTTTTATTTTTTTGGGCTCCATGGATAATCGGTTATGGTCTAGATTAGTCTTATTTCGGCGTGGTCTATTTGGACTTTGACCAATATGTCCAGAAAATGAAATTGTCCAACTGGATAAATCCATTTGGACATGGATAGCCTAACTGACATCCTCAACTGTAGGTTCTTTCACATTGGTCAAAGAAGCTTCACAAACCAAAAAGACAAACTTCTCTGGTAAGACACTTAAAACAGATTTATCTATCTATTATGCAGTCTTACTAGTGAAATATTGTAATGATATACGTAGGGTGCAAAGAAACTGAATTTCCATACTTCATAATATACATAATACAATGATTGTTACGTAGCTACATATAGTCCAAGCAAATGTAACAGAACTTGTGTAAAGTTCAGAACAGAGTATCTCTTAAAAATCATGTCAAAATCCGCTTGAGTTCTTTAGCTATCTGAATCATCTTCGGTCAGTGCAAGTAAAAAAAACCAAGCTTCCACCTGTAAGATTTGAGCACTTGTACTGTGTATCTCATCATCATAGAGTCAATCACTTCATTGAGCATCTTATTCCCATATAAACCTTTCACACATTCAAGAATACCTACTGGATAGGCTTCAGATCCTGTGAAGTAACTGATTGAGAAGAATTATCAATAAGACTCCAAAGCTGTACACATGCATATATTCTGTCACAAGCAATGATGCAATTTGCAAAGTACTTAAGCGTTATAACTAAGTTTATGTAACAGATTAATTAATCTCTTGTTCATTGTCCGTTTCCCTAAGACAATGCATGTATAAATTTATTACTTGGCTTTATAGTCCAAGAACAGAGAGGATCTCTAAAGTGATGTCTGGATCCGCTTGAGCTCTTTAGCTACTTCGATCATCTTTGGCCTGGATTCATCTACCTTCCCACAGCATCTCAGAGCAAGTGCAACACATGCTTCCATTTGAAACCGTTGACCACTTGTCATGTCTTTCACCATCTTTGTATAAAATGTGTCAGTCACTTCATCAAGCTTATCTTTCTCATACAAGTCTTTCATGAAGCCAGCCAATAACTCCTTCTCTCTTTGCCATTAGAAGAATCCGTGAAGAACCATCAAAAAGACTCCAAATAAAAAAAAAAGCAACCAAGGATTGGTTTAGGTATATGGGCCTCCTAATGCAAACAAGGCCTAACTAACAAAGATTATGCTTCAAATATCAAGAGTATATTTAGTTGACCTGATGGGGAAGGAAGGTCCTACCGAACCATAGCCTACCAAAGTTGACTCTCTCTCTTTCTTTCTTGCATCCATTAGACGATCTTCAAACTTCAGATTCTGTGTTTAGAGATGTTGGGTTTGTACAAGAGGAAGAATAAGAATAAAGAAGAGGAGATTCATTTCCAGAAGAATGAGAGCTTAATGTTGGAGGAACTCATTGCATCTTCCGGAGAGATATACAACCCTATCCGTACATTTACTTCCCACCAAATCCTTCAAGCCACAAACAACTTCGACTGGAACTATATAACCTCCGAAGACAGATTCCTATGGTACAGAGGTACGATCCAAAACAAGCCCGTAGTGATCAAGAAATACCAAGACTGTTCCCTTTTCGACTCACCATGACATCACTGCCATCTTTGATGAGTAGCCATAAGAACGTTGTTAAGCTCTTAGGCTGTTGTCTAGAGTTTCAACATCCCGTTCTCGTGTGTGAATACCGGAGAACTGAGCTTTAAACTGTATAAAACGTGCTAGATATGGAGCCACAAGACCGTTTCCTTGGAACGCAAGGTTGAAGATTGATAAGGAGATTGCAGAAGCTGTGACCTATCGTCATACATGTTGACATGAAGAAGAATTAAGCTGTTAGACTTGAGAATTAAGCTGTCAGACTTGAAAATACTTATAAGGTTTTATAAGGTTTTATAAGGCTTTATAAGGATCACCAGATTTGAGTAAAGCACCAGACTTGAGTTTAGAATCTGAAGACCAGACTTGAGAAGCAAAGAAGAAGAAGAAGAGAGAAAGAGACCGTTGAAGATATTTTAAACAATAAATATTTTATTGTATTGTGTAATGAGACAACTTGCCTTTAAAAGACTTGTATCCAAATCCACAATTCAAAAATTAAGGAAATAGAGTTTCTCCCAGGTCTACTTTCTCTCTCTCTGTCTCTGTGTTCTTCAATGTTCTTCATCTAAATCTCTTTATCCTCACATTCTTTCATGGTATCAGAGCAAGTAAGCTCCTGAGATTCATTCTTCTCTACTCTATTCTCTTTACTTCCGCAAATCTCTGATTTTCCCTTTCTATTTATGGTAAAATTCATCCTATTCTTGAGTTGTTCTTCATTCCCAGAAAAAAAAATGGAAAACTCCTACACTGATGTCTTTAAATCCGTGTCTATTCTAGTTACCCTCAAGGGAACCAACTACTTACTGTGGTCTAGACTTGTCAAAACCGCTCTTGGAGGCAGAGGTCTTTGGGAGTATGTTGTTGACGGCAAAGACACCAAGAAGACCATCCTAGGAGAGGATGGTAAAGAAGTTGTTGCTGGGGCTGAAGGAGGTGGAAAGAGAAGTCAGAAGGATCTCATGGTTCTTTCCATCATTCAGAATAGTCTTGAAAGCTTACTCCTACTGTGAAACTTCCAAGGAGCTATGGGATACTCTCCAGAAGGTATATGGAAATATATCTAACTTCAGTAGGGTGTTTGAAGTCAAGAGGGCTATCAACACTCTCAGTCAAGAGGACACTGAATTTTCCAAGCATTTTGGGAAGTTCAGATCGTTGTGGGCCGAGTTAGAGATGCTAAGACCGGCCAGTCTTGATCCGGATGTACTTAATGAGAGAAAGGAGCAAGACATGGTCTTTGCTTTGTTGTTCACTCTCAACCCGGGTTATAGTGATCTAATCAAACACATTCTAAGAAGTGAGAAGCTTCCATCACTTGAGGAGCTTTGTGCTCAGATTCAAAAGGAGCAAGGCTCAGTGGGACTCTTTGGTGGCAAAGGAGACCTCATCATAGCTAACAAGGCTGAAGGAAATGAGCACAAACATGAGGGCATAGCTAACAAGAGGTATTACAAGCCAGAAGACAAGAAAGTGTGGGTGTGTGACCCTTGCAAGAAAAAAGGTCACGGCACCCACACCTCAAGCCTCAGAAGTTCAGGACACCTTGCTCTGATGCAAGGGGGAATCCCTGTCTTGTTATTGCCTAATGTTTATTTCAAAACTGATGGTTGTGAAGCATGTATTCTTGGCAAACATTGCAAGATTGTGTTTCCCAAGTCATCTACTATCTATGAGAAATGCTTTGATCTTATACACTCTGATGTCTGGACTGCACCATGCACTTCTAGGGAAAATCATAGATATTTTGTCACCTTCATAGACCAGAAATCTAAATATACATTGCTGACTATGATACCATCTAAAGATAGAGTACTAGATGCATTTATAAACTTCCAGAGCTACATAACTAATCAGTTCAATGTTAAGATCAAAGTATTCAGGTCAGATAATGGAGGGGAATATACAAGCACAGCTTTCAAATCCCACTTGGCCAAGCATGGAATAAGCCATCAAACCAGCTGCCCTTACACTCTACAACAAAATGGTGTAGCTGAGAGGAAAAACCGACATCTGATGGAAGTGGCCAGGTCCACGATGTTCTACACCAACATGCCTAAGAGGTTCTGGAGTGATGCAGTCATGAGAGCATGCTATCTCATCAACCGAACTCCAACAAGAGTCCTTGATGATGCCACACCTTATGAGGTATTGAACAAAAGAAAACCATCTATTGACCATTTACGGGTATTTGGGTGCTTGTGCTATGTATTGCAAACAGGTGATCATAGGAAAAAACTTGAGGCCAGAAGCACAAAGGCAATGTTCATTGGGTATTCTACCACTCAAAAAGGCTACAAATGCTACACTCCAGAGACAAGAAGAATCTTAGTATCCAGAGAGGTCAAGTTTGTGGAATCTAGAGGCTATTATGAGGAGAAAAGTTGGGACAATCTCAAGGATCTATCTCAAGGGGCCTCAGATAGGGCAAACAACCTACGGATTATCATGGAGAGCCTAGGTATCATCATGACACCAAATGAAAGAACTACTGGTTCAGCAAATAGTTTAGATCAAGCCAATGGTATGGATGCGGCTGAAGAGGCTTCTCATCCTAATCCTGAAGGGGGGAATCAAGAGGATTCGTCTACTGGTCAAGAGGAACCACACATGGGTCAAGAGGATCCGCAGACTACTGATCAAGAGCAAGAGGTTCATGATCAGGATGAAAGTCAACAACAAGAGGAATCAGATCAACAAAATGAAGTTGAAGCTGAGATTGTTGGAGAGGTCCAGCCGCTTAGGAGAAGCGCAAGGGTGAGAAAGCGTCCATCAAATTGGAAGTATTTCAACAGTCAAGCAGTAGCCCATCCCACTCAAGCAACTTGCTCCCTTGCTTACTATCCAAGAGATCATCAAGCCTTCATCACCAACATAGATCAAGAGTATATTCTGAGGACCTATGAGGAGGCAATGGAGATAAAGGAATGGAGAGACTCAGTAGATGATGAGGTCAGTGCCATGATCCTAAATGGAACTTGGTTTGAGAGTGAGCTTCCCAAAGGCAAGAAGGCTGTCACAAGCATGTTATTATTCACTATCAAGTACTTGGCTAATGGGCAACCAGAAAGGAAAAAAACCAGACTTGTTGCAAGAGGCTACACTCAAGTCTATGGTGAAGATTACCTTCACACCTATGCACCAGTAGCTAAGCTTCACACGATACGGATTGTACTCTCATTGGCTGTGAACTTAGAATGGGATCTGTGGCAAATGGATGTCAAGAATGTTTTTCTACAAGGAGAGTTAGAAGATGAGGTCTACATGAGACCACCACCTGGTATGGAACACCTTACCAAACCAGGAAATGTATTGAGGCTGAAGAAAGCCATCTATGGTTTGAAACAATCACCAAGAGCGTGGTACCACAAACTAAGCACCACACTCAATGGAAGAGGTTTTGCCAAGTCTGAAGCTGATCATACCCTATTCACTCTCACTAGCCAACAAAGAATCATTATCATTCTCATCTATGTTGATGACATTATCATCACGGGCAGTGACAAAGAAGGGATCATCTCGACCAAGACGTTCCTTAAGGCTTCATTTGATATCAAGGACTTGGGAGAGCTCAAATACTTCCTAGGGATCGAGATGTGTAGGTCTAAGGAAGGGTTGTTTCTATCTCAAAGGAAATACACCCTTGACTTACTAAATGAGACTGGAGATCTTGGTGGAAGAGCTGCCAAAACACCTCTAGAGGAAGGATACAAAGTGATGCGTGAGGGGGAGATTGAAGACAAGTCATATGAAGATGTAAAGCACTATAGGAGAATGGTGGGAAAACTCATTTATCTTACCATTACCCGACCAGATGTATGCTTTGCAGTAAACCAAGTAAGCCAACACATGCAAGCTCCCAAGGTACACCACTGGAACATGGTTGAGAGGATTCTCAGGTACCTAAGAGAGGCACCATGCCAAGGAGTATGGATGGGATGCAATAGAAGCACTGAGATTGTTGGGTACTGTGATGCGGATTGGGCAGGAGATCGAGTTGATAGGAGATCAACTACTGGATATTGTACCTTCATTAGAGGCAATTTGGTAACATGGAAGAGCAAGAAGCAGAAGGTGGTGTCTTGTTCAAGTGCTGAGGCAGAATATAGAGCTATGAAGAAGCTCACAAGCGAGTTGATTTGGATCAAGGGACTTCTTAAGGACTTGGGAATTGAAGTTACAACGCCAATCACGATGCATTGTGATAACCAGGCTGCTATACACATTGCTAGCAACTCAGTCTTCCATGAAAGGACTAAACATATAGAGGTAGATTGCCACAAAGTGAGACAAGCCGTGGAGCAGAAGATCATATTGCCGTGCTACACAAGGAGTGAAGATCAGCTAGCTGATATCTTCACCAAGGCAGCAAGCACTAAGGTATGTGAGTTCATTCATCCAAAATAGGGACTCATAGACCTATCATGTCAATGATCTCTCCTTCATGAAGTGTTCTACTCTTTTTTCTTGACTTGGGTTTTCTCCCAAAGGGTTTTACCTAGTTGAGGTTTTAATGAGGGAATACTTCATGGCTTCCAAGCTTGACTTGTTCCACATGGTCAAGCTTGAGGGGGAGTGTTGAGATGAAGCAGAATTAAGCTGCTAGACTTGAGAATTAAGCTGTCAGACTTGAAAATACTTATAAGGTTTATAAGGTTTTATAAGGCTTTATAAGGATCACTAGATTTGAGTAAAGCACCACACTTGAGTTTAGAATCAGAAGACCAGACTTGAGAAGCAAAGAAGAAGAAGAAGAGAGAAGGAGACCGTTGAAGATATTTTAAACAATAAATATTTTATTGTATTGTGTAATGAGGCAACTTGCCTTTAAAAGACTTGTATCCAAATCCATAATTCAAAAATTAAGGGAATAGAGTTTCTCCCAGATCTACTTTCTCTCTCTCTCTCTGTTCTTCAATGTTCTTCATCTAAATCTCTTTATCCTCAAATTCTTTCAATACCGAGTTCCCAAGAACTATAATCCATAGAAACTAAAAGCTTGCAAATATCTTCTTGGGTGAGAACTTGACTGCTAAGCTCTCTTCTTTCAGTATCAGTGTACTGATTCCAGAAGAAGAATCTAGTGTAAACGACATGGTTATTACTTATTAGAGACTAAGTCTCCAACATCGGTAGTTGGAAGAGATCCTAAGCAATATTTAAGATAGATGAGCCAATACACTTATCACCGATTGTTTTAGGTTGAAAGTTTATCTAACTTAACATGGTATCAGCCCAATCCAAATACTTCAACCCAATCCACATTGATTTGGCCCAAAGTTGGCTCATCGATCTTTACAGAACATTCTGAGATTAATGTAAACATATATAGCCTTGGATCATCATGCTTATCCTTTTGACAGGAAAGTCAGAATATCTTCCTGTATGCCTGTCTATGTTGGCAAGTTGCTTTGATTGAAATGATAGACCCGTCTTGGACAGCGAGTTGGGACGTACCTGAGGATGTAAGAATGCAAATGGAAGCATTCATTGAGCTTGCTTTTAGATGTGTAAGACCAGGAGAAAAAGAGCTTCACATGATAGATGTTGCAGAAGAACTCAAGAAGATAGAGAAACCTACTTGAGAGATATGATTATTTTTAAAGATCCCCTGTTTATTTTGTTGTGTGTGTATATGCTTGCACTATAATACTTGAGAGATATATCTTTTCTCAGTGGTGTCACAACTTGTTTTGGATTCTTAACGCAACTTCTGTTAAATGAAAGTGGTGCTTTTGTTTCGCAACCAGGTTTATGTATATGAACTGTTTGGCTTGCAGAAATAGGATAGAAACACAAGATTGCTACTATAATCTGTACCTAACACTTGTAGTATCTTCAAGTGGGAAGAAGAAGAAACAAAAAAAGATCACTTACATTGGTACGTGAGACTGAAGATCTCCATGAAGATTCCAGATGCTGTAACGTATCTTTATAATGAATTCAAGACAGTACTATAATATCAGATGCTGTATCGTAACTCCAAAGACAAGAAAGGCCTAAAGGCTCTAAGAGTCAATCTTGAAAGTGCATTCAAGACACTACCTTATCCCATGGGGTCTGATTGTGATAGATCTGAATGCTAGTGCTGATGTGGCTGAGGGTTGTTGAGCTGGCAAGAGAAAAAGAGATGACAGCTAGAGAGGAGAAGATTAATGAAAGAGTATAAATAGAAGCTTTACCTTTCTTGTTGGTGATCGGTTTTGTTAGACTTGATCAATAGGCTTGTTGAGTTCATCTCTTCAAAAAGGCAGATTCGGAGAGATTGTTCTCTGGATTTGATGGCTCAAGGCATCGTTTGGTGACTTGAGATTGTAACTGGTTCCATAAGCAATAAGAAGAGTACTTGATCGCTTATCAGAGTGACCACCGCAAAATTTTCATCAGGTTTTGGATTTTTAGCTTAATCCTGATAAACAATTTTAATAAGAATAATTTGAAGTAAGTTCTTACTAGTATCCTTACTTACTACTTGGATTCTGGAACAGAACCTAAGAAAGATTTATGTATCCTCAAAACTCTTTTTTAATTTAAACTAGATTTTAACCCGCGCTAAAGCGCATGATATTTTTTGGTAATTTTTTATATAATTGCATTTTCTCTTCATTTAAAATAGGTCTGGACATAAAATCTGTAATCCAAAATCCAACCAAACTCAAACCCAAAAAACGTGATCAGTACCCAATCCGAAATATAAGAAAATCCCATAATAGGTATTATAGTGTGGTGCATCAAATATCCGAACCCGAACGGAAAACCCAAAAACCCAAAAAAATCCAAAAACCGACCAAAATTCTAAATCAATAGCAAATATAAATATATGAAACTTAACTATGTACTTCAAATATTCAATTCTATACTTATTTTGAAATTATATATAAAAATAAGTATTTAAATCTTCAATGAGTACCTTAAATATCCAATCCTATTTCTTACGTTTTGCTTTTCAGTTTTGGATTTAACTTCGGATATATCCGATCCCATATAACCTAAATCGGAACAATATATTGTTACTTTATGGATTTTAGATATGATACAATTTAGAAGTAAAACCTATGTGTTATATCAAACTTGTTTTGTACTTACAAATTTAACAGAATGAGACCTAAGATGTGAAATAAATTAGAATCAAAATTCCAAAAACCCAATTCGTATCGCAACGGGTACATGAACGCTCAAGCATAACTTTAAGTATATTTTATGTTTTGTTCAATTAATTTTATATTTGATAAATATTTTATATGTGTTGGAATAACCCGTAAAACTATACTCATAAAAAATATCAATGATAACATGTTCCAACATATCATTAAATATTAACGACTATCACTATTTATTTTATAAAATATATATATATATATATATATATATATATATATATATATATCTAATTTTAATACTTTTATGTATAAAAAATTATATTATTATGTAATTGGTGAGGGTTTTAAAAAAAATTGTTTTTTTGCATTTGAATTAAAGTACAACTGTATATATGAATTAATAGGCATATATAATTCTTTTATATTAATAAATAAAATATAATTGATTATTTACTTAAAAGTAGTGTCAACATAAATTCAATTCATTATTAAAAAATAGATTAGTTATTTAGTTCCTTAATTTTAGGTTAGGGTATATATTTAATAATAATTAAATTAGGTATAAATAGAAATAATAGGAAAGATAGTTAAATGTAATGAACCAACCTAGACTATTTGTAAGTAGATAAAAATAGGACCCTAAATTAATATATTAGATGAAGTCTTACTAGAAAATCATATACTACAAGAAATCCAGCAATACACATATACACAAACTTACTAGGTATGAGCATAATCTCAAATTGATGCTTGTTCTATTAGCTTAATCTCTTTTGCCACCAAGATCATCTTCGGCCTGTCTTCATTCCTCTCCTCACAGCATCCAAGTGCCAGGTCGAGACACATTCTCATCTGACCAGGCCTCATGTCGTTCGAACCACCCCCGAACTCAACAGGTTCTCCTCTCTCCAGCAGATCCTTCACATGTTTAAGAATACTAGTACCAAAAACTGAGTGCCCATCTGATAGAAGTTGTGGTCGTCCCATCAGAAGAACCAGCATAAAGATTCCAAAACTGTACACATCTGTGTATTCTGACACTATTTTCGTCAAGTGATAAATAGGATCTATGTATCCGAAAGTTCCAGCCAATCTATCTTGAATCCACGTCTTACCCTCAGGGAGTGTAACGGCAAGCGAGAAACCAGTGAGCTTAGCCCTCCCATTCTTTTCCAACAAAACATTAGTTGCCTTAATATCTCTGTGGACAATGATTCTAGGGAAAGCAGTGTGAAGATAAGTTATAGCAACCGCAACCTCTTTGGCAATCTTCAAACGTACATTCCACGGCAACACCGGCGTCTCCAAGCTACCAACACTTCCTCGAGTGTTCAAAGATCTATATTCTAGGTCTTCAAATACCAACACCGGATGAAGAAATTCGAGACAGCATCCCATGAGTTTGAGGAAACCAATGTGGTTACTTACCCGAGCAGATAACACAATATCGTTGTAAGCACTCTCTTCACCCACTTGCCTTGTTAATCTCTTGATCACGTAAGATCTGCCTTCGATGACTTCCTTGTACCAGCGTAAGGGTGATGGAATATCAGGGAGAGAATACTTGGGATCGAAGTTATTGATGGCTTTGGAGATTTGATAGGAAGAGAACATTCTGTTCTGATAGGGTTTGACATGCCGTTACAGTCGGCTATAAGTTGCTTAAGAAACATACTTCCATTTTTTAAAAACAACTTTCTCGCCTTGCCCTTCTCCTTCTTCCTTCTCCAGAATTCCATCGCCCTTGTGAGTGAGAGAGGCGATCTTACAGTTTCTTTTTTCTTGATGAGATTGTAATTCAAAGGACAAAGGGAAAGTGTTGTGGGAAATAATAAACAGTTCACGGAATATCTATATTTTATATTTCAATTATTGTTCCTTTTGACTCAACTTGTGTTCCGACATCACTTTTCCTTTGAACCATCCTCGTCTTTTCTCCGAAAGAAGCCATCTCGAGTTAAGTTGTTTTAAATTATTTTACTCATGTTGTTGATCACAAGACCAAAAAAAAAACTGTTGTGAAAAACGTGAGAAGGAACATATGCGGAAACAGATGAATAAAAACGATGTAATTACGACACAGATATTTAACGTGGTTCACCTCTAGTGCTACGTCTACGGGCAAAGAGAGATCTTATTATTGGAGGCGATATTGAGCTTACAAAGTGCAAGTTTAGGGTTACTTCGAATACAAGATATATATAGTAGCATCCCGTATCTAAAACCCTAGACTTTATGGACTCATATACCTAAGCCCACGATCAGATGTAACATCCATAATAACTTGATGCAACGCTCTTGATTCAACCGAGTCGGTATGATGTATGTAATGTAACATCCATCGCCTAGATGTAACATCCAGATTCAAGGCATATCAACAAATCTCCACCTTGACTTGAATCCTTCCAATAACAGATGTACCAGATGCACCTTCAAGTGTCAGATGTATCAGATGCGTGTCTCTGCGCCAGATGTACCAGATGCGCCATCAGCGCTAAATGTACCAGATGCACTTTCAAGTGCCGATGCGTCATCAACGCCAAATGTACCAGATGCGTTCTTCAAGCGCCAAATGTACTATCGCTCTCTTTGCCTCAGATGTCCCTTCGGACCAGATGTGTTGCTATGACGAACCAGACGCCCTTTAACGCTCAACTAGAGCCAGACGTTCGTCATCAAATGGATGTCCCAACGGACTAGATGTCCCAACGGACCAGATGTCCCAACGGACTAGATGTCCCAATGGACCAGACGTCCCAACGGACTAGATGCCCCAACGGGCCGGATGTCCCAACGGACAAGACGTTCCAACGGACCAGATGCCCCAACGGGCTAGATGCCCCAACGGGCCAAATGTCCTTACGAACCAGATGCCCCAACGGGCCAGATGTCCTTGCGAACCAGATGCCCCAATGGGCCAGATGTCCTTGCGGACCAGATGCCCCGACGGGCATGATGCCCCAACGGGCTAAACCATATACATGGTGAGATGAACATTTACAGTGCACAAAATACAGATAGGTTCATCTGAAGACATCACGAACCTTGTCAACACCTCATTAATGTAGGCCTTATGTGACAAGAACAACTCCTTCTCCATATCTCTGAAGATCTGCTGCATCCAAGTCCTTCATCTCAACTTCAGAACCCAAAAGCTCCAGCTTCTCGTTGTCACACTTCTCCTTAGCTATCATCATGTCATCCACATCTAGTACTAAACAGATGAACGTCGCATCCTTAAACTTACTCACGTAAACACACTAATCAAAAGGACTTCTGATGTAGCCCAACTTGATTATATAGCTGTCGAATCTCTTGTACCATCGTCTGAGAGACTGCTTAAATCCACAAAGTGACTTCTGAAATGTACACACATAGTAATCTTTTCCAGGAACTCGACAACCATCCGGCTGAGTCATGTATATCTCCTCTAGCTCTCCATGAAGAAACACTGTCTTCACATCAAATTGCTCAAGCTCCAAGTCCTGACGTGCTACCAGCACTAGCAACACTCTGATGGAAGTATCTCTGACCACAGGTGAGAACATCTCATTGCAGTCCACTCCCTCTCTCTGACTTAACCCTCTTGCAACAACACAAGCTTTATACTTAACTTCTTCTGCCGATGATGATCCATCCTTAATCTTGAAGACCCACTTGTATGTAACATCCCTTCTCCCCGATGATAATGTGACCAGATCCCATGTATGATTCTTCTGATGAGACTCCACGTCTCTCGTTGCAACATGCCATTTCTCAGACTCGGGACTAGAAACAGCTTCCATGTAAGTGGATGACGCATTCACTTCCTCTGCAACCTGAAGTGCATAACCGACCATATCGTCAAAGCATTATCTCTCTGGTGGCCTGACATCAACCCTTCTTGGTCGATCCTTCGCGATGCTACGCTCTGTAGAGTCAAGCGGTTGAGTCTCCGTAGACTCCAACTGAACATCTTCTACACGCTCCTCTTGATTTTCTGTGAGTTCATGCACATCAATCACTTCAAGATCATCTTGCAGCTCCACCTGTTTATCAGTGCTACCCTTTTCTGCTTCTGAACTAGACCTTGAGCTTCTAACCATAGATGTTTCATCAAAGACAACATTCCTGCTTAGAACCACTCGGTTTTCTGATGGAGACCATACCATGTATCCCTTGATTCCATCATTGTAGCCCATAAACACTCTTAAAAGTGAATATTCAGTAGATCTACCTGACCACACCTCAGAAGGTATCCAGCACTCGATGCTTGTGTGGGGACCAAAATTTATCAAGTAGCAAGTCGTGTTAACTGCTTCAGCCCAAAGCCGCTTCTCCAAACCAGCACTCGAGAGCATGCACATCGCTCTCTCTAGGATTATCTGGTTTATCCATTTTGCAACATCATCCCGCTATGGTGTTCCCCTGTCTGTAAGATGCTTGGCAGATGTTGCATACTTACAAAACTGTTTAAAATCTTTCGAGCAGAGTTCCAAACCAATATCAGAATGAAACATATCTTGCTTTGACAGATGTTGCATCCCACGCTCACCCATATTTCCATGCCTCATATGCCATATCTTAGTCATATCTTCCTCTGGGATCTCTGGCGAAGCAACATTTGCTGAACCGGTAACCGTTGTACCCTTCAGTAAATACAGAGTACCATTCATGAAACCCCCCCGGAATCACATCAGAACCCTTGTAGACATTCAAAACTCCATCGCCACCCGAATATTTGAACCCTTTCCTGTCCAGAAGACTCACGGATATCAAATTCTTCGTCATTGATGGAACATGCCTAACCTTGTTCAATGTGCAGAATCTAACATCATGTGTCATGAGCTTGATTGAGCCGATCCCAACAATTTTGCAGACAAAGTCGTTTGCCATCTTAATCTTGATGTCAAGTACCTCTGTATACTCTGATACCACTCTCACCTCGGTGTCATATGGTAGGATGCTCTCGTATCAAGAACCCACACATCAGAAGAGTGTGTGTCTATGCACAATAAGAGCGATGTCGTCGTCAGACTTGGTTTCATCCTCGGCTACTGCAACAGACCCAAACTGCTGCTCTTTCATCTTGGGACAGTCTGACTTCCAATGTCCCTTCTCTTTGCAATATTTGCAAATATCAGATGCTTTAGGACCTCTTGGAAACGACTTCCTATCTTTCAAAGTACTTTTGTTCCCATGCCCCTTCACACCACTGACAAACAACCCCGATGCTTGATTGTATGTCCCTGAGCTGGATGCCTTATGGTGCAATTCCCGACTGTGAAGCGCTGACCTAACTTCTTCCAGTTTCACTGTATCTTTGCCAACAATGAACGATTGCACGAAGTTCTCGAAGAAGTTCGGCAGAGATACCAACAGGATTAGTGTCGCGTCTTCATCCTCCACTTTAACATCGATGTTACGCAGCTCCAGTAATATCGAATTTAGCTTGTCAAAATGGTCGCGAAGCTCAATACCTTCTTGCATACACAAGACGAAGAGGTGTTGCTTCAGAAGTAGCTTATTCGTCAGAGATTTTGTCATGTACAAACTCTCCAACTTCTGCCACAAACTAGCAGCCGATTTCTCATCCGACACTTCGATGATAATCTTGTCTGTTAGACACAACAAAATTGTTGAGAACACTTTCTCTTCCAGAGCCTCCAAATCAGCTGCTTCAGATTTCTTTCCTGACAATGGTCTTAATCTGCCAAAGACTGAAGCTATTTCTCCCATCAAACTTGTCGATCTTTGCGTTTATTCTAGACATCTTCTCACCAGATCACCAAGCCCGAGCTCTGATACCAGTTTGTTGTGACGGACGTGAGAAGGAACAGATGCGGAAACAGATGAATAAAAACGATGTAACTACGACACAAATATTTAACATGGTTCACTCCTAGGGCTATGTCCACGGGCAAAGAGAGATATTATTATTGGAGGCGATATTGAGCTTACAAAGTGCAAATTTAGGGTTACTTTGAATACAGGATACATATAGTAGCATCCCGTATCTAAGACCCTAGACTTTATGGACTCATGGGCCTAAGCCCACGATCAGATGTAACATCCATAATAACTTGATGCAACGCTCTTGATGCAACGCTCTTGATGCAACCGAGTCGGTATGATGTATGTGAAGTAACATCCATCGCCTAGATGTAACATCCAGATTCAAGGCATATCAACAAAAACTCTGAAGCAAATCAACAGCTAAGATCGTTTTAAGAGAATGAAAATGTCTCCTTAGAAGATCTCATCGAGCTTTGCATTGACAAATCAAAATTTTTGCTCCTAATCAAATCATCTAATCATAATCCACCAACAAACTTCAGCAATCACCTGTTTCGCTTGGAGTGTTTATGTACAAAAACAGAGGTGTGCTTGAAAAAAACATAAAGAAATGATACATTAGAAAAGATCTGATGACAGAGTTGTTTCAATAAATGGTGAGTGGTTACAAGAAATTCCTCAAATTGTAAGGATGATGTCTTTAGTTTGAGAATATCCGGTTCAGTTTTGCGAGTATGCTGAACGTGTACATTACGACACTCCAAGTTTGGCAAGATGAATTAAGACGGCAAAAGAGGTAGCTATAGCGGTTTCTTAGCTCCACACCGTCTTCTGAAGAACTACAACCTTCTGACATTTTCTTCGATTCAATTGGGAACTCTGCAAAGTAAAACGGGTGTCTGTGTGTTTCACTACCACACAGTAGCATATGGCAAGAGGAACTGGTTAAGAATTGGACTTTGAATATTGGCGGGTTGAGCCAGGCCCGTGCAATAGTGCAGCGTATGGGCGACTCGTGAAAGCCCAAATAGCAAGCTATCTTTGTGGGCTTTATCCTTTAAAAAATATAATTAATATCATGTGGACCGATATCAGATATTAAACTGATAAGAACAGATATACTTGATCTTAGCCAAAAAGCCGAGAAAGGTATGCTTTAGAAGAGAGACTCGGCTTCTTTTTTTATAGTCTGAAGTTTATGACTAATGACTCTCTGTCTTACGATGTGGGACTCATATATATCCTTTTTCTATCTTATTAGTTATTACCAATGCCTCTCTAGTCTTTTACATATTAACTGTCGGTTCTTTCCCGTTGGTCATAGAAACTTCACAAACCTAGAAGAACATGGAAACTTCACAAAATTATTTAAAAGCAGAAACGGTTGAACTTGGTTGCTCAGGAAACTCACGCTGGTTCCATTCATTTATATAATGGTTTTCTATCTTTTTTCTACTTATTGGCGTTTCTGTATCAGACTGTTGTTAAAAGAGTTTATTGCCTCTTCAGACGCTGAATAGAGTTTTTCTCTAAGAGCATATTCATTAATATCCTTAGAGCTACATATAATAACATGAAAAAGATAGTTTGCTTCAGAAGTAACAAGAGCTTCACCAAAATATCTCAACATGTTCTGGCTTCATATCAGTCACATAGACCACACTTCCCTAAGAAGCTCATATCTTACATACGCTACCATTTCACCTACTTTCTCATCTTGCTGCTTCACCTTCCCATTGTGTCCCGAACTTAGTGATACAGACACTTTGTCAATAACAAATGTAAGAAGAGAATCAAGTTCACCAAGCTCCTCGTCGCTTGTGTATCATTTTCTTTGTATCACAGTCGCATTCCTAGACATTTGAGATATATCTCCTCCTACCTCTGCAAATTTCTCTGCTACATTGATTGATGATGGAGGAATGTTTTGATGTATCCTCAGAGTGATACTTGTAACCAAGATCTCTTTTGCAACCAAGATCATCTTTGGCATGTCTTCATTCCTCATCGCGCAGCATCTGAGTGCCAGGTCGAGAAACATTTTCTTCTGACCAGGCCTCATGTCCTTCGAACCGCCCCCGAATTCAATAAGTTCTCCTCTCTCCTGCAGATCCCTCGCATAATCAAGAATATAATAAGTAAACTCTGGTCCATCCATATCTGGTCGTCTTCCCATAAGAAGAACCAACATAAGGATTCCAAAGCTGTACACATCTGCGTATTCTGTCACTATGCTGCCCGTAGACGAATAAGTACTATCTAAGTATCCAGGAGTTCCACTCACCCTATCTTTAATCCACGATTTACCCGCAGGGAGTGTCACAGCAAGGGAGAAATCAGTGAGCTTAGCCTTCCAGTTCTTATCCAAGAAAATATTAGTTGCCTTGATGTCTTTGTGTATAATGATTCTAGGGAAAGCAGTGTGAAGGTAAGTAATAGCAGTCGCAACCTCCTTTGTAATCTTCAATAGTACATTCCACGGCGACACCGGCACGTCCTCGGAACCAAGACTTCCTCGAATGTTCAAAGCTTTATATTCTACGTCTTCAAATACCATCAATGGATGAGGAAATTCGAGACAACATCCTATGAGTTTGAGGAAACCATTGTTATTACTTACCCGAGCAGACAAGACAATGTCCTTGTATGCATGCTCTTCTTCTCCACCCACTGGCCTTGTAAATTTCTTGATCACGTAAGATCTGCCTTCGGTGTCTCCCTTGTACCAGATGGCCACGAATATGAAGTATTAGGGAGAAAACACATGGGATCAATCTAGAATCAAAGACTGAAAGTATCTCAATATTAAGAACTAACTCTTCTTTATTAATGCTTAAGAAAACTAACTCAAAAACTTAAGCTCTCAAACTCTCAATCTCTAATCCACAAGTTATGTCACACTTTGACATATCCTTTATATATAGATTATATTTTCCTAATCCTATTTAACAAACATATCTAGATAACTCCTAAATATATTATGAGTCTCAATCTTAATAGGATTAGGTCTTTTACTTGCTCCTCAAGTTTCCTTGATCTTCAAGCTTATCTCAACATTCTCCCTCTTAAGCTTAAAATCATTCTTCTCCAAATATTGCATTCCAATCAAATCCTTCATCTCCTTGAACTTGATTCTTCCAAGAGCTTTAGTCAAAATGTCCGCCTTTTGTTGATCACGGGAAACATGCTCCACAATGATTTTCCCTTGCTCAACACACTCTCTAATGAAATGATACCTTGAGTGAATGTGTTTGCTTCTGCCCTGAAACACCGGATTTTTTGTAAGGGATATAGCCGACTGATTGTCGATTCTGATCACTGCCTTCTCGACTGCTTGATCCATGACCTCGCTTAATAGCTCTTGCAGCCATATAGCCTGTTTGGCCGCCTCCGTACCAGCCATAAATTCAGCTTCGCAGCTCGACAAGGCCACTGTATCCTGCTTGCAGAACACTATGTGATCAAGCTATCTCCAAGGTAGAATATATGACCTGCGGTGCTTCTTCCATCGTCCGGATCGATGTTGTGGCTGCTATCACTATAGCCTATGATCTTGGGAATCTTTGGTGATGATCTTGTGAACACAAGGCCAAGTGATGTCGTCCCTTTCAAGTATCTCAGACAATGTTTCATAGCTGCTTCATGTGATTGCTTTGGACATTGCATATACCGACTTAGGACTCCAACAGTGAAAGAGAGATCTGGTCTAGTGTGCAAGAGATACCTCAGGCATCCAACGTTTCTTCGATACCTCGTATCATCAACATCAGCTTCATCAATCGACTTGGCCAGCTTGAGTCCACTCTCCATTGGCGTGTGAGACAAGTTACAGTTCTTCATACCACTTTCTTCTAGGATCTTCAGCGCATATCGTCTTTGGTTTAGAGTTATGCATCCTTCTTCTTGACTTACTTCGATTCCTAGATAGTAGCTCAGCTTACCGAGATCACTCATGTCAAACTTAGAGGCCATCTCTCTTTTAAAAACATCAATGATCTTCTCATTAGCTCCGGTAACAAATAGATCATCGACATAAACAGCTACCACGAGTATACTTGAATTGACCGTCTTTCTATACACCGAGGCCTCCTTTCTGCACTTCCTAAACCCAAGCTCAAGTAGAATCTGGTTCAATTTGTGGTTTCACGCCCTTGGAGCCTGTTTCAAACCATACAGTGCTTTATGAAGTTTATAAACCTTCATCTCGCTTCCTTTCACCTCAAAGCCTTCCGGCTGATTAACGTAAACGACCTCATTAAGCTCTCCGTGCAAGAATGCTGTTTTGACATCTAGGTGATAAACTTCCCATCCATAGGTTACTGCAATACTAACAAGTAGTCTGATGGTTTCAAGTCGAGCTACGGGTGCAAAAACTTCGTCGAAATCAACTCTGTATTGCTGTACGTAGCCCTTTGCCACAAGACGTGCTTTGTACTTTACCCATCTGAGTTTCGCTTGATCGTAAAGATCCATCTGAGGCTAATTGGCTTTGCACCAGCTGGTAGATCAACTAGAGTCCACACTTCATTCTTCTCAATTGAAGTTAACTCATCTAAGCACGCATCTATCCACTCCTTAAGCTCGCTTGCTTCCACAAAGTTTCCAGGTTCATCATTCAAACACAACAACATCATCTCTCCTTCCCATCTGCGATCAAGACGTAATCATCAAGGTACTTTGGCATTGTTGTTGCTCGTTCACTCCTTCTCAATGCCTTTCCTCATGATCACTCTCATTTTCTTCACTTTCATCTTGAGTAACACTTGTCTCTAGAGTGTCTGGTACATTCTCATCTCCTTCTGTGACATCATCTTCACCTCTATGATGCTCTGTCACATGTTGGTTGTTGTTGATGGCTTCACCTGCTTTAGATATCCCATGATTGCCAAACTCTCCGAGTATAACCTCAAAGTCATTGTAATTTTTTGCTTCACTGTCGATCTTCTTCCAGTTCCATCATTTGGTTTCATCAAAGATAACATCACGAGACACCACAATTCTTCTCGTATCAGGGTCATATAGCCTATAAGCCTTAGACCCTGGCCTTGATATCTGCCACACACACCTCCCAATCCTAATTCGATGGGTCTCATTCCTACTCGAAGGGTATTTTGGTCTTCTTGCAGATTTCTCGTCAACCGCTCTGATACCAAGATGGACAAGCACACGTGATCTGTCATCTAGCTTCTTTAGATGGACTTTACCAACCTTTGTGTAGCCTATACACCCGAAAACTCGAAGATGATTTAGGTTTGGCTTTCGACCTCTCAGAACTTCATAAGGAGTTTGATCCTTAAGCGATCTTGTTGCTATCCGGTTGATCAAGTACGTTGCGTGTCTCACCGATTCTCCCCAGGGGTAGTTTGGCATGTGCATATGCTTCAAGATGCTCCTCGCCATCTCCATTATCAATCTGTTTCTTCTCTCTACCACCCCGTTCTGTTGAGGAGTGTATGGTGCCGTGAGATGTCTTCTTATTCCTTTGTCCTCACAGTACATATTGAACTCTCGAGAGGTGAATTCTCCACCACGATCTGTTCTGAAAGTGATTATGGATTCTCCGACTTCTTGCTCTATCAACTCCTTTGGCCTTTTGAATTTCTCGAAAGCTTCACCTTTCTCTTTAAGCAGGATTAACCACATGTAACGTGTGTGATCATCAATCACAAAAAATATGTACCATTTTCCTCCCGAAGTACTCCGTGCACTAGTTCGAGTGGTTTAGTTGCTCTATACATCGTTGCTAGAGGGAAAATCTTTCTTGCTTGTTTTCCAAGCAGGCATGATGAGCACAGCTCCTTTGAGACGGCAACGTTAGGGACTCCAAGAACTAGTTCCTTTTGTATCATCAACTTCATTGTAGCCGTGTTTATGTGTCCAAGTCTATAGTGCCACCTATTTTATTCGCTTATCTTACTTAAGTGAAGTTTTGTTGTATCTCTGATTCCCATATGCACCTTATAAAGTCGATTCTTTGATCTTTTAGCAGTCACAAGGATATTTCCTTGCTGATCACGCATCGTCAGATAATCATCCTTCAACCTTATATCACAACCTGACTCTGTTGCCTGACCGAGGCTGATAATATTGCTTCGTAGATTGGGTATGAAATACACATCATTCATCTTTCTTGCTTCTCCATTAAGATTGGTGAATGAGATGGTACCTTTTCCCTTCATATCGATCTCTTAATCATCCCCGAACCTCACCTTTCCTGTCACTCCATCATCCAGAGAAGAAAAATATCGTTGATCTCCCGTAATGTGGTTACTGGTTCCGTTATCTAGGTACCATATGTCGGCAGTATCGGTGTTTGTCTCGTACTTCTCGGGTATGCAGTTCTTCTCATTTAGATATACAACTTTGTGCATCATCAACTCATCAGCATCTTGTGTGTCACTGTTATCATTCTCTTAGGCTTCTTGGAGCTTGAGAAGGCGGCCAGGACAGTCTGTGGCGTAATGACCTAGCTTATCACAACGGTAGCACATGATTCTCGAAGTATCTCTCTCTCCATTATACCGTCCTCTTCCACGTCCTCTGTAATATGACCGGCCTCCTCGTCCTCTGCCTCGATAGTTCTTGTTATAGTCTTGGTTAGATTCATAGTTTGCATACATCAACTTGTTTTGCTCTTCTTGTTGTTCCTCTTCTTCGCCAACACGCTCTACATAGGCTTTTAACCGGCCAATAATGTCTTCAAAACTTGTGTCATTGAGGTTTAATACTTGTTCAAGCGAAGCAACGATGTGTATATACTTTCTCCTTGGAAGACTAGTCAAGAATTTCTTGACTAGTTTAGGTTCTTCTATATTCACTCCTAAGGCTGCAGATTTTGATGCAATCTTGGATAACTTCCCGCTAAAGTCATCGATCTTCTCTGTGTCTTTCATCTTTAATCTTTCGAATTCGGACATTAATGTCTGCAACCTTGCCTCCTTGACTCTCTCTGCCCCCAACATGTCGAGTTTTTATGGCCTCCCAAACCTTCTTGGCCGTGTTGAGTTCACCTACTTGTAGAATCAGCGACTCCGGTATAGACTGGAACAGAAGAGCTATGGCCATGTTGTTTTTGTCTCCTTCGAGGGTTTCTTCTTCGACAGCTTCCCGAACCTTGTGAACCTTCAAAGCGATCTTCATTCTTATTTCCCAAACCGTATAATTCGTTTGTGTAAGCATAGGGCACTTGATCGAGGTTCCACCTCCTTCCTTCGGTTTTGTATCTGTAGCAACGATCTCACCACTCATCTTTCCCTAAGCTCTGATACCAAATCTAGAATCAAAGATTGAAAGTATCTCAATATAAAGAACTAACTCTTCTTTATTAATGCTTAAGAAAACTAACTCAAAAACTTAAGCTCTCAAACTCTCAATCTCTAATCCACAAGTTATGTCACACTTTGACATATCCTTTATATAGAGATTATATTTTCCTAATCCTATTTAGAAAACATATCTAGATGACTCCTAAATATATTATGAATCTCAATCTTAATAGGATTAGGTCTTTTACTTGCTCCCCAAGTTTCCTTGATCTTCAAGCTTATCTCAACAATCAAAGTGATTGGTGGCCTTGGAGATTTGATCGGAAGAGAACATTCGTATAGGGTTTGACATGCTGTTACAGTCGGCTATGAGTTGATCAAGAAACATGCTTCCATTTTTGAGGAAACACTTTCTCCCTGCCTCCTTCTCTGACTCCTCCTTCTCCTTTATTCTCCAGCATTTCATGGCGGAAGATGCCTCAGATTGCAATCTCTACCGATACAGTCAAGGAGAGGGACGATCTTTAAAGAACAATCTTATCCCTTTCTTATTAAAGGAGGAACATTCATATAAATAAACCTTGGCCTCATGTGTTTATTACATGAGTGTCATTTCCTATGTGTCATCACTTCATGCACTCTCACTAACTTTATAAAAAAAACCCTTGTGAACTAGAATAATTACAACCAAATGCCATTGGTCATATACATTATACTATATGATTACAATCCAATTTGAAAAAAAAAGGGAATTTATGACAGGCAGAATATTAAATTTTTTGTAAAAGGCAACAAAATAAGTTCGACATCTATCAAATCGTTTTATGAATATTTTTGTTTACATTAATTATAATGCAACATTTTATGAACATTTTTAAACTAATATCAAATCGTATTATAATGCAACGTTTTATGAACCTTTTTGAAACCGAGTCAACATTTTATGAACATTTTTATGCAACATTTTATGAACATTTATAAACTAATATCAAATTTCTTTATAATGCAACTAAAGAAACGGGAATAATTTTATGAACAATTTTATGCTTATTTTAGGAACAAGTATTATAATCGAACGTTTTATGAACATTTTTGTCAATGTTAATTATAATGCAATATTAACTCTTTTGTAAAAGGCAACATTTTTGTCAACGTTGAAAAAAAAATTATACGTTACGGATATCAGATATATTTTGGTTAATTGGTCAAAATAAAAAGGAAACACAATTGAATTTCAATATACTCGATGCAAACTCGATATTCCAAATTATAACCTACGCTTAATTGGTCAAAATATTAAGGAAACACAATAATATTGTTAACGTATAAAAGGAAACAAAATTCAAAGAATCGAAATACTTACCTTAATCGATAGGGGAATATTTCTGATATATTTTTGGCGTGACCATCACGGATCTTATAATACCTATTTCACGAAAACGCATCACGCAATAACAAAATTAGGTAAGTGGTATATATGGTATTAAAGGAGGAGCATTAATATTGGTTTCTTCGATTGAATTTGGCGTGGAGAGTAAAAACCTACGATCTGTGTTGATATAAATAGTAGAGCTTAACATAATGTTTTAATCATACTAATTGGTAATTAGCGATCTAAACGAAGATGTTATTTAAAACCGGTTCGAACAAGAACGTTTTCTAAGAATACGTAAAGAACATTTATTTTTAATGTTACTTTCGTGAATACTTTTTATTACACTATATCAAAACCGGTTACTATATATTATATCATATAATCACATAAGATATACTCACGCATGATACATGTATATCAAAACGAGATCTAACGGATGAATATATTAATAAATATATATTAAAAAAAAGATGCCAGTAATTGGCATAAATATTGATTGACAATAACTCATTAATATAAATATAGTCCGAACAGGAAACTGCAAAACATCCGCCAGCCATAGGCATATATTTACTTTGACAATCACTCATCACAATAATTACTATCATAACAGCATAATCATGCCATTAATATTAGCCACAATATACGTCTTTGAATATAATTCATTCTGGTTATAGAACTCCAATCTAGGAATCAAATTCGCAGAATTGCCATATAGGCTCAATACCGTCCTATTTCATATTTTTAAAGTGGTAGCAATATATATACAAGCTTTCCTAAAATAAAAGATATAAAAATATGTATTTTTGATCAAAATTGATTGATTTAAAATTTAATTTAGTTGACCATATTAACTCTTTGTTTCCTTTAATATTCCATGTGATTCGACGAGCATGGAATAAGGTAAGTTCTCAAAATTTAATATTAATTTGAATTTCAAAAATTACGAGGACGATTAGTTATGCAAACATACCCTAGACTAGCGCATTGCATATATAAATACTAGGTCATCTCTTTCTCAAAACAAAGTCCTCACCACTGTCTCCTTCTCAAAATTATGAATTTAATTTCTTTTTTATAATTTGTTTTTTTAGTATTTTATTGTTTTATTGTCTATGTTTTTCTTATTTTATATTCATAATTTATATTATGAAGACAATAATTCTATTGCTTATGTTTTGTTTTATCTTAAACTCATAATAAATTTATATAAGTCTTTGCTTACTTTCACAGTTTTTTTAATTCAAATATATTTAAATTACACCGATAAATTAAGAAGTGTAGTTTTAAAGTTATAATCTCCTTAATCCATAATTCCGCGCAGGACGCGGGTTATCACCTAGTATATCTTATATAAGAAGTCACAACCTTGATTCATGTGTGATATTTTAAAAAATAGACCTAATGGACCTATTGATAGAAAGTCATCTTACATTTAATCTATAATCTTATCATTTAAATTTTGGACCTACCATAAATTTTTATTGGGCTATCAATCATTGGATTTAAACAATAGATGATTCATTGGATTTATAGATAGTATAAATTAAATAGATATAATTTAATGTTGTAATACTATACCTCCATATGTTAATTATTTAAATATTTGTCGATGTTAACTTTTAAAATTATAAAGATTTTTTTTAAATAACAAAAATCATATTATCTAACAATGATTAATCTATACTACCTTAAACCAATGAAAACAAATTTTAAACTATATAGTTTATTTTAAAAATTAAACAAAAACTAAATGTTTAATTTTTAAAAAACTTTCTAAATTTGTGAAATGTTACAATATTTTTGAATATGACAATAAAAAAATATTTTACTAATCTTTATATATATAGTTACGATTTTTATAATGAAATAATAATCCGAAAATATATATATAGAAGAAGATACGAATACATGTAAAAGTTTGAAACAATCTATTCAATGAAAAAATATACCGTAAACTTATTGTGTTTTAAAAATTGATAGACACATATGTATTATAATATATACCAATTTAGAATTGAAAACTAAAATATTTATATAAAAATAATTGAAAAAAAAACCGTGCGGTTGTGCGGATCGAGATCCAGTGATCAGTTAATATGGCAATGAGTGGATCTCAAAGTATGTTAGACTAATCAACTTTCAATACCATTTCTTTTTATTTTTTTATTTTTTTTATTTATTTTCCTCCTAAGCGTCGTCGGGGTCAACCGGTCAAGTTGTAGTGTTTGCGACTTGAGTAGGATTAACCGGGTGCCTTAATGATGTCTCTAGGTTAATTAACATTAAAAATAAAAAGGAAAAAGTGATTTACGTTAGGGACGCCTCCTAATTAGGACTTGGAAGGAACGGTGACTTGGAGACAGGTGTCCTAGCCAGAGTGGGTAGAGGGTGTTTGAAACGGTGTTGTCTCTTTCTCTCTGTGTCTCCTCTATTCTCTCTTTCTCTGGTTTCTCTCTCTCGACGGCGAAGTCTCTACACATCGGCGGCTCTCTGGCTTCTCCCTCTCTCTGGGTAGCTCTCGTCGGAGACCTAACCGTCGGTCTCTCTCGTTTCTCTGGATTCTCTCTCTCGACGGCGACTTCTCCTCTCTCTCGGTGTCTCTCTGATTTCTCTGTATCTCTCAGTCGGTGGCTCTCGACAGCGACATCTCTCTCGGTGGCTCTCCTGGACGGCGACGGACCTCCCTCTCGGCGGCTCTCCTCGAATCAAACGGTAAATCAATTGTTTTTGTGTTCAATTTTGCATGTCTTTAGATTCTGCTTGTTGTTATTCTGATCAAGTTGCATGTCTTTTGATTGGTTTGTCCGTTTGATTATGTCTCTTGGTGGTTCTCTGCGACGGTGAGGGACATCAAGCTCGGTGGCTCTCCTCCAATGGAAAGGTAAAGCTCTGATTCATGTTCTTCAAGTTTTAGAAAATTGATTTGGTTGTGGTGCTCGATTCTGTGTGTAGATTTTTTTGTAGTGTGCGATTCTGTCTCTTGATTAAATTTTTTTTCCTTTCTTTGTTGCCAGAGATAGATGGATCAAGTTCGATTTATTTGTTTTGCAAGTTTGTTTCTTCAAGTTTGTTTGTGGCTGTTGACTAATTTTTCTGTGTCTTTGTTTGTCAGATGGATGGATCAAAATGCTTTTGATTTGTGTCTGAAACTCGAATGATCAAGAGAAGTAACCAAGTTCATCGAACAAAGGAGAAGGATTTTATTCAGGTTAGCGTTCTGTCCTTGTTCTGTCTAGAATCGATTTAGTTTCTGCTTTGAATTGTTATTAATGTTATGGTAGAATCGAGGGTAATTAGGTTGTGGTTAGGTATAAATCAATGGTATAGTGTTGAATGTGGTAGATAGATGTCACCTCGGTTTGGTTGTGCATTGATACTTCTGTCTTTGTTCTGTGTTATTGTTACTCTTTGCTCTTGTCTTAATTATAATGTTTTAGCTTCTGCTGTTAATAGAATCGAGAGTAATTAATGTCATACTTATCGTTAGGTTGTAGTTAGATAGGAATCAATGGTGTAGTGATGAATGTGGTAGCTAGATGTCAACTCGGTGCTAAGGTTAAAGTCATTTTCTCCTCCTCTTTCTTGAATTCATTTCTAACCTTGTTCTGCTTCTCTCACTTCCTCACTCTTTCCTTCTCGTCTCACTTCCTCACTCTTTCCTTCTCCTATCTCTTACTTGCGCATGTTTTGGAGATGGATTCCAATCCATTTACGCAAACATCAAACTTTGTTGGGCTACTTTATAGCCAACAAAATATCTCCTTTGGTAACTATGAAGATAATGTCGATCTATCTTCATCTCAACTTCCTTCTCAAGGCGTGGATGATGTTGGTGAGCGTCGGGAACGAAGGAAGTGGACTCGCACAGATGATGTTGTGCTGATAAGCTCTTGGCTAAACACGAGCAAAGATCCAGTGGTTGGAAACGAGCAAAGATCAGGCGCATTCTGGAAGAGAATTGCAGCCTACTTTGCAGCAAGTCCCAAGCTTGCTGGCTGCGAAAAAATAGAGGCTTCTCACTGTAAGCAACGTTGGCACAGGATCAACGACTTGGTCTGCAAGTTCTGTGGATCGTACGAGGCGGCAACAAGGGAGAAAAGTAGTGGTTGCAATGAGAATGATGTCCTCAAAAGGGCTCATGAAATATTCTATATTAACCATATGAAGAAATTCACTTTAGAGCACGCTTGGAAGGAATTGAGTAACGATCAAAAGTGGTGTGAAGTTTCTACTGCTAAAAACGATGGTAAGAAAAGAAAGTGTGAAGACAATGAAGATTCACCCAGCCTTCAATCAACTGAAACCAAACGTCCCGCGGGTGTAAAGGCAGCAAAGGCCAGTGGGAAGAAGAGTGTGGAAAAGGAGCGTTCGCTTAATGAGTTTCACAATATATGGGACATTAAACAGAAGGATTTCGCACAGAAGGAAAGGTTGCACAAGCTGAGTCTACTTGACTCTCTTGTTGCAAGAAAAGAACCTCTAGCCGAGTATGAAGAAACCCTCAAAAAGAAACTCATCAGTGATTTAATGTTCAATTAGGTAAGTGTAAGTTCTCTGTTTCTTGGGCTTGTTAACTCTGTGTTTATTGTTCTTGGTAGAAATGCTTAAATGATGATTAGTTTAACTTTCTGTTTCTTAAGAAATGGTATAAATTCTTGGTATAATGTTAAAGTTTGACTTGTTAGCTGTCTTTACTTTCAGGTCAAGTGGAGCGTTGGGAGTGGAAGTATCACGGATTCTCTGTTTCTTGTGGTCTTGTTGTCGTCATGTACTTTTGGAGTCTTGTGTTCATGTAGTCTTGGAGTCTTGTGTCATGGACTTTTTTTCTTGTTTTGTTGTAGTACTTGTGTCACGGATTGTAGTTGTGCCAAATTATCTGATATCTATATAAAGTTATGTTGTAGTTGTGTAACAAACTCATATCTCATTCTCTCATTCTCAAAACAACGCATTATCTCTCATTCTCACCATACAAAGATCAAACCGTTTCATAATTTCTCATTCTTACCATACAAAGATCAAACCAACTCATTCTCTCCTTCTCATCGTTTACAAAATTTGTCAAACTCATTCACTCCTTCTCACCAAACTAGAAATCATTCAAACTCATTCTCCCCTTCGTCAACAAACAAGATAAATTTACAAAATGGCATCTTCTTCTCATAACACATTTGATGGATCAAATAATGATACTTTTGATCAATATTTTGATCAACAATTAGATCAACATTTTGAGCAAGCGTTCGAGAAATGTTCCATCGATTTTGGTGATCAAGAAGAACAGGGGAAAAAAAGAAAAAAAAGAATTTATATCGAAAGAAATCGTGAAGAATGCGATATACGTTTATGGAATGATTATTTCAGCGAAACTCCAACGTATCCTCCAAATCTATTCAGACGACGCTTTCGAATGAACAAGACATTGTTCATGCACATTGTTACTCGACTGTCCAATGAAGTTGAATTCTTTCAACAAAAGAGAGATGGTCTCGGCAGGCGTAGTCTCTCTCCACTTCAAAAGTGTACAGCAGCCATTCGTGTCTTGGGATATGGTAGTGCGGCTGATGCGGTCGACGAATACCTCCGACTCGGTGAAACTACTACTCGGTCATGTTTGGAGAATTTTGTTGACGGAATAATTTCTTTATTCGGCGAAGAGTACCTGAGAAGACCTACACCTGCTGATCTTCAACGTCTACTTGATATTGGTGAGTATCGTGGATTTCCCGGGATGATAGGAAGCATCGATTGTATGCATTAGGAGTGGAAGAATTGTCCCACCGCTTGGAAAGGGCAATATTCTCGGGGTTCGGGTAAACCAACAATCGTTTTGGAGGCGGTTGCTTCGTATGATCTCTGGATATGGCATGCGTTTTTTGGACCACCAGGTACCTTAAATGATATCAATGTTCTTGATCGTTCACCTGTTTTTGATGACATAATAAATGGTCAAGCTCCACAAGTTACTTACTCTGTCAATGGAAGAGAGTATTATTTGGCTTACTATCTCACTGATGGTATTTATCCGAAATGTGCAACTTTTATCCAATCAATTTCATTACCACAAGGTCTGAAAGCAGTTTTATTTGCTCAACAACAAGAAGCTGTCCGAAAAGATGTCGAGCGTGCTTTTGGAGTCCTGCAAGCTCGCTTTACCATTGTTAGAAATCCAGCACTTTTTTTGGATAAAGTCAAAATTGAAAAGATTATGAA
This sequence comes from Brassica napus, assembly GCF_020379485.1. Lineage (NCBI taxonomy): Eukaryota > Viridiplantae > Streptophyta > Magnoliopsida > Brassicales > Brassicaceae > Brassica > Brassica napus. The sequence continues at coordinate 32,825,570 of NC_063447.1, read as the reverse complement.
AGCTTGTATCATACTCCATAATATGATAGCAGAAGACGAACGAGATGGATACACTCAATTTGACATTTCAGAGTTCCAAGAAGCAGAAGACAACGGAAGTTCACATGTCGATTCCACATATTATACAGTCCCTACAAACATCGCCAATATGATGGGTGTTCGCACTAGAATTCGTGATAGACAAATGCATCAACAGCTGAAAAATGATTTGGTCGAACATATATGGCGTAAATTTGGACGTGATGAAGACAACAACTGAACTACGATGGTTCTTTCAAATTATTCTCGTTTCATGTTTCATGTTTTTTCATCTTTGTTTCATCTTTGTTTCATGTTTTTATTTTCAAATCAATGTTTAAAATGTTATATTCATGTTTTATTTAAGAAATAATTTTTTTTTATATATATTAATTTTTAATTTTTAAGAACCCTAAATTAAGAGACTAGCATTGTACCACATTTAATTGGGCCGTCTTTTAACTAAGTCTGTTAGCCCACAATTACTATTAAATATTAGTTAAGATATTTTTAATGGGGCTCAGGGTTAATCCTGCTCTTACGTAGCGATTGTGCAAATAGTCAACTACGTCAACAAGTACATTGATTTGACGTATTGTACTAAATAAAAATATAAAATTATGCAAATAAACAAATGATCACAGTGTTGACAGTCGAGATAGCCTGCACTGAAATGCTTTATGTGCACCAATATTGACACAATATATTTTTCCTTTTGCATATTACCAGTAAAACATTTTTTAATTAATTAGTTCTGCCTGACACGGATTGAACTATCAGCAAATGTGGACCCAAAAATGTAAGTCAGTGGTTGGAATATTCAACCAAGGGACTGGGAAAAAGTTTGAAATCAGTTTGTTGGTTTTTCTCGCTAGAAGACAAAGCTTTCTTTCCCTCTAGTACTTGTCTCCTGAACCTAATCGTATGTATCTTTGACCAGGTGAAAGGTGTTAAGAGTGGTATGGTTTAGTAAGGTCTACTAAACCAAACCGAGACTCGGGTTGTTAAGGTTGTTGAGATAAGTACAATGTATTAGAAGATAAAGATGCACGGTAGATGTAGATAAAGTAGAATCTCCTTGTAAAGATACGAAGGTCGAGTATATGTATCCAACGTGATCAATGAGATCCACACACAGTTTACTAAATACAGTTTCTCTCTGAGTTTACATGGTATCAAAGCGGGCCCAACATTTCCATATTCATCTCCTCAGGAAACATCTTGATCATGATCAGAAGAAAAGCTTCGGGGAGGATTTGTTATACCATTGCATCAAGCAATGAGCCATTGAGAAGTGTGCTACCGTTGTCCAACGACCCTCTGTTTCCTCGGAGATCAGTAAAGGAAATGCTTTTGCAGTCTTAAAATGTTAATGGCAATCAAAGTTGCCTCCTCATGAAAATATTATACGAGGCCTAAGTAGGTCCATATCTTTCAGTTAACAAGTTTGAAGTTCACCCTTTTGCATATGGAGTCTGAATGATCAACACCAAAATTTCATGTGGTTTCAGATTTATAGCGTAATCCTTGATAAACAATATCAACAAGAATCATTTTTAAGCAAGTTTTCAAAACTCTGCTTCCTGCTTTCTGATCTAATCAGTGCTAAGATCATCACTTGTTAAGTAGTTCAACATCAAGCTTTTCTGAAAATGAGAAACATCTCACATGTTCTGCCTGCTTTCAGAACCCAAAGATAAATTTATGTACCCTAAAAGCTCTTTCTTAATCAAGATGAAAGTTTTACTCAAGAATCAAATGTTACATAGTATTAAAGGTAAGAAATGAGACAGCAATACACAATACACAACTAAAGTATGAGCATAATCTCAAACTTCCTGTCTGAACATCCTCAGAATTTGAACTTTTTAACAATCTAGTGATGCTTGCTAAGCTTAATCTCTTTTGCAACCAAGATCATCTTAGGCCTGTCCTCAGTCCTCTCCTCGCAGCATCCGAGTGCCAGGTCGAGAATCTGACCAGGCCTCATGTCAGTTCGAATCACCCCCGAATTCAACAGGTTCTCCTCTCTGCTGCAGATCCTTCACATGTACGAGAATATTAGTATCAAAAACCAAGTGCCCATCTGAATCATCCAGAAGTGATGGTTTTCCCATCAGAAGAATCAACATAAGGATTCCAAAACTGTACACATCTGAATATTCTGACAGAATTCCCGTCAAGTGATAAATAGGATCAACGTATTCGTTAATTCCCACTACCAGCTCTTTCATCCACGACTTACCCTCAGGGAGTGTCACCTTCACAGCTCTTGTAAGCTTTATGCTTCATCCATTGGACAGAAAATATATGAAACCTCCATGTAGCTTGGTCTGGAGGATGCTCTATCCACTGAACAAGAGCTTTGCAGAAAACGTTGCAGGTGTCTTTTAATTTCTTCTTCGCTATATCAACGACCAACCATGGAAAGAACTTCGCTGTTTTCAGCCATGTCCACAACAGTACAGACCTGTTACTCAGAGCCTTGTAAAACTGTTCTGGAGGGTACCATTTCCACTGCCTAAGGACTCCGAAGAAGCCACAGTCCCTTCTTTGTTGTGTTAAGAAAACACCAAGCAAAAGTCTGCAAACTGAATTGAGCTCACCCTGGAATGTAGCAGCTGATACCCCAATATTAGAGTAAGAGCCGTAACGTGAGTCATAACAAACTTCCGTGGAGATCTCTGTCATCTTCTTCTCAGAAACCAGACTGTCTCGTTTGCTCAAAAACACTTACACTAGAGTTCATTAACAATATCACACAACTTCTGTCTTGTCTTGTAACACAACTTGATGAGTCATGTTCCATCCCTCTAGAATAATGAAACTCTTCTTCTTCTTGGGATAAATGCATAGCAGTTAACAGAGAAAAACCTCTACATTCCTGGATATGTAAGAGATGAAGCAACCATTTCTGCGCAAGTACCAGAGCGTGTGAATCAGTAACAATCACAGTCTTGTTCTTCACAATCATATACATGACTTTGACTTCAAAGACCATCTCTTGCACTAAGCTCGTCAATCTACCGTAAGCGTAACCTTTCTCTACCTCTTTCCACTGATCATGTTCAGTAACTACTCCACCAGGTTCCCATACTCTTGGACTGTGATCAACGAGAATGATCATCTGCTCCTTACACTTCCAGTCATAGCTCTCAAACTCAATCAACGCTGCTAAGTTAAAATCAGTGCATACCTGAATCTTTAACGTCGATTGATTACTCCATTCTCGAGTTTCCTTCGCCAAATGAGTCTTTGTAGTTAACCCCAACACTTCATCATGACTGAGGTACGGCTCTAAACATTCAAGAGAAACTCCAATCCCAAGAGCAGTAGTCACGATCTCCTCTTGAAACCGAGCATCCATATCTCCAAAAGGCCTTGAGAATATCTTCACATCAAGCTTTATCATCATTGAACACACCAACTCTATCATGTGAAGCCATCTCATCATTCTCATAGTTGCAGAGCCTACAACTATTAGAACACATGATTTCCTCATCTCTTGGATAACCGTATCGTCAAAGCTAATATCAAACGGAGGCGTTACGATCGCAAGAGCACACATAGCTGTTAATCCTCCACGAACAAGCAGTGACATAAGCTTCTGATACTTAAAACCATAAACTGCTAGCTTAACCCATACTTCTAGATTAAGATCAGGAAGTACCTTGAAGCTCATCTTTTCATTCACCATCCAAGTCTGGGTTTCTTCTGCCGAGAACACCTCCAAAGTATTATGTAAACAAGTCTCATGAGTTTTGGCGTTTAACTTTAGCACTACACCATGCTTGAGGTACTTGTCTGAGCAGTTCCACGGTGCTTGCTTGCCTACAGACCCACCTGGCTCCCATACAAGATGAGCCTTTTGATACGGACAAGCTTGGCTTAATATTTTCTTAGGCAATACATATATGTCCTTGACACGATGCATTTGATGAGAAAACAAGATATCAACTCCATGATCAACGCGAAACTCACATAAGTTCAGACCAATACATGACTGCAATTTATCGTTCTTCAGCTTGTCTGGCCCAGAAAATTGTACCTGGCCATGTAAAACTGCTTCAGTCTGAAGCATCTGTCGATCTGTCTTGACCAGACATCCACCTGGTTCCCATATACGATCAGCCTTTAGAGTATGTTCGCCCACCATGTGTCGATCTTATTACCAAGAGAGAAACTCATGTTATCATCTACATCACTTTTGTTTTGTTCTTATTTCTGTCCTGCAACATCAAAGATCTGCAAATCTGAAGTGAAACTCTCCAGCGATTCATAGAAAGAATCTGGCTTCATCACAGTTTTGGTAACAAACTCATCAGATTCGACCAAGCTTTCTTCAAGGATGAGCTCGTCGTTGTCTCAGTCACGAGAATCTTCACTCCTTTGTGCTTCAAATTATGATGACCAGGTGTATCTCGATCATCACAAAATATGCATAACCCATTTGACACCCGGTCATAAACTTCCTCACATGAATATTTCAGAGGCATCTTGCGTTGAGCAGCCATGGAAACCGATTTGCCGAGGATGGACGGCTCTGAGACAGGAAAACCAGTAATGATAGATAAACCCAATCCAGAGGTTCACCGAGAACCCCGTAGATCGGAGAATCAAAGCCTAGAGGATGACCACGAAGGAAGAAGGATCAACCCGAAGAGCAAAGATTCTTAATGGTGGATGATGAACAGAGATGGTTTAGAAGATTGTTTTAATGTTTTATTGATTTCCCATAAATGAGAAAGATATTACATATAGTGTTTTTGTAAACCAAAAGACTAAACCATAAAGCTAAATCAAAATGCATAAAGACAATAATTAAACCAATGTCTAGTAAACCGGATAGCTAATAGATATTCCTGTCACACGACAACACTTTCCCTTTGAACCATCCTCGATAAATTATCTCCACACAAGCATTTTTCTGTGCTGAAATCAGAAGATGGATTGCTTGATGAACAAGACAACGAAGAAGAAAAAAACTCAGAAACAAATCAACGGCTATTGTTCCTTAAGACACAGGTCACCTTAGAAAATTTCATCAAGTTTTGCATGGCAAATCAAATCCAATCAAAACTTTATCTGCAAACCAAATCATCTAATCATAGTCCACCAACAACTTCAGCGAGAGCAGTCACATGTTTCTTTGGGAGTGTTTATGTACAAAACAGAGGTGTTCTCGAGAACCAGGCATTTCCTAATCAAAAGATCCATAAGGAATTTATACACATCTAATATGTTAGAACAGATCTTTCCCGATAGAGCGGTCTCATCAATGGTGAGTGATCACAAGAACTTCCTCAAATTGTTAGGATACTGTTTTGAATTTGAATATCCAATATTAGTCTGCGAGTATGCTGAACGTGTACATTAAAACAGTCGAAGTTGGGAATGCTACTTCTTTCAAAAGAATTACCACTTCTACAAAGCTAAGTGGTTGTCTATCTATGTCTCACTTCAACACACCAATTGACAAAAGGTATTGGTTAAGAGTTGAACTTTGTTTGGCGGGTTAAACCAGCCCATGCAATAGTGCAACGCAAAGGCGACTCATTAAAACCCAGATAGCAAGCTATCTTTACGGACTTTCTCCCTTGAAAAATAGAGTTAATATCTTGTGGACAGATAGCCCACATATCAGATATTAAACTGATAAGAACACATACTACACTTGATCTTAGCCAAAAGGCCGAGAAAAGTATGAAGCTTATAACCAATGCATCTCTGTCTTACCGATGTGGGATGTTAGAAGTTTCCTTCTGTAGTGCCTATAAGCCATAAGAAATAACAAAACAATGACGTGCTAGACTACAAATAAAAATTTAAACTGTTGCAATTGGTCACAGAAACTTCACAAAACCTAGAAGAATAAAATGGAAACTTTGAAAAGTCAAACAAAAGATTTTGTTCACTCTTTCTCCTCCAACAGTTTAATTTACATATATATTTATGGGTGTCTCTAGTGAGACTGTTGTTAAAAAAAGCTTTATTGCCTCTTAAGACGCTAAATACAGTTTTCTCTAACAACATATTCATTAAAATCCTTACAGCTAAATATAATCACTTTGATAATTAAGACTTGGTTGTTTCAATGTAACAAGAGCTTCACCATAGTCCCAACACTTCCCTAAGAAGCTCATATCTTACATTCGCTACCATTTTACCTACTTGCTCATTTTGCTGCTTCAGCTTCTCATTGTGTCCCGAACTTAGTGATACATACACTTTGTCAATAACAAACGTAAGAGGAGAATCCAGCTCATCAAGCTCCTCGTCGCTAGCGTATCCTTTTCTTTGTATCACAGACGCATTCCTCGACATTCTATAGATGTCTCCTCCTACCTCTGCAATTTTCTCTGCTACATTAAACTCCTTGGCGACATCAATCATTTTTGGCCTCTTATCCACACTCTTCGCGCAGAATCTGAACGCAAACTTGTTCACTTGAGATCTTTCAGACTTGAGATAGTTACCCTATATAGTCTTTCTTGATTAAAATGAAGTTTTGCTCATGAATCAGAGACTATAAAAACAGTTTTAATAATAACAATTTGAAGTAAGTTCTCGAAACTATGCTTGCTAGTATCCTTACTTAGTCTTTAGGTTCACTTTCAGAACCTCAGAGAAAGATTTATGTACCCTCAAAACTCTTTCTTAATCAAAATGAAAGTCTTATTAGAAAATCATATACTGAAAGAAATCCAGCAATACACAACCCTACTATGTATGAGCATAATCTCAAATATTAATTTTGAGCATCCTCATAACAATTAAGTGATCCATTTTTCTATTAGCTTAATCTGTTTTGCCACCGTGATCATCTTTGGCCTGTCTTCATTCCTCTTCTCGCAGCATCTCATTGCCAGGTCAAGAAACATTTTCATCTGACAAGGCCTCATGTCGTTGGAATCGCCCCCGAACGCAACAGGTTCTCCTCTCTCCTGCAGATCCTCAACATGTTCAAGAATATTACAAAGAACACCACTAGATGCAACAAAAAGTGGTTCTCTTCCCATAAGAAGAACCAACATAAAGATTCCAAAACTGTACACATCTGAATATTCTGTCACTATGCCCGTCCTGGCATAAATAGGATCTATGTATCCGATTATTCCAGTCACCCTATCTTCAATCCACGATTTACCTTCAGGAAGTGTTACGGCAACCGTTAAATCAGTGAGCTTAGCAGTCCCATTCTTATCCAAGAAAACATTTTTTGCACATATATCTCTGTGTATAATGATTCTAGGGAAGGCAGAGTGAAGATAAGTTATAGCAGTCGCAATCTCCTTCGCTATCTTCAATCGTACATTCCAAGGCAGCAACGGCCCGTCCTCCGAACCAAGACTTCCTCGCTCATTCACGGCTATATATTCTAGGTCTTCAAATACCATTATCGGACGAGGAAATTCGAGACAGCAACCAATGAGTTTGAGGAAACCACTGTGATTACTTACCCGAGCAGACAAGGCTATGTCGTTGTAAACATTCGCTTCTTCTGCACGGACCACATACTCTGAAAATCTCTTGATCACGTAAGATCTGCCTTCGATAACGCCCTTGTACAAGGTGAACCAAAATGAATTAGGGAGGGCAGACATGGGATCGAAGTGATCTGTGGCCTTGGACATTTGATCGGAAGAGAACATTCTTATAGGGTTTGACATGCCATTACAGTCTGCTATGAGTTGTTGAAGAAACATACTTCCACTTTTGAGGAAGCATTTTCTCGCCTTCTTCTTCCTTCTCCAAAATTCCATCTCCCTTGTGAATGATAGACTCTTAGTTTCCTTTTTCTTCTGATGAGAAAAAAAAATGAGGATGGTTCAAAGGAAAAGTTTTGTATGGTAAAGAGTCAAGTCAAAAGGAAATAAATGAATATTTAGAGTCTATATGTTTCGTATTGGATGTTGATTATTCAACATATGTTAACAAAATTTACTTCTATATGTTATGAATGATGAATGTCAAGAATACACTCAAGTCAATTTTCGTGTGTATGAATATTACGTGGAGTCCGCGTCACTATGCACGCACAGTAAATCCTACTTTTTCATTTCTATATAAACGGTCGTTTCGATCAATTGTAATACATCATCCTTTCTTCTTCTTATAACACATTCTCTTTCATTATCAGTGTTATCTTCTTTCTACGGGTATAAAATTTTGTCATATTTAAAAGTTCTTGATACTATAAAATTATAAGTTATTTTATAACACGTTATCAGCACGATCAATCTGCGATTCGGTAAAATTTATATGTATCATATTTACTCTGCTATAATGGCCGGTATACCGCCTATATTATTTATATGTATCATATTTACTCTGCTATAATGGTTGGTATACCGCCTATATTATTATTAATAATTTTATAGTGGTTGTTTTAATTATTATTATTTATATATGTTAATGCGGGCGGTATGTCGCCTCGTTAATAAACTTTGATCGTTAATTACACTATAATTATTGGCTTGGCTGTGCCGCCGCATAATTTATTTAATGTTATAATTTTTATATCCCCATAATATGATTGATATTTGTTTGTTTATTATATTATGGTTATTATATAAATGTGTGGTCACCTATATCAAATATTATGAAATTTACGGAATTTGGTTGACTGATTATTACAGTATTATCAGATTGATTTTTGGTTCATGCGATTTAATCCCAACGGTCACAAAGAAAAATTTTCAAAATTTTTACCTTTTTCAACGGCTATTAACAATGTTTTTCATCTATAAATACACTCATACTTCACTCATGTACTTCATCCAAAACATTTCATCTTCTCTCAAATATTTTCAAATCGCTTCATTCTGGTTTTTCATTGCAAGAAAGATGATTCGCATATTTTTGGTTTTATGTGCAATTTTAATTTTTGCTTCTATGTACGTTCTTTTTATTGGAGAATTTGCTCATGAAGAACTTACGCTTAATGTCGGTTTACTTTTCTATGTGTTGTTTCTCCTTGTAATTGCATGTATTATTAATATAAATGGTTCGTTTTAAAATTACGAAATTCTAATAAAATATATTATTTTATGTTTTAGAAATACAAATGGCAAACATCGAGAAACTTCAGCTCCCGACTCTGAAAATTACATCGGATGGGTCAAAAATGTGAAACCTTACCTTGTAATGAAAAAGATAACCAAAACGATAAAAATCGGTAACAAATCGCCACCCGAGCATATAGCCGAAGCGATAATCTTCCTGAAGAAACATTTAGATGAGAATCTAACGCACGACTATGCAAGCGTAGAAGACCCAGCTGAATTGTGGCAAGCTTTAAAAGTAAGGTTTGATAACCAGAGAGAAGTCAACCTCCCTCACGCTCTAGAAGAGTGGAAAAATCTGAGGTTCCAAAATTTTCAAAAGGTTGAGGATTACAATTTTGCTGTCCTGAGGATAGTTTCACTCTTGAAATATTGTGGTAACCCTGTCTCTGAGACAGAAATGATGAATAAAACATACAATACTTTCCACAAACAGCTTCACTTCTTGCCCAAAATTTACAGAAAATGCGGGTACACGAGATTTTCTGAATTGATGGTTGCGCTCATGTTGGCTGAAAATAACAATGAGCTCCTGATCAAAAACCACAATTCCCGACCTACGGGAGCCAAAGCATTTCCTGAAGTGAATGCTATGGCGATAGAAAATTCGGAAATGAGAAACTAGACCAACCGAGGTCATGGTCGCCGTTTCAATAACAAACGTGGAAAAACTTACAATCCCAAATGGAAGGGATCTAACAAGTGGGTTAGATCCGAACAAGTTTCTAAGGGTAAAGAAACTCAAGAGGATATCACCCAGAAGCATGGGACAGTGTGTTACAGATGTGGTTGTAAAGGACATTGGTCCCGTACCTGTCGTACTCCTCCACACTTCCGTAAGTTATATCAAGAGTCCACGAAAGGCAAAGCTAAAGAAGTGAACCTCACTGAAAACTTTGAAGGGACATCGTACCTCGATGCCTCCGACTTCGCAAATGAACTGGACTATATTACTCCTGAAAAGAGCTGAAATGCTTATAATAAGACTATTGAATAGTTTCCAGTATTATCGTGTATAATTATTACATTTCCTGTTTTAAACAAATAGTGATGTTTTTAACGTCACCTTAGTGTATAATTATTGTGTGTTTCCTTATATGATTATTATATGAATGAATTTTATGTTTTCTTTTATTAATATTTATGAAAATTTCAGAAATGGATCAAAATGCTAATGGAGCAAAATCCAAGAAACGGATTCGTGAAATATGCATACCAGATAGTGGAAAAACGCACACTATTCTGAGATAAAAGAGATATTTCTCTAATATAAAACTGACAAGAATTGTCGTCAATACAATATCAGGTCATGCAGACGTGATTGAATGAACTGGTAAAGCAAACTTTACGTTGCCGAATGAAACAAAATTTTCCATAAATAATGCTCTATATTCTCCGAGTTCTGAAAGGAATTTGTTGAGTTTTAAAGACATATATCTTCACGGATATGATACTCAGTCTGCAACTGAGGATGGAAAGAAATACATGTATGTAACTTCTGAGTAATGTGGCAGAAAACACATATTGGAAAAGTCCCCAGAACTTCCTTCGGGGCTACACCATCCTTATATCGATGAGATCGAATCAAATCTTGTAGTAAAACGGAACCCAGAAGAGTTCACATTATGGCATGATCGCCTCGGCCATCTAGGCACTACAATGATGCGTAAAATCATAGAAAGTTCACATGGTCATTCACTAAAAATCCAGGAGATTTCTCAAAAGAATAAAATAACATGTGTTGCATGTTCTCTAGGAAAATTGATCGTAAGGCCATCGCCAACCAAAATCGATAAAGAATCACCAAAGTTCCTTGAAAGAATTCAAGGTGATATATGTGGACCTATACACCCACCTTGTGGACCATTCCACTATTTTATGGTATTAATTGACGCATTCAGTAGATGGTCACACGTTTGTCTATTATGATCTCGAAATGTGGCATTTGTGAGATTTCTAACTCAGATAATCAAACTGCGAGCACAGTTTCCTGATTATACTATTAAAAGAGTTAAACTAGACAACGCTGGTGAATTCACATCTCAAGCATTCAATGACTATTGTATGGTAATGGGAATTGAAGTTGAACATTTGGTTTCTCATGTTCATACGCAAAATGGTTTGGCTGAATCTTTAATTAAGCATATGCAATTGATTGCAAGACCATTGATCATGAGATCAAAACTTCCAACCTCTATATGGGGACATGCCATTTTGCATGCAGAAGCACTCATTCGGATCAGACCGAGTGCATACCATAAGTATTCCCCACTACAGTTAGCGTTTGGTCGAGAACCAAACATTTCCCACTTTAGAATCCTTGGTTGTGCGGTATAGCACCACCACAACGTACAAAAATGGGATCACAAAGAAGATTGAGAATATATGTTGGTTGTGATTCTCCATCAATTATACGATATCTAGAACCACAGATTGGTGACGTCTTCACGGCACGTTTCGCCGATTGTCATTTTGATGAGAAATTATTCCCAGTTCTAGGGGGAGAAAACAAAAATGTAGAAAATGATATCAAATGGAGTGTACCTTCATTACTATTTCTTGATCCTCCTACTAAAGAATCTGAACTAGAAGTTCGACGAATCATGCATTTACAGAGTATAGCTAATCAGCTACCTGATGCATTTGCGGATACCAAGACCGTAACTAAATCTCATATACCAGCCGTGAATGCTCCTGCTTGTATCAAAATATCAAATGATCAAGGAAAAGCAGACAATACACGAGAGTCTAAAACACGCTTGCAGCGTGGCAGGCCTATTGGTTCTAAGAATAAAAATCCTAGAAAACAGAAGGATGTCAAGATAAATGACACATCCAAAATAGCAGAAAGTATTTTGGAAGAAACAAATAATGAGGATACTGAGAAAGTTGAGCATCATGAGTCGGAAAGTAATCATGAAATTTTTATCAACTACATCCATAATAAGAAGATATGGAATAGAAATGAACATGATGATCTTGATGATGCTTTCTCATATATTGTATCAAGTGAAATAAATGAAGAAATCGATGATCCAGAACCAAGATCTGTCTATGAATGTCAAAAGAGACATGATTGGGAACAATGGAAAGATGCAATACAAGCCGAACTTGATTCGCTTAATAAACGAGAAGTATTTGGATCTATTGTACTCACACCTGCAGATGTGAGACCAGATGGGTACAAATGGGTTTTCGTTCGAAAGTGAAATGAGAAAAATGAGGTTACGAGATACAAAGCTTGTCTAGTGGCTCAAGGTTTTTCTCAAAGACCTGGAATCGATTATGAAGAAATGTATTCTCCAGTTATGGATGCAATCAAGTTTTGATTCCTGATGAGTCTCGCAGCTGATAAAAATCTAGAGATGCGTCTCATGGATGTTGTTACAGCTTATTTATATGGATCATTAGATAATGATATCTACATGAAAGTTCCTGATGGATTTAAAATGCCAGAAGCATTAAGTTCCAAACCTAAAGAGTTATGTGCAATAAAATTGCAAAGATCACTATATGGGTGAAAGCAATCTGGACGTATGTGGTATAATCGCCTCAGTGATCATTTAACAAAAGAAGGATATGTGAATGATCTTATATGCCCATGTGTTTTCATCAAGAAAACAATATCCGGATTTGTAATAATCGCGGTATATGTTGATGATCTTAACATTATCGGGACACAAAAGGAAATATAAAAGGCATCAGACTATCTCAAAGGAGAATTTGAGATGAAAGATCTTGAACAGATACAGTATTGTCTTGGCCTACAAATAGAACATTCACAAAATGGTATATTTGTGCATCAATCCACATACACTGAAAGAGTGTTGAAACGATTTAACATGGATAAATCAACTCCTCTTAGCACCCCGATGGTCGTTAGGTCACTTAATATTGAAAGTGATCCATTTCGACCACCTGAGGAGAAAGAAGAGATACTTGGTCCGGAAGTACCATATTTAAGTGTAATTAGAGCGTTGATGTACCTTGCAAATTGTACACGGCCTGATATATCATTTGCTGTGAATCTTTTGGCAAGATTCAGCTCATCTCCAACTCGAAGACATTGGAATGAGATTAAACATGTTTTTCGTTACCTCCAAGGGACCATTGATTTAGGCTTGTTTTATCCTAAAAGTTCAAAAGGTCAAATGGTTGGTTTTGCAGATGCAGAATATCTTTCAGATCCACACAAAGCCCGATCGCAAACAGGATACGTTTTCACGATCAGAGGCACTGCTATATTTTGGAGTTCTCAGAAACAAACGCTCGTGGCTACTTCTTCAAATCATGATGAGATCATTGCACTCCATGAAGCAAGTAGGGAATGTGTATGGCTAAGACAAATATGTCGACACATCTGTTCAAGCAGTGGGATTGACGAAAATACGGAGCCAACTATTCTATATGAAGATAACGCGGCATGTGTTTCTCAAACGAAAGAAGGATATATCAAAAGTGATAGAACAAAACATATACATCCGAAGTTCTTCTCATATACTCAAGAGCTCGAGAAGAAGAAAGAGATTGAAGTGAGATATGTCAGATCATGCGACAATGCAGCTGGCCTCTTCACAAAATCACTCCCGACTTCAGTATTCAGAAAACATGTCCATAACATTGGAATGCATCATCAGAAGGATCTATGATTGCTCATTCGAAGGGGAGCTTACGTAGTTGTACTCTTTTTACCTTACTATGGTTTTTCCCATTGGGTTTTCCTTGAAAGGTTTTTAACGAAGCAACAAAAAACGTTAAGCAAGAGACGATAGTGACATCGGTCTCCAAAGGGGAGTGTTATGAACTTGAATGATGAATGTCAAGAATACACGCACCGAAAATTGACATTTTCTTGTGTATGAATATTATGTGGAGTCCGCATCACTATGCACGTACAGTAAATCCTACTTTTTCAGTTTATCGTTTCGATCAATTGTAATACACCATCCCTTCTTCTTCTTATAACACATTATCTTTCATTATCAGTGTTACATTCTTCATGCGGCGGGTATATTTTATAATGCTATTCATTTTCCGATAAAACTTGAACCATCTTATATTTTCATTTAAAGAAATAAACTCCAGTTAAGTAAACATCACTTAAAAACTTTCTCTCTCTTATTTGCTCTCACATCTCTCTAGAAGCCTTCCCGTAAAAGCTTTGTTTTCCGGTAGCCGGCGGGCTTCTTTGCCGTCGGCAACCACCCGACCTTTTGTTTTTTGAACGTAGTCCGATCATGTATAAAAGTAGATCGGTTTATCTCCGACATGCTCCGGCTTTAGTTTTATCTTTTGCTTTCTTTAATCTTCGACTTGTTTCGGTTTTCTTCTGAAATATCGGCTTATCTTTTGTTACAACCTTCTAAGCCCTTAATTCTTTTCCGATTAGTTTTTGGAAATCATTCCAGTGTGATGTTAGGATCTATGTCTCTTCGGAATTGCTTGAATTTCAGTCACGGGAAAGTAAATCTCTGCTCGCTTTGTTAAGATCGACTAAGAGCAAAAGTTTTTCTCTGATTGTTTCTTCAAGTGATTAGGGTTATTCGTTTCCGTTCATGAAGACTCAGAGCATCTGGTCGTGTTTTGACGGAGCTTAGAGGAATGACCGACGCGAATGGCTTGTGGGATAAATTAATCCGACGCTGCAGCTGGTCAATCCGTTCATCTCACTTGGTGATTAACAGAAGGTGACCAACGAAAGCCAAGCTTGAACGCTTCTGGACAGTGACACAAAGTGGTTGTTTGCTCATGTCGGTGGCGTCCGATATCAGATATCTGAGAAGAGGCTAGAAGGAAGGAAGACACGTGTTACTTCTCGTCCATCCTTATCCATTGGTTTGTGGGCTTCGTAGGTTAATGGGCTTAAATTGTATAAGATATGTATCGAAAGCTTGTATTTCGTTGTATTTTTCTGGCCCATTTGCGGCTTTCGATAAAAAGATGCCAACAAAAAATGAAAAAAGTTTTTCTTTTTTTGGGTACTCATGTGTTGATCATAAGATGGATTGCTTGATAACAAGACAAAGAACAAATGTTACACTTGATCTTAGTCAAAAACCTGGAAAATGTACGATTTCTTAGTGGAGTTCCGGCTTTCTTTTTATAGCGTCAAGTTTATGACTAATGACTTTCTGTCTTACGATGTGGGACTCTTAGAAATATCCTTTTTTTTATTTTATTTCCAATGCCTTTTTCTTTCCCATTAGTTACAGAAGCTTCACAAACCTAGAAGAACGATGGAAACTTCACAAAAGTTTTTCAAACGCAGAAACAGGATGAACTAGGTTGTTCAAGGATTTGACGCTGGTTCCATTGAGTTCATACAAAACAGTCCTGAAATATTCAAGTGGGTTCATTCTTTCTCTTCCAATGGTTTTCCATCTCTTTTGCTACTTATCGGTTTCTCTGTGTGAGACTTTAGTTAAAAGAGTTTATTGCCACTTCAGACGCTGTATACGGGTTTTTCTCTAAGAGCATATTCATTAAAATCCTTACAGCAGTCATCAATGAGTGGTAATAAGAACTTCCTCAAATTGTTTTTTTTTTTTTTTTTTTGCTAAAATTTGGAACTTCCTCAAATTGTTAGGATGCTATTTTGAATTTGAAAATCCGGTCTTAGTTTGTGAGTACATTGCAACAGTTCAAGTTTGGGAATGTTACTGCCTTCTCAAGAACTACAACTTCTACAAAGCTTAGTGGATTTGTCTATCTTTGTATCACTTCCACACACCAATTGACAAAAGTTATCAGTTAAGAGTTAAACTTTGTTTGGTGGGTTGAGCCAAGGCGTGCAGTGGTGCAACGCATGGGCAACTCTTGAAAGCCCATCTTAGTGTAGTGGACTTTTTCCCAAAAATAATAAAGTTAATATCAAGCGTACCAGTGGCCCACATATCAGATATTAACTGATAAGAAAAGATACTACACTTGATCTCAGCCAAAAGGTCGAGAAAGGTATGATTTGCAACAAAGGCTCAGATTCCTTTTTATATGTGAAGTTTATAACCAATGCATCTCTATCTTACCGATGTGGGACATTAGAGCAAGTCCATTGGTTAGAGACCCGTATGGACTCTAATGAATAAATTAGTAATTAATTTTGTGATTTGAAAAGTTTAGAACTCTTGTTAGTGTAATTAATTTCTCATCGTCCAATGGGAGTTTCTTAAAAGTTTTTTTTTTTTTTGTAAGTTGAATTATTGGATTTCATAACATGAAAGAAAAGCATACATAGGCAATATACATAGGCAAAGAGAAATTGAATTGCAAGTTGTTGGTGTGAGCTTGGTTGTAGATGTTACTGAAAATGGTTGAAGCAGTATTGGAAATCTACTAGCTCATCTGATGATATACATGAGAAAGTAATGTGTGTAAACCTTTTCTATCCCTTGCCGCTATTACATCTGCATCCATTTTACAGCAGTTATAACAAATCTACATCTGATGATATACATGAGAAAGTAATGTGTAAACCTTCTTTCATTCTCTCAAGCTCCAAGTAAAGGTCTTTAAGCAACAAATCTTTAGATAACTTCTGGTTTGCCTGCAGAGAAACGTTAAGTTAGAAGGATGGAAATAAAAGGTATACTAATATAGCTAACTTGAGATATGATAGTACCTCAGGTTTGTTCTTAATGTTCTTGGCACGATAGGCATAATCCAAAGTGCTTAAAGTTTCTTCCAAGGAATGAGCAGATGGTGAGATTGTAGCAATGATACAAGTCTTTGTCTTCCCTCCTAGAGAGTCTCGTAAAAGCCTTGTCAGCTCACTATCCCTACAAAGACAAAGATCTACCGTTATACTCCAAGAACACACAAATGTTTTGTAGGACAAGGGCAAGTACCTGTAAGGTATATGGGAAGAATGTTCCACAAGCGCATTAATCACACGCCCCAGCGTAAGCAAGCTCTTCTTAATCTCCCCAGCTTCTCTCGCCCTACCATCCCTCGACCCTGACCGCAAAATATTCTCGGAGCCCGCTAGATCCACAAGGTTAAGCTTCCCACATTTGATCAACTCCTCATCTCCCATAGACTCTTCCTGACCGCAAAATATTCTCGGAGCCCGCTAGAGCGGCTGCTTCTTTTATTCAACAACGTATCCGCCGTGAGTCTTTTTGATGAGCCTCGTTGAAGAGCGTATATATCGTTAGCACTGTACACAACTTCTTCCTCGAGACCGCGTAGAACCACATAGCCTTTCTCGTCTTCCATCAGAGAAACAGGCTTCTTCTGCTTATCGTCAGAAGAAGATCTTGAAGAGTCTTCTTGAGCTAACAGGTCTGTGACTTCTTCGTTGTACAGCTCCAAGAATGTGACTTTCATACTGTAGTCAGCTTTTTGGGACTCGAGAGTTTCGAAAATGTGACGAACAGCTCTTGGAATCACTCCAGCCTCCGCAGGTAAATCCCCTCCCTAGACAACAACAACAACATAAATGAATCAAGTCACAAGAAAAATGATATACCATTTTAGGCATGCCGCCTTCCATGGTGTAAGTCTTCCCAGTTCCAGTCTGTCCATAGGCAAACACAGTGCAGCTGAAACCACAATTTCACATCACACAACTTTAGATACAAAATGCTAGAGATAGCTTCCTTGCAAAAAAAAAAAAAGATTGAAGCTACCTTTTTGTCAGATTGAGCAGCTTTGAGGAACCGTCTCATGAACACATACGGAGTAGGCAAAGAGAAATTGAATTGCAAGGTGTTGGCCATTAGCTTCTCCTGCAATACAAGGCAGAAACAGGTAAACCGAAACTGAAACTCAAACCATATTTTAGATTAATGATCAAGAGAGATATGATTACTCACCATATCCAGTACTTCTCTTCTAGTGTAAGCTTTATCAGAGATCAAGATGAGATCATCCACTACTGGAACTGAGACTTCCTCGTACTTGCCACTCGAAACGCACTTGAATCTCTTCACTTCACTTCGTTTCTCTCCGCACTCGTGCATATCAAACAGAGCAATCGCGATCATAACTCCACATTCCTCACTAGAATCAAATCCCAAAACAGAGTATCACAAATCTAAGATTGAGCCATAAGAAAACTCAAATCGACAAATCAAAAAAATTAAGACTTTAAGAGAGAGGTGAAAGCAGTACCATTTCTCAAAATTAAGCCCTTCCATCAGCAGCACGACGAACAGAGAAAGAAGAAGAGAGAAAGAAGAACCGACGAAAAAGAGCGAGAGATGGGAACTTTTTCTCCCTTTTGTCTTTAACGAATAGCCAATACAAAATGGCTGTGATTCTTAAAGTCCCATGTTCGACACCGGTTCTGTTCTTTTAATGCATTTTTGTTGTGAACGAAGGGTTTGAGACTGAATATTTCGTGTGTGTCTGTATATTATTACTCAACCAAAGTGTTTCTTTATATAGGGGTTACAAGGAATAGAGAAAAGGAAATTATCCAAAACCTAATACAACATGAAATAGGAAAAGATCTAAAACATAGAAAAGGAAAACATCATATATCTAATGTCGGCCAAAGGATAGGCCGACTCTCTCTCCTCAGCCGCCGACTCTCTCTCCTCTTGGACACGGCTGTGGTTGGGCCTGGTCGTGGCCTGATGGGCCATCTCTTCTTGTCTTGGTTAATGGCAATCCACAATGTTCATAACACTCCCCCTTGGATGTCATAACCATACAGGATTTGTAGTACGCTTAATGTTGCCTCATTAAAACCTTATCAGGAAAACCCAGTGGGACAAAACCATGATGAAGGAAAAAAAGTACAACACGCACTACTCCCCCTGATGTGAACCTCGGTGTAGGTTCTACATACTACGCATCTTGATGCGTGATCTATCATGTCTGTGTAGGAAGGGAGTAATCGGCCAGTTTCATTACTGCACCGTAATTAAGACCACTTAGACCTCTTAGGTCGTTTCTCATGTCCTTTGACACTGAGTGTCCCGTTTTAAGCATGTGTGTTAAGCAATGTGAACCACATTGTCCTCGGGAATCACATGTTTGTCTTTGCAAAACGTGTTTGCATCTGTCCATAGTCTAGATGTGACTGTCTACTTATCAAACTCCTTTACTTAGGTCGGACAGACCAAGTTCTTATGGAGAGCATACTAAATATGGTTTATCATTCGACCATGTTTCAATCTGGTCGATCTATGTCCAGGTCATAGACCTTGTCTATACATGTTCACTACTTGTTTCATGAGTGTTCAAGATCAATCATTGATGTGGCTCTTAGGCCGAACACACTCATGGATGTGGACATTGATTCCTTTGCCTTAGGTAATGCCATATGATGGCGTCTCATGACCTTAGTTGTTGTGGATCATATCACACGCTTAATATATATTGTTAGGTCATGGATCTTGACTCCATGGGCTTACAATACTTTTGGTATCCGACCGGGAAGGGTAGATCAAATATCTCCTATTATCCTCACGACAAAGTCTTGTGTAGGTTACACAGCAGCTGTAAACTATTATGCTATCCCGGATCCTTAAGGGATCTGATGTCGGGTTACAACCTGTTGGTTGATCTTTTATACTAGCCGTGATCAAAGGATATGAGTCGGACATCCTTGGTAGAAAGGACCGGATGCTTATAGCCTGAGGGCTGGACGCTTTTGGCCAGAGAGCCGGATGCTCTTAGCTGGTGTGTTGGACGTTTTTAGCCAGACACCCACATAGATTTCATTCTATATCTACTAACCTTCTTTAGGTTTAGTATAAGCACAAGGAATTTCTTTATAAATTCTCATATATATATGGACTGTTATTGGATTGTCTTTTACACAACTCCAAGATCAATGATCATGTCTGATCAATTTCTTTTATATACTTTATGCAGCTGCTTTTGCTTCAGTCTATGAATCAGCTTAGGAACAAAGCTGTTCTCTTATCTTATTTTATCCAGTGATCTATATGCTGCTTACTACATTTAGTGTATCTATTTTCTTTCTTATGACCAGACTTGGTTTAATATCGAAAATTTGTAGCAGCAATCACCACATAGGAGTTCATCTCCTTATAATCTGTTCCTTTGATCTCTGTGAGTACCTTGTGTAAACAAGCTATGATCTAATGCTATTAATATGAAGACATAGACACTCTAGGCCACGTGATCATGTGTCCTCTCTCACGGTTTCTTTATCTCACAAGATCCATCTATTTCACTGGTTTATCAGATGGCGTTTCTGTATATGTACATGGCCAATACGCTCATCTCTCTTTAGATACTTTGAACCTCCACGTTTATCTTTCTATTCTTTATAATCTTTATGATTCTATGATTGTATGATGAGTACTCATTCGTGGGTACATGATCCTCGCTTATGTTCAAGTGCTATTCTCTTTATGTATCTTTATACAAATGTGTGTGTCGACACTTTCATGTGATTCCACTATGTTCCAGACATGATCTGATCACTTTGAGATTTCATTATCCAGGACCTTTGTTACCTAGCAGCTTGGCGTCCCAAGACTACTTAGTTTGGTACCTTAGATGTGTAGCTGGCCAGCCTTTATCTCTATGTCTGGTATGGTTTCTCTTATCATGACTTCGGATCTGTCTATGCACCTTTTCTTTCTATCCGAGTTTCTTTACTCTTATGGAACACTTGGTCTATCTTGCATAGACTATATAGCAACTTGATTATGTCTCTTCTAGGACTTTAAATTTCGTTTGGTGCTAAGCTGGTTAGTCATTCTTTTTCGGGTCAGTGTCTGGCATTTCGATTAGCTTCTCAATTGGCTATCTTTATATTATCTTTCTTTGGACGTCTTATATCATAATGTATAGTCCGAGGATCTTGCCAAGACAATGATGGTTAAAAACCATTCTTATCATTCCTTTACTCTTTCTTTATCCAGCTTATAATCTTTCTCCTTTAATGTTTGGATAGTCGGATCCATTTGATCATGCAATCCGTACTTGGCCACTATTTTAATCACCCATGTTTTGGCTCAAGCTTTCTTTGAATTCGGGGAGAAAGTAATACTCCTATCCAACATATATTCCCAATCCTCTTCTGAGGTTCTGTTGCAGGCTGGGATTCAGGGTTGGCAAAATGGTTGATGGAAGCTTGATGGATCGACCAAAGATATGATCGGATGGGCGATAGGATGGAATGCAAGTTATGATCCTGAAAACAAATGCAAAAACAAATGAGATATGATTTCTAATATGATAAAACAAGATAAATAAAGATAAATAGGATGGAATTAGGCTGCTGATCGTGTGACACTCTCAGCCTAATCAGTTGATGATTGAAGTGGATTGAGATGGTGCTTTGCTTGCTGGATGTGTATCACTCTCAAGCTTGGCAAACGAATTGGAATGGAAGGATGGGGGGGTTGAGGACGCCACAAGACTCTATGGAAAGGAGCCTTGATAAGTCAAGGTGCTTTGGAGTTGCTTCACACAAACTCAAAAAACTTGAAACAATAGTTTTAAGAAAACTAGAAAACTGAATAATTCTTATTACTTTCAAAATGGGGTCATTTACAATGAAACAAAGACTAGAGCTTTATAGGCTCGACCAAGGACTCTCTAACAGTCATAAAATGACATAAGGAAAGAAATAAAATCAAAATAATAAACTTGGAAGCAAAGGAATTGATGGCTCCTTGAAAACTAGCCGTTGGAGGCTTAATGATGAGAATCTTGGCCAAATGAATGTAGATGGTGTCCTCCTTGTATCTGGACGGTTTGAGGGGGTAAGTGAGCTTCCTGGGAATCTTCTTAATGGTAGGTGCTGATGTCGTGCATAGACTGAAGGAAAAAGAGCTGTTGGAGTTTTAATGCTTGAGACTCCAAATAAGGCAGTTTGGTGATAATGGGGATCTTCTTATTCCTATGTGGGCTGGTGCATGGGATGAAGTTGTAGAACTCTTCTGGCTCATGTATAATTTCTCCTGGATGTCTTGGTTTTGTCTGGACGTCGTCTGGTTCTCCTGGTTGGATTGGAATTGCTTGGAATGGATCAAACCGAAAGATTGTCCAATCTTTCCATAAATAGCTCCGGTTGGGTTTAAGTGATTCTCCATTGAACCAACTGATCTTCTGGGTTCTGGTGCAGCAAAGGACTTCTGTAATACCTCCTGATTTGTTAAGATGATCTCCTGGTTCCCATAAATAGCTCTGGGTCGAACCAAGTTGAATTGGTTGAAGACTTTCCATAGATGACGTCGGTTTGGCCGGTTCTGGAGAATTGATCATAACTCCTAATTTCCGTGGCCATTTCTCCTGATCTTGGGCTTTCTGGAAAGCTGATAAACTCCTCTTGACTCCTATGATGGGCTTTTCTTCAGGCCGCTCCTTAATTGAGCTTGAATCTTCTTCTAAAGTCGGGTACTTGCAGATGGACGGGTTGAGAAACCTCTGAATTGTATAATTCATAACTTCTTGCTCCGTGAATATATTGGCCCAATTCCAATTGGACTGGACTCCTTCTTGAGTGTAGAATCCATAAAAATTAGACTCATGATTTAAACCCTCCTGGTTTGTAAGATATGGCATTTTTAGTGCACGTATATCCTGGTTGGCGCCTGGACTGGTTGAGTAGGGCTTTTGGTTGACCTCTGGTTCAGTTTCTGATCTGATGGCCGCATCAGGTTCCATCTTATACGGCACATATATGTATGTGGTGGTTTTATATCAGAATCTCATAAGATGGTTTGTCTGGTTTTAATGACCCGTATTCATTCTTTAGATGGGAATATCTATGCTCACTTATATGGCCTGATGCTTATTATCATTCTGTACATGTATATTCATAATGTCCCCAAGCATATAGGTAATGGCCGAACCTTTTATAGGTAATGGCCTTTCCGGCCGGTTATGGCCTTTGCGGCCAGACAGTTGTCTCTCATGGTCTCTTCGGCTTCTTTTGGCCGAGTCATGGACTGTGTGCGGACAAGCCTGCACTAGACAAGTCACGGCCAAGTCATGGCCAAGTTGTTTATAGGTGATGGCCTCTTTGGTTTGACCGTTTGTATCATGGCCTCTCTTTGGCCGGGTAATAGCCCTTTATGGTCTAGTAATGGCCGAGCCATATATCATGGTGTTTAGACCATAGTACACGAACTTGTAGTATTGATCATGGGTTTATCCTCTCTCCCCCTCATGACCATACTATAAGGTCGTGGTGCTTTGGGATAATTAAGCCTAATGAGTTTCCCTATGTGTACATGTTTCACAACGTGAGATCTTTACGGGATAACTCTGTGTCTTTTCAATATTGATCTTTTGCATCAAGTTCTATACTAGGATGGCTAATCCTATCATGCCATGTAAAATTTCGTGGTGTTTCTCAATATGGTCACCACATCTCTTGCCTCTTATCATACTGATCCTTAGCATAGTATAAATCAGTAGAGATCATCGGTATAGTCTCGACCACTTTCTTTCAAAGGTCTTAGGCGTTTTTATTCTTAAAGATCTAAAGGAACTTTGTTACCTTTCTTGCCCATTGTTTCTTATTTGGAAACCATTCATTATAACTTTCAATGGACCACATTTCTTTGGGTGTATATAATGCCTTATAGGCAAATGCCTTAGCCATAGTTTCCTACTAGGCTTTCTATACCATTCATGATTTCTTACTTGGTTTTTTGCCCTTTAGGCAACTCTTTAAAACATTCATATGTTTAAGTAAGATTAGGCAAGATTTAATAAACTTAAAACCAATTCCATATAAATCGTGAATGATCCTTAGGTTAAAGTAAACACGAATGCAATCATAAAGCAATAAGACTAGTCGTATCGAAATTTGGTCCCTTTGAAAATTAGATCAGTATAAGTGGCGAAGCCTTTTATTCTATACTGTTGTTACAGTATGACTTTCGACATATGTAATGTGGAATAGGACTTCTCTAGTAACTCTTCCTTGGTTACTACTTCACCACAAAGTCTCAGCATCGAGACTATCTTAAACAAGACTGAGTTGTACTCATCCATGACTTTGTAATCCAAGAATCTTAGATTCTTCTAGTCATTTCTAGCCTTTGGAAGCAACACCGTTTTCTGGTGGTAATTTCTATGCTGTAAAGCATCCCCAAAGTCTAGTGGATTTTCCATAGTGATGTACTGATCTTTTAGACCTTCAATGAGATGATGGAATACTGTACCAATTCATTCTCATTGTTGTCCTTGGTGATTGTATCACCAAGTCCCTTTTCGATATCTGAGTCACATTGTCATTTAAAATTTAGGTTCACAATGTGGTCATGTAGCCGCATGATATTTAACAAGCTCGGCCACAAACAAGTCTTACACATCTATGAAAACAATCGATCATGGTGTCAATTAGGTCATACGGCCATGTTAGTGTGATACAACAATCCTATAGATTAGTTCATGATACAATCCGGTTTATATATCAATCCGGATATAAGGCCATACGGCTTTGCCTTAGACTTTTACGATTATTATGTGATACAACAATCCTAAGGATTGGATCATTATGCAATCTGGTTTCTATAACCATCCGGATGCTTGGCCACATGGCTACATAGATATGCACTAAGCCAAAAGGCTTTAAGTGTACAAAACCACGTGTGTGTGCAATGCATTAGACCTTACGGTCGTCCAATATGATTCATGACAAAACACAATGCCACACAATACATATCAAGTTTACCAATTTCAAGGTTGGTAATGTTTCAACTAGATTTTAGAATCAATCAATCTAGCAACCTAACTCACATTCAAAAACCATTTTTAAACTTTCAATCTTTTAAAACTTTTATTAGATTTAAGATTTCAAAACCTTTAGGAAATCAAAACGAGATTTAGGATCTTAAAACTTTCAAGTAGCCGATTAAGGGTTTTAAGGCCTTAAAGATTTTGAATTTAGAGATTTAGATCTATCAATCAATCTATCAAACAATCCTCATATCTCAGATCATCAATCAATAAATTAATTTAGAAACCTCAATGATCAATAGATCAGATGAAGTCAAAACCGATTTTAGGGTTTTAGGGTTTTTAGGATTACGATTCCAAATGTAGGGTTTCTTTAATTCAAATCAGAAACAATCAAACAATCAAACATGTTCTAGGGAATCGATTTTAATCTAGTGATTTATGAGATGATCAATTCTAGGTTATATCAATTTAGGGTTTCATCAAGAACAAAGGGAGTCCATAATCATGGATTAGGATTTTAGGGTTTGTTCTTTCTAGGTTCTCAGATCACGGTATACCTCTGTTTGAAGGGTTGAACCGAACCACCAAGAGAGCTGATGAACCTCTATCCTTCACGCGGACGGACGCTGGCTCCTATCGGATCGCGAGCTGTTTCGGACGGTTTGGCGTCTGGTCACAGATGTGTGCTCTCATTGTTGCACCAATTCCTCTCAGCTCATGAAACAAAACAAAGGGGTATTAGATTACATGAACAGCATATTCTAAACAAGGTATCATCAAATAACTGAGGTATGATAAACTTATCTTTCAACATGATTTGAAATTGGCGAGAAAATCTTGTAGATTCGGATTAGGGTTCCTAAGAACTAAGTCGGCGCCGTCTGTTGTTTCTGCGATTGTGGACGCGTCTGAGATCGGATTGACGAACGGTTTTCGCAGATAGATTCGTCTCGTCCAGAGCTTCAATTTGATATGTGGCTCGTCTTCTGGTTCCTCGGGGTTGGAGAGATAGATCGATTTGAAGTTCCGCCTGATTTAGGGTTTATGTGTGACGGATTTTAGGTTAGGTTTTGTCTCAGGGTCTAGAGACTATCGTGCTGATAACGTGTTGTGAACGAAGGGTTTGAGACTGAATATTTCGTGTGTGTCTGTATATTATTACTCAACCAAAGTGTTCCCTTATATAGGGGTTACAAGGAATAGGAAAAAAGAAATTATTCAAAACCTAATACAACATGAAATAGGAAAAGATCTAAAACATAGAAAAGGAAAACATCATATATCTAATGTCGGCCAAAGGATAGGCCGACTCTCTCTCCTCAGCCGCCGACTCTCTCTTCTCTTGGACACAGCTGTGGTTGGGCCTGGTCGTGGCCTGATGGGCCATCTCTTCTTGTCTTGGTTAATGGCAATCCACAATGTTCATAACAATTTTTGATTTATTTATTTTTTGTGTTTTTCTTAAAAACCTCTTTATTGGACTCTCCAATGGAAGTGGTCTTAGAAGTATATAATTAAATTCTGTAGTGTCGAAGGCATCAGCAAAGACAGTACGATGACGTTCTAGACTACATAAAAATGTTAACTGTTGCAATTAGTCACAGAAACCTCACAAACCCAGAAGAAGAAAATGGAAACTTTATACAAAAGATTTTGTTCACCCTTTCTCCTCCAATAGTTTTCCATCTATACTTATTGGTGCCTCTTGTGACACTGTTGTTAAAAAGAGTTTTATTACTTCATAAGACGCTATATACAGTTTTCGCTAACAAAATATTCATTAAAATCCTTACAGCTAAATATAATCACTTCGATAAGACTTCGTTGTTTCAGTAGTAACAAGAGCTTCACCAAAGTCACAACATGTTTAGCTTCAGATCACTCACATAGACCACACTTCCTTAAGAAGCTCATATCT
Organism: Brassica napus; assembly: GCF_020379485.1. NCBI lineage: Eukaryota > Viridiplantae > Streptophyta > Magnoliopsida > Brassicales > Brassicaceae > Brassica > Brassica napus. The sequence continues at coordinate 32,798,945 of NC_063447.1, read as the reverse complement.
TACATTCGCTACCACTTCACCTACTTGCTCGTCTTGCTGCTTCACCTTCCCATTGTGTCCTGAATTTAGTGATACATATAGACTTTGTCAACAACTAACGTAAGAGGAGAATCCAGCTCATCAAGCTCCTCGTCGCCCGTGTATCCTTTCTTTGTATTACAGACGGGTTCCTCGACATTCTAGAGATGTCTCCTCCTACCTCTGAAATTTTTTTTGCTACATTGGTTGATGTTGGAGGAATGTATGTAACAGGTGGAGCTGCATAAGGGAAGGTAACTCCTGATAACTTCTGATCCGAAATGCTCTGATGAAAACCACACAAACAAACAACAAAGATTATAGTGTCACCTGTACGGAATTTATATGTTACAAAAACTTCCTCAAATTAGTGAATATCAGGTCTTAGTTTGTGAATATGCAGAACCTTCACAACAGCTGTCTTCAAACATTTTCTTGAATTCAAATAGAACTGCAAAGCTAAGTGGGTTGTTTATGTGTTTCATACACTTCCACATAGCGTTTGGCAAGAGCTACTGGGTAAGAGTTGAACTGTGATTGGTGGGTTAAGCCAGCCCATGCAAAAGTGCAACGCATGGGCGACTCGCGCAGGTAGCAAGCTATCTTAATGGGCTTTCTCTCTCAAAAAATAAAGTTAATATCATGTGGTCCGATGGACCACATATCAGATACTAAACTGATAAGAACAGATACTACTACACTTGATCTTAGCCAAAAGGCCGAGAAAGGTATGATTTGGAGGTGAGGCTAGGCTTTCTTTTTATACCATCTAGCTTATGACCCATGCCTCTCTATCTTACCGATGTGGGACTCTATTAATATCCTTTTCTATCTTACCGATGTGGGACTCTATTAATATCCTTTTCTATCTTATGACCAATGCCTCTCTACTAGTCTCCACAGATTAACTTTCAAGTTTCAACTGTCGGTTCTTTCCCATTGGTCACAGAAACTTCAAAAGAGTTCTTGGAAAGCAGAAACGGATAAAATTGGTTGTCCACTGAGTTCATACAAAACAGCCTTGAAATTTTCAGTGGGTTCATTCCATCTCTTTTGCTACTTATCAGTTTCTCTGTGTGAGACTGTTGTTAAAAGAGTTTATTGCCACTTCAGACGCTGTATTCATTAAAATCCTTACAGCTACATATAATAACTTGGAAAAATACTTAATTTGTTTCAGAAGTAACAAGAGCTTCACTAAAAATCTAAACATGTTTTGCTTCCAATCACTCACATCGACCATACTTCCCTAAGAAGCTCATATCTTACATTCGCTACCACTGCACCTACTTGCTCATCTTTCTGCTTCACCTTCCCATTGTGTCCCGAACTTGGTGATACAGACACTTTGTCAATAACAAATCTAAGAGGAGAATCCAGCTCATCAAGCTCCTCGTCGCTCGTGTATCCTTTTTTTTGTATCACAGACGCATTCCTCTTCATTCTAGAGATGTCTCCTCCTACCTCTGCAATTTTCTCTGCTACATTGATTGATGATGGAGGAATGTATGTAACAGGTGAAGCTTCATAAGGGAAGTTAACTCCTGATAACTTCTGATCCGAAATGCTCTGATGAAACCAAACAAACAACAACAAAGATTATAGTGAGTGTCTAAGAGCACAGAGTAAGAAAGAAGAATTTGAATTTTGTTTACCTCGGTGTTAAGCTCTTCTAAGACAGCTCCAGGGACATGATCAGGACAAAACTCATCAGGTGTAAAGTTGCAGAGTATTCTTTTGATCAGTGGAAGACTGATCGATGGACATACCTATGAATCAATCAAAGAAAAAAAGTCATTATGTTGATCAAGAACCTGAGATTCATATAGATATCAAAACAAGAACCTCTTCTCTAACGGATAAGTCCATAAGCATGTCTTTAGGGAGCATAAGTAGATCGCTAAGTTCGTTTAACAAGCTGAAGTACTTCTCATCTTCTTCTACAGAGTCTTCAGCGAGGCATCTGCACCAGTTTCCAATCTACAAGTGAGAGATTATAACATTCAAGAAACGTTCTTATGTGAAGTGAATGATATGATTCATGTTTCTTGAAGTTGTACCGCGTTTTTAAGCTGTGCCCCGGATCCAAAGCTTAAGTCTCCAGCAGTTATAGGCAGAACTTTGGAATCAAGAATAGGATCAGAGACAGGATCTGTGGGAATCTGGTGTTCTGATTCGCGTAGTATAGCGTTGAACATGGTTACATCAACTCTAGCTATACACTTCTCCATTACCTGTTAAAAGACAGATGACAAATAAGACTACAATAGCTTATTTATGCTATTACCTTGGACTTTAAAATTGTAGAGTATGAGTACCATTTTAGACAAGATAGGTAAGCAACCACACTCATGTCCTTCACCTCGCGTAGGACAAAGACGTGATAGTGCAACTTTGAAAGCGTTTTGCCATAAGCTAATTGAAAAGCTTCCTTTCTCTTGTTCTCCCATTAGTTTCTCATTCTTTTTACCGACATTTTCCGGGGATTGCATATGAGGAGTGAAGACCTGAAAGACAGGACAGAACAAGAAAAAAGTTTTGAGATACCTGAAAATGAAAAGATCTTTCTTAAGATTTCAATGAATGATACTTCACCTGCCACCAAACAGATTCAACAATTCTAGAGAAGATCCAGAACTCGACTTTCTCTAATGCTGGAGTGAAGGTTTCACTCCCATTTGATTTAGAGGTTTGCGTGAATGCATGTGAAGTAGTGATCTCTCTCAAAGTGATTATGTTTGATAACCAGAACGTTAATCTGAAACATAAGGAACCAAGAAAAAAACTGAGATAATCATGATCCTGAAAGCTACTAGACTCATGGTGTCAAGTTGTGTTTTGTGTTACCTGGAAACATCATTTCCGCAAGATTTAGCAGCTAAAATGAGACCAGAGACTGTGTTTCTAGCAACAGTTGCTCGCTTTTCTTGACTCCAATGTTTACAAGCTTGTATGTAGAGTCTTGAAACTCTTCTAGCAGGCGTGTGAAGCTTGTGAGCTGAGCTAGAGTGGTCTGGTACAACCGAATATAGAGAAATCTCGAGCGCTGCAACTTCTCTTAGCTCTTCTTCAAGTTTCTCAATTCTTGTCTCCAAACTCTCAACCTTTTGTTTCAATGCTTCGTCATACTCACTTGCCTCCTTCTCACTTCCACTACCAATGTCATTGTCTGAAGCATCTTCTTTAACTTCTTCTACCAAATGATCCGCTCTCTTATCATCATCAACATCCTTCACCAAACCATTCACACTCTCTTGTTTATCTGTGACTTCACTAGACTCTGAGTCTTGATGATTCTCGGAAGACCCATTCACTGCATCATCATTTGCTTGTGCGGTTGTAACACTTACTGCTTCAGAGACCTCAGCTTCTTCCTTAGCTTCTAGAGACTTAAGTCTTTCTTGCTCTAAAGATCTTTTAGCACCGTTCGTCTTCTGTGGCTTTTGATCTCTTCTCCCATTCTTTGTAGACCGATTCGACGGTGCAGTGTTAGATGTTCTTCCCTTCATCATATCACCAAACTCTCTTCACTTCTTCTCCTTTGCAGAAAATGCAGCAGTTACTTAACAACTTCCAAGTTAAAAAGCCTGAAAAGGAACAGAGGAAAATGACAAAACAATCAGTTGTGTATATTCCCAAGGCAAATTAGGATATAAAAAGGAAAACGACATTATTGGCACATAAAAAAAGATTTATATAATACTAGTACTAAAAAGGCAAGCAATCAAATAGATTCTCACAAGTTCCTAGTTGTTTATAGAAATGAGTGCATTCTCTTTGTATCTAGTGAATGATCACAAGAATGATTTTCATCATATAGATTTGATCAACCCACACAACTTCACTTCAAAGAAGTATGATCATGGTTCAGTTTCAGAGAGAAACAAGAAGAATGTAAAGTGCATAATATCGAAATATATGAAGCATAAAAAGAAGAAGAACACAAAAACAAGAACAAGAAAACAACTACTTCACTTGGGGATCACCAATACACCAGTTTCTCAAAAGAGCTTTCGTTATCTAGAAACCGTAAAAGCAACTTTATCTGGCTCGCGGGTTGCATAGGAGAACATGATTTAAATGAGAGGCATTTAATAACATTACGGACCGTGAAGATCGTGGTCGTTGTGAGTGATGCCGTTAATGTTAACCGGGCAGCTTTGTCGGTGGTTCAAGTGGTTTACCGAGAGTTGTCGGTCACATTGTACTCGTTTACTTTAAGTTAACCGATGCAATGATGATTGATGACTGTATTGTCACTTTCACTTTCGTCATTTCAGATCTTATTTGCCTTCCACTTCCTCAAACAGTGATTGTGATTCAGATTCGGATTTTTATGTTTTTATATCCACAAAGAAATAAATGTAAATATCTTTTGTTTATTTTAAGACAATGTAGAAGCATAACTTAGATGATTATCTATTTAAGGGGCTGTATTTATTATTTGAGTTTAGAAGTTTGTAGACAAGTCAAGAGAGAGTTTGGTCGACGACAAGAAAAATATTCTCTATGTTTCTAAATAATGCATGTTTTAGATTTTTTTCACAAATATTAAAAAAAATTAATATTTAACTTTCAATGCATTAACTTTTAAATTTATAACAATTTTCCATAAATTTAAACCAATAGCAATTCAATAAATCTAAAATTGTTAATTAACATTTTTTTAAGTTTACAATTCATTATTAAAAATACATAGAAAATTTAAAACATTGATTTTAAAAACAAGTAAAAAGTATTAGAACATGAATTATTTAGAAACGCAGAGAGTATATTAGAATACAACAAGAAAATAGTGTTTGCTTCAATAGAAGTCAATTTAAATGAGTAGTAATACCGACATAACGCAAATGATGTTTTTGGAACTAGATGCAAACAATTTAAAATAAATACTATCATCGATGCAGCTAGCAACAACAATAAGTAGAGCAATCATAAGGAGCTAACAAATATCCAAATAAATTAAATGCCAACTTTTTCAGTTGAGCCTATTTGGTCAAACCATGAAAATGTGGCAGGGTATGCTTGGAAATGAAATTACATGATTCTAGCGTGTTACATCCTAAAAATTGCTTATATGATTACCTACAAGGTAGACTTTTAAGCTATTGTCATGAACTTTCTTGAGGCTTCCATAACCACAAAACGAAGGTTAGAACTTTCCATAACAAAAACTAGTTTAGTCTATTGTAGACTCTCCGGTAGCAGTAGGGGTAGGCGTTCGGATTCGGATCAGGTATTTCGGTATAGAAGTATAGAACATGTTTGGGTATTTCTACATTTCCGGTCGGGTTCAGGTATTTTAAGTTTAGGTTCAGTTATTTTGGGTCGGGTTCGAATATTTAAATTTTGAAGGAAAAAAATAAATTATTCATTGTTTAAATTTTTTTTATTTAAAATATATACTTTTAACTTAACTTGGTTTCTAATTTTTAATAGATTAAACTATAAATAGGTTTGAAAATAAAACTTTAAAAATATAAATACACTAATTTAATTGTTATTTTAAAATTTTGGATGCAACTTTTGTTAATGTAAGAAACAAGAACTTGATATATATTTTAAGTGAATAGCAAATATATATTTTTTTTTATTTAAAATATATACTTAAATGATATATATTTTGAACCATGAGCAGAATCAATATAAATATTTTGAACAAAATTAAAGAAGTAAACTTGAAATATATGGTCAATTATTCATATGTTCGGTTATATTCGGATATCCATTCGGGTTCGGATATTATCCATGATTCGGATATCCAATCTCTCCTAATTCAATACCCGTTCGAGTATTTTGCTATTTCGGTTCGGGTTTTTTGGTAGGGTTTCGGATACGTGTTCGGATATTGGGTAAAGCATCCACCACCCCTACTCTCCAGAATATCACTGAAGTGAATCTAGATAAACTCAATGTGCAGGGTCATAAGACAAGGGACTAACAATAAACAGCTTTACAGAAACAAACCAGACCATAAATGAATCATACAATGTAACTACTAAGCACTTTCTCCAATATATAGCCCTCAAAAGTCATAACGACAGGAAGTTAGAGACGATGAATCTCAAGATAAACTGGCAAATTGAAAAGAAATCAAATTTAAGGAGTTATAAGTAAGGAATTATAAATAGCATAAAATATAGGAGAGGCTTACAATGACATTGTCTTGTCTGCTAGGATGATGAACCACAACTTTCTCAAACTATATAGAAGCTGTTTCGAGTTTAGTCTTTGTGTTTGAATACGCAGAGCATGGATTCCTACGTCATTCAGGACGTATTATGGTTAATGGGCAAGAATCTGTACTGCCCTTGAGTCTAAGGTTGAAGATTGGAAAAGAGATTGCTAATACAATGACATATCTTCACTTGGCCTTCCCTAAGATCATTATACATAGAGACATTAAGCGTGTATTACACTTTCTCTGAGATGCTGCGAGGAGAGAGATGAAGACAGACTGAAGATGATCCAAGTAGCTAAAGAACTCAAACGGATTGAGTGAATAGAACACTAGATTCTAACATCTAAAGTCTGAGACGCTGGAGGATACAGCCAAGTGGACAAGGAAATTCAGACTCATGATTGAGATCATGCTCAGACTAAGTTAGATCCTCTGTTATTGAACTATCAATCCAATCATTTCCTTCTGAAGTTTGCAACTCAGAAGGATAATTTGGCATGAAATAAACATATGAAACTTCATCGGAGGTTATAAACACTTAGGACACAGAAGGTGGAAACAGAGTACTTAAGCGTTAAGCGATCCTCTTCGGATAATTCGTCCAACGTTACAACTACGGTCATGTAACAGATTAATTAATCTCACGTTCATTTTGGAGTTTCCCTGTGACAATCTATGTTATGCATGTATGAATTTAAAACTTAGCTTTACAGTCCAAGAACAGAGAGGATCTCTAACGTGATGTCTGAATCCGCCTGAGTTCTTTAGCTACATCAATCATCTTCGGTATGTATTAATCTATCTTCTCACAGCATCTGAGATCAAGTGCAACACATGCTTCCACTTTAAATCATTGACCACTTGTCATGTCTTTCTCCATATTTTTATAACACGGATCAATCACTTCATGAAGCATCCTAATAGTTTGAGAAAGCTGACGTGGTTGCTCATCCGAGCAGACAAGAGAAAATCATTGTAACCTCAACCACTTTAGGTTCGATACCTTTATCCGCAAGGTACCTCATGTAAGTTATGTTTTCGATAATGCCTCTACCCCACCACGTAGGAAGCCCCTCGAAGGCGATGAAACAAGTGGGATCGAAGTTATTGGTGGCTGTAAGAAGAAAAGGTACGTAGAGATGATGTTCCAAAGATGATGGAAGTGGCAAAAGAACTAAAAAGGATTGAGAGATGGGCATAGAACATATTTTGTAAACTTTATTGGTCAAATCTGTAATAAATACAAAGTGTAGTGTCAATTGAGATATCTACAGTGGAAGGTAGATCGTTATTGTAAACTTAGTAAGTAAATCTGTAATATTCTAAAATATGTGGGTTAAATTAAATTATCTTTGTAGTTCGTAAGAAGAACTAAATAAAACTACACTCTTTTGCAAAGTCAAAACCGACCCAAAGTCCCTCATTTTCTATTAAAAAAAAAACTTCTTAGTAATTTCCCCTTCTAGTATTGGTTTTGTGATTGTTGGTGAATAAATCGTGTTCGTTTAATAAGTGAAATATTAAATGTCGATTATTAGTAGATTTTCTTGATTTTTGTTTTGTATAATCACCAGGGATGTCAAAATGAGTTATAGCTCATGATCTAACAGCTCAGCTCGTTTTTTCATGAATACGATCTCTATATTTTAAGTTCATTTAATAAATGAGTTTAATGATCAAGATTAAATTAAATCACGAGTTATATGAACGATCTTTAATGAACATGTGCTGACTCATGAGCTTGTTCATTTTTATATTTACAATTATATATAATATTATATATATATTATATTTGGATAACTTCTATTTTTTATGTAAAAATATATATTTTTTATATTTTCATATTTATCTTCTAAAATTAAAATGTCAAACCAAATCTTCTTAAAAGATAATATCTATATTAATCATATTTTTCTTCTAAAATTAAAATGTAAAACATACATATAAAACATTGAAGATGAATTGTTTCAAGACTCTCACGAAGAATATGGATTTGGATCATTGGTTTTGTTTTAATTTAATTTATATTAGGTGTTGTTTTTTTAATTTTTGTCATGTATTGGTTTTTATTTAGTATTTAATATTTATGTTTTGGATTTTTTAATATTTAAATTTTGAACAATATTATAGAAGTTATTCTATCACTATTTTATTTTATAATTATTTTATAATTATTATTTTTATTTAGATCACGAGTTAGCTCATTTAACTCATGATCTAGATGATCTGAGTTCGAGTTTACATATTGAAGTTCATATAATAAATGAGCTGAGCTACCTTATGATAGAGCTGAGCTCACTATGAGATGAGCTGAGTTGAGTGATGTAACTCATTTTGACACCCCTAATAATCACTCGCATATGAAACTATTTACAATTTGGTCCTTAAATCTGCTTTTTGTAGCAAAGGAAAACCATTTATTTTGAATTTGAAAATCACCTGATAAAAAAAACTGATGATGTAGCAATGGAGTCTAGTAACGTTTATATCTTTCCGCTTGAGTCCAATAAATTTTTTTTGTTGACCAAAAATTAATAAAATAAATTCATTAATTTTGGTAAAATTGGGATGGCTCAGCTTAGGCATGGGCGTTCGGATACCCGTTGGCGTTCGGATCGGATTTTTCGGGTTTTCGGATTTACGCTCTTAGGTCCCATACTAAAATTTTATTAGTACAGCTCGGGTTTGGATAATAACAATTCGGATTCGGTTCAAAATTGTATTGCGTCCTAAAACCCATAAAGTAATCATATATCGTACAGATTCGGGTTATATCGGTTCGGTTCGGATATAACCGAAGTAAAAAACAAAATTGTTGAACCAAAACATAAAGAAAAGCATCTAAATTAAATAAAAATTAATCTATCACACATAAAATTGATAAAATAACAATAAAATGTTAAATCAAGTATGAAAACAAACATCATTTGTAAACAATATGTATTATTTTATAGAGAGTAGACTTTTTATTTTAATGAGCAAATTATAAAATACTTATTTATTACTAATTGGTACTTAAACCATTTATTAAAATTTTAATATTTATTATTATATATCATATTACCACAAATATTTTAATATTTATTATTATATATCATATTACCACAAATATTGAATTTAATAATTGAAATACTTATATATATTTCAAAATATTTATATTGACTATTAATTTCGTATTTTTCGGGTTACTCGTTTGGGTTCGGTTAATAACATTTCAGGTTCGGATATTTTTTGTACCACCCTACAAGACCCGTTCGGGTATTTTTACATTTCGGGGGGATAACGGGTCGGATTTTTCGGTTCGGGTTCGGTTCGGATTTCGGGTTCCGGATTTTATGCCCAGGCCTAGCTCAGCTAAAGTAAATGGTGAGAGTTTGTTACACAATCATAACCCTCTTCCACAAGTCTTCTTCTTCAAAATCTCCCATCGAAGCTTTCCTCTCTGTCTTTAATGGCCAATCACAAAGATCAACGCACAAAACCTCCCAAAGGTACCTGTTTTAAGAAACTTCCTTGTTGCTCTATCGAACTAGACTTTAGGTTTGGGCATTCGGGTCCCAATCCAGTTTTGTCCAATAGGATTTCGATTTTTCAAATTTATCGAAATCAGCCCCATTCGGATTATATGAAAGTTCGGTACCGGTTCGGGTTCTGTCGGGTTCAGGTCGGGGTTAGTACATCTTCAACGAACCCGTACAACCCAACTTTCGGGTTCGGATCCCAATAGGTTCTTATGTTTAAAAATAACTAATTTGTATCCACTTTGTAACAAAAATATGTAAAATCGGTTTTCGTTTAAAAAATACCTGATTAATACCTATTTTGTAACCAAAACATAAGTAAAATCGATTCAAAAATAAAAAAGGAACATCACACGTGATCATTCAAAATCAAACGAAAGGTAAACATAGTTATTGATAGAAAGAAGACCAAATCAATGAAAGCATAAAACGAAAAACCAAGTTCTCATGAAATGAATAACATTATTAAATGAAAACAAAACTAAAATCTAAGAACTTCAAGCTTCAACCGCCACCTTCAACCATCAACCTTCATGTAATAGATAATTATTTCAGATGTTCAATAATATCATAGTGTATTTTGGATACATATCAGGAATTGAGATCATGTTTGCTACAAGTTTTTTTAAAAAAAATTGAATCTTTCGGGTTCTATCGGGTATCCATTTAGGTTCGGGTTCGGTTCAGATAATACTCATAACCCGAAATACCATAAAACATGATCCATTTGGTATTTATGTCGGGTTCAGATCGGTTCGGATTCATTTTTATCAGATCGGATTCGGTTTATTTGCCAGCCCTACTAGACTTTGCGATCGTAGTTCTCCAGTAGTTTTTAGGGATTCCGATTAGGAAAATTTAGGTTACAAATTCCACTTTTAAAAACGACTGATTAGAGTAATAATCGTACACCTATTTGTGATCTTAATTTTGTAACTCCTCTTGATGCAGAAGATCCACCGAAGACATCAATCATTGAGAAGATGATTTCTGATTCTACCAAAGTATCTAAGTCAGAGGCAGAGGTAGATTTCGAGTTCGCAAAAACTCCAGCATGTACGTCTGTTTAGATCGCAAGTAACTTAGGGCTTGATTCCTCTGCTTTTCTTGAATGAAACTGAATGATTGATTGATTGAATAATAAGTTTCTTGTGATCTTGATTATAATTTTTTTCAGAAACTCCAGTTAGCGTGTAACATCTCCATTGCAATCTCCAGTAACTTGCTTCAAAGTAGGATTAGCTACAGATTCCTCAGCATTTCTTCTTCTTATTACCATTGATTGAAACGATTGATTAGCAAACCACGTTCCTCGATTGAGCCATTCAAAGATAATCTAGCATTCACTTGCCCATGTGGAAACAAATTCGATGCTCAGAGCAATCTAACCACTCACCCAAAAAACTGCACAAGCGTTGAACTTCCTACATGGATAGAAGAAAAGAGGGAAGAGAATCATTTCACAGGATACAACATTTATGACCATAACATAATCCTGAAAACTTGTTGGAAAACATTTACAAATGAGCAATTATGAAGATTATGCTGAAGAATGTAGTTGTTAGACCGTTTCAGCTTATGGTGCCAGCTTGGTGAGCCAAAAAAATTATACTTGCCTCTCAGACTTCGTTTCATAACCTATAATAATAACACCCCTTTCACAGACTTGCATGAATAGAAAATAGAGAAAAAAACAAAAATAGCACTAAATCAAGTTTTTGTTCCCAAACTAGTACTCAAGGTCAAAAGTCACAAAAATAGCACTTAATGTTTTATCAAAAGTCACAAACTTAGGGTTTAGAGTTAAAGGGTGGGGTTTAGGATTTAGGGTTTAGGGTTTAGGGTTTAGGGTTTAGAGTTTAGGGTTTAGATTTTAGGGTTTAGGGTTTAGGGTTTAGGGTTTACAGTTTAGGGTTTAGGGTTTAGAGTTTAGGGTTTAGGGTTTATGGTTTAGGGTTTAGGGTTTAGAGTTTAGGGTTTAGGGTTTAGAGTTTAGGGTGTAGGGTTTAGAGTTGAGAAATGAGGTTTTGGGGATAAGATTTCAAATTTTGAAAAATAAAAAAATTAAAATTTTAAAAGGATAAACTTAGAAAGGTGTTATTTTGGTCATTTTAGTTTTTGAGTGCTATTTTTGTGATATAAACTTAGAAAATGTTATTTTGGAGATTTGCCCTAGAAAATAATATAAAAGTGAGACTTTACTATTTATATTTTATCTAATGTAATTGGTTTGTTGAAACTTAGCTTGAGGAAGAAATCGAGACCATCTAATCACTGGATTGAAGACATAGATCACTTTTCTAAAGTCGTAGATGCAAACAAGACTATAATTAACAGTTTCTAGTAACTGCAAGACTTCATCTACTGGGTTTGGGGATAAAATTGACCTTTGTGGATGAATAATGTGATTCCAAAGTCCGTAGACAAGGGTAAGGATTTGATTCATTGTGAAAGTCACCGCCTATAAGGATATTAGGAACTCATGACTGCACTCTGACTAGATGTCTTCATGCAAAGTATTTTGATTTGATCATCGAGTTCCGTTGCTTAGAAATAGATGTGAGTTCCGTTGCTTAGAAACAGATGTGAGTTCCGTTGCTTAGAAACAGATGTGAATCGATTTTATTTCAGGTTTCGGTTAGAGCTCTTCTACAAGAACTAGTGGTAGTTGTTCGAACTCTACAGGGTCTCTCTTTCTCTTTTCTTTCATTTGACTTGGTGTTTGTCTTCTTTTTCCTGTGATACACACTTTTTGTATGTATTTATATTTGAATTTCTCCTTATCTATTACGTCGGTTTAGGTATTATTGTTTCCTATACCATAACGACTTTGCTCCTTTAATAAACAAAAATATATATGATGTTTTTTATTTTACCTTTTTATTGCTGTGTAAAATTAGCCAATAAAAATTTAACCGATTATTTGATCGTCTTTCATGGAATTAATTTGAAGATTTTCACAAAATTAAAATGAGAATATAATCTACTAATTGAGCAGTAGCACAGACATGTTCTAGATTATATATTGTGAAAATCTGGTAAAAGTAAGAAATTATCATATACCGGTTGTCCTCCGAATCAAATGACTAATACCTTCTTAACAGATCAAATTCTTATATATTTATAATATATATGTAGAGACAAAGCTTATACGACATATTTACACATTCATAATCTACTGTTTTCCCCCAAACTTACAACTCCATTTTGACCTGGTTTGGGTGCAAACTAGCAGAACCAACCATCAAACTGTTGTGGTCATTGCCATGATCTTGATTCTCTTCTCTTCCCCAAACCGGCTGGTTCAAGCCATCGAAAGGCCACTGCTGTGGTGGTGGTTGTTGCAGTTGCCGGTGATGATAGGACTGTTCTGTCTCCATCACTTGATGAGGCCACGCTAGCTGCATTGTTGTACCGTTGAAGCTCCCATCCATTAAAGAACCGTTCTGTTAAAGAAAGAAAGAAAAAAGGGAGCCAAACCCGGAAAAGATATCAGCTCAGGGATCATTCATTCGTAGAGATCTTGATCTAGTCAAAAGAAGTCAACAATTGTTGATGTGTTTATTACTTCCCTCTCTAAACTTAAACTTAAGTAGTTTTAGTAAAAACAGTTTGTTTCACAATACAAATAGTTTACATATTTCAATGCATCTTTTTCATTTATTGAATGTTGTGTGACCAATGAAATAATGTTAGGTTTTTAATAATTGGTTGAATTAATTGGTTAAATGATATATTTTTTTAAATAACAATTTTTTAAATATTCGTGCTTTTAAGCAAAACTACTTACAATTAGAAACGGATGGAGTATTATACTACATGAGAGGAACCATGACTATTTATTGGTTTGTACAAGCATTTATGAACTTTGGTCCAAACGATTTTTGGTGAGAAAAATTTAAGTCTGGTATTGTAGATTGAATGAGATTAGATAGGCGAAAAAAGAAAAACTTTGAAACAACAAGATCTTTGGAAGAGACCCACAAACATTAATGAGGGATAAAATAAAAAAAAATTAAACCATCAAAGCTCAGCAATATACACATCCGACATAAGTCACAGAAACACACAGAAAGGTTTACAGAACAGAGGTGGCCCTAGTTTTGACACACTAAGCTGTTTGTGTGTACTGTAAATTTGTACGGTGTGTGTATTGTGTATTTACTTTCCCTGAGTTTTCCTTCAAAAGACTAGACGTTGATCTTCCTACGCCTTGCTCTAAAATGGTCTAACTTAATGTTTGTATCAATAAATACACAAATATTTTCTCCTTTTGTGATATAAACTAGAAGCTACTCAAAGAGGTATAGTTTCATATAGCTTACTCAAATAAGAAACACGAGTATTAAGAGGGACCTAAGTGAAGACACTTACTTCTGAAGCCAATATCGTGTCGAGATTGAAGTCGATCCTAGGGTTTACCGAAGCAAGTCTCATTGATAGCATCTGTAGAAAAAACAAGTTAAACTTTGATGAGACTGTGACACACAAACCTATTCATTTTGAGTTGACATTTTGGTTGTGTGGCTATTGTACAATATATATAGGTATAAATAACAAAATTGGACCACGGAAAGTCTTACCTCTACTTGACGTTGTAGAGACTGGACATGGTTAATGATTTCATCCAGCACCAACGCGGTACCTTGAATCTGCAGGTCAAAACTTTCTGGTGAGCTTAGGATTCATGTTAGGTACATTCCTTACAGAGTAGCTACCTCTTTGTTAAGACACCAAGATTCTAAAATACACTGTGAAAGAAACATCAAGAAGATGATTCTTTAATCTAAAGCTAAACATAAAAGGCATACCCAATCACAATTAAACTTTATCACTTGCAAAAGTAATTAGTACTCTAGTGGTTCATGAAACAGTCAGTCAAGTACTCACACTGCTCACCAATAAAAACCAAAAAATCTCCATTCATCTCACCAATAATTGCTGCTAACTTCTAACATCTAACATAAGGGATGCATTTGATTAAATTAGTTGTCTAGAGGGGAGTGTCACATCCATGTTTCCAACTAATTAGGTATGTGGGACTCAGAATCAATATCATATTTTTTTTTGTAAAGGATCATTTGCTTTAATCGTCCTTCTAAGAGTCATTGTCTCTTTTTTCTCTTGATAGATACCTAACGTGTTAGAGACGATACTACCCCTTCCTCACCTTCCAGAGAAAGCTTGCAATTAGATGGACCCCATAACACACTTTGATCTTCATCTTTCCACCAAAATCTGTCTCCTAAACCCAAAACATTAATGGCACATCACAGCTAGCATCTCCATTGCCTAAGGTCATTCTCTAATACATTAAGCACACATTGAGAAGAGGAAAAAAGCCATCTCCACTCACGTCCGTGTGACTAGTTTTAACCTTAAAACTAAGTATGTACCCTTTCCACAAAATAATAAAGTAAAGATCTTTAAGGCCTTACATAAATTACCTAACTGGCCACTTTATCACACCAGAAACCACTTTTCTTCATTAAAAAGCAATTAAGCAAGCCACTTTTTGTGGAGAACAAAAAAAAAAAAGAATTACTAAGAACTTTAACTAAATCATGAAAACTATACAATATTCTTACTTTTAGGGTGAATCTATTAAGGAAATATTATCACAAATGAAGAGGTAATGATTAATTAGCGTATTTGATTATTAACACGTCAATATCTGAGAGAGACAAACCTTATCACAGCCTGGGACCAGTTCTTGTAGCAGCTTCATTCTTGCATTAATCTTCTCCCTTCTTGCCTAATCCAAAAAATTAGCGATTAATTAACTAATTAAGATTTTTTTTTTAAACGATAAAGATTTGTGAGAGATGCAAAAGTTACTCGTTCTGCTAAGCTATGGCTATCTGTTGCTTGACCACGACGAGCTCTAACATGAACATATGGCAGCTTCTCGTTCTCTTCAGAGCTTTTGCTCTTCTTCTTCGTTGAGCTGTTAACCTAGACATGTTAGGGACAATGAATCAGTGTCTGGAACAGAATGTAAAGAAACTAACTTTGTGTCTCTCTCTCTCACCTTCTTGTCGAAATCTTTCCTCTTGCCACATCGATTGTTCTGCTTCTCCACCGCCGCTTGATCAGAAGTCTCGGTCTCGGCAGGCTCGGTCTTAATGTGTTCGTTGGAAGGTACAGAGCTCGTCGTGGTCTCGCCGGAGATATTTCCGTTTGGATTCTGCTCGGTGGCAATCACCGAGAAACGAGCTGCTCGCTCCATGAGGATTGGGTTAGAAGGAAAAGTCAATGTCCCGACAGAGTGAAGCGTCGCTTGAGAAGAAGAAGAAGAAGACGAATGGAGAAGCTCCACGGCTCGTGTAGGCGGAAGCTCAAGCAACGCCGTGAACCCACCGCCGTTCTCCGGAAGTACCATTTGCCGAAACTCGTCGCCGCCGCCGAGATGAAGCGATTCAAGCCCTGTAACTTCCCGGAACGGCACACCGTTGCCGGATCTAGCTCCAAATCGTCCAGACAGATCCATAAACACCACCGTCTGACGTCTTACGACGATGTCGGAAACCAAATTCAGAAACTTTCCGTTCGCCGTGGAACCTCACAATCTCAGGAAACGAACCTCCAAGGAGAGAGAGGCTTGAGTAGATGAAATTAACGCGAAGAAGGTGAATCAATGGCGGTCAAAGAGTCTGAACTAAAATAGCTCTTTCTTTCTTTCTTACAGAGCTTCCAGAAGACTTCAAGAAGAAGGAATTGTTGTTCTGTAGACTCTTTCTTTCTCTGTCTTGTCTGAGAGAAAAAAGAAGAAAAGCTTTTTACTCCAATTAGCCAATTTTGAGTAGGACGAAAGCAACGTTAAGCTGTTCTGTTAAATAAACGAGAGAGAGAGAGAGACCTGTTTCGGTTATTGTACGGTACGGGTTTTTTTTTAAACACGATATTAGTCGGGCCTTTTGGGCTTTATCTGATGATTTATATTTGGGAAGCCGGGCCAAATAGCCACAAAAAAAGCCTAATTCACTATCTACACAATAACCCTAACAGATTTATATACGTCGTTACTTTTCTATATTAATATTGTGTTTCTCCTTATGTCAACCGGTGAAACCTGCAACACAAAAAATAATTTTTGATGTTAATTATTAGGTGTAAAACAGTAAATCGTGGCTTACTTTTCTCCACATCTTCTTTTTTACTTATTTAGGTAATTTCGTAGAATTTTAAAGGTCTTCGGCACAGAGTGGAGTAACCATGTCGCCTCTGCCTGCTTCTCTTCGATTTTTGACATCTCTTTCTCTGTTATAAACTTCCGCCTCTACTCCGCTTCTGAAGTCGGCTCCCAATCGACGGCGTTAAGTCCGCAGCGGCGCCTCCCAACAACCCGTGTCTATTCCATTTAACAAACTCGATTCTTCTCGGATCTCTTCACCCACGGTAATTAAGTTCTTGGGTTTTAACCTTCGCTTCTCTTCATCTCATGTTATTTTCTTTTCTATTTTGGATATACTCGGAACTAGGATACTATAACTATTAAATCTAAAACCTTTTCGACTTTGAATGTCAGATTTGTTAGATGAAATGGCCTCTACAATTTATAGTCGGTTGGGGTTCCCCCGTATGTTCTTATTCTTTCTTAAGTTTGTTTGATGTTTTTTTTTATCAAATATACACATATACATAATCTTGTCAGATTGATTGTTGTGTGGAATAGCATTTGCATTACATAGTTGTTTCGTCGTTTGTATATAGTATGGTATGTTGTAGATCTATTCCATGTGAAGTGGAATGGAATTAAATATAAATGCACGCTATCTACTTCATATGTAATTGTAGATTCATATCTTATGCATTTCCATTCGTTATCCATACTTGTTTTGTTTTACATAAAAATTAATTTATATATACAATAGTATAGCTTCCTCCATACTCACTATTTTCCCTTCTTATTTTCATCTGTCAGGTTTGGCATAGACGAGTTAGGCATTCGAAGTAGATTGTTTGAGATAGGGTTTGAACCCACTAAAAAGAAAAGGGTTAACAGCTATTTCAACCTCCGTTGAATTGAGGTGATAAAGAGTGTATTATAGGATGAGGACCTGACGATGTTGAATGCGTCACAGTTTGGACAAGTCTTGCAGATGCATTGAATTCATATGTTATCTATGTTATCGATATGTCTTACATTGTTTTCATTCCACATTATTGTTATACTATACATTTTATTTAACATTTACTTTGTTATATGGATCCTAATGGAAGATTTAGGCTGCCAAATAGATTGTTCCAAACTGGATTTGAGCCATGTGGTGAATATATTTTTATTTATATGTAATGATGCAATGTGTATATAACTAGAATAGATCGTAAAATGGAAAGACCATACATGTGAAATGGAATATATATATGATCTTTACCATTTATATTTTTGTTGTTGTTGCGGTATCATTGATATGAATCTTAGTTTATGCGTATTGATCAAAACTAGCATTTAAAACTCAATTTTATCACTTCGTTTACCAGATCAATATAAGTGTAAACTTGAGTGAAATTAGGGGTTAGGTTTATGATTTAAAGAAAATTAATAACTTTACATATTTTTAATATTTGGGTTTATGGTTTATATTTGGGTGTAGGGTTTATATTTGAGTTTAGAGTGTAGTGATTATGGTTTAATGTTAAGTATTAAGGGGTTTGTGATGAAGTTTTAAATATGGTTTATTATTGAGGAGCTGATATGGGGTTGGTGTTATATACTATTTCGGTGATATGGAATAGAACACTTCTGAACTTTCATATCATGTGTTTTAATTTTGGTGATATATAATTGGCATGTTACATAATATAATTTAATATAACATAATATAATTGAATATTACATAACATTATGTATTTTTTAGATTTTGATATTTGAGTTTAGTGTTTATATTTGGGTTAGGGTTTAGTGATTAGAATTTAGGGTTTAGTTTTTAGAAGGTAAGAGAGGATGATTGGGATCAACATTAACTTTTTCTATGCAATCATAGACATTTCAGAATTTCATAAATATGTACTATGTTATTTATTTTGTTTCATTCTATTTGGGATTAGGATTTATATTTGGATTTAATATTGGAAAATAATTTATAGATTATATTTAGGTTTATAGTTTTTTTACTAGGGTTTAGATTTACTAAACAGGGGTTTGGGTATATTATTTAGCTGTTGTGGTTGGTTTTATATGTATAGTTTCCAGCGGATGTTTGGATGATGTACTATGTCCGAGAGATAAAATAGCATATATGCAACCTAGATAGAATAGTATACGCACAATCTGGTAAACATTAACTTTTTCGTGCGCTCATCTTAAAAATGGAGTGACTGAGGTTGGTAAATGGAATACAAGATATATTGGAAGGAGATATATTTTAATCCACCAATTACTGCGCATAGCAAATCCGTATACGGTAAATATATAAGTCATGTGGTTCTCCTCTCTTTTATAAGTTACCACCAACTCACTTTTTTGTTGGGCCGCATAGATTACAGTCGACGTCATCTATATTCCTGCTTCACCGGCAACTTGTTGTAATAAAGGGTAGAACCGGATCATATAAAGATTAAATGTCATCGATTCAATTACGTCAAAATCATAGTCAGTTTCCTAATTACATTTTTGATTTTGGCTATCTCGCAAATTTACCCTTTATATTTTCACTGATTATCTTTTATTTTTGTTATTACTGGTTTTTTAAGAGTCACATTAATGTTAATTTGAAAATAAATTGGGGATATTTTGAATAAAATTCTTAATATTATTTTAAATATATTTTTTTATCAAATATAGTTATTGAATATAAATAATTTATAGGTCGTACCAGATAACGGCACAAAATTAATCCCATTGGTGGATTTGATTTATTCTTCCCACCGCAGGACCAGCCTGCTGTCTCTGACCTATTCCCTATATATTAATTGAGGAACATTTGAAAAGATGTAACCTCAATTTTGTATTAATTAAAATAGGCTCCAATGTATAGGTGACACTCAATTAGGTAGTCAATTACATTCAATTGAAAAATAAGTAGGTCCACATTCGATTTTTATATGTTGTTAGATACATAAGTTGGTCAAACTATATGATATAATGATATGATATGTTATTTTCTTTCCTTAAATCAAACCTACGGAATTACCATAAATGACTAATATATATATGACAATTAATGATTTTAATAATAAAGATTTGATAACAATTTATATCTCCTCCATCATTTTTTGTTTAATTTTATATTATTAAAATAAATTAAACAATCAAATTAGCTATAAAAGTAAAATTTAGATTTTTTCGTATATGTTATATTTTAAATTTTTAAAAACGACAATAAATGACTAAAACAATTAAAATTATTATGTTAGAAATTAATGATCAATGGTTTAACATTTTTATTATAAGAAGATACACATGATTTTAAAACCATATGAGTAAAAAATATCATTTAATAATAAAAAATATATATATATATATATATAGATTAAACACTATATACCATAGGATTACATAAATATTTTAATATTAAAAGTTTCAATGAATTTTCGAGAACATTTATAAATTATAAACTTATTAAAGATTTCAGATTGAAAATTTTGTTATCGATGATTTAAATATTTTGTTATAAAATGATATGAATGATCATAGAACCGTATGATTATAAATTCTTATTTAATAAATAACTATATAAAATATATTATTCTTAGAAAAATAGGTTGGTCCATCTTAACTTATATTACACTTTTTATTAAACTAACTATCGAATTGATAAATAACGTGCCAAAAAATGTTTTGCACTTTCCTTAAATAAAAGCTACGAAATTACCTAATATGATTAACATATATGTGAAAATTAATTATTATGAATAATAAATATTTGATAACAATTTTTGTATCTTAGTTCTTTTTAAAAAATTTATATTATTAAAAGATATTAAAAATCACATTAAATATATAATAAAAAAACATTTATATTTTTTATATGTTATATTTTGAATTTTTCAAAACGTCTATAAATTATTAGAAATTTGAAGATCACCACTCTTAAAATTTTGTGATCAATAGATTATTTTTTTTGTCATAATAAGTTACAAATGATCATAAAATTGTATTAATATGAACTTTTATTTAATATTATAAGAAGATATACATGATTTTAAAACCATATGAGTAAAAAATATCATTTAATAATAAAACATATATATATATATATATATATAGATTAAACTATATACCACAAGATTACATAAATATTTTAATATTAAAACTTTCAATGAATTTTCAAAAACATTTATAAATTATAAACTTATTAAAGATTTCACATTGAAAATTTTGTTATCGATGATTTAAATATTCAGTTATAAAACGATATGAATGTTCATAGAAGTGTATGATTATAAATTCTCATTTAATAAATGACTATATAAAATATACTATTCTTAAAAAAATAGGTTGGTCCATCTTAACTTACATTATATTTTTTATTAAACTAACTATCGAATATTCGAATTGATAAATAAAATACCAAATATTGTTTTTGCACTTTCCTTAATTAGAAGCTACGAAATTACCTAATATGATTAACGTATATATGAAAATTAATTATTATGAATAATAAATATTTGATAACAATTTTGGTATCTTAGTTCTTTTTTTAATTTTATATTATTAAAAGATATTAAAAAAATCACATTAAATATATAATAAAAACATTTATATTATTTCTTATATGTTATATTTTGAATTTTTCAAAACGTCTATATATTATTAGAAATTTGAAGATTCTCACTCTGAAAATTTTGTGATCAATAGATTATTTTTTTTGTTATAATAAGTTACAAATGATCATAAAATATAATGCATATGAATTTTTATTTAATAAATATTCAAACTAAATAATATATATATATTTATATATATATATATATATATATATATACTAATGATTTAAAGCAACAAGATTGGCTGATCAATTTAGTTGTCCAGTTGAAATCTTTCAAAAGTATGTGAAAGACTAAAGTCAAAGTAAATATGGATTTAGAATAGTAGTTATATTTTACTAACCAAAATACCGAAAAAAACCGAACCGAATCGAAACCAACCCGATATCTGGATTGAACACCCCTAATCCAAATGAAGCCAAACTATTGTTTCATTCTCTAAAATATAATAAAAATAATAACTTAATTCCGCGCAAGGCGCGGATCTTATCCTAGTACTAGTAGTATATTATAAGTTGAAATTATAAAATCAATAAATGCGTCGTATATTATTATTATCACCAGTTAGTGCCATAAATGGGGTTATATCAGCTTTTGACTTTTCACGGATTTCGGTGTGAACAAAAATGTTACTAGTACTGTATAAAACTTTTGAAAACGTAAAATAGTTTTTTTTCCGTCAATTTTATTAATGAAACGGGCCGAGCCTAGCAAAAATACAAAAGGGGTAAAGCCCACATACAACCGGGCCACCAGCCCAAACACACTCGAAATACGACCCAAAGGCCCAAACATTGAAAACTCTAGAAACGAAGAGTGTTGCCGCCGCATGCAACTCTCCTCCGAGCCCCTGACCGTACCGCCAGAACTCTCCGGAGGCCAACCACTCCAACACTTCTTCACCGCAAACGTCTCGACTCAGGTGATTCCTTAATCGGAGTGATTCAATCGCACCTGCGAGATCTCCTCCACCACTAATCACCGCCAACACCGAGAAGAAGACTTCGCGTGAAACCATCTTAAAACACCGTCGAGGAGCTTCTCGACTCAACCGACTACCACTTCATCGCTTACACCATGGACCCTTTCCATCTGCGCCTCTACCTCGTCGGAACCAAACCGTACGAGCCTAAGACACAGAACGAGAAACCGCAAATAAAACCGAACATAAAAAACAACACAGAGCCGCCGTCAACCGAGGAGTATGGCGACGCGGAAAATTTAGCCGACCGTTCTCCTTTATCGTAACAGGAGACACGACGGGTACCTAAACCGACGTCGACGAAGCTGAGAGAGCCTCCATCGCTCGGACCACAACCACTTGCGCAAAAGAGCCGAAACCTCCACGCCCTGGAACACAACACCGATGCGTCTTTACTCCAAACTACTCGCGACCGAAAAGGAAGGAGACAAACTTCAGAGCTCCAATAAGGCTATCGGTGGTGAGAAGCGGCGAAGAGAAACACATGCGATCATTATTCACCAGAAACAAAGGTCCCCGCGACGGCACGGACGCTCACGCACCGGCCGTACGCCGGCCTTTTTAGATTGAAGCTCTTTCCTCTCTATCAGGTCTTAATGTACCAGTAGTTATACTCTTCCTTTCTCTTTATCTTTTTTTCTTGTATTATAAAACCAACGTAAAATAGTTTTCTTGACACTTTTTTTGACAAAAAGCAATTTCACAATAGCATATATATAGCTACCGTAAAACTTGTAATAGAAAGTAGACACGATCTCTATTATCAAGTAGTAGTTTACTTAACGAAAAAATTACTCCAATTGACACTTTTTCAATTTCTAATTACATAAATGAACACTTTCTGCTAAAGACACTTTCAGTATGTGTAATGTCATTTTTGTTTTTTAACTAAATCAAATTTCGTTGTCTTTGTTCTTTTGTCGTTATATTTTTTAATCATATTTCTCTTTCTTATGTACGAGAGAGAAAGGTTATACAAACCCAGAAAAATTAATCAATTTTGGATTTTCACTTTAATGGATCTTTCTTTTTAAGATTTGTTAATTTAAGCCTTAAAGTTTCATTTCGTACTTCTATTAATTGAGAAATTCGATTTTCTATTGTTTTTTTTCGTCTTCTTCTTCTCCTCCTCTGGTTTTTCACACAGCATAAAGTTATTCTTGCCCAACGACCTAATTGCTTCCCATGGACTCAGAGCTTCGCATACAAAAGAACCCAGAAATAAAGAACTAAACTTTATCACACAAAATCGATTTGATTGATCTCATAACTTCAGGTCCAACCATGGGGCAATAGAAAAGTAAATTGTTAAAGTCAGATCCAAGAATCGGAAACCGGCCTTCACGAGCGTAATGTTTAAGAGTTCGTTCAGTCCCGTAGAAGCGGTGGATGTGGAGACCGTGGTAGAGGTGGCGGTGGTGGTAATGGAGATGGCAGTGGTGGCTATGAACGAAGTTCAGTCTCGTAGGCGGTGGATGTGGAGACCGTTGGCGGTGGTGGTTATGGAGGTAGCGTTGGTGGCTATGAACGGAGCTCAGTCCGGTGGAAGCGGTGGTGGTGGTGATGGTTATGGGGATGGTTGTGGTTGTAAGGTGATTGTTTAGAAATTTTTTGTGGAAATTTAAAATAATAAAAAAACAATCCTTAGATCAAAATAGAATTTTTTAATCGTGTGGATACTATCAGTTTCCAATATACTGAAAACTTTACACTCATTAATTGAGATGTGTAGGGCAATCTTATACAATAAAGTTGGCTTGTCTCTCTCCTCCTTGAGCCACCTCACCAATGTGCTTCGGGCATTTTGTGACACCTGTCCTCATTTATTTTCATTTTGTTTCGATTTCGATGTTGAAACGATTAATACTTTGATGGGCTATCACTCTCTTAGGCCCAGTTGTTATTAGGTTTGGTTAATCTTCATCACCAGCACCTTCATTCTCTGAAGCTCTAAACACCAAACAATGGCTCTGTAACGTATTCAGCTTTCGGCAAACATATACCATTTACTCAAGCATTAACGTCGATCCTGCCACTCCTCCCACTCTTTCGCATTAACTCGGCCTCATCATCCCCCAACGTAACCGTTCGAAGCTCCGTAAATGTGTTCCGTCCCTGCGATGAACAGCCTCAATTCGACCAAATCCCAAAGGTCAATCACTATTAAACATCAACTCTACTAATGGCGAATTCTCTCTCTCTCTCTCTCTCTCTCTCTCTCTCTCATTACTTGACTATCTGTAAACCTAATTCTCTTTAACTCTATCAATGTCTGCTTAAAAACTTCGTCACCTAACATCTTATACAATAAAGTAAGCTTTTTCCTCTGATTATTTGATCAAAAGCATCGTGGGTTTTTTCCCTGTTATGAAAAATGGGTTTGATTGAAAATCAAAAAAAATTGTGAAATTATCTCTGGTTTATCAGGTGCACGGAAGCTTGATCATGGAGTTTATTGCAAATGGTGGGTTAGTCCCGCTATAAGCAAGGCCATGGATGGTTAAATCCTCAACTCTGATTAATGGAGCTCTCTCAGTGCATTGTTCAGGAATTAAGATTTTTTCTGCAAATATACTTTTGCAGTTTTGCCCAAAACGTTTAAGGATTTTTCAGGTATATTAATGTTGTTCTTTGATTGTAGGATGTTTCTCTCAGTGCTCCTTTCTTACAACTTCCTTATTTAAATAAATTTAATGCTAAAAGGATAGGGTTGCAGGTTGGATTATTTTGAGAGTTTCAAGAGGTGCACCTGGAAGAACATTCTTAACCACTCACGGAGGTTGCTGGTTTGATGGAGAGCGATGTTGTGGACATCGTGAAGGTGTAAGAATGATACCTCTCTGAATGTAGAAGTCACTTGCAAAACAAAAGGTGAAGAAGTTTTCGAGAAAGCAACTTTACGACAGTGGCCACTCTGAAACGCCTCAGTGGAATATTAGGCGGTATTCTTCATTCGGCTTACTTCCCTTTCCGCAAAAAGAAAAGCTTATGGGTTCTTCTTGCGGATTCAAACAATATCTGTTTCTTCCCGAAGGTTGCTTTCATGGACAGAGTTGAAGCTATAAGCATTGCTTCGAGTGCTATTATTTAGACAGTGAATACTTTAGGAGAAAGCGTCGAGACAAATCATAATGCAGTTAGAGAAGTTCCGACTCTGTGAGAAGATTAAAAGTGGGTCTAGATTGGTTTTGCAGCCACTTTCCGAGGTAGGTGGAATGATACTGAGACAAAAACGTCAATACTCTTGCTAACCACTCTAAATTCAAAAAAAATACTTGGAGGTACGTCTCTTTCCATCTTTATGTTTCATATAGTAATTGTAGTTATTCATAGACTTGAAAAGTTACACATTTAAAGACTTCTCTACGGATGTGTATCATTACTAATACCATTCCATCTATACTTTCAGGTGTTGTAACCCTTAGCTTCACAGATTCCCCACGACTCTTCTTTGATTCCGACTTCAGTGTGACCGAAAAATATCTATCAAGGTAATCGTGAATAAATCTTCCCTTCTCACCAAAAAAAAATCCTCAGAGTGTCCACGATATATGCTTCATACTCCACCACTATTCATTAGTTTTGGCCAGCATGTTTCTCCACCGTCACACCAGTTATAAGTACTAAAATATGAATGCCAAACCATGTCGTCGTCCACCGCTCTCGAAATTAATCCTATATAAACACATTTCATATTCAACCATGTTCGAGCTAGGTTTGGAGCAAATGGAGATACCACACCAGCTATCAAAAGCTCCTCCGCAGCTATCAATAGCTTCCACGTAAGTGTTTTCAAACAGTTCTGTTAGCATCATCAATGAATCTACAGCTCCCCTTTATGTCTTATATATATTATTCGCAAGTCATGCGACTAATCGTATGCTATATATATATATATAGATATTGGTTTGAGGTTAAAGTATGTGATGACGGTGGTGGTGAGGCAACCTTTGTCATCTTTAAGCAGCACTGAAACTGGTTGGTGGACAAGCGCCATTGGTCATGAACGAAATGAGAGAGATACTTATAATCAATAAGTGTAACACTAGATATCTATAAGTCTCCTGAGAGTGCTCCCAACGAAGAAGCAGCCATAACAACACCACAGTGTTTCCAAGACATAGTTGGACGCCTATGCAACTTCAAGTCAAGCTCACGGATTTTAATTTCAAGTTAACTCGCAAGACAGTCAGGGTCTTCTGTATTATGATGATACCATTTAAAAGGGTTCCACCAACCTTACAAACCAATGATGCGGTAGACAGATTTAAGTTTTTGTTTCTGATTTCTACGATAGCCAACCCCTTCCAGTTTATGTTTTTAATTCTGATTTCGAACACCCAAGTACTATTGGTATCTATTTCTTAGTTGCACCACCAAGTCAGTAAACTTATTAAAGAATTTATGAATTGTCTTCCTTTTTTTTTGAGCAACTTATGAATTGTCTTCCATTTTTCATTTTTAAGATCAAATCTATAAACAAAACATTTAATAATTTATCATTTATTTAAATCGATAAGTCATTTTCAATCCAACAGTACATCAGTCTCTCAACAAATAATAATTTACTGAAATACATAATATAATTTAAAATCTAAGAACTTCGAAAAAGAATAATAAAATTTAAATAATATCCACATTTCATCAGCCACAACCAAAAACTAACATATAATAGATTTTTTTAATAATAATTTTGAAAAGTAAAATATAATAACTTAGATATAACAAATATAATATTAATGTAAACTTATCCGCCCGTAGGGCGGGCCAACCCCTAGTTTAATATAAAATGCACCTCGATCTCAGCAAGTGTGTGCAACAAGTGAGATGTGTTCTTTTGTGTAGTAAAAGAGTGAAAAATGTTCTTTCGTATAACTCACTCTTACTTAACTGCGTTGATACCGTGGGCTTTGCAATGAAAACGAATATAAAAAGCAAGCAAGTTCAAATAATCTCTTAGAATATTATATATTTGTTCTTAATATCATACCATAAGATCTTTTAAAGCGATTCATCACCTCTTGGTGTGTAAGGTTTGGTGTAGTAAAGTCTCAATCAAAGAGGGGAGGTACATACAATCGTTTTTGGCATGTCCAGTTTGGCAACGTTACTTACTCTCCCAACGTCTATTACTTCTTTGGAGTTGAGAAATTTATGTGTAGAGTTCATAGCCAATTCTGTAACCAACCACATTACGTACGTGTGAAATACATATTTATACACATTCAAATTTAATCTGTATATATAAAAGATATTTTTATATAGAGAAATTTTCTAGGATAGCATTTTTTAAGTTTTTGTCACAAAAATAGTTCAATGCGAAAAATGACCAAAAAATTTTATTAAAGAAAAAATACATTTATATCCTAGGGTTAACTAATCTAGACTTAGGGTTTAGAGTTAACGGGTAGGGTTTTGAAGATAGGGTTTCAATTTTTTTAAAATAAAAAATAAATATTACAATTTTCAAAATAAATAAAAAAGAATATTTTGGTCATTTTCTTGAGTATTTAAAAATGTTATTCGAGAGAATTTCTCATTTATATATGTTTGTATATAACCCGAATATGAAATACGCCTAAGTCATTATCAATAAGCAAAATTAGGCGGGGATTGATCAGGAAGTTTGAAGTAGTTACAAAAATGCATGTTTCACGAAACATGATAAGCCATTTTTTTTTGTCAAACATGATAAGCCAATATATATGCGAAGTTTATAATTATAAAATCGATATAACCTCATGTCATTTTAAGCTAATTTTATATTTCTAGTAGACTAGTACCACATCATAATTAAAAACCTTCAACGTAGCACGTTGAGATCGTGATGGATTTAAAATGATGGACATGGGCGAGAGACTGCAAATGTTTTGGGGAGAAAAGAAATATTGAGCGATGAATAAAAAGTATGTTTAAGAACTTTGGATCATTAGTTAATAAGTGGGCCTGGATCCGCGTGCTAACCACGTGACTCTGGCCCATTAAGACTCTCTTCAGAGTGGGGTGGTGTGGGGATTCCACTCCTCACATATTTAAATGGTTTTTCTTTTTGAAGTGAAAAAGTATTTTATTATTTTGAGTACAGATACATTTTAATTTTGATGTATGGTGTATGACATAGAAATATTATTCGACAGCTGTTATAAACCTGACATGCATGGGATCCACGTACATTTTCTTTGTTTAAACAAAATGTTCCGGTCAGTGCATAATTTGTCTAATTTTGGCTCCCGCCATATTAGGTGGATAATATCTCTTATGCGTTGCTTTAAATTGCTGAGCACATAAGATCAACATGTGTAATGATTTTTTCTTTTCGAAAAAGAGCTTTCCATTATGATTTTCGATTTTAAGTTTTAATATATTTTTATGATTAAACTGTCTGTGTTCTATATGGTCAAACTTGCAAGTAAACAAGAGTTACAAATACAAAATATATATGGTTGTGAAAACATTATAACATTTAATTAGTTCAGCCATGGTTGTGAAAATATTTAATGTTAACCAAAAAACATTTCATTTATTTTATTTTTTAAAACATCCATTTGTTATATATATAATTAACGTTTAGAGTATGCATACACTACAAGAAAACAGCGGCATACTGAGGGAAAAAATCGTCGGTATGTCGTCGGAATAACGCTATTCCGACGACATACCGACGAAAAAAGTCCTCGGAAATAACTCCTCGGAAATTCATCTTTCCTCGGAAATCCCTCGGAAATTTCCGACGGAATTCCGAGGAAATGAATTTGATTCCGAGGACTTTTTTCGTCGGAAATTCCTCGGAATATTCCGAGGAATATGTCGTCGGAATATTCCGAGGGATACACTTCCTCGGAATATTTCCAAAATTCAAAAAAAAAATTATAAATTTATTTTTTTAAATTGAAATTCAAAAATATAAAATTAAAATTGAAATAGAAAACATATTTAAAATACAAAAAATAATAAAATAGTTTTTATAAATAAAAAAATGTTTTATAAATACAAAATTAGTTTTAATAAATATAAATATTTTTATAAATATGAAATCATCTTTTTATAAATACAAAATAGTTTTTATAAATACAAAAAAATAATAAAATAGTGTTTATAAATAAAAAAATGTTTTATAAATACAAAATTAGTTTTAATAAATATAAATATTTTTATAGATATGAAATCATCTTTTTATAAATACAAAATAGTATTTATAAATACAAAAAATAATAAAATAGTGTTTATAAATCAAAAAATGTTTTATAAATACAAAATTAATTTTAAAATATGAAATCATCTTTTATAAATCCAAAAAACGAATTTATATACAAAGAACATTTTGTATATTTAAAAATAGTTTTTATAAATACAAAAATAAAAAAATAGTGTTTATAAATCAAAAAAATGTTTTATAAATACAAAATTAGTTTTAATAAATATAAATATTTTTATAAATATGAAATCATCTTTTATAAATCCAAAAATCGAATTTATATACAAAAACGTTTTGTAAAATCGAATTTATATAAACGTTTTGTAAATACAAAAATAATAAACAATTTATAAAAAAAATTCTAAATCAATTCAACACAACCAAATCACAATTCTAAACCTATTACACAACAAATCACAATCCTACCCAATCACCCTAACAAAAATCTATCAAAAAACTTCTAAAATCATCAAATCTACTTAAAAACCTAACAAATAGGACCTAAGAGCGTGAGATAAGGTCCTTACATGATTTGTAAAGGAATGGAAAGGATTCGCCGGAGAGATCGTCGCGAGAGAAGGTGGAGAACGTCGGAAGGAGAGAGAGATCGCCTGAGAGGAAGAAGAGAGAAATGGGGAAGAAGAGAGAAATGAGGAAGAAGATGCGGTTCGAGTTTATAAAACCTTGGGTCTGACGGATATTTTCCGTCGGAATTCCCTCAGTATTTTCAATTTCAATTTTCGCAAAATATTTGGCGGCTTGTTTGCCCGGTTAAATGAAAATATTCCGAGGAAATTCCGACGGCCACTTAAATATCCGTCGAAATTTCCTCGGAATATTTTCATTAATTCGAGGAAAAAGAATATCCTGTGCATGTATTTCTATTAATTTATTTTGTTCCTCGGAATTTCCTCGGAATATTCCGAGGAAATACCGAGGAACTAGTGTTTGGGGTTTCAAAACATCAATTTTTTTTGCCGTATTTCATTTCTTATACAATTGTAATGCATACCATTGAAGATTCTTTGTATAGATGAGCATAAACCATGAAATAACAAATTTCAAAACGAATTGTAAGTATTCCCTTTACCGTTCATTAAAGTGTATAAGTGTTTCTCTTATGTTGTGGGGATTTCGTTCATACAATCGGAAAAGTGTTTATTATAGGGTAATGAACAAATTTTTGACTTCATAATGAACGTAAGACACTTAATAAGGGTTATATAGGTGTTATTCAAACCGCAAAACGTTGTTTTCGGTTTAAAAACCCTATTTCCTCGGAATTTCCTCGGAATATTCCGAGGGAATTCCGAGGAAACCCTTTTCTTCCTCAGAATTTCCTCGGAATATTCCGAGGAAATTCTGAGGAACTAGTGTTTGGGGTTTCAAAATCTCGAATGTTTTTTTATAAACGGATCGATCGATGTATTTATGTCCAAAAACGCATCGATCGATCACTAAGATGGACCAAAGCGTAACAATGTGATCGATCGATGAGATTATCCCATCGATCGATCAAGGATATCAAGTGTACCTCGGAATTTCCTCAAAATATTTCGAGGAAATTCTGAGGAACTAGTGTTTGGGGTTTCAAAATCTCGAATGTTTTTTTATAAACGGATCGATCGATGTATTTATGTCCAAAAACGCATCGATCGATCACTATGATGGACCAAAGCGTAACAATGTGATCGATCGATGAGATTATCCCATCGATCGATCAAGGATATCAAGTGTTCCTCGGAATTTCCTCGGAATATTCCGAGGAAATTCTGAGGAACTAGTGTTTGGGGTTTCAAAATCTCGAATGTTTTTTTATAAACGGATCGATCGATGTATTTATGTCCAAAAAAGCATCGATCGATCACTATGATGGACCAAAGCGTAACAATGTGATCGATCGATGAGATTATCCCATCGATCGATCAAGGATATCAAGTGTTCCTCGGAATTTCCTCGGAATATTCCGAGGAAATTCTGAGGAACTAGTGTTTGGGGTTTCAAAATCTCGAATGTTTTTTTATAAACGGATCGATCGATGTATTTATGTCCAAAAACGCATCGATCGATCACTATGATGGACCAAAGCGTAACAATGTGATCGATCGATGAGATTATCCCATCGATCGATCAAGGATATCAAGTGTTCCTCGGAATTTCCTCGGAATATTCCGAGGAAATTCTGAGGAACTAGTGTTTGGGGTTTCAAAATCTCGAATGTTTTTTTATAAACGGATCGATCGATGTATTTATGTCCAAACACGCATCGATCGATCACTATGATGGACCAAAGCGTAACAATGTGATCGATCGATGGGTATATGTCCAAAAACGCATCGATCGATCACTAGTTCGTCGGAATTTCCTCGGAATATTCCGACGGATTGATGTTTTCTCGGAATTCCGTCGGTATATACCGACGGAATTGTAGTGATATATATATTAGTATAAACTTTGTTGGAAGTCTTAGCATGTTTTCTGGAAAATCAATAAATCTTAGCACGTTGTAATTTGGATTGTTTATTTACTAGTATTGTCGTTCGTTCATCCCAAGCTACCAAATCAAAAGTTTTACTTAACTCCACTTTTAGAAGACCTCGCTTCGAAATACTTGATCTGCCAAAACTTTGGACCATTTACATTGCAAGACATTTTTTTTCCAAAAAGTGTCTTTAATAAACGCCGAATGAATATTTGAAACAATCTTTGGTGTAACTTTCTGCAGCCTGGGAGCTAAAATCTTAGGGACAATTTTGTGGACGATATTTCACAGCAAAATAGGTCTGAAGTCTGCCAGCTTACTTCAACTCTTTTAGGATCAAGAAATAACCATTGAACCAGATGTTTTGTTACGAGGAAGCAGTGGCGAATCACCTTGTTATGAGGAGGGTCAACTGACCCATGTGATTTTTGACAAATTTTGTTTTAATGCTTATACAATTTGCATTTGATAGACAATTTGGTATTATGTCAGTACGATTGATAGTCATGTTCTAAGTCTAAACATCCTATTTGCACATGTTCAATAAAATTTTACGTTTGATCATTTGATTACATGAGCATTGACCCTTGTGAAACACAATTATACCTCCGCCACTGCGGGGAAGGGCAAAAACTTCACGTTTGTATGTGGTAACAGCGTTAACTAATGCATCATATTTCATGACGATAAACAGTTATTTAAATATTTCATGAAAATCTCATGGACCGCTGTCTGTTTGCCTCGGATTGAAGGTGGATTGGGATTAAGGGACATTGGCCATTGGAACAAGAACCTCTGCTTGAAGCTGATATGGAACCTCTTTACAAAAGATGATTCTCTTTGGGTTCAATGGCTTCGCCAGTATAGGCTGAGGGACGAAAACTTTTGGAGCATTGATCAGAACAAGGCCACTTCGTCCACCTGGAGATCCTTACTCTCACTGCGTGATCTCGCTGCTAGGTTCCTACGACCCAAGCTTGGTAATGGTCAGCTCCTCAGCTTTTGGCATGATCACTGGACAACACTGGGTCGCCTTATCGAGAGATTTGGAGATTCAGGACCCAGGGAACTGTCGATAAGCATTTCTGCGAAAGTTTCCGATGCTTGCGATAATATAGGCTGGCTATTAAAGGGAGCACGATCTCCTGCTGCAGAGGAACTACAGACCTATCTCACAACTATCCCTCTACCCACTATTACTTCATCAACTGATCATTATGTGTGGAAAGTAAATGGGGATGAGCTAGTAGAGTTCTCCACCAGCAAAACTTGGAATGTGGTGCGGAACAGAGGAGTGGAGCAAGCATGGACTAGAAGCATCTGGTTTAAGGGTCATATTCCGCGACATGCGTTCACATCATGGGTTGTACATCAGGATCGCTTACCAACCAGATCAAGGCTTCTGAGATGGGGTATGAATATTTCTTCATCTTGCTATCTATGCGATACAGGGGAGGAGGACAGAGATCATTTGTTCCTGAAGTGTGAGATCAGTGAAGCCCTTTGGAGCTTGGCGCTACAAAGGCTGGGATATTCATTTCGGGCTTTCCATACCTGGACATCGTTTGCGGATTGGACAGCTACAAGAGACTCGGTCACTAGCAGAACTCTCAAACGAATGGTGGCACAAGCTACAACTTACAACATCTGGATCGAGCGAAACACAAGGCTTCATGCACAAGAATTCCGCACTCCAGCTGTTCTATTCAAGATCATTGACCGTTCCATCAAGGATGCTATCTTGGGCAGGAGAAAACTCAAGAAATTTCAACTTTTGATGCAACTTTGGATACGCTATGAGTAATCTTTTGGGTCCTCATTTGATGTTAGTTTAGCCTTGTTTATTTTTTGCCAAGGCTGACTTAATTTAGCTCTAAAACTTTTTTAGCATTACAAACTCGTCTCATATTATATATGAAATTCACATTTTAGCAAAAAAAAAGAAAAAATTCTCGTCAAGTTCATTTCATCTATATTATTAAAAGAGAAGTACCCTTAAAAAAATACCCATAAGTTTTCTAACTTATTTACACTTTTATGCCACTGAGAATTAAATTAAACTACATATTTTAATGCTTGTCTTTTCCAGTTAAATTAATGAGTTTTCCTGAATCAAATTTAAATTTAATGTCATTAAATGAATCTATCTATTTTAATGCTTGTCTTTTCCAGTTAAATTAATGAGTTTTCCTTAATTAAATTTAAACATAATGTCATTAAATGAACCTAAAAATACATCATATTTAACGTAGCTTATTACGGACGAGTACAGCCCAATAATGAACTTGAATTTTATTTTTACGAAAACGTGAATCACTTGACTTATGTAATATTTAAAATATATTAACTACAATATAACAAATGCATATAACATACCTATACTTTAGTTTGAAATGATCATGCTCAAGTTTTATATAGTCAACTTACATCATGCATCGATCGATGTACAATACTCAAACCACATATAGTTTTTGTTTTCTTTATAGGATGTATCAACCAACCAATCATCCCACTGATTTTCTAAGCTTTATAAAAAAATAAATCAATAAATACAAACTCAAAATCCAATATCTTCTATTAATCAAAACAAAATATCTCCAAAGTCGTATCTTTAATGTACCTATTAAATATAGAAACTGTAACCATAATTACACTAATTATATGAATAGATTTTATTCCAACCAATTGATCTATTACTTCGGTAATTGATTTGCTTGCAGAAGAGGAAACAATAAATTTAAAATTTATAAGAATATAAAGATATAGAGATTCCAACCAATTGCCTATATTTGCGTATGATTTTCGTATAATAAGCTTCAAATTGAACATTGAAAAGATAGAGAGATTTTTTTTAATCTTTTACCGACACAGAACTTAAACAAAACGAAGAGTTAAAGGTAATTTTTTTTTTACACTTACCGGAAAAAAACGGTTACAACATGGACTTTCATAATATGGCCTTTTAACATATTAATGTTATGGACATTTAATAATTATCTTGATGAAAAACAAATACTACAAATAATTTATTGTTAACAAAAATATGAAATTATTTACAATTTGATGACTAATTCATCACCCTTTTTATATGTTAAATTTTTCATAGAAGTTTAAAAATTATTTTATTTTCTTTAAACATGTATAACTAATTTATAATCTTTTATGCCATACTAAGTCATGATATAATATTTCTTCATATTTTACATTAATAACCATTGTTTTTATATATCGTCTACAATTCTCTAATTACGTCTATTTGTTCAATTTTGTATATGATATCAAATATTCATCATAAATAGATGGTTTAAGATGCCAAAAATATTATTTACTTGGTGAATATAATACATCAAATATTACAAATACATTATTTATGGTGCGCGGATCAGTGTCTAGTAGTCTTTTTAAATTAGTAAGATTGTAAGAATGTCCACAGCTGTATTTTGAATATGATTAAGCGCATTAAATAAACATCATGGACGCACTTTAGCTCCCAAACCAAAAGTTCGAAGAAGTTTTATGTTAACTTTTGTCTGATCCCTATTCGATTTCCTTGTAAGTTTTAGGTTTATTTCGGTTAAGAAAATCATTTAACAAAAAAAAATGTACGAAGAAGATATCTATAAAATTCATTTTAAGAAAAAAATATCTATAATTGTTAATATGTTTTACGGTATACGTTTACACACGTAGGACTGGTCGTACATGTATGGCACAACGAACGATAGTGACACAATTTGATATGTTATATGATGACGACTAACGAGTGATGCAGATCAAAACACTTCCACCAATCATTGTTCACGTAATAATTTCGTTGGACTCAGCTGATTTTCTCTTCACTGTAGTAGACTGTGTACCTTTAAGAATTTTTATTTACTTTATTTTTCCTTTAAGATTGAAACACTACTTTCATATGCATTAATGTGTACCTAAGATTAACTTTTTCAGCATTAACTTGATCATTTAATTTGCAAAGATACTTTCTAGGTTATGTCTAATCAAAAAGATGAAATCAATGGATTGTCACTTAAAAACCTCAACCTACATCTCAAAATTCATAAAGTTGCTTCACATGGAATTTGAGATACTACTAAGTACAGTGTGGTGACCGGTGGTGCCTATTGAGCCATACAATACTGTTCCCATCTCATGACGTACTCAACATATATAGTTGCAATTATGGTAAGTTGGTAACTCATGCGACCAGCTTCTGCAACATAATATATACTCCATCTGTTTCATATTGTAAATCGTTTTAGAAAAAAAATTTTGTTTCAAAATGTAAGTAGTTATTATATTTCTAGGTAACTTTTACATTTATTGAATATATTGTGACCAATCAAATTAAATAGACTTATTTTTGATTGGTTAAATTATATCTAACGTATTTATTATACAATCAATACTATTAAATTAGGAATATGTCCGATTGATATTAGTTCAATCCAATTTAAAATAACACGGTATCAATACATAACTGCTTATATGACTTTAAATTATACGGCATCTAAATAACAAAGTAGTTCCATAACCAATAAAGTCTTACTTTTAAGAACTATATAGCAACTCCTTTAAATAACACGGCATCCAAATAACAATCAGTTCTATAACCACTAATGTCCTATTTTTAAGGACTACGAAGATAGCAACTCCTATTTTCCACCTAACCAAATCTATCTTACTAATCTCAATTTCGAATTTCCTCGGGAAATGATCAGAATTTTGGCCTTAGGCTTTGATATGTCACGATTTTTAGATAAATACAATTGGTTTTTAACAACTCATGTGGCCCTTTTCATTTATACTGGATCAAAATTTAAAAAATCCATATTTAATTTAATGACAAATTATTATGTGTAATTATAACATTATTATAATTATATATGAAATCAAATAATGAAAACATATAATTTTATTTATTTAATTACTATGGGAAAATCAAAAAAAATTGTAGCTATACTTTGTTATTTAAAAAAAAAAATCATTAATAACTGTTTACAAATATATACAAATAATAATAAAATTATCATTACATTTATCAAAACCTCTTACTAATAATAATTTAAAAAATTTAACACGTATGATTACAAAAAAAAACTCAAATATCATTACAAAAACATACAAATATGAAAATTAAATTTCTAAAAATAAAGTAAAACAAAAAATATATCTGCCCTTTCAAGGATGGGTCAGAATCTAGTATTTTTTAAAACATAATAATTTTCTTAATCTTTTTGCTTTTAGCCAAAACTAATTACATTATAAAACGGAGGGAGTATTTATTAGAAGCCGATTCACATAATTATAATTATCAAGTAGTTGTAACAACTAATAACATTAATGCTGATTTTTTTTATTCTTAGGGTCTAAGTTACCATTATAGGAACATTAAGAATGAGTTGGAAAAAAATACAGAGGAATGAAAAAAAAGATTATTCTTTATTAATTGTAGCGAGGAACAAATTTGTTCTATATTCCTGTGAAATAAAAGGAATGGGAAGAAATGAAAATGAAAAACTATTCCTTATAAATGGAAAAAAAATTAGGAATAGTAAAGAATACATTATTCATTTTCATTTCTTGGTCACCAGTTAGACCCTTAGTGTTTGTACGAGAGTTTTTTCAATTGTAAACATTTATATGTGTGAGTTTACTACGGACAGCGGACGTAAAACATATTTTCACCTAGTCAATTAGAAAAACATAACTGTAAAAAAAGTTAGCATCATTTGTTAATAATTTGTTGATATAGAATACTTAAGCGCATGAGTTGATTTTGATGCGTTAAGTAGAAAGCTATGTTTCAACTTTCAAGTATTTGTAGATGATGGTTTTGGACCACAAAAGAGACTAGAATCCGAGTCAGATCCTTATATCCTTTCAGCTAAAAACAAAGTTAATTAAAATAAACTGATGATAAAATGCGCAGTAAACTTGAAAAACGAGAGAGAGAGAAACTTTTCTCTCAAGAGTCTCTCCCCCCCCCCCCAAACCCTCTTAAACCCTAAGTTCAAGCTGCCGCGTTCTGGTGTCCAGTGGCCGGAAGCTACCTAGCTCCGGTCGCCACCCCCGTTTGTCACTTGTTCGAGCCTCCCCCTTAGCCTCCTTGCCTTTTCCTCCTCCTCTTTGTTTGGTGCTGCTGGATTTTCACTACGATGTGAATCTAATCGAGTGTTACATGCGTGTGTAGCCTCTCTGGAGCATCGGCGAGGAGTAGGTCTCTTCAAGGAGCTTAAGGAGCCTTTAGATTTTTGGTCTCTGCTTTCAATTGGAGCAGGTCTATGTCAGATCTGATCTCGCCCTAGCCGGAAAGGATGGTGAAGCGTCTCTGCCTCCGCCTCCCCTCATCGACACGGCTTGTACCCGTGCGTCTTGCTGGACTCGTTTTCTAAAGGTCTCGTCAGAGCTTCTCTTCTCCGTTTTGGAGTAACGACGGTGCCAAAGTTCACCGCTCTGAGGACCTCTGTTCCTTAGGTCGTGAGCCGTCAACCTAGCGTGCCTGTAGAAGATTGGTGGGCTCTCCTTGCTGCTCTCGATGTCGACTCCTAAGGGTTTGAGGACAACCTTATGGCGACGTCAACTGCTCCCAAGGCGAAGCCTCTATTTTCGGTTCAG
The DNA here is from genome assembly GCF_020379485.1 of Brassica napus. NCBI lineage: Eukaryota > Viridiplantae > Streptophyta > Magnoliopsida > Brassicales > Brassicaceae > Brassica > Brassica napus. Next base: position 32,760,239 of record NC_063447.1, on the reverse strand, counting down.
ACTCTAGATTTTAGGGAGATTCACTTTCCTTCCGTGCTTCACTTCCCTTCTTCCAAGTTCCCACATAAACTATTTTGTCTCCTTGATGTCTCCGCCGCATCCTTTGTGTCGTGTTCACCGCTCTGAGGACCTCTGTTCTTTAGGTCGTGAGCCGTCAACCTAGCGTGCCTGTAGAAGATTGGTGGGCTCTCCTTGCTGCTCTCGATGTCGACTCCTAAGGGTTTGAGGACAACCCTATGGCGACGTCAACTGCTCCCAAGGCGAAGCCTCTATTTTCGGTTCAGACGCTAGATTTTAGGGAGATTCACTCTCCTTCCGTGCTTCACTTCCCTTCTTCCAAGTTCCCACAGAAACTATTTTGTCTCCTTGATGTCTCCGCCGCATCCTTTGTGTCGTGTAGCCGGATGGGGAGCTGCATTTACCGGCTGCGCTTGACCGTAACTTTTGCTCTTCACTTCCCCCGACGTTGCATCTGGTCTTCATTTTAGTTTTTCTGCTGTGTTAGATTGGGCATGTTTGTCAGCTTATTCCTCCTCCAGTGGAGCTCCGGAGCGGGAGCCAGACGCCTCTATCGATGCCTGCTTGAGCCACCTCGGTGAGTGCTTGACTGAGCTTGCCTATTGTTATTCTCTTGACGGTCCGGTTAACGCTAGTTGTCAAGAAGCGGTTGGTTAGGGAGTTTTAATATTGATGTTTCCTGTCCTATAATTGTCTATTGATTTCAAAGTACACCATTGTTGGTAAGCTTTGAGTTAATTTCACTGAGTCTTTAGAGTTTTTTTAAATTTTTTGCGGCTCTAAAAATTTAAATTGGCTGTAAAGCAAAATCTGGTTGCGATTTGGTTGTAACCGAACCTTCATTTTGATTAATGATATTTACAATTTAGAAAAAAAATGTGGAGTAGCCGATTAGAATTGGAACGTATAATGCAATAACAAGTTTTAAAACTGATAACTAGAAGAAAATTTTAGATATTGACGTGTATCTCGACAGGAACATACGATGGGTCCAGAAGACAGGGACCAAACAATATAGGCCCATAAGATAAGAACTCAAAATCGACTTGTGATAAAGTTTGGGCCCACATGAGGTTCAGAATAATCCCCCTTTCTCGAATGGTGGGTCTCACTGCACGGCAAATCATGTATTGTATATAAATGGGCCGTGAAAACAAGACATCTTGATGGCCCCAGCTTATTCATTGCTTGCCAGAGTCCTTTCTGTGGTACACTGACTGCAGTGCTTTGACAGTTTTAGAAAAAAGTAACACGACACTTTTTTTGTTGGGTCATAAATACAGTCGTAATACTGCTATATTTAAAAGTAACAATGGATTTGTACTACTCTACAATAAAAAGTTAAAAACTATAACTTCACGCTGGATACAATGGACTTTTTGATTTTACATCAGCGAAAATGCTAAAAAATGAACCAGAGAAATACAACAACGTAACTCATCACTGTATAGAATGGGTTTGGTATTTTAAACAAGACTCCGGCTCAATACAAGGGCCCATAATTCGGCCCAAATAAGCCAATTTAAGAGGCGCTATTAACGGCAGTGGTTGGTGAGATTGAGTAATCATATAGTTCTGAACGTCTGATAGTTCACACTGGGCATGCGGGTTCGGATAGTTCCGTTTAGCTAAAACTTCCCTTCTCGGCTAGTTCAGTTTCAAAAAAGAATTACCAAATTTTTCGGTTTTACAGTCATTAAATTTTCAGTTTATATTGAATAAAATTCGAAAAAATTGGTTAATTTTAGTTAGTTCGGTTATTATGTTTCGGATTTCGGTTAGTTCAGTTAGTTCTGTTCGGACTTGCAGTTAAGATTAGTACTATTTGAACTGAAATAACTGATTACCAAACCGAAAATCGAATTTTTTTTATATTACCAAACCGAACTTCCGAAAAACTATCCGAAAACCAAAATTTTCGGTTCGGTTTGGTTGGGCAAAATTCCGTTAAAAATTCCAGCCCTAGTTCGCACATTATGTTATGAGTCGGGTTTAAAGGTTCGGTTCGTTTAAAAATCTCTATCCCTAGTTCACACATTATGTTAGTAGTCGTCACTTTTAGGCATTTATCCCTGGAATAACATTTAACACATAAGCAATTGAACAGAGTGGAAATGAACTTTTGATGGCCAACACAAGAAATCCGACCTGCAATGGAGAGATAGGTAACAAGTTATCAGAGATATATTCCACATTTCCAACTAAAAAGATCTTGAGAATAAAGATCAATCACATATGACTTCGTTAGAACATGGAAAATAACAGAAACTGAACTAGAGAACATAGGTAATGTGTATAAACACAAGCAGACCCCAACTGAATAAGTAAGTACCAAGAATATTAACAGTTAACATAGAGAAAAAGATAACTTCTGTTTTCTGGAAATAAAAGGGATTCTAGTAGTGTCTCAAAGGTGCCAAAATGAGGAGTTTTTTAATCACCCGATTACATTTAAACACAATCACAAAGAACACAAAAAATTCATAGGTTTGTCATCAGTTTTGGTGTTCACTTCTGACGTTTTTAGACAATGGGAGGATACTGCTTATACTGAAGCTTGACCCTTTTCTTGTACTCAACTGCATCCTGCATATTTTTCCATCCAAATGAATCTCATCAAAATCACTTTGGTTTCAATGTTTCAGAAACTATGCCATCATAATAAGCGTTGTTTGCTGAGACTGTACCTGGATGAAGAGATGATAACCATCAGTTTGAGCAGGGTCAGCGGGATTAGGGGTGTCAAGTAAATCCTGGATACCGACAAGAATCTGCTTCACAGTGATGGCTGGTCTCCATCCCTATCAACATAACCAATCCAAGAACAGAGAGGTTGAGGAAAGTGAAGATTGATGAGAAATGCACAGAAAGAAGCAGAAAAATACTTACAGAATCCTCGTTGAGGATTGAGAGACAGACAGTTCCTGATGGATAGACATTAGGGTGGAAAAAGCCTTGTGGGAATTTGCATTTGGGAGGCTTGCTTGGATAGTCCTCGCTGAAGTGCATCGTTAATGGAAAAAATCCACCTTCCCAATCAGTCTGTAGTGTCAAAGTAAATTCCTTATGAATTAGAGTTAGAGGTTCAAGAATCATAATAGCAACTACTCTTATTAACAAACCATGTTCCAGATATCAAAAATCCACAAATTATATATGTAACGTTAGACTGCAGAGTTCATATCCAAAGTCATTTTCTAAACTAAGACGTTTAAGCAAGAATTCAGAACATCACAGGTGAAGATGAACAGTGAGATGACAGCTACTCTTTCTACAGGCAATGGGAAGAATCTGTAGTGTCAAGTAAATTCCTCATGAATAATGGTTCCAGAATTATAACAGAGCAAATACTCTTATTAACCAACCATATTCAAGATATAAAAACAGCCACAAATTACGAATGAAAGATTAGACAGCAGAGTTCAGATTCAAATATATGTCATTTTCTAGCCAAGATTTTTAAAGCAACAATTCGGAACACCACATGTGAAGGTAAACAGTGAGATGACAGCTACTTTTTCTACTAACAATCACAAAGAATAATGGGAAGAATCCAACTTTGCAATCAGTTAGCACTTAGCAATTATCATGTATAAGAAACTCTTATTAGCAATGAACCAGGACGAAAAGCTAAGTAAGCTGCACACCAGAGTTCAAATTCAAAAACATCTCCAAGAACACATTTTTATTTTATGCACCAGTTCATATCATCACAAGTAAAGATACCACACAGCTACTCTCACAAAATATAACCTTCCATAGTTATATGAGTAAGCAAGAGAATAAAGCATATAAGAAAAATTCGAACATGAATCCCTAACTGGTGAAAGCTTCGAACTTTGAAGACATAAAAGCAAATGATAAAGAATCCCCATAAGAAAATTCAAAAACCCTAATTTCACAAATAGCTGACGCACATAAGCAGAGGCAAAAGATAAATTGATACATGATTGTATACTTACACCGGCTTTACCAGGAATAGTGCAATGCCACACCATTAGATTCACAGACCCATCAGGCCCAGTCTCCGGCTTCGCCACAAAACCCTAATTTCACCTTCGATAAACACAATCAGAGACCAATAAACACATGCCCAAGGATCAAAATTTGAAATTGGAGAAGTATATAGAAGAAAACACATACATGAGGATGATTCTTCCTCCACGATTTCCTCTCCTCCGCCAAACGACCACGAGCGATTCCACTAGCCATCTCTCTATCTCTCTCTCAACAATCTCTGTTTCTCACTCTCTTTCTTTAACTGCTCTCAAATCTAACGCTCTCTCTCTCTCTCTCTCTCTCTGCTCTATATAACTCGAGAGGGATTGGGGGAAGATGAAGAAGTGAAGTTACGGATTTGCCCCCTTTGTTAAAGTGTAATCGGAGCATCGTACGGTCCAGATTTCGCGGTGAATGAATGTCCTTCTCGTCCTTTGCTCTCTCTAATGAATTGACCGTCGATAATTATTTTTAAAAAAATAATTAAAAGAAGAAAAGGCGTAAAGAAAAAGTCAATGGATAGCGTGAAACCTACGCGAATGAAACCCAGTAAAGCTACCAAAAGATTCTCTCTCTCTTCCATAACGTATTTCCCATTTATCACGTGGCCCATAAACAACTCTGGGCCCATTAAGCTCCCTTCAATTATTTCTCTCCCATCAAATGATTTGTGAAATAAAATAATCTTTTTTTTCTTAAGTGATTCTAACCATTCGTTTTCCATTTACAAGTTGCATATAGTATTTTGGGGTACCCAGTATTTTGCTATCCCATAGATTGTATACATAGCTAACATTATGTTAACGTATCTAGTGCTTGTTATTCCTTATTCAGCTTAAGACCATATGTGTCAATGCTTGTTAACTACTGTGTCTGCAACCAAACTTGTAAGACTATGAAATGTGAAGACAAACTAACCAGAGCAGAGAACATCAAAGCCACACAAATACTAATTTACTAATTTCAAACAAAAGTCTTGATAATGTAAAAAAAAAACAACATCAGAATCATCAACAAGCAAAGGAGTCAACATGACTTTAAAATAAGAAACAAATTAACAAGTCCGAAACGGACAATCCGAACTAAAGAGAATGCAGCTGTTTCTTTGACCTCAGAGCATGCAATCAGTTCTTGCAGGAAGCCTCCTGAAGAAATTGAGAGGAACCGACGGCAGCCTGTACCTAAACCTCGGATGTCTCAGAACATAGATTCCAACCAGAAGCGCCACAACCTGAAAAGGCGTCACATACAGAACAACAGCCGCAATCAAACAGAACAACACAAACAGCGCCGTTGCACGAGGATCACGCCAGCTCAGCAAAGACTGAAGCCTCTCTCCCTGAGTTGCGAGATCACCAACCACCGTCTGAATCCTCCCAGCAATACTCCTCAACCTATCATACCTCATCCTGACGATATCAGACGGTCGGGAAGTGGGAAAAGTGTCAAACTCCTCGTCAAGCTCGTCCGGGTGAGCTGAGTCAGCGTGTGAGAGACGCGTGTCCATGTGGGGAGGATGCCTCGGTCTCCAACGGTAGTACCATACACCGATAAGGAAAAGGTAAAGGAAGACGGTTGGCAAGATTAGCTCAGGGTAGACAACAAGGATGATGAACAAGAGATGGATCAAGACCGTTGTGATCGGATTCTTCCAGTTACAGATCTGTTCAAACCACTTCCCCACTGCTATCAACCCACTCAAAACACCCATGATCCTGAAAAAATTCGCTTTGCTTCTCCTCATACTCCACATGTGGGACCCAACATCAAGCATGTACTCAACCACCTCCTTCCTCAGCGGCGGCTCTGCTCTAGTCAGCCTCATCGACACAATCTGAGTCGCTTGGTGCCTCAGGTTATCAAGCTGGCTAACCGTTAAAGGATGGATGTAATGCATTTTAGGCAAGAGAGGCACCGAGTACATATACATCATGTTGAGCAGCGACGAGCAAGTGAACCTCACAGCCAAATGAATCTCTCCCATCTTCTTGACTCCGTTTGGATGCAGCACCAGGAGAGGATACGAATGCGTGTAGACACGATCCGTCTCCAGAGTAGAGAGACGGATCCTCACCTTCCCGATTCTTGAATCTTTCCCTCCTCCACCGTTCTTCTCACCACCTCCATGGAGATGGCAGTTATCAAAAACCCCAACGGTAATTACAGTACACGGATCAAAAACCTCCCACGTGTACTGCTCGTTCCACCTCGGCGTAAAGCTGTCTATAATAGTCCGAGTTCGAATCCACTTCTGACCATACTTCGCCACACAGTACGCATCCGTCGTCCCCCTCCCGTCTTTATTCTTCATAGGCATCAAGCCAGTGGCGTTAAGTATCCCGAGCTCCAACACGCCGATGTTAGGCTTCCAGAGCTGCTTAGCCGTCGGTCTAAGATCGCTACTGTAATGCGTAGACTCGTCGAGGACATGGTACCCTCCTTCCAAGCATATCCTCATGTGGATCCTGCTCGCGAACTTGATCTCCTTCTTCTCCCCGTCCACCATGATATGCTTCTCTAAGTTAAACCACCTGCTGTTCACCGGCCTGTGGTCAAACCTCTTATCTAAATGCTGCAACGGGATCGCGCATCTCCCTAGAACCTCGTCTTTGTTCGGAGCAACTCTGTCTTCAACACTTAAAATCAAAGGCTCCTCGAAAGGCTCAGCCGCTACGAACATCAGATCCTCGTTCCACATTGGGTTAATAGTCCTGCTCTGGGAGACTCTAGTCCGTAACGCTTGGTTTCCCACTATAGCCTTCACGTAAACCTCAGGGTACCTCCCTTTATCGCTTGGGATCAGATCTTGAGCCTCGATGACGTTAACTCTCAGGTACCAGAGCTTGGGGGAGAGATAGACTTTTGAGCGTATGTTAGCAAGAGCGTCGGTTCCGCTCACTGTCGCAGCGTCCGAGTGCCAAGCTTCAGGGAAGGCTTCATCAGCTTGAGTACCGAACCAAACAGCAAGCATAAGCTCTCCTCTCACTTTCTCTCCTTTAGTGCCCTCGAGTCTATACCACTGAGGCGCTAAGGGGCTATCAGGGGGAACTCTCTTAGGCACCTCGTTCAAATCAAACACGACGCGACCGATCAAATCGTCTTTCACGACGTCCTTGTCTTTAACCGTGGCTTCGAGGAACGAGGCTTGGATCCTGTCTTTGGAGAAGGCGAAGACTTGGTTCCACTCGGGGTTGGACTTCTTCTCGAAGTGACGCGTGGTGCCTTTGTAGTTTCCGAGCTTGACTTCGACGTAAGGGTCGCAGCTACCGGTTAGGTCTTTGCCGGGGAGCTCCTTGGCTTTGACGACGCGGACGTAGAGGTACTGCATTTGCTCGACGAGGTCGTAGGTACTGGTGAGTTTGTCGCCGGTGATTTTGCCGCCGCCGAGGTGGGGTCTTGTCTCCTTCAAGGAGAAGTCTTCGGGAGGTGGTCTCTGCATCATGTTTGCTTCGAGAAAGACACTACACAAAAGTATCAAAATGAGTAAGATTCATTAGCTAAAGATAGCAATAAAGATTGATACTTACAGAGACTATTGGTACTTGCTCCACTTCAAAACACTAGATCTGAAACAAGAACACCATTGTAAGAGAATTAAAGAATTCAAAAAAGCGAGAAACGCAGAAAAATAAAAATAAATGAATATTACAAAAAAATACTCGAATATAGCATCTCGCATTTTCTAGATCATACACAACAACCTCGTCAGCATCTCCGAGACAGAATCTAACGGCACAAAATCATGAATCAACCCAACATATATTTTAAAAAATCATCTTCCAGTTCACTTTGTTGAGAGTTTAAACCATTTTTTTCTTCAAAAATTTTAATTTTTTTTTTGAAAAAAAACAATGAGAGATACCAAAAACAGAAAACGACAGAGAGAAAGGAAAAATTAAAGTAAATCCATAGACATGCGAGTTGGAGAAAACAAAGCCTAAACAATGCTCAAAATCTAAGCGGTTATGCGATGTATCTAATGATAAAAGTTTAGATCTGACAATACACACCTTAGATCTTCAAAAAAGTAACACTCAGAAGCAGTTTCATGGATGAGAAGAAGAGTCCTATTATCCAGGCGAGAAGATCTCCGTCCTTAATGAGTAAGGAGAGTCACGTCTTCTCTCTTTTAGTTCGTCCTCGTTTTAATCAAAGTCTAATAAATAAAAGGAAAATGAAGACAAGACTAGTAAAAGCAGAGGGTATGCACTACTGGGAAAGGGAAATTTCTAGAGAGAGAAAGAAATAACATTGAAGAGGAGGGGAGAGAGACAGAGATTTATTGGTCTCTTCTTGTTGTTCCGTTGTCTTCTTCTTTCCTCTGCTTTTTCTACATTTTCTACATTTTTTAAAATTTTACTCGGTTAGGATTGATGACTATACAAAGAAGAAAGAAAAAAAAAATGCAGTAGAGAGACGCACACATGGCACTGTGCTACAAAAATATACGGGTGGGGTCCATGGAAAATCACGCAAGACATACCTTCCCGTTTTGAATCCCACACGTGTGAAGATAACGGTTCTGCGTAATAAAATATTTTATTGAAAGAAAAAAAATGAAATTTAAATAATCCTCGTTGTATTATTTTTCTGAACGGAAATATTGTTTTTAGTGGTACATTGTGTGTGTGTGTGGTTGTATGATACAAAATAGTAGAAGAAGAATACAAGTCATTGGCAGGCCGGCTCATTGGGGGAAAAACGGTGCAACCGCCCCAGATCCAAACACGTGTCCCCCCATATAATACTAATTAAGGTATCTAATTTTTTTATAAATCTATATTTTTATATATATATATAATTATAAATATAATAAATAAAATTGAAAAGGGTCCAAAATTATTTAATATGTATATAGTTTTATTTTCATTACAAAATATACAAAATATTACTAATTAAATTTTAAAAATATTTTAAACGTATATAAATTTTAGAAGGTAAATTTTTTTTTTCTTGCTCTAAAACCTCTAACGGTGATGAGCCTGCCCTGGTCATTGGATTCCTCCATGTTTCTGCATTCTATACAATAAGCAATACAAATTCGTACTTTTGTTTTGGCTGGCCCTGACTCTTATTTTTGTCGTTTGCTAGATAAAAGTTTCATTTACGGTTCGTATGCCGTTTAAGTGAATTAAGATCATTACTTCATACATTCATCTCCATATTCATTTAGTAAAAGTTTATGTTTTACCAACTACGTTTGATTGTTGGTAGCATTAGAACTTTAGAAGTTAGCTCTGTTGTGCGTTTAGTTTGATTTCGATGAAAAAATTATGATGGTTTATGCCAATGTCATAAGATGCTAGCAACGGTTAGTCTTGGATCTAAAGAAATGCTAGCCCGGTTTGAACTCTTCCCAATTATCAAAAAGTAATTCTGTTTTGCTGAAAACGTATTCTGGCTACATATTAAGCCTTTAGAAAGTATATACATATATAGATTATATTATGCTTAGAAAGGGGATAATGAATTGGTGGTGATTGGTTCGCCTGTGGCCGTAAAAGTTTAGCTGTAGGTAAGTCGGTTGTAGTTGTAAAGTTGTTACTGTAGATTAGGTTTGTTGCAAAGACTTTTGTTGTAGTTAAATTTGTTGTAATTGTAAGGTTTAGGCTGTAGATATTTTAAAATAAAATATGTAAACTATGTGATGTATATATGAAATATATTATTTTTATTAATTAAAATAATTGATATTAATATTTTTAATAAATTACCAAATTTTACTATTATTTAAATTGTGATATGCAAATAATATTTATGTTATATAAATATTTCAGTAATTTGAAAATACCCAAAATTAAATTAAAATAGTTATAAATATTTTTTTATTATGATTATTTTATTTCTTTCATATTATAGATAATTATTTTCATTTCAAAGATTCTACGGCCGATAAAAAAAGGATGTAGGTTTTCTGCCTAAAATACAAAATAATAAGATTTGCTTTATTTTTTCGTTATAGCTTAAAATAAAGCTAAAGTATGATTGGTTAAAATTAATAGAAATTTGATGTACGTTTTAACTTTTAAAAATAAAGATACAACATCATTTGGTAAATTAAGTGATTTTAAAAGAAAATAATAAAACTAAATTAGGAAGATAAAACCTAACCAATCATCTCTATGCATCGTTACTTCTTCACCAAACAAAAACAAAAAAAAGGTTACAACATTACAGTCGTAAATAAAAACAGTCACAGTCAAATGTTTTTCCTCGAATTTTACCTTAAGTGTCTGAAATCATAATTCCCACATCTATGCGTTCATGTAGGACATGTGCTTGATTTTTATAAATGATTATTCTTTATTGTCGGCATTAGTTTACAAAAAGAAACATCATCCTTTAGGTGAAAACAAGAAAAAGAAGAAAATAACCGGTGTAATTCAAGTTGCATTAGTTTAGTCTAAACTATACAAACATTCGGATTAATTTCTAGTACTCCATTATGATAGTTATCGATCTTCGTCAGTTTTTGGTGATAAATAATAAATGGTGTAAATGATATTTCTCTTTAGTCAATTAATGGGACTATAGGTTTTAAACACGTAAGCGAATCCTTCTGGTTAGGTATTTTACGTGATTGGGTATAGCTGGAAAATGGAAATTCATTAAACACTTTCGGAGTTGTTGTTGTTATAAATATATGACTCTCTTTTTCTAAGTAGTTTACAAAAAACCAAGATACTGTATATGTATCCAAAATTGGTATATGGACAATACATCTATATCATGTCTGTTCCCATTTGTCCGCTCTAGGTTAATACCTTATGAAACAAGGGTTGTGCATAGATAGTAGCTACTTGTTATAATTTACATAGTTTGTTTTGGTAACTATTGTCCCGTTCTTAATATTCGGTTTGTTACTGTACTGTCTTTATTTGGTATGTTATTCAGCTTAATATATACGTTTCACTCTTTCTTAAGTGCCTAATACGTGGTGCCTTTATTTGCGAAGAGGCCGTCTTTTTACCTTTTTTCTTTTTTCTTTTTTCCATTGTCCTCTATCTTTACGAAGAAGTGTGCGACCGATAAATGAATGCTTCTTCTCCAAGTTTTCGTATATATAATTTAACCAAAAGAATAGAGAAAAAAACAAAAATAGCACTAAATCAAGTTTTTGTTCCCAAACTAGCATTCAAAGTCAAAAGTCACAAAAATAACATTTAATGTTTTATCAAAAGTCACAAACTTAGGGTTTAGAGTTAAAGGGTGGGGTTTAGGATTTAGGGGTTAGGGTTTAGGGTTTAGAATTTAAGGTTTAGAGTTTAGGGTTTAGGGTTTAAAGTTTAGGGTTTAGGGTTTAGAGTTTAGGGTTTAGAGTTGAGAAATGAGGTTTTGAGGATAAGATTTCAAATTTTGAAAAATAAAAAAATTAAAATTTTCAAAAGATAAACTTAGAAATGTGCTATTTTGATCATTTTAGTTTTGGAATGTTATTTTTGTGATATAAAGTTAGAAATATGTTATTTTGGAGATTTGACCAAAAGAATATTTGATACACGATAAAATAATATTTAAAGGTTAAAAAGAAAGAACATTGTATTTGATGCATGCAGACACCACGTGTCGAACATGCCACCCTCAGATTTGTTGAGCTTCGTCGACTAGGAGATTTACCGTTTACCACCAACTACGATCACAATCGAAACAAGTTATAGTTTGACTCGTAACAAGAAGACGAATTTGCTAAGATTTTGATAAAATATTAGTAGGTAATAACATTAGTGTGTTACGACTTCTGTAATCAATTGTCAAAAACATTGCGCTATCGTCAGGAGTCATGACCATCACATTTGGACTGCAACCAATGTGAAACTCTAAGGCCAATCCTAACGAGACACCGAAACACCAAATTTAGGGTAAGTTCATCTCTAAAAACATCTCCAAATGACATTCTATAACTTCAAATATGAAGTTTTTTGCTCTGTAAAAAGGAACTTCGAGTAGTGAAACTCTATATTTGAAGTTTCACTATTCAAAACTTCAAATTTGAAATTTCATATTTTTATTTGCATTTTGGTTCCTACAATTACAAATCATATATATAATTCTTAAATATTTTCTTGTTTATCGTATTAATGCTTGAAAATTTTATATCTCATAAAAATTTCATTTTTTATAAATTAAGTTTTACACATAAAATTAAGTAAGATTTTAAAATAAGATTTAAATTTTTAAAACTAGATTTAGAAAACAACAATACAAAAGAAAATTAGCAACAAAATATTTTAAAAGAAAATTACACGAAGACATAATACATTATTTTGCTTGAAGTTTAATATTAATTATGTTATTTTTATTTAAAAATTATATTTTAATAAAATTTTATTTATTAATACTGTTGTAATATTTTTATATATGTGCTTAGTTATTTATAAAAGTTTTATAAATTTAATTTAATTATAAAAAATATAAAGACCATAATATGAAATAAAAAATAGTTTTGAAGTTAAGTTTGAAGTTTTCATTTTGGAGAAGAACACTTTCAAACTTCAAATATAGAATTTTTGAAACTTCATATTAGAGTGTGTTTTTGGAGATGCTCTAATAGAATACTAAAATTTACACCATCTCACCAAATTTGGTGTAAAATTGGTGTAACACTATTCATCACAAGAAATATTTAATATACATATTTTATTGTGTTTCATTTAATAATATAGTTCAATTCTTGTTATTAATTAGTTCAAATTTGTAATTAAACATATATATATATATATTGTATTATTTATATATTTTTTTATTTTTATATAATTAACTATTTTTATTTTATTTTCAAGTAAGAAATCACTAAATGATTATTATCATTTACTTTATATTATTAAAAAAATATCGTAGAAATTTATATTTTATTTTAATAATGTAAAATTTTAATTAGTATTTATAAAATATAGAAATTAATAACTTAGGCTAGATAAGATTAAAACATATTAAATTTGAAATAAACACTCAAAACATAAATTAAATTATTATTTTGTTATGTGGTTTTCATAATTAATAGTTAAATTTTTAATATTTATATACAATAAATACATTAAAGTATAATATTGTTAAACAAAAAATACAAATAAATTATATAAACGTAAAATTACAAAAGTTTAACAAATGTAATATCTAAGTGTGATAAAATAATTATTTATCAATTATAGTAATAAAAATGAAAAAAATATTAAACTTGCAAAACATCAAATAATATATAATATTACTTTTGGTGTAATATTTGGTATCATGGTTGGAGATGACCAAAAAAATAAGACATCAAAACACTAAATTTGGCGTAATTTTAACACCAAATTTGGTGTTATAGTTGGAGATGCCCTAACCATAATTGAGATGACTACCGTTCGTGGACTCGATGACTATAAACTTTATACTGTACTAGGGTATGTCCGCTCTACGGATGGGTAATAAGTAACAGAAATTACTTAAAATGTTTAATTTATTTTTAACTGAAATTAAAACTAATTTTTATAATTTAATTTAAACTAAGTTTTATAGAAGATTATTATATTGCTTCTTTTAATATTTGTTTTAGTTTAACTATAGTAATAGTTAAAATTAGTATTTAAATTGCTTTTAGTGAAGTTATAAGTAATATGTAGTGTGGAGGTTGATCCATTCTAACTGAAAATATATTTAAGTTAGATAGACTACATAAATATTTAAAAGTGATCATGACTATTTAAAACTGAAATATTAATTCCTTTGGTTGTTGTTAATTAATAGATAACTGAGTTTAATCTTTCATGGTTCGAACGGAATTTATTTACTTAGGATAAACATATGTTTGTTCAAATATTTTTTTTTGTAAAATGTTTGTTCAAATATAACATAGAAGGCCTTCAAAATATTGTTACATTACTGCAAACCTCTGCTCCGTTCAATATGTCATGTATTTTTCTAAAATAAGAAGTGTTATTGAAGTCAGTAAATTGTGTTTCTTGTACTTAAACTACCAAATATTAAGCCTAATGGTTAAAATCTGAAGATGGAAACATATAGAACAGGAAAACATAATTTTTATTTGTAATATTTGCTCATAATATAAGTTTATAGTACAAATGCTTGTACTTGAAAATGAGAAACATTTCAACAAAAGTATTGTGTCTCGACATGTAGGACATCTTATGTTCATTCGGATCCAGTAAATTATGCTCATTTGCGTAGCATTTGTTTTAAATTTGAAGGTTTGGTTACATATTAAGTATGAAGCATTATTTCGGTGATTGATTTTTTATTCAGATTTATTTTTATTGCGATTAACTAAATTTTCTAATAGAATTACTAAAATTGTGTTAATGAGGCTGTGTGAGCTGTTTTAATTGTGGCAATGTAGAGCTGTTGACTTATTTGTTTTATTTTAGATTATGTAGCTTTATTGTTTTTTTTACATATTTCGTGTATTTTATAATATATCTCTCATCGATACAAACTTCTATTTTTCATATTAGTTTTTTATTTATGTTAATGCTACGCCCGGGATTTTCCTAATTTTTTTTTAATTTAATTGTGTTTCTATAATTATATTTTGTTATATTTCATATTTAAATATGCTATAACAATATAAGTTTAATTCATATATATTTTAAAATTTTCAGTTTTTTTTTTTTAATTTGTGATTTTTTCTGTTACTACAAATGCTATAACATGATATAAAATGAATAAAAATAACTGAGTCTTTGTTATGATCTTTTTTCTGTTACTACAAATACTAAAAAAAAATCTTTGTACCCAACCTAAAGCTTATTTTGGGTCTAAAACCATTAAATTCATAACTTTCAAGAGAATTAGAAAAAATATTTTGATACATATATAATCAATTTTGTTCCATCTAATGTTAGAGCTATTTTTGATTTATTTGCACCATCTTTATTTTTTGCTATATATATATAATCAGTTTTGAACAATGACCCTAATTGTATTATAAAAATACTGTTAATTTCTCATAATTGGCTGTTGAGCAAAATAGTTATTGACAAAGTATAACAAATTATGTTATGTGCTTAAAATCTATATAGTTGTCTTTGAATTACACATGATAATGCATGATATGTAACCAAGACTTTTTTAAAGAAAAATAACAATATAGAGCCATCTTAAATATTTATAGCTTGTTTTTTTTCTTGTTTTGAATACCTAGCCTTACATTTTATTATCAATCTTGGATAATCTTCTTTACTAAATAGGATATCATCTCTGCCTTTAACTTCTACAACCTTCTTGTCTTTTTTTTATTATTAGTTTTGCTACAACCATTTGGTAACTTGAACACAACCGGTAACTATATATGAGAACCATATTTTCTTGCAAAACATTTTTCTAAAACCACCTAAAGCTAAAAACATTGTACTAAGTCATTTGTACAGACAGAACTTAGCACATAGTTTTTTTAAGCACATAGTTGTAATTGTGTTTTGCTATATTCGATTAAACATAGTGTACAGTCATATATTTTACCATTGACTTTTGATAGCATTGAGTTATCTTCATATGGACACACTTTTCATAAACTTCATAGTAAAACACATCTGAGTTACTTATAAAGAAAATCATATGAGAGAGAGAGACCAATACTCAAACTTCATCTAGGCAATCTTAATAATAACCACTACCTCATTTTTCACCACGAACAGCAACGCAATCTCTCGGTATATCGAACAAAAAGAAGAGCGAGTATTGCTTGCGAACAACACCAACGCTGAAGTATATAAGACCAGAGCCACGTCAACTCTGGTTCCTTTAGCCGGAAACAGCTCTTGTAAGCCGATATTTCCGACAAATCACGGATGTGAGCATAACTTATCATCCCCGTAACATTCGCAGTCGTAACACCACTCTGTGTATTACTTGGCATCGCAAGACTGATTCAAATAAACAGACTATGTCTTTATTGCAAGGCTCTCTCTAACTTTTTTCTATTCTTTCGTAATTTGGTTTTCTTACATAATGAAATAAGAAAGAAAACAAATAGATTCAGCAAAGTCTGACCTGTAAAATATGTAATCAGGGGCTTTTTGAACCCAAGAACTGAACCATAATAAACTATAGTTGACTACTTAATCTTACTTACTGCTTATCATAACAAAAATATTTAATAAGACACTTACCGATAGTACACCTTGATAATGTCTCCTTTGTGAGTCTGAACATCACATTTCCAAGGCTTGAATTGTAAAAGTGAATAATTCAATACTAAGTCATCTTCCAATCACGCAGATTGAGAGATCAAGTTCACCATGGAAGTTGGTACCAGTTGCTTCCCAAATATAACGACGCAAAAGAGCTTTTTTAGCATACATTGTCACCAATCTTCAATTCTATCACATCAGCTGACTTCTAGCATAAACTGAAGATGAGAAACAACAACATAAAGAAAAGGAGATCAGATGGATTGATGGCAAAGGTATGGGTTTCTGGAAAACAGAGAAGACCAATGAGATTAAATCAGAACGCCTATACCTGAGGTTAGAACAGCAAGCATAACCAAAAACTCCACAGATTTCATGGCGGCTGCAGGGGCTAATCATCTCTTCGTTCTTTCATTGATTATACGGCACAATTGCGGTAAGTTTTGGTTCAACAAATGTGAAAAGAAAGGATTCAATAAACATATCTCATTCAAAAGATCTTTTAATGGAAATTTATATATGAATCTGAATGCCAAAAATAATTAAAAACTAATATGATCATGAGATTTTAAGAATCATCGGAGAAGCATGATACTGGAAATTGTTTATTTTTTTTTTGGATTAGCACGAACTGTGAGGATGATGTTCAAGGGGAGAAGACTTACCCTTTTATAGGTAAAAAAGCACCGCCTAGAAGATGAATGAGTATCATTGAATGAGATATCATGCTTGATTTGCGTTGATGGGGTTAAGAAGTTTCTTAAATTCAATGAATCAAAACACTCGTAATGTAAGAACCAAAGACGAAACGGCGCAGTAGAAGCTTGAGACAGTGATTCTTCCCGACGATTCATATCTCTCGACATGCTTATCTTCATTTTTGGTCTGGAGATGGTAGAAGAGGACTAACCCTAATTTAGCTTTCGTCTATGGCGGAGAAAGCTGGAACTTTCTTTTGGGCTGGGATATTTACAAAACAGAATAGCAACCCATTATTACTGAAAGCCCACCAAGAACTCGGTGAATTAAACAGAACTCGCGGAAGATTGGACATGTGTCATGTTCTGGTGATAGTATTAAGTGACGTGTCCTCTCTAGAAGAGAGTTAACTTCTGCTTTATATTATAAGACTAGGGATTAACCCGAGCTACGCCCGGGATTTTTATTTTTTTCTAATTTAAGTTATTAAATTATTTATATTTAGGTTATGATATATATTTATATAAATGTTAAGATGCATGTCATAATTTAAATTTATTTTTAAATTTTAACACGTTAAATTAACATATTTTTTACTATTTAAATATTTTTTTGTAATTTTGTTGGCTATCTAGTTATCATATTTAGCAAAACTATCTGTTGATTGTTGGAATAAATGTTTTAGATATTTAATTAAACTGCAGAGTATTTTCGGATCGACCACATGCTCAACAATCAATCGATCCGTAAAAAGATGGTTGATCTCCTTGGCCAGGTAATTACAATTTTAGAAAAAGTATCTTTGATTTTCAAATATTAAGTCTATAACTATTCTTTTGAATATTATTTTTTTGAATTGTATTTTTTGATTAAATTATTATATTATAATGTTTATGTAAATATTTTTTGTGATGTTTGAATTTGTGCTGTTAGTATACTTAACCTAGATGATATTGATGTTTAACAATTTATTTTTTCTAGAAATAGAAAATAATGATATATCAAAACGTATCTAATACTTGTTAAATGATAGTATAATGTAAATTACATCCATTATTTGAAAATAACATTTGTTGTTTTTATTTTTTTTTAAATCAGAAATTATTTTTATTTTAAAATATTATTCATATATAATATAATAGTTTAAGTTTGGAAGATTAATCTATATATAAAAATTATGTATATTTTTTAAAAAATAATTTAAGATATTATATATTGAGTAACTGAATAAAAGCTGAATTTCTTATCTTGAAAATGAAATATTTTTATTTTTGTCTTCATATTATACTCACCAATCTAGCATTGATATATATAACTCAGTATGTTTTTAAAAAAACTTAGTTTTAAGTAATAAACGAATTTAATAAATTAAATTCATCACCTATTATGTTTTGTAAACTATATTTGAAAACTCTCTAAAATTATATTTTAAGCATAATATTACTATTATTTAATTTAAGTTATTTTAAGCATAATATATGTTAAACCGAATTAATTTATATTTACAATAGGACCATCCTAAACCGGTTAATAATCCAAAAACAATATTAAACCAACATGAACCAATACCTGATTCGGCGAGGAAAGAAGTGTTTCGGGATAAACGCTTGAATGGTTATTAACTGTAATAGTTTGATCATGAAAGAGTTAGTATGAATATTAACAATAAAATTATGGATTAGATTAAATTAAATTTGTAAGAATACCTTTGAGTCTATAAAAAGCAATTCAATTCCCATGAATAAGTTTGGCTTTTGGAAGTTGCGAGTTTCCCAACAATGAATCCACCTAACAAAAAGTTCGTTGTTATAAAAAATCTCCTTCAAGGTCATTAAAGGTTTTTGGGACGGCAAGAGTTGATGGTGGAACCATTTTTTTGCCAGAGTGCTTTGAAGTTTTCCTTGATAGTGTGAGGTTGATTTTGATAGAATAATGAATTTTATTGGGACTTTCTTGATGTAAAACTATACTTTTTTATTTTTTTTTGTTTAATGTGGTATTTCCATTTTTATATAATTTACTACCATTTTACGATGGATGTACATTTTAAGATAGATGTTTAAATCTTAATGTACTTTTTCCATTTTTTTAAATGTTTATTTTCATTTCTTATATTTTTTATTTACCTAATATCTATATTTTATATTTTAAAATAGATATTTAAATCTTAATGTACTTTTTCCATTTTTTTAAATTGTGTATTTACTTATATTATATATTTTACATTTTAAGATAGATGTTTAATGCTTAAAGAACCTTTTCCATTTTTAAAACAAAATTGTGTATTTACTTATTATTATATATATAATTCATATATTATATATTTACATTATTTACTTATTATTTATTTTCCTGTATATGTATTTCCATTTCTTGTACTTTTTATTTACTTAATATCTCTATTTTACATTTTAAGATAGATGTTTAAATCTTAATGTACATTTTCCATTTTCTTTAAATTGTATATTTCCATTTGTTATACTTTCTATTTACGTAATATCTATATTTTAAATTTTAAGATATATTTTTAAATCTTAATGTAATTTTCCATTTTTAAATTGCGTATTTACTTATATTATATATTTACTTATTATTTATTTTTCTTTATATTGTGTATTTCTATTTCTTATACTTTCTATTTACTAATAATTTTATATTTTAAGATAGATTTACATTTTAAGATAGATGTTTAAATACTAATGTACTTTTTCCATATTTTAAATTGTGTATTTCCTATTCTTATACTTTCTATTTGCGTAATATCTATATTTTACATTTTAAGATAGATGTTTAAATATTAATATACTTTTTCCATTGTTTTTAAGTTGTGTATTTCTTTTTTTTATACTTTCTATTTACTTAATATCTATATTTACATTTTAAGATAATTGTTTAATATTTAATGTACTCTTTCCATATTTTAAAAATTGTGCATTTACTTATTATTGTATATATAATTCATATATTTATAATATTTAACTATTATTTTTTTCTATATATTGAGTATTTTTTTCTTTCTTATACTTTATATTTAGTTAATATCTATATTTTATATTTTAAGATAGATGTTTAAATCTTAATGTTTTTTTTTCATTTTTAATGTAAAACGGCAATGTTTAATAGAAGAACTTGGACAAATAGTCAAATAGTTATATTTATGTTTTTTTTTCTTTTTTTATAAAATGATAATGTTACATTATGGAGATAAGCCGTTTTTTTAGTGAAAAATGGTAATCTTACATATGTTTAATGTAGTTTTTCCATTTCTTTATGTTGTATGTTTACATATTATTGTTATTTTTAAATGTAAAATGGTAATCTTACGTATGTTTAATGTAGTATTTCCATTTTTTATGTTGTATGTTTACATATTATTTATTATTTTCGAAATTATATATAATGTTTTTTTTACAAAATAGTAATGTTACATTATGGAGATAAGCCGTCTTTTTTTTAGTGAAAAATGGTAATCTTACATATATTTAATATAGTTTTTCCATTTTTTATGTTGTATGTTTACATATTATTTTTAAAAATAAAAATGTAAAATGGTAATCTTACATATGTTTAATGTAGTATTTCCATTTTTTATGTTGTATGTTTAAATATATTTATTATTTTCGAAATTATATATAATGTTTTTTTGTTTTTTTTTTATAAAACGGTAATGTTACATTATGAAGATAAGCCGTCTTTTTTTTTAAGTGAAAAATGGTAATTTTCGAAAATTAGTAATATTAAAATGCAAAACTATATTTTATGCCACGTGTCATCTTTCGGGAGAAGTTTTTTTTGCTGATGTGGACGCTCTATATAGATTTACATTTTAAGATAGATGTTTAAATACTAATGTACTTTTTCCATTTTTTTAAATTGTGTATTTCCTTTTCTTATACTTTCTATTTGCGTAATATCTATATTTTACATTTTAAGATAGATGTTTAAATATTAATATACTTTTTCCATTGTTTTTAAGTTGTGTATTTCTTTTTTTTATACTTTCTATTTACTTAATATCTATATTTTATATTTTAAGATAGATGTTTAATATTTAATGTACTATTTCCATATTTTAAAAATTGTGCATTTACTTATTATTATATATATAATTCATATATTTATATATTTATAATATTTACTTATTATTTATTTTTCTATATATTGAGTATTTCTCTTTCTTATAGTTTATATTTAGTTAATATCTATATTTTATATTTTAAGATAGATGTTTAAATCTTAATTTTTTTTTCATTTTTAATGTAAAACAGCAATGTTTAATAGAAGAACTTGGACAAATAGTCAAATAGTTATATTTATGTTTTTTTCCTTTTTTATAAAATTGTAATGTTACATTATGGAGATAAGCCGTTTTTTTAGTGAAAAATGGTAATCTTACATATGTTTAACGTAGTTTTTCCATTTTTTTTATGTTGTATGTTTACATATTATTGTTATTTTTAAATGTAAAATGGTAATCTTACATATGTTTAATGTAGTATTTCCATTTTTTATGTTGTATGTTTACATATTATTTATTATTTTCGAAATTATATATAATGTTTTTTTTTACAAAATAGTAATGTTACATTATGGAGATAAGCCGTCTTTTTTTTAGTGAAAAATGGTAATCTTACATATGTTTAATGTAGTTTTTCCATTTTTTATGTTGTATGTTTACATATTATTTTTTAAAAATAAAAATGTAAAATGGTAATCTTACATATGTTTAATGTAGTATTTCCATTTTTTATGTTGTATGTTTACATATATTTATTATTTTCGAAATTATATATAATGTTTTTTGTTTTTTTTTTATAAAACGGTAATGTTACATTATGGAGATAAGCCGTCTTTTTTAAGTGAAAAAATAGTAATTTTACATATGTTTAATGTAGTTTTTCCATTTTTTTGATATTTTTATGCTGTATGTTTACATATTATTTATAATTTTCGAAAATTAGTAATATTAAAATAAAAAACTATATTTTATGCCACGTGTCATCTTTCGGGAGAAGTTTTTTTTTTTGATGTGGACGCTCTACGGAGCCTCAAAAGGTCCCTTTTATTAGTATAGATTTTCGAAATTATATATATTGTTTTTTGTTTTTTTTTATAAAACGGTAATGTTACATTATGGAGATAAGCCGTCTTTTTTTAAGTGAAAAAATGGTAATTTTACATATGTTTAATGTAGTTTTTCTATTTTTTATGCTGTATGTTTACATATTATTTATAATTTTCGAAAATTATTTATATTAAAATAATATATGTTAAACCGAGTTAATTTATATTTACAATAGGACCATCCTAAACCGGTTAATAAACCAAAAACAATATTAAACCAACATGAACCAATACCTGATTCGGCGAGGAAAGAAGTGTTTCGGGATAAACGCTTGAATGGTTATTAACTGTAATGGTTTGATCATGAAAGAGTTAGTATGAATATTAACAATAAAATTATGGATTAGATTAAATTAAATTTGTAAGAATACCTTTGAGTCTATAAAAAGCAATTCAATTCCCATGAATAAGTTTGGCTTTTGGAAGTTGCGAGTTTCCCAACAATGAATCCACCTAACAAAAAGTTCGTTGTTATAAAAAATCTCTTTCAAGGTCATTAAAGGTTTTTGGGACGGCAAGAGTTGATGGTGGAACCATTTTTTTGCCTGAGTGCTTTGAAGTTTTCCTTGATAGTGTGAGGTTGATGTTGATAGAATAATGAATTTTATTGGGACTTTCTTGATGTAAAACTATACATTTTTATTTTTTTTTTTGTTTAATGTGGTATTTCCATTTTTATATAATTTACTACCATTTTATGATGGATGTACATTTTAAGATAGATGTTTAAATCTTAATGTACCTTTTCCATTTTTTTAAATGTTTATTTTCATTTCTTATATTTTTTATTTACGTAATATCTATATTTTATATTTTAAAATAGATATTTAAATCTTAATGTACTTTTTCCATTTTTTTAAATTGTGTATTTACTTATATTATATATTTTACATTTTAAGATAGATGTTTAATGCTTAAAGAACCTTTTCCATTTTTAAAACAAAATTGTGTATTTACTTATTATTATATATATAATTCATATATTATATATTTACATTATTTACTTATTATTTATTTTCCTGTATATGTATTTCCATTTCTTGTACTTTTTATTTACTTAATATCTCTATTTTACATTTTAAGATAGATGTTTAAATCTTAATGTACATTTTCCATTTTCTTTAAATTGTATATTTCCATTTGTTATACTTTCTATTTACGTAATATCTATATTTTAAATTTTAAGATATATTTTTAAATCTTAATGTAATTTTCCATTTTTAAATTGCGTATTTACTTATATTATATATTTACTTCTTATTTATTTTTCTTTATATTGTGTATTTCTATTTCTTATACTTTATATTTACTAATAATTTTATATTTTAAGATAGATTTACATTTTAAGATAGATGTTTAAATACTAATGTACTTTTTCCATATTTTAAATTGTGTATTTCCTATTCTTATACTTTCTATTTGCGTAACATCTATATTTTACATTTTAAGATAGATGTTTAAATATTAATATACTTTTTCCATTGTTTTTAAGTTGTGTATTTCTTTTTTTTATACTTTCTATTTACTTAATATCTATATTTACATTTTAAGATAATTGTTTAATATTTAATGTACTCTTTCCATATTTTAAAAATTGTGCATTTATTTATTATTGTATATATAATTCATATATTTAACTATTATTTTTTTTCTATATATTGAGTATTTTTTTCTTTCTTATACTTTATATTTAGTTAATATCTATATTTTATATTTTAAGATAGATGTTTAAATCTTAATGTTTTTTTTTTCATTTTTAATGTAAAACGGCAATGTTTAATAGAAGAACTTGGACAAATAGTCAAATAGTTATAGTTATATTTATTTTTTTTTTCTTTTTTTATAAAATGATAATGTTACATTATGGAGATAAGCCGTTTTTTTAGTGAAAAATGGTAATCTTACATATGTTTAATGTAGTTTTTCCATTTTTTTATGTTGTATGTTTACATATTATTGTTATTTTTAAATGTAAAATGGTAATCTTACGTATGTTTAATGTAGTATTTCCATTTTTTATGTTGTATGTTTACATATTATTTATTATTTTCGAAATTATATATAATTTTTTTTTACAAAATAGTAATGTTACATTATGGAGATAAGCCGTCTTTTTTTTAGTGAAAAATGGTAATCTTACATATATTTAATGTAGTTTTTCCATTTTTTATGTTGTATGTTTATATATTATTTTTAAAAATAAAAATGTAAAATGGTAATCTTACATATGTTTAATGTAGTATTTCCATTTTTTATGTTGTATGTTTAAATATATTTATTATTTTCGAAATTATATATAATGTTTTTTTGTTTTTTTTTTATAAAACGGTAATGTTACATTATGAAGATAAGCCGTCTTTTTTTTAAGTGAAAAATGGTAATTTTACATATGTTTAATGTAGTTTTTCTATTTTTTATGTTGTATGTTTACATATTATTTATAATTTTCGAAAATTAGTAATATTAAAATGCAAAACTATATTTTATGCCACGTGTCATCTTTCGGGAGAAGTTTTTTTTGCTGATGTGGACGCTCTATATAGATTTACATTTTAAGATAGATGTTTAAATACTAATGTACTTTTTCCATTTTTTTAAATTGTGTATTTCCTTTTCTTATACTTTCTATTTGCGTAATATCTATATTTTACATTTTAAGATAGTTGTTTAAATATTAATATACTTTTTCCATTGTTTTTAAGTTGTGTATTTCTTTTTTTTATACTTTCTATTTACTTAATATCTATATTTTATATTTTAAGATAGATGTTTAATATTTAATGTACTATTTCCATATTTTAAAAATTGTGCATTTACTTATTATTATATATATAATTCATATATTTATATATTTATAATATTTACTTATTATTTATTTTTCTATATATTGAGTATTTCTCTTTCTTATAGTTTATATTTAGTTAATATCTATATTTTATATTTTAAGATAGATGTTTAAATCTTAATTTTTTTTTCATTTTTAATGTAAAACAGCAATGTTTAATAGAAGAACTTGGACAAATAGTCAAATAGTTATATTTATGTTTTTTTCCTTTTTTATAAAATTGTAATGTTACATTATGGAGATAAACCGTTTTTTTAGTGAAAAATGGTAATCTTACATATGTTTAACGTAGTTTTTCCATTTTTTTATGTTGTATGTTTACATATTATTGTTATTTTTAAATGTAAAATGGTAATCTTACATATGTTTAATGTAGTAATTCCATTTTTTATGTTGTATGTTTACATATTATTTATTATTTTCGAAATTATATATAATGTTTTTTTTACAAAATAGTAATGTTACATTATGGAGATAAGCCGTCTTTTTTTTAGTGAAAAATGGTAATCTTACATATGTTTAATGTAGTTTTTCCATTTTTTATGTTGTATGTTTACATATTATTTTTTAAAAATAAAAATGTAAAATGGTAATCTTACATATGTTTAATGTAGTATTTCCATTTTTATGTTGTATGTTTACATATATTTATTATTTTCGAAATTATATATAATGTTTTTTGTTTTTTTTTTATAAAACGGTAATGTTACATTATGGAGATAAGCCGTCTTTTTTAAGTGAAAAAATGGTAATTTTACATATGTTTAATGTAGTTTTTCCATTTTTTTGATATTTTTATGCTGTATGTTTACATATTATTTATAATTTTCGAAAATTAGTAATATTAAAATAAAAAACTATATTTTATGCCACGTGTCATCTTTCGGGAGAAGTTTTTTTTGCTGATGTGGACGCTCTACGGAGCCTCAAAAGGTCCCTTTTATTAGTATAGATTTTCGAAATTATATATTTTTTTTTTGTTTTTTTTATAAAACGGTAATGTTACATTATGGAGATAAGCCGTCTTTTTTTAAGTGAAAAAATGGTAATTTTACATATGTTTAATGTAGTTTTTCTATTTTTTATGCTGTATGTTTACATATTATTTATAATTTTCGAAAATTAGTAATATTAAAATAAAAAACTATATTTTATGCCACGTGTCATCTTTTGGAAGAAGTTTTTTTTGCTGATGTGGACGCTCTACGGAGCCTCAAAAGGTCCCTTTTATTAGTATAGATTTACATAACAGTTAACTATCTCGAGTACTCCATAATAACTACAGTCTACAACTGTTAAATATGGTAATTAACTCAAATACTCCCAAATTGATTGTGTTCACTTTCCCAAAATGTCTTCAAAACATTTTTCTTAATTAAACAAGAGGAAAAAAATCATAGATTACAGCAATGGCAATTATGTTTCTTTTGTGATCGGTCTATGAAACCTCTGCTTTTTATCTTCTTTGTCATAGACATCCAGTAGTAGCGCTGGGCAAAAAAACCAGAACTGAAAAACCGAACCGTAACGGAATCAAATTACCTGAAATCGAAACCGAACCGAAACTCTCAAATATCCAAATGGTTCCTAAATTTCTATATCCGAATAACCGGAACCGAACCGAAAACCGAACAGGTACCCGAATATCTGAAAAAACAAGTATTCACTTTCTAATATAAGGTAAAATGTCATCAACCCTACTCGAACATGAAGAGTGAGAACATTGTTATCATCCGACTATGTTATCTTTTATGTACTCTCTTATATTATACACTAGGGCAAGCCCGCGCTTCGCGCGGGAAGTGTTCCATTATATGCTATTTTAATATTTGTTTTTAGTTTAAATGATTTTATTTTAACTATGTATAAAATATTATTTTGTAATTTCATTTTAAAATTTAATCATTCTTTTTGTTGCATTCGTTTGTCGTAAAAGATTTAAAGTTAATTTTGTGGAATTAACTAAACTTCCTAATATAATTGTTATGATTATTAACAAAGTTGTGTTATATTTTTATTAGGTCGCTGAAAATATTTGAATCTGTTTGTTTTAGTATAAATTATCAAATTTTATTATGTTATTTTTATTTGTTAGATTGGATTATTTTACATTATGTCTTGTGTTGGACTATGCAAATATATATATTTTTAGTTTTATAGCAGTATTAAAATTACAGTGAGTTTTTATTTTAGTATCTAAAGATAAATTCATATTTAATTAAATAACCTTGCATTTTGTGTTCACAGTACTTATAAATATATACTTATTTTACCCTCAAAACCAATTTTATGTAATTTAAAAAAAAAATAGTTTTAGAAATAATTTTTAGCATTGACCTCATTGATTTCTTATATATTAACATCTAAATAATTTATTTTTACTTATTAATATTCTGATTATAAGATTTTTAGTGTGGCTCTGTTTCAAATCATTTGCATAACTTGTTGAATATAAAAAACTAATCATCATAAACTCTATCATATTTTATAAAGTTGGATCCGTTAGAAACGTTTGACATTTTCATTTAAGTACGTGACATTATTGATTAATACATGTGATCTTAATATATCTTTAGAACGTTATTCTATCTACATATTTTCTCCATGAATATAAATGACCCTATATTCATGACCCAATAAAGATTCATCAGCGAAGCTATTTTTTTTTTGGTTAAAAAGGATTGAACCAAACAAATGAAAAATGATATTTGGAACTGAAACGTTTACAAATGAAAACAACATACATATTCATTGCTTTGTCGAAAAGAAAAACCCATCGCTCTCTTAATATGTCACCCCAATGCAGACAAACAGCGAGAAGTGGAACAAACCCATTGTTATTATTTGGAACTGATTTGTGGATGAATCTTGGATGAACGTAAGCTTCACGAACTACCCCTCTTTCTCAGTAGTGTCTTATTTGTTTTTCTTTGTTTTCTGAGTCAACTCAGTCGCATTAGCACCAGACCATTCGAACGAAACAACAAAATCTTCCCATTATTATATTCGGGATCAATATTTCTCACTTCCTCTTCCTGTCACATAAACAAAAATTATGTTTAATAATAGTCGATGTTTGCTCAAGTCACATTTTTTTTTTCGGTGGTACAATCTCTCCGTCGGAAAATAATCAGAGCATAACCCAAAAAGCATCTCAGTGAGTTTTTTTGTGCATCACTAATTTGTATTCTCTTTCGCCAATAAGTATAACATGAATCACTGAGGCCTCTAATCTGAAAAATAGAGAATACGCTAATCGATCACCAGCGAATAACATAGATTTGACTGACATTTATATATTTTTAATCCTACATCGTTCTGTTCAAACAGTATCACTTTGAAACAAAATAGTACTACAAACTACAGAACACGAGTGAAAAACTGAAATAAAGATTCGAGCTTTAGAGGATCTAACCAGCAACTATTAAACTAACTATACAATTGATTAGTAGTGTACAAATTTTTTTTATATGACATAATGTTGGTTTTTTTGTTTGGAAAACTAATTATAAGTTAACAATTAGAGTTGTTGCACAGAAAAAAGTTAACAATTAGAGTTATGGCATAAGATAATTCGATCCGTATTAGTTTTCCAATAGTGTGTTGTTATTTGTACAGAATGAGAGAGTTGTTATTGGAACAGTCGCAATTATTTATACTAATACAAACAATAACATATCATTAATATAGACTAAAATGAATTATTTATTTAGTAAGTATAATAAATAAATAAAATTAGCAACACTGATGAGAATCACATCTTTATTACCATTTGCACTTCTATCATATATGTGAGTAAATATATTATTTATTGAGTAATGTGATATAAATATATTATTGTGTAGACAAATAATTTAAGTAGTATTTGAAAATGTAAACAAAATGATTGATAGATGGGCTTGTAAATATAACTTCATATGAACTTGTTTTGAGCTTATTTTCTAAGTTATTAATCTTAAACTAAAATCCTAGAAAGTGCGTATTTTCTTAAAAAAATTATATTCTAAGCAATTTGCCTATTTAGACCATTTAGGAGATTTTGATGGGAGCTATTGAAAGTTATCTAGTAAGAAATGAGTTGTAGACAGAAGATGAGATTTTCCTTTACCCAGGTGGCTTCATAGAAGATTTTGATTACGTTCTCTATGTTTGAATGATTTATTCAAGAATAGAAGCTTAAAAAATTAACTATGTTCTTTATGTAGCTTCTATATCTAAATAAATTATTATAAAAAACTTGATCAACCACTTAAAAACTCGAGTTTGTAATGAGGGTATAACAAAATTCTATTTGTTTGAGAAAGTATATTTTTGAAATATTTATAGAATACACAAATAATGTATTTGATTACTTGCGAGCATGGTAACATGGCTTAAAGCTGCATGTTGGAAGAAAAAGATAGTGCCTTAGGCTCCATGAAACAGACGTAACATTTCATTTGTTTGAAGTAATAGCATAAATCGCATCCTGATCCAGATCTGATTTTTTTTTTGGGGTGGGGGGTTGAAACATTTTTAAAGACCTTTTTATTAAATGAAATTTCTTCATAATTTTGGTTATGACTACGTAACATTGTAGACATTGGTCCTTGAAGTTTGGCCAACTCCAAAGATGATATATCTTGTTGCATTGGCCGTCCTTCATCATTTGGTTATGATTTTTGTAGTGATATCTCCTGTTGTATCGTCATTTAGTGTGAGCATTTCTAACGTATGATGGCTATAACTTAATATGTTTATTATTACTCCTAGATTTTTGTTACAACAGGAGAAATAGTGATATATGAGTTTGTAAATATTAATTTATTTTATAGTTTTTTCCAAAAATAATCAGTTATATAAATAATTTATAGTAATATACTAATGGTTATAAGTTAATATTCATTACCATATTTATTGGTGCACAAAAAAATTCATTACCATGTTTAAAAACTTGCAAAAATATAAATTTTTAAAAGTAGAATTGTACATGTCACAATTTTATAGATATCGTTATATTTTTAAAAATTATGTCATATTTAAAAAAAAATTGAATGTGGTAGTATAGCATATATCAACCATTTCGTAATTAATGTTTAGAAATCGGTTACATTTATTTTAGTGAGTCAAATTCGTTCAAAAAGGAAGTACCATTTAAATAATAAATGAATAATCAGAGATACATATCATTTATATGGTTATTGGTTCTTAAAAATATATAATGCTTAGGATTTGGTGTTTTAAGAAAATACAATAGTCATTCGTTGTCAAAAAATGATATGGATTTAGTGAAAATTTAGATTTGATAATTTTTTACATAAATATATTTTACAACTGTGAAGAAAAGTTAAACTTTTACATTTCTAACAAAATATGATTTTACAGTTGAAACGAAAAAAAATAATATTTAATATTTTGATAAAGTAACATTTTTAATGAAAATATGTAATTTTATTTTATTTTTTCAAGGATAATTATAAACTTTAATTATGCATGTTTGCTTGCATCTAAATGATCTGTGAGTAAAATATATGCCACATTTTCTAATCTTAAATGAATCATCTCAATTTATAGTCTGATTTGATTCAACCAATTAACTTCGATAATTTTGCTTTAGTGTGTCAAATTATTCATCTCATTGTTTCTAATTTGTATTATTAAAATTATTCAGAATACTTGATTTTGTCTTTTTCGCTTACTTGATCAACCGGTGTTAGGCCTATCCTGTAAGTAAAGCCCATAAGCTTCGATAATATACATGTGTAAGCAGTCAACGTTGAAAGAAAAATAATAGAACCATCATTGACATTCTCTTCTCTAATCCCGTTCCTTTGTTATCAAACTCCGAACATCAATCATCCTTCAATTCAATTCAATCTAATTTTCGAACATTTCTCATAATCGCGTTAATGGAGATCGCTCCATTTTCGAGTAGATTCAAGCTCTACGATCAACTCGAGCTTCTGGAGTTTCCCAATAAGTTCTTCATCAAACCCGTAGATTCGCATCATCAAGGCTTCTCCGTCGATCGCCGCGACGTCAACATCAAACCTCTCGACGGTATCAATCTTCCTTCTCACATATCTCTATATCTGTTTTCTGTTTTGATTAATGAAAATAGCTGTAGCAGGAAAACTATTTCGGACAGGAATCTGTATTTCATTTCGCGAGCTGTTGTGTTTGATGTGACTATTCAGTTGATCTATTTTGCCAGAATAGCTTCTCACTTCTTCTTCTCAGATAGATCTTTGAGTATTGCCAGCCTCACCACCCCTCTGACATGATCCATCACCGATCGTTTTAGCTTCTTCGTGTTATTCACCGGCACCACTGTTGATTTCACCTTTTTGATCCACCGGAAAACTTCTTCACCTTTTGTACCTCGATAGATACAGCTTCTATAGCCGCGTTAACTGCATACCAATCGTCAAAATCTTGGCCTTTTTGCTTTTTTTTTTTTTTGGTTTTGTTTTTGGATTTCTCGTTTTGAATGAGTTATGGAACCACTGGAGAATTGTGGTGGCTGTGGCTGTGATGAAGCGACGTTCAAGACGGTGGAGAAGATATATTCAACAATAAACCAATTCTTCAGAATGTGAGGAAGTAGATCCGTATTTGCAAGCTGTCATCAGCCAACTTTCGAATAGGAGAAGGTTCGAGGTGGCTATGTTGGTGTTCATGCTTCGAAGAGAATGTGAAGATTGATTTGTTGGAAGTGATGCATTTCATGGAAGATCAAAACCTTATTTTATAGATCAAGCTTTCATGCGTTTATGGAGAAATGAAGGGTCTTGAATGCGCGATAGGGGGGAGAGTGGGGTAAAGACTTAAATGCATTTTTCTTTGAAGGCGGTGACTATGTTCCGTATGGGCTTATGACAATGGGCCTGTTATATAGTTTAGTTATTATAGAAATCCATTAGTAAATGCATCAATTAATGAAACCGAAAGAGTGATTTGTCGCAAAACGCAGAGTATAAATAAAGAGGGATACGTGTCGGCGTGAGAGAGTTCGAATTTCCTAGGTGGAATCTGACGTGGCGCGTCCTGCGGAGAGTAAACTAGATAGATAGATATACGTTTATGAATTATGATGATTATCAGCCTTTACTTTTTGGACAACTTTAATCACCTAACTTAACTTATTACAATTATGAATGGCCTAACAAAGAAACTAAAAATTAAATGCGAAATGCAATCACCTCTTTATACTTGATATCGTCTCTCATCTGACGTGTCATAACTCGGATCAAAGATTAATCTACTCGTAAATCCAACGACCAGGAAAAACAAGGCGTAGATTAATACCATACACGTGCGCACACTATAACAGCCCCCCTCTTCTTCCTCATTCAATGCCCATCATCATTCATCACCCAAAGAAAAATCTGCAACTCCACCACGAATCATGACCGAAGAACAAGTCCTCATCGACCAATCACCACCGCCTTCAGCACCCGAGCCGAATCCAAACTCACTGATCCATCCGAGACTCGTCTCTTTCGAGCACGGACTCCTCCCGATCCAGAAACTCGCATTCACCGACCCGATCCAAACCCTAGCTCCAATCAAGCAGAAGCTAGCCGACGCCGCCTCGAACAACCGCGTCGGATCGGCCGCCATCGCCGAGGCTCTCCAGATCTCTGGCGACCATGCGCGTCTCGTCCTCGAGACTCTCGGCTCGGTGCTTCATTCCGAGGGCGATCCTCTGGTTAGGGCTAAACCGGAGGAGGTTGATTCCGTGGGAGCTGATTTGAGGGATCTGGTTTTGTTTCTGTATGTGCAATCGTATAAGAAGCTGATGCCGAGGACGCATAAGGACTCTGCGGCGGTGGCTGATGTGTGGCCGTCGACCTCTGCTTTTGATGGCTACTTGTCTGCGTTGTCGCCAATTCAGGCAAAGTTTCTTTCTTTTTATGTGCATCAAAGTCATATTCAATGTGGTAGCTCCATTAACAGGATTAGAGGATCATTTTCTTTCCGTTTTTGCATTTTATGAAACTATAGTTTTGAAATGGAAGTTAAAGTTTTTGGCTTTTGATGTACCTGAGAGTCCGAGACTTAGAATTGATGGTGTATGTAGTGTTCGTAGGAATCCACAATTAGAAGGTGCTCATATTCTTAGTGCATGTTGTCTGTTGACTTATTGCTTCGAGTACGGTGAAACTGTTAGTCATCTTGTGGTGGAGGAATTGCTGTAAAACCAATGCACTTTAAGTTAGATTAACTAAGAATGCCAATGATAATGTTGCTGCAGTATAAGATTATCATATGCTTGGTGTTTTGAAAGACATGCTTTAAGTAGTATGAACCTACGCGATTGTTATGGGTAACAATCGAGCTTATTTATATCTTCATATAATTGCCAGTCCCCTTTCTTTGATGATTCTGTGGAAATGGCTAACCTGTCTGCTGTGTTATGTTGTTTTAGTTCTGTTTCTTTTTCGTTGTACATAATGCGATATCTGTTCTTGTATTTTGACTTTCAGTCTCCACTCCTGTTTGTAGTAGGGTTGGGTTATTGTGTCTTTTAGGATACATTCATCTAGTCATAGTCTTGTCAGTGTTTCAACAGTCTTTGAACTTCGACATGCTAATCTTTCCATCACATGGTCTTAACGTGTTAGTTATATTTTCCTTTTGATCATTTTGCAGCTTGTGCGCAGCAACAGCCGTCGGTTTATGCCATCGCAAGCTGATGATGAAGCTCATCAGTTGTCATATCTGCAAAAACATTTAGGAAACATCATTTCTTTTCTTGGAGAGCCTGTGGAAGGAGAAGGAGAAGAATCATTGGTATGCGCTAGTCTTCCTTTATTTTTTCACGAGAAGAGCCACTGTTTCTACAGAGCTTGAAAATTAAATTTAACGTTGGGATAAGAAGTTTTGAAGTGAATGAGAGAGAACACAAGTCTCAAGCTAGATGTGAATTTCATGATTGTTCAAAATATTAATTTTCTTGCTTGTTTAACATCCTTCAGGTTATCTCTATGGAGGCTTTTGAGCACCTGGGTTTTCTTGTTCAGTTTGGTGATAAGGGATCTGATATATCTCCACTGAGCCAAGCTACTCCATTTTTCGCAAATTCTGATCCGGATATGCCCGCTGTTCCGGTCCCTGTTTCCCAAGTGCATGATTGGCTTCTGCAAAACATAGCTTCTGCTTTAGAAAGCATTACTGAGAGGATTTCTGGGAAAGAAAACGGGCCTTCTAATACCTCTGACCAAGATGATGCGATGTCAGATGCTTGTGCTACTCCGAACAAAGTTGCACCTAGTGGTAGAGGCCCGTGTTTAATCGAAGGAGTCTCCAAGACTTCACTTGTTAAGCAGGCCTCCGATCTTAGGGGTAGATCTGTGAAGGTTCGCTACGAACAAATGACTTGGGTTTTAATGTAGCTGGATTATTCCCTGTCCCAAAGGACTTGCATCATTAGTCTCTGTGTGCACTCATGTCAACTATATGTTCTGTGTATCCTGCAGGTTGTCAACTGCCATGATTCTGTTATTTATCTTTTAGCGCCATTGAGATATGCAACTGTGCATGGATGTTCTGATACTACTATAGTCCTGGGAGCTGTTGGCAAGGTACGGACACAATAGATATCATTGGCAACATGTAACAGGTTTATAATATATGGCGAGTTTTACTAAAAGATATAGCAAATCAATTTCTGATTTATCTTTGCAGGCATTGAGAGTTGAGCACTGTGAGAGAGTTCATGTGATTGCAGCTGCTAAACGAGTGTGCATCGCCAATTGCCGTGAATGTGTATTCTTCTTAGGAGTCAATCAGCGACCACTAATTGTTGGTGATAACCACAAGCTGCAGGTGAAGCCTCTCTCTCTCTAATGTGTATTCTACTTCTTAGGAGCTTAGTTTGGTTAATATGCTCTTCTGGACATGTGAACCGAGTTTAATGGAAACATCTTCGAGGTGGTTTTCATCGCACTAATTTACAGTGGTGATGATTATCTTTGTTAAGAAATATACCTTTTTAGTCTAATGTTTGCTTGTGAGGACTTCCTTTTAGTACTGATAACACATACACTATCTGATATCTATCTAGTGGTTATAGTAATTACAGGATTCTAAAAACTCTGTTTTCTTTCTTTTTCCAGGTCGCTCCATATAATACATATTACTCTCATTTGGGAGAGCACATGAGTGAGGTAGGGCTTGAGTCAACTATCAACAAATGGGACAAACCATTGGCACTGGGAGCAGTGGATCCACATGACTCGCTGTCGCACCCTGCCGGGGTTTCTGATGCACAGGCTGAATCAGCTGCCTGTGTAGACCCTGACCAGTTCGTTAACTTTTTGGTACACTCTCTTTTTGTTAGTCTTATTTGACTCTGATAATTGGTGAATGCTTTTGACTCACATCTTTACCTGGTACCAATGTCTATGGTGAAGATCCCAAACTGGTTTAGCGGCGAGGACACAGGTTCGACCAAAGACAATCCATTTCCATTGCCAGATACTTATATGGCAGCTCAGCAGAGAAACGTATGTTTTTACGTCCGCCTTTAGCAAGAAAAGAAGCACTTGTTTGCATATCCTTAACTCCTCTTTTTTTTTGTTTCACCAGCTTAAGAACTTGGATGAAACAAGACGATCGCTAAGAGAAACGCCTCTGGAAGAAAACCGGAAAAAGGAGCTATCAAGCGCACTCCATGTGTATTTCAAAGACTGGCTCTATGGTAGGAACTTTCAAAATCAATCCCCACTCAAAGTTCATGTGCATCATGTATTATAAGGTTTTGACTGTCTCTATGTTGCTTGTGTGAAATGACAGCAAGTGGAAATATTAGACAACTCTACTGCCTACAAGGTGACTAACAATGGACAATAAAACCAAGTGGAAGAAGATGTCTCGTTCCTGTAGAGCTCTATCAATCATTTTGGCAAATTGCTAGTGAAGAAACCACCAGAAAAAGAAAGAAGAGAAACCAGTCTGGTTTGTAGCTATCTGCACAGAACACTCATTTAGATTATTATTTTGCTTTGGCCTTGTTTAATCTTTGTTCCTTTTTGACATTCCAATCCCTCGTTTTTGTCCTCTTTTTGAAAATCTCATCTTTGAGACAGAGCATGATGGCTATCTTTGAATTGTTATAACATATAAAGCAAAACTTTTTGTTGATATTCATGTCTTGGCCTTAGCTCGGAAGCAATAGTTTTTAAATTCTCTTACTGAGTAAAAGCAATCGCCAGGCCAACAGTGAAATTTGTGAAACTGTTGAACATGAGATGAAGCACAATCTCTCAAAGTTTAAGTAAACACAGAATGATCGAATGAATATGAGTTTAATAAGAGAAATTAAAGCGATATAAGATCAATTGAAGATGAGAAACTGACCACTAAAATGAAAATTCTGAGTAAGTCGGCTTCTTTTTATTTCGATTTGTCAAATGTAAAGAGGCTCTCTCACTCAGCTCTACAGAACGTGAGGAAGAGGAAGAGGAAGACGAGGGTTGTTTTTAGGTCTGAGGCTATTGTCGGTTGATCGTCACGAACATCCGCTGAAACGAAGAGAGTCTTTTGTTTTGTCATACACTTCCAAAGTCCCACATCGGTTACGAAGCAGGTGTGGAAGGCGTGAGAAGTAGTATAAACAAGAAGCCGAACCCCGCTTCCAAATCATACCTTTCTCGGCCTTTTGGAGATTAAGGGGGTGGTATTGAACTCAAGAATTTGAAAGAATTCAAGTGTAATAACTTTTGCTATTTTAAATGATTTTATGAGATTTTAATGCAATTGTCTAATTCTTATGTTTATCTTCTGACATAGAATTTAAGTGAATGTAAATTAATTTGATGGAATTCAAACGGTAATACTAACGCTATGAATGATAACGAAAAAAATACACAACTAGTAGTTAACTCTTAGATATTTTTTTTACCAAAATAAAACACTTGGGAAAATTTTACTTTTTGTAGATAGATTTTTTTTTATTAAAGGAATCTTTTTGGGTGAACTAGCCATGGGCATTCGGGTTGAGTGAAACTGATGACATTTTATTTTATATCAAAGTGTTGAAACTTGTTTTTTCGGATATTCGGGTACCGTTCGGTTCTCGGTTCGGTTCCGTTTCCGATTCGGTTATTCAGATATAGAAATATAGAAACCATTCAGGCATTTGAGGCGGTCCGGTTTTGGTTTCGAATAATTTGGTTTGGTTCTAGTTCAGTTTTTCGGTTCCGGTTTTGGAAGAGGAGAGACATGGAATTGGGCTGGTGTAGGTGATATGTCTTCTAAAGACGTAGTGGATTACCGTGGGGTCAAGTTGGTTCTAAAAATAACAAATCCCTTCATAAAAGCAAGGAATTGATCCTTTGCATTTTACATTACATTTTCCATTAAATTCCTTTCAAATAACATTCCTATTAAATCTAGCAAATATTGAATAACACTAGAATTTAAATGAATTGGTAAAATACACAATTGAATAACACAAGAATTTAAAAGAATTGATAAAATACACAATTGAATAACACTAGAATTTAATGGAAACCATAATTCTTTCAAATTCTATCAAATTTCTAAATCCAATACCCCCACCTAAGTGTAGTATCTGTTCTTATCAGTTTAATATTTGATATATGGGTCATCGGCCCACTCGATATTAACTCAATTTTTAAGGGAAAAGACCTATTAAGATAGCTTGCTATCTGGGTTTTCAAAAGTCGCCCATATGTTTCACTACTGCACGGGTTGGCTCAACCCGCCAATAGTTAAGTCCAATATTAAACTTATTTTTTTTTTGTCAAACTTTTTAATTTTATAAATCCCAAAGGACTAAAAGGAGTATAATTTTTAGGGCTTCCACGTTATACATACGTGGCAACTTAATACTAAAGATACAAACACATGGCTGAAAGAGAACATGCAATTCTGAACTGAGCTCCTCCACCGGCAATTCTCGAGTGCCGTCGTAGATTGAAGCTTTGTCTTTTCTGCCGCAAGCTTGCATCTTCATCGATTTGTACTCTCCGAACTCCTCTTTTCACCCAAACCTTTGCTCGTATTCAGGATCTCCGTCTACATCAAATGTTAACTCTGAGAATGCTCAAATAACCGGATAAGAGAACTTTTGTCAGACCATCTTCAGGCTATAGAGAATATGCCGACTCCGCTAGATCTCCTTCCAAATCAGCTGAGGCCATATCCATCATCACTGCTTCCTTTCTGCTGAGATACTTTACTCATAAGCCATCTAACAGCTCCATAGAAGAAGAGTAAAAATTCTCTTAAGAAAAGATTAAGTGCATAGCTGAGAAGAAAGAGAAAGCCCAAACACCGAACAAATAGAATCTAAACATTTCTTTGTGAAAGAAGAGAACGTGAACTTTATTTATCTCAATACAAATAAGGAGAAGATAAAGCGTGAAGAACAAACCCAAATATGTATTGAGATTACACTTCAAAATCGCCAAACGAAGTTTAAAAATCTGCCAAGCGGAAACTAAAATCGCCTAAGCGAAGATATAGAGAAGTATTTTACAACAAAACATAAGGCAAATCTCTTTCTCCCTGTGAAAGATAAGAATATGTGAACAGGGAAAAGGAAGAGAGAATTCGAGAGAGCCCTCAATATTAAACTTATTTAATCAAATGAAATCGTAGTCTAGAATTATTAGAGATTTTTTTCTATAAATAATATTGATTGTCACATTTGACTATATCCTGAATAGAAAAAATAATAATAATTTGATGGTGCCTAGAAGCAAATATTGTGTTGGAGATGATTATATTATGATAACTTACAGGGGTTTCAGATATTCTTTAGCATCGACAAGATCATCTTATTGGGCCTAATAATAAAGCCCATTAACAGTTGCTCCCTTCTCTTTTCTTTTAGTTTTAGTTGGTCGTCGTCACAAGCTCTGTCGGCAATGGCAGAACCGATGAGAAACCTGACTGGGCTCGGAGGAGAAGCAGCAAAACACGATGAATATCATAGGAGACCTATCTCAGTTAATTCCGCCTGAACTTACACAAACTTCCAAAGTTAATCTCAGTTTAAAGTTTTCAACTTTCGAAGATTAAAAACTTGTCCTTTCACGGAATTAGATTGACAGATGAGTGAGATCTTGGTGGGTATTGTAATACGTAATCTCAATTCACTTGAACCTAGTTGAAAGACTAGTACTTTTGCAGGAACCTGAAAAGTTAAAAGAATCTAAGTTGAAGAATCTAAGTTGGCGCGAGAAAAGAAGACTGTAGAAAGAGAGGAAGCAAATAGAAGAGGATGAGCAAACATTGGAGAAGTCTAACGGTGGGGTTTAAGCTACTGAAGCAAATGGGTTAGAAGCCAGGGTCAGCTCTTGGTAAATAACGGTCTGGTAAGGTTGAGCTAGTGACTATGGATATAAGAAGATCGAGGGCTGAATGTGTGGAAAGAAAGAGGATCCACATAAGGAGAAGAAGAAGAGAGAGGAGGTTGAGGCGGAGAATGAGAAGAGAAAGGTTGATGAAAATGATGGAGGATTTTAGGGATGGGCTGAAGAAGTCTCTCAGTGGCGTGGTAAAAGAGTTTGTGGTGAACTTTAGGAAGATTAAGGTGGCACAAAAACACAACTCATTTCAGAAGCTTTGTGTCGGTGGCTGAACAGGAAGGAAGATACTGTTTGCAGTTGCATAAGCAGGTAAGCTAAGAGATGCTTACTAAAGAATTGTAACGAGTTGCTAGTTACCATATTAGTCATGGTTTCATAGATAGTCGATTGAGAAAAGGATGTGGAATTCTGAGATTTTATTAACAATATATATTAATGATGATGATGATGATGATGTTTTAATCTGCGTTTATGTTGAATGTGAACAAAACTAATATAGCATCAGTACTAAAAACAAATGGCTTAAAATCAAGAGCCAAAACCATTAAAAATAATATCCAGATTCAAGGCCATTGTCTGGTTTTAAGTAGCATAGAAAAATATATAATTTAATAAGATCTTGAGACTATCAAGTCTTAGTAGCAACTAGCAACCTTCTACTGGTAAGGGCTCTTGGTAGAAAGTCTCAAAGAGGCCAAGTAAAATTTTGAGTAGAAGAGTATTGCCTCAGAACCTGCTCCTGCTGTAGGTTCAGCTCGAATCCACCCATTGTGGTGCCATTGCTCATCAGGAACTGGAGGTCATCATCTGGCTCAGAGATTTGTCTCAGTCCCAAAACAGGGGACGACACACAAGGCCAATTGCTCTTTTCGCCTGACATGAACTCCCAGGTTTGTTTCGAGTACTGATTGTGTACTGAAACAGGCGGTGACTTAGCCATTGTAACCCTTTCTGCGTCCATCAAGTAAGCATTGGTTGATGTCTGCTGCTGCTGCTGAGTTGTGTTTGAGTTTGACAGAAGAGAGAGAGCACAGCTTGAGTCTGTGCTATTATTGTTCACCATCTCTGGGTATGTTATACTAAACCTTGAACTTCCCTGTGACAAAACGTTCATCAGTTGATGGCTATCCCACGGTGCGGACCGTCCCATCACAGATCTTGCGGTTGACCACGTTGTAGGATCTCCCAAAACGCTTCCTGTCACCAAATCAAGAACTTGCTTCTTAAGGCACATGAGGCTGAAAGAGAGTGGAAAGTGGGATCTAACCGTAAAGAGATGGAGCGATTCTAGAGTAACCAGAAGCCAAAAGAGCTGCTGTTGTTGCTTGGGGCTTTCTTCTTCTTTCGTTATGACAAGCTAGACGTCTTCTACAACTTCTTTTCTCCAAGTCAAACTCAGCAAGCTGGTGAAACCTAAAGAGAAAAGAAAGCTTCAATGAAACGCAACATAATAATATAATATAATTCATTTTATTTATCTCTCCAGAGACAAGAGACAATATCACATAATAACTAGCTGTAAAGTTTTGTAATAAGACTCTTCAAAGACGTTAAGAGCCAAAGCAAACAAAACAAAACAAAAAAGCTCAAAAATAGTAAAAGAAAAAGAGAGAAGAAAGATGAAAATAGTAAAAAAAAAGAAAGTTGCAAAAAACCTGCTACATTGTTGGCAAAACCTTTGATGAAGACCAGAGACAATGACTTTAGATGATTTAGAGTGAATGCAACAAACTTTGTGTCTTGAGTAATATGTTTTTGCATTGCTTAGATCCATTCTACAACCTTCCACTTGGCACCTAGCTGCTGTAACAGACTTACGGCACTTGTTAGCCCGGTTCTTGCCGGATCCGGATCCATCCTCGAAGTCGATCTTCTGACCAAACCTGAATCCAGTAGTAAGTGAAGATGACTCCGTGGAGGAGGAACCAACCGTCTCGGTCCGGTTCTGACCCGAACCCATTAGTAACTCCATGAGTAATGGTTCTTGTTTTCTTTTACTCAGACAGAGAAAGAAATGCTTATGCTCATCTCTCTTTCTGCAAGTACTGAGCCTAGAAATAAAAAGAGCGAAGGAGAAGAAATGAAAGAAAATGTGGTTTTGCTTATTTTAGTTGTTGCTATCTTTTAAATGAGGAGACAGATAGAGAGAAGCTGACAAAAGAAAAGACAATCAAGAGTGATTGTTACTAGGCCACGACAGCTACTGATTATAGCGTTGTGGTTATGTTGGTGCGTTTTGTAATGAATATTTATAAATGCCCAAAAGAGATTAGAATATCTTTTTCTTCTTTAACGTACACAATGATATCCTTAAACGAGACCAGGGAACATAAACTCCCATATAAACTCTAGCTATTTATTCTATAACTAAATAAATTAAGTAAAAATTGCCGAAATGGAACAAAAATCTAGCATGATTGTCTTTTTCGTATAAAAACTTTTTTTGTCTATTTTTTTTTCTCTTTTTTACTTTTTCCACTTCTAAAAGTTAATGAAATAAATAGTCTTATGAATAAAAAAATTGTAAAAAATAGAAACAATTGATAAAACACCCGTATACACAAACTGATATTTTTTTGGTTGAAAAACTTAATAAATTAAATTTTAAAATTACGTTCTACTAAAAGTAGAATTCATCTTCTACGGAAAATGGTAGGCCTGGACATTTTAACCTGGACCGGAAAACCCGAACCGGAACCGACCCAAAAATACCCGACCCGGAACCGGACCGAAAATTTACAAGTACCTTTTGGGTCTAATTTTTTTCTACGCGAAAGAACCGGAACCGAAAGGAACCGACCCGAATAGACCCGGATCCGAAAAGAACCGACCCGAATAGACCCGACCCGATAAGAACCGATTTGTACCCGACTTAGAAACATGTATATCTAAAATTATGATGTTTTTGTGTTCTATTTTATATATATTATTTTATGATTTAGTTGAAATATCTTTTGTTAACAATATTTGTTATTATTTTGTAACATTTTTTAAGTAATATGAAGTTTTAAAATGTAAAATTTAGAGTTTTAAAATATTTTATTTTAGTTATTAATAGTTTCATTTAAATTATTTTGTAAAATTTTAGATATATATGACAAATATCAACTAAATTTGATGAAATTGAGTATGTCATGTTCTTTTCACATCTTAAATATCCGGACCCGACCCGGACCCGATATGGACCCGAAAAATTACGGGTATTTTAGTTATAGATCCGAACCGATCCGGATCCGAGAAGAACCGACCCGAACCCGAACCGAAAATTTCTAAGTACCTATTGAGTTTAAATATTTAGGACCCGGAAGACCCGGACCCGAAAGGAACCGGCCCAAACCCAACCCGAAGGCCCGAACGCCTATGCCTAGAAAATGAGTTAGTAGAAAGTGAATTCTAGATTAAACAAGTTCGTCTACTTTTTTTAGAACGAACAATCTACTTTTACCTATAATTCTAAATAAGGGAAATGTGAATTCTACTATGGACATCGCCTTGGCTCTCAGAACAATGGTGTTCCCGACAATTACACGTTATGACACATTGTACTCTTACAGGCATCCTCAGAGACGTCGAGAGTGGATTGCTCATATTCAGGCCGGAGCTATATTTGTGGCAGACAGTAACCCTGACGATGAACAGAGGGAGTGTGAGAACAAAGCAGCGGCTTTAGCAAGAGCCATCGATCTTGCGGAGTCTTCTTTTCTTGAGATACCTGAGGTTACCACGCCTCGCATCAACAACGTCTTAGAATAAGGAATAAGCATGCTTTTTTGCTATTTACCAGTATTATCGCACTCAAGCCGTCTGATGCATGAGATTGCTTTTAAGTATGGAGATTCACTTGGTGTGTTTGTCAACCAAGAGGTAAGAGTTTTCTTTCAATCAATAGCTGTTACATACAACAAGGAGAAAAGGAACATTCACAGACACATACACATGCACAAGTGTTTTTTTTAAGAACCTTTAATGGGGTTTTACCATTGGAGCAAAGAAAACAAAAATATTTTAACAAGATCTCTTAACAAAAATTTAGTAATTAAATATTACATAAGAGACACAATAGGGTCTCTCCCGTTGAACATGCTCTTAAGTAGTACTAGATCTCGGGTGTTTGTTTCCATTTTAATTTATATAAGATATTTTGCTTACAATTCTAAATTGGTATATATTATAATATATATAATGTGTGTCTATCAATTTTTAAAACATAATAATTTAACCATATATGTTTTTTTATTGAATAGGTTGTTTTAAACTTTCACATACGTCAATTTTTTATTATGTTTTTTGGATTGTTATTTCATTATTGAACTCGTAATTTTATATAAATATTGGTAAATATTGTTTTATTGTTACCTCGAAAGATATTGTAATATTTTACAAATTTAAAAGTTGTATAATATAATTTTTACCTTCATATATTATCGAGTACACTTGTTCTCTATCAAATAGATTGTTTCAAAATTCACTTGTGTTTGTTTGTTCTTATATATTTTTTTGTTTGATGGATTAGTATTTCATTTTTGAATAAAAAATAGAAATATAATTTGGAAAATATGAAAATAGTATTATCTCCAAATATAATCAACCTTTTCACAAAATAAGAAACTTAGCAAAAACTAAACTTAAAGCTTTATGTATAGATTTTATAAAGAATATAATTATTCATTTAATTATATTTTTTAAATGAGTTATCTGATTTTAAAAGTTAAGATTGTAAAGAGTTAAATATTATACATATGGGTCAAGTAGTCTTTAAAATAAAAATCTAATGGGTCAAGTATTCTTTAAATTTAATTACTCAAAGCCCAAAGTGAGATTAATGTTTTGTAAGCCCAAAATGATCAGTTAACAGATTTTTCTCCGGGAAAAAAACCTGTCTGTCTACCTAACAATTTTCTTTGGTTTATGTCTTCTCTTTAACCTAGACACGATCCTAACTACGATCCTCGAGCTATTTGATCGACTAAATCCGTCTCTCAGACACCATCCTCTCTTGACTCCCGACCAAGATCAAGTAAGCATGTCTATTTATAAAGGTTTTAGTTTCGGTTATTTTAGTTCACCTCTGTTTATTTTTTCAATTGATTTAATCTATCAAATATGTGTAGACGGAGATCGGTATTGTTTCGAAGGAGATATGAAAACCTCAGCGGAAGAATATATGGAGCTCTGATGGAGCTCTGCCCTAATATAATTTAATATGCAATTCCGATCAGTACCTGAAAA
This sequence comes from Brassica napus, assembly GCF_020379485.1. Taxonomy (NCBI): domain Eukaryota; kingdom Viridiplantae; phylum Streptophyta; class Magnoliopsida; order Brassicales; family Brassicaceae; genus Brassica; species Brassica napus. The sequence continues at coordinate 32,715,873 of NC_063447.1, read as the reverse complement.
CAGAGGTGAATTATTTTCTTTTTGAAACTCCTATTGCTTTATAATATGAATAAATAAAATCAGTTTCTATTACCCTGTGAATTCTCTTTCAATTCGTTTTTTTCCCTGTGATCTGATGAGTTTAGAATCAAATCGTATATATTGAACACTTGCTGAAACTCTGGTCACATGAATTTGAACAATTCTCGATTGAGCTTGACTATTAATACACAGGTTACATGGTAATCTAAAAGCATAAAAACTCACTTTGGAGATACGCTGGTGACATTAGTACGACAATTTGTGCACCAGAAAACTGGTTTCTCATTTGAAGCCAAATTTCCATTCTTTGATTTGATTAGTATTGCACGTTTCTTACAACTGTCATGGCCTTGGTAAAACCAGCTCCAATCTGTATCTATAGATTCGATTGAGCAGGTGATTTTGCAATCCTCAATCACCTGCTGTCCAGTAAGCGGAATACTTTCCCCACAAACAACAGGCAATGCTTTGACCACTGAAATAATAAGTCATTCAATCCATAAGCAATCATATATTATATAAAGAGTGTAGATATTAATTTGTTATATTAACTCACCTGCTGTCCAGTAAGCGGAATTCAACTTTCTTCTTATCCTTGCCAGAAACTTGGACAGTTTGAATGTCACGAAGACTGGTCACTTGACCAATGACATCTGAAAAAAATAACATGCTAAACAAAATTAACTTCATCACCTTAAATAATACAACAAAATATGATTGATACACTAACCAATTAGAAAATGAGTTTTGAGGGTTCCATTTCCAATCTCTTCAAAACCGGAAAAACTGAAGAACTTATCATCACACACAAGGGAACTTTTTGATATTTTCGTGTCCTCAATGATGGACATCTTGTATGTATGGTTCGTTGTACGATACTGTCCCGTTGCATTAGACAACGAAAATACATCTATCATATGCCATTCACCAAGACGCATGTCACGTTGCGTACGTTGAATGTAAGTCCTCTTGCACGTACAGTGGATTTTATCACTCTGAAACAAAAAAAAATAGATGATAGTCTTAGTACATAGATGAATATGATTACAAAAAAAAACAAATAACCACAAATCATCTCACAGTCTCATCAGTGAAGATCAACTTAACACTATCTCCTCCATATATGGTTTTCTGTCTCCACGAATGAACCAACTTAACTTGAATGCGCCACCCTTGTTTGTATGGCTTGATGGCCTTAAGCAAAGAAACAATCTTATTAGTTGACATGGCTGCAGAAAATTGAAGGTGATGTCGAAGTATGATTCTTAGCGTAGTTATTTATAGATGGTTAAATAGTTAGGGTATTGTAGAGAGTATATTCTGTGAAATCTTAAACTAATAGACACCAAATAGTATGATTTTATGTATTAGTTGTTATAGAAAATATAGTAGATTTGTTGAGTAGTTAACGGCAACAGCAATTAATGAAATCTAACAAATATGTTTGTTACATATCGTTAGAATATTAGATGTTGCAAGTCTCAAGCAAGAAATCTAGAAACACCGTATATATTGAGATATTTTGCTTCTATATACTTGCTTTTCAAGTTAAAAGATATTACAACTAATTTGATTTTATTATTATACTTGCTTTTCAAGAAAAATATATTTTTGACTTTGATCACAAATTTTGTAGGTGTTTCAAAACTGTCGATGGTATAGGTTTATTTATATATAAAAAAAAAATTCGAAATTTTATCACAAAAATTATAGATGGTTTGAAATCTAGTATGGGAAAGGATATAGATATGTTTAAGGTTGGTTTAACTTGTTAACCGGCAGTATAGTCACATCAAACCAAAAGAAAAAAATATAATTTGGATTAAACTTACAATTGATATGGATTTATAATGAGATCATACAACTTGTAGGTGGTTTGAAAATTAGAATGGGTAAGGATTAAGATATGTTAATGTTGGTATAACTGATTAACAGCAGTATAGTCACACCAAAACCAAAATATAAAAGATAATTCTAATCAAACCATATAGCAAATATCACGTCCTTAACCGGCAATATAAAAGATAATTTCATTAAAAGATCGGAAGGGTAGGTGGTTATGTAAACCGTATTTAAAGGGGTACTGTTTTCATATTGCGTGTATTAATAATGGTAAGAATAGTTAGTTAGAGATTAGATGTTATATGACATTCCAGTAATAGGTCCAATAAATCCAATTTTTAAAAAATCACACATGAAAAGAAGTTGTGACTTCTCTTTTAATAGATAAGATTATACTCTTTGTACAAATACTAAAGTAGAGAATTATGGGCAGATAGACAGAGAGTGTTGGGACTCAATTAAGGATGCGACTCTTCAAGGGAACTAGTAGGTTCTTGAAAGCTTTCAGAATTATTATTTTTTTTTCTTTTTGTAATTTAGATTTGGTTCTTTTCAAACAATATCCAATGCATTATCTTTCTTGATAAATTAAACAAAAAATATTTGAAGACTATGGGAAGTTTGATTCATGGTCATGTAACCATCATAATCTGTGTACTTTAATTTTCATTGGGTCGTGTGTGTAACTTGGATTCTATTCCTTTTGTGTTTTGCTTTATCTAGTACACAATCAAGTTTCTTTCTTTTGATTTGCAAACTGCTTTAAAAAAAAACTTTGGAAAGTACACTTCTTCATAGCTACTAAAGAGCATTTTAAATACTCTTTCGAAACGCCATGAAAGTGAACTGTTCAGAAAAATTGATAAATCTGATTCCTTGTATGAAACCAAAACGCAACCGCAACAAACTCAGGTCCTAACAGCAAAAGGTGATTCAAGTCAACAAAAACAAAACAAAAAGTGCGGTTTTAAAAAGCGTTTCAAGAACCTCTTTCTTCAAACACCATTACATTCAACAACAGCTTCCGCAGCTCGTCTTGGTTTGTTCTTCCTCCTACTCCCAATCTGTCTAAACCCCGTAGACAACGATGACTTCACTGAATCATCAGTGCTTGATTTTGATCCTAACACATTCTCTTCTTCTGTTACATTACTCTCTTTAGACTCTTCTACTGGCTTCTTCCCATTCTCTGTCACATCTTCTTTGCTTGTTACTAAACCGTTTGTATCTTCATCCTTCTCCACAATCTCTTCTTCTTCTCCTTCGGTTTCATCTTTCACCGGCTTCTGTGGCCTCCCTCTTCTCCTGTAAGCTGGAATCTTTTCTTCTTCATCACCATCTTCTCTAGCGGAAGCATTCTGCCTCTTTCTTTTCCCTCTACCTCTTCTCATTTCTACTATTTCAATTCTCTACCAAACCAAACCAAAAGACTCAAGCAACTAGACAAGAACCCTGCCAAGTGAAAAAGGTTGCTCTTTTCAATCCATTTCAGTATCCCAGCTCTGAAAAAGACACAACAACACAATGGAGGAGAATTAAAACTCAAACACATACAAAAACAATTGTCAAAGCAACACTTCATCAGTAGACATTGAACAATTTAATTTGATCTCTCTTCAAAACCTTTATTTTTCAACTTAGTATTAACCTCAAAACTAAGCTACAAGCCTACAAGCAAGCTCAATCAATTATCTTCCAAGAAAAGTAGTTGCATGAACGGTCTAAAGAGAACCAACAACTTCTATTTCCCTTCCAAATCTATTCAAACTTCTTCATAACAGTCAAACACAAGACTCACTACCAGAAAGAACAAACAGAGATAGAGAAACAGAGACTCGCCTGTGAACCCATTTCTCAGGATGAGACAAAACTCCAATAAGACCTATAAAAGGTTTTATCTTTTCTAATCTTTATTGAGGTTTCAACTGATCTACTCACCAGTTTCTGCAACCATACAACTAAAAGTTAGCAGAGAGAGTAAAACCCAGATCAGAAAGAAAAGAAAGTGATGAAGCCAAACAGAAGATATTGAATCAAAACCCCAAAGGATAAGACTTTAAGGAAAGGGATCTAAAGGGAACAAAGAAACAACACTAACAACAAGTGTTGGTTGAGAGTCTTGAGACTAGAGAGTGTTCGTTGAAATAGAAAAAGATGGATTTGCTTTCAAAAGAGTTTTTCCCTTTTGCTTTTTTTTTTTACTCTGTGAAGCTATAAAACGTAAGAATGACGCTTTCCTCTCACTTCCACCACTTTCACTGACTCAAATGGATCTTAAAATCCCGTTGATGATGGATACGGCTTTCTCCCACGCGTTTGGATAGACGCGTGTTACCACATTCTTACTCGTTGCTGGTTGGACAAGACTCTCGCAAGAGTCATAAAGACAGCTAATAAGCCGCGTGACCGCGTCGTTCATAGGTTTGAAATCAGATATTTCTCTAATGGGCCCAATTAAACTCTCGTTTCCAAAGAAGACATACATGTTATGTGTACAACTTGAAGGCCCATATATCAGCCCAATTATATCTTGAAGGTACAGCTGTCAGCTGGTTTATATTCTACTCGTTTACGCTTTTTTTTGGTACACTTTTTTTTTTTCGGTGTGCACCGCTCGTTAGGTATGGAAATCTAAACCGAAAAACTCGAATTCGAACTCAAACCCGATCCGAGCTAGAAAAATATCCAAACGGTATTAAGTTAGAGAAGATTGGATACCCGAATCCGATAGGGTAATACCCAATATCCGAATGGATATCCGAAATATATATCTTAATCATAATTTTCTAATAGTTTGAACTCATTCGTTTTCTCTTCGTAGGTCACACTAACGGTTTCATTTTTAATCGCTCTACACCTTTCAATTTTACTAGAGGAACACTGATTTCTAAGGTTGCTTGGTCAAGTAATGCTCTTCACCTTTGACTACTTGATGCCCCACTCTTCGGTTAACAACCTATTTTGTTGTTGTTTGATTAATACTATATTATTATATCTTACACATTTCTATTAAATTCATATTTATTTATTTTTGATTCATGAGTGATGTTCATTCTGATCTTTTTTTTTAAATAACTCTAAATAATTGATCCGACCCGAATTATTCGAACAAAAAACTACAAAAAACCGAACCCGACTTGAAGTGTAAAAACACATGGAACTCAAAATATCTAATCTGAACCCAAACGGATATCTGAATGTCCACCAACCACTCGTTTACGCTTCCTATTAGAAAGAGTCACAAAGAGAACTAACGGGGCATCATTCTTCTCGAGTTTGGGCTTAGACCCATTTAGATTCTTAGCCCAATTGTATCTTTTGACCCTGAGTTATATTTGTTGTAATATTTTGTTTATAATCAGAAATCAAGTAATTTTCGTTTTAAAAATCATTATTCGAGATGTTTATTTATCCTTTGTTAATTGAATACACGTAAAAGATATTTTCATAAAATGAATTCAAGTTAAAATAGCAAATGGATTGATATATTGAGTAGGGATATTCAATCCGGTAAAACCAAATCGAACCGAAGTAGAAAAAGTGGTTTCGATTTGGTAAAATCAAATAAACCGAACGAATGTTATTTTAAAAAACCCGCGATATATGAATGTAATTTGGTATATAAACAGATCAACCGACTGAAATACCCTTATGGTTTAATAAAACTGATAATTAGTTGTAAAAAGTAAAATTATCAAAATATTATAAAATATTAATATATTTATGATTTTTTTTTTGCAAAAATCAAATAAACAAAAAACGACAGTATAAATGAATCAAATCAAAGTATATATTGTTTTAATATAGTAGCTATATTTTATATACCGAATTACCGAAAATAAAAAAACGAACCGAAACCAAACCAAACATCCCTATATTTGAGTGTCTTCATAAAAGAGAGCAGAGAGAGATGTCATGCTAAACCACTCCAAATCTCCATTTAATGTGTGTGTATGTATTTATGATGGCCTAGCTCTAGTCAGAGAAGGTGGATACAATAGCTGATGTAGAACCTGTGGAAAGTAGTGAAATTTTGGAAGAGAGATGATGTAATGAATTAAAGATGTTCAATGATGATGAGCACCTTTATTTCGATTTCTTATGCGACTTAATAAACTCTCTATCAAGTGCTTCTTTTTTTTTTTTTTTGTAAACTCTCTATCAAGTGCTTTTCTGATAACCAACTCTCTCTGTCAGTTTGATTCTCTCTAACCCCTTTTAGCTCAAACATTACAACTTCTTACGTTACACCTTTAATAGACGAAAGCTTCACGTATACAACTTTGAGTCCATGGAACCTAGCTAATTAACAAAAGGTAAAAGGAAGAGAGAAATGAAATGAAGGAAGGAGTAGTTGCAGAGTGGTTATAACTCTTTCATCTTCCGTGTCATCCATGGATTCTCCACACGCCTTGCTGATGCACTTTGGTCGCATCTCTTTCTTACCTTTCCTTCTACTCCACACTGCATTTTTCCTACTATTATTAATCACCAAAAAAGAACAAAAAAATGTGACATTTAATTACTTAAAACACATATCCTGACGACTAAAACTGAGGTATTTATATCGAGGGACGCTATGGTTAGTTTATATATGCATGTATACAAGATTCAATGATAATATATATACATGTATGTACCAAGTGATAATATATTGTGGTTATAGACTTATAGTATCCCAAGTTAAAATTTTCAGTGTGTAACATTGAGGGACCTTTTAAAACTTTGACATCCGAGAAGCTAAGTTCGTCAATAAAAGAATATCGCAAAAATTTACGTGTAAATTTGCATGAAGGTTACTTTTCCTGGCCGAGTCATAATAAGAGACTCACAAAATAGTCTTACAATTAATAAGCATTATTGCTATAAGAAAATACCAGCAATCATATGACTAATCTCCAACTTATATACCCAAATTGATAAACAGATAACGAAAATTGCAGTTTTCATTTCTATGGTCAGGAAGTTTTAAATTAGATTGATTACGGAAACCTAAAATTACAAACTAGATGTGCTCTGCATGTGTATGTTGGCCTGTCTCTTCTTGTAAGAAAGACAAGAGCTCCAGGGATTCAGGTGGCGATCAACTAGAAACCAGCCACCTTGATTTCTTGTCTAATTTGTTATTCCAAGTTTACAAAAATAGTTTATCATATATCTCTTAAAAGACTAACTTTAGACCAGATCACCACATGGGATTTATTATAATTATTTATTAAGAAATAGTGTGATTCGTTTTATATATCCTCGGTCTTTGAGGTTTTCAGCGATGCTTAAGCCTTAAGCGCCGTTCGCGGCTATTTGAAAAATGACTATCAGTCATATAACTTATTTATATCGTCCACAAACAAATGATGATATATATTTAAAAGTTAATTCAAATCAGAGAAATAGTGGTCTTAAGGCATGATTAACTCCGGTGTCTTAGCCAGAAGTTCTTAACTCATTTGACTTTTTTTTTGTTTTTTGTTTTTTACATTTTTCGGCTAAGAGACAGCTATTATATCTCTTATTTAAGAGACAATACTTAGCTTTTCTTAGTTAAAATCTAAAAAAAGTTAAAAACCGTCTCTTATCCGAAACTAAAAACCCTAGTTAAGAGACTGAGGTTAATCATTGTCTTATAGTTTCTCCGGATAACTTTATCAGTAAAACATTTCATATTTACAAAAAAAGGATAATTTTTTTGCGTATTACCAAAACTACTATAGTATATGTGTGTGTATGAATATTATATCAATAAATGTGATTACTAACTAGCTAATACATGCATATGTGATTAAAGATTTATGATTGTGTACATAGAAGATATGTCCTTATTGGGATTTGTTTAGCTTACGAACCACTAAAAATTCCTGCAATGCAACTGGTCCAAGATTCCATGAAGACAATGACCTTTTGGCCTAATTTGCATGGATCCAATTGCCTAAATTTAATCCCTTCGTAGATCCAAATGAACACCAGCCAATAAAATTAATTAATCAATAATTAATTAAGTATAAATTAGTAACAAAATGATAGTGTTAGATATTGTAATATAATAAATCATTGTTATTGATCCGATCTAAGTTCCGATAGATATGTTCAAAGGAGTTCGCCCTAAAGAAACCTCCCAGGCCCGCTTCCCTAGGTGTGCCGACTCCATGGATCTCCTACGCTTCAACGTCGTCGTCGATCAATCCTCCTCCTTTTGAAGCAGCTCCTCTCCTCTTCCATGGCGTCGATGGTCTTAGCTCATCCTCCGTCGAAATCCAGACCTCCTCCCGATCCACCCCCGCGTACGTTTCCTCCTCTTGGTTCTCTCTCTTCGATTGATGATGTTAGGAGTTTTCAAGGCTCCTAAGACAAATGCTGTAGTATAAATGATTGTCGAACCAGTTCTGAGAGATATCAAAGCACCGAGAATGCAAGTATCACTTAATCTAAGTGCAACCAATGATTTAGATGGGTTTTTAAACTATGACTAATTAAAAGAAATAACTAAATGATACTTTCTTAACTATTGGAAAAGAGAACTCATGGATATAGGGATTAGACCTTGGGTGATCAAGTTTCGAACTAAAGATGGCAAACGATCAATCAATCTATTAACCTTAAGCTTGGACACAATCCTAAACAAACTCTATGTCTAGATAAATGTTCATTTACTTAACACAATTCAAACATCAAATGTCTTTGGTTGAATAATATGAAAGCAATCATAACTAGCAAGTCCAATGGCTATCTTAGCACCTCTAACAACAAATGTCTTTGGCAAAGTATGCTAAAAGCTAAGAAGAGTTGTCTCGGGCATTTCCTCGAACACCTTTCGGGGGGAAATGCCTAAGGTTCAACTACTCAGTGGCCAACTCAGAAGATGCTTTATGCTCACTCTACTAGCAAGGAAATATGAATGATCTACACTAAAACATCCTAGTTCTAACCTAATCACCCTCAATCTCCCTAACCCATGAATTCAAAAGGTGATTACTCACTAATCTCCATGATTCCTCTTAAACCCATGTTGGATTTCAGATTAATCATGTAGAGAAACACAGGAAATAGATAAGAACACAGAATTCTCAATAATAAACTGATCAATTGATTCAAAGAGATGACTTTCCAAAGATTTTTGGTGGTTTTTCTAAGAACAAAGATGATCCCCCTCTTGGTGGCTCCTAGAGTATTAAAACATAGGTTTAGAAAATAAAAACGTGCATAATGAAATGACCAAAAGGCCCTTGAGAAATCACAAGTTCGAGTAGAAATAAAACGCGCAGCGACCTCAGCCCGTCGCTCCGACAAGTCGCTCTAGGCTTCGGGAGCGACCTCGCTGTGTCGCTGCGAGAGGTCGCTCCGGGTTCGTTCTCGCGTCTCTGGGTGATGAAACCGCGAGCGACTTCTCCCTGTCGCTCCCATAACGTCGCTCTCAGCTGGAGCGACCTCGCTGTGTCGCTCCGAGAGGTCGCTCCGGGCTCGTTCTCGCGTCTCCGAGTGATGAAACCGCGAGCGACTTCTCCCTGTCGCTCTGGTTAGGTCGCTCCAGTAGGGTGATCAGAGCGACTTGGTGGTGTCGCTCCAGACTGGTCGCTCCCATGCCTTGCTCGCCCAATGACCACTCTAAACACTCATTTTTGAGCTCCAAATGCCTCCAAGTGTCTCCAAGAACTCCATGTGGTACTCCAATACCTGATAAGGACTCATGTATGCAAAATGCAACCTAAACATGGCTAAATCCTAATCTATATGATCAAAATGCACATGGATAAATGGATAAAACAATAGAAATATGCAAGATATCAACTCCCCCAAACTTGTTCTTTACTTGTCCACAAGTGAACTTTCTAGAACTCATAGGGAGAGAGGTTGAAGGTGGGAGCTCATAGCCAAAAGAAACACCACTAGCAAACACAATTAGCCCACTCTCTTATTACACTCTAGCTTCTCTAGGCCTATCTCAACTCCTTTTGTCCCTACACTCATCATCAAGCATCCACACATTCAAATCTGCCAACTCTCACATTCATTAAGCATAAGATATCAAGTGAATTCTTGCAAATGGTCAGTTGGTCCAAGTCATTTGGTTGGGTAAGGGAAGGTTTTTATTCAAGTGATTCAAGAGGTTCAAAACATATGATCTTTAAGGTGGTTTACTCTCAAAACAAGTAGCCTTGACATTGCACATAATATATCTAAGAAAGGGACCAACTCATGCATACAATGCTCAATCTCCATTGTTCTACCCTTTTCCCAAACATATAAGTTACACATTCACTCTCAAATGTCAAACCCAACTCACACCTCTCACCAAAAGATTCTAAAAACATCAGCTCTTTTTCCTTGAAATCTATAAGGGATTTTTCACAACCTCAAAATGTCTCTCAGCTCCTAACAACTTTGCTAGCCCTTTTTTTTTTTTTTTTTTTTTTTTTTTTTTTTTTTTTTTTTTTTTTTTTTTTTTAGGTTGGGAGCCAAGACTTTTCAAAACTAGAGCTGGAGGTTCTCTACTTATCCCAATAAATCAATTCACTTGAGCACAAGAATCTATCCTTTTTATTTCTCCCAAATCATGATTACAACGCTCACCCTCCCACCTATAGCTAGACAATAGAGTGTCCAATCCAGCAAAAATGAAGATCAAGCATTGTCGTTCCCGATACTCTCAACATTATGCACATGTAAAACTTTCCGAAGAAGGCCTCACTCATCAAACAATGAAAGCTTAAAAGGAAGGAAAGGTTTTGGGAGTGGTCTACCACTAGAGTTTGTCAAAAAGAATGGCATAAAAGATGTGACAACTCAAGTGTGTATAGCCATGACTCAGTACACAAGAGACCCTAAGCAAGAAGCATTAAGTTCATTCAGTTCAAATAAGGTTGTAGCTGGCTTCAAAGACTGAGTTTCTACAATCAACAAGTTTCAAGAAGAGTTTTCAAGGCTCGAAACATACAAGTCTTTTCGAGAGGTGCATGGCTACTCAGGTGCAACGTAGTGTTCTTTACAAGGCATTTAAAATCATTGCTCCCAATGCAAGTGAATGCAACCTATATGCTCTAGACTCTCCTAATGGTGCAAATGATGCAAACTAAATGAAAAATCTTTTTTTTTTTTTTTTTTTTTTATGCAAATAGGTGTGCAATGCATGACTCAAATGAAACACAATCAAAGCAAACATGATCAAATGCTTGGTACCTCCCCCAAACTTGAGATACACAGTCTCTGTGTGGTCAAGGAAAGAGAGAGATACCGAGAAGAAAAATAATATGCAAAAATGAAATGGTATATACAAGGGAGAGAAAGAAGTACCTCCTATGGATAGTAGGTGGGGGCAGATGCCCCAGCATCGTCGTCGTCAGGAGGGAAGGTGGTGTAGTAACCACCAGATGCTGAACCGGAGCCTCCATACCATGGTTGGCTCTCAACCTCGTCAATCTCGTCCTCACTGTCTGAAGAAGCGAGGGATGGGGATTTGTTGCCGGAAGTGGAAGGTTGAGTGGGTGGGTTCCTCCACTTACGCTGAAGCTGCGCAGCAGTGAGGGGGAAGCCAAGAGCATCAGGCGGGGGTGGAGGCTGGGGGTTTGAGGTGTTCGCGAAAGCGAAATCGGCTGAGCTACATCCAGCTATTCCTCCCCTAGTTAAGACATCAGCTACTTTCTTCATGAACTTTGCTGAAGTCTTTGCCTGCTTCTTCACAGTCTTGCTGAGCGCCTTGCACTTATCCTTCAGCTTTTCTATCGTTCTGTCCTGAGCTTTGTTCCACCTCTGGAGACGACCAATGTGGTCATGAGCATCACGGAGAGCTCCAGGGGGAAGGACTCCGTCATGGGGCTTGAAGTAGTAGCGCGGAGGTCCATAGATATGCTCAGATGTGTCTGCAACAGGCGAATCAGGTTGCGTAGGGACACTCCTTTTCCTTGATGGAGCTGCTTGAATTGGATCGAGAGGCCCGTGTTCTCCGAGAAAGTACTCCTGGGGAATGTTGAAGCTGACAGCTCCAGGTATCTCTAAACTCGTCAGGTTCCGGTTTGGAAGAACCACCTCGACTGGCTTGCCCTGCAAGTAGTAGTGGTAGACGTAGTCCTTCCCATACATCCCACTGAAATAGGTGGCAATCCTCAAGTAGGTGCCATCAATGAACCTAGGCCCCGCTGCGTCCTTTCCCAAGGGAACATTCAGAAATTGGAGCAGTGGTGTGATCATTCCGCCTATCCCCATCTTTGGGCGTGAATCAGTGGTGTACCACGCCCAGTCTCTGTAGTGCTCGAGACGGCCCACAAAGAAACTGACCATCCCAAAGGTAGCATAGATGTCAGTGCTGGGAAGGGGTAACACTCCAGGTTGAGCGTAGGGACGGATAGCCGGACAGAGCAGTCGCATGTCTTCCTCAGTAACCGTACCAGCTTGCTTCCGTGGGTAAAAAGCATGGACTAGCAATCTGTGGAGGTAGCGTACAGACGGGTGTCGGATGTGTGAGTTCTTGTCCGCCCCGGTAGAGTGCTTGTTTCCAGTGATCAACTTCCAGAGCTCTGTGGGGAGGTTCTCACACTTGGGAAGTGAGTGGTCTTCTAGGTCTTGGAACCCCATGACCCTCCCAATGTCCTTGAAGTTCATGTTGTATTCTCTTCCATTGACCTTGAACCTGATTTTTCCCCATCCTTGTCTCACATGCGCCGTGTCGTGGTAAGTGACCACAAGAGAGGATAGGAACTGACAAGTGACATCCTTGTAGAAAGGATAAGCCATGGTGAGGAGTTTTGGCATCTTCAAATGTCCCAGCATCGCCTCAATATCAGACTCTAGACCCAACTCCTTCAGCAAATCGAGGTCGGCAAACCTGGTTGGAGCCCAAGTGACTCCATTCTTCAAATGATCATATAGCTCCTCCACAGATGGAGTTTTCGCTCTGTCTCGATCAACAGCAACCCCTTTGCCCTTTGACATCTTGGCTTTCTTCGTAGGTGCCGGCTCATCTTCACTCTCAGTTTCACCTTCCTCATGGGTGGGAACTGGTACACTTTTCCCTGCCCTCTTCTCGTGTTCTTTCGATTTCCTTGCAGCCAACGTCTGCTGTCGCACAGTCCTCTGCGTCCCTGAGCCAGTTGGCTCGCTGGTTAAAGCTTTTCCTCTTAGGGCAAACTCTTGACTTTCGGCTTCTTGCCTCTCAGCTTCCAACCTTCCCTTTGTCTTCTTAACCATTTTCACCTGAAAAATTACAAACTTGGAAATGGATAAGTAGATGGAAGTAAAGAAAAGCAAGACTTTGCAAGTGAAAATTTTGCAAAAGTGAACTTAACAGGTGAATTTTTCAGTTTAAACTCAAGTTCAACACAATGCAACAATGTAACATCTTAACGCATCTAGTCCACCCACAAACACACCCAATTAAGATCAAATTCGAAAACCCCCAAATCCATGAACCCTAATTTTGCCAAAGTGCAATTTAAACTCAATTTCACCATTAATTCAACAACCCAACTTGATAGATAAACTTTCCCTAGTCTATTTCACCACACTCTAGCAAGAAAAGGACCAAATTTCGACTTTCAAATTCTAGGGTTCATGGACCTACGAATTTGAATTTAAAAACTCAATACCTTGCTCTGGATGAAAGGAAATGGTGAATGGGTAGTGAAGAATAGACTACAGGGGCGAAAGCTTGGATTTAGAAACAAGAACTAGTTGATTTGGGTGAGAATTGAGAAGGTTTTGGGAATTTTGGTGTGGGTGAGTTTGAGAGAGTTTGTGAGTTTGTGAGAGGAGGGGAGAGTGATAGAGATGGAGTCGCAGGGGTTGGGGTAGGTTTAGGGTCGTCCGGTTCGGTCTAGGGTGGTTAGGGTCGGTTTACTTGAATTAAACCGGGGTTTAGAGTTAGGAAACTTACCTGGACCGGTTCGGGAGCGACGTGAGGGTGTCGCTGGGAGAGGTCGCTCCCGAGTCGTTTCCTCGCGTCGTGTTTCGACTAAACCGCGAGCGACCTTGGAGTGTCGCTCTAGAAACCTCGCTCTGAGCTGGAGCGACTTCAAGGTGTCGCTCTAGGACGTCGCTCCGGGTCAGTTTTTTTTGAGCTCCGTTTCGTCGAAACCGCGAGCGACTCCGAGGTGTCGCTCCCATAACGTCGCTCCCATCTGGAGCGACCTTTCGACCTCGCTCCGAGACCTCGCTCTGAGGCGATTTTTCTTGATCCGGCGACGAAAACGCGAGCGACCTTGGAGTGTCGCTCTCGAAACCTCGCTCCCAGCTGGAGCGACCTTGAGGTGTCGCTGTGAGACCTCGCTCCCACGCACGACTCCTGCTCAAAACTGAACCGATCAAGCACCTGCACACAACTTCTCTCTTTTTTTTTTTTTTTTTTTTTTATGCAATAAGATGAAAAATGAAAATACCAATGCAATATATACAAGGATACGCATGGGACTTCCTCCCAAGTGAGCTTGTTTTAAGTCCCGAGCTTGACTTTGCCTCCTTTTAGATTAGGCCGGGGTAGGATCAGACAGTGGAGTTGAAACTCCATCTTCCTCTGGTGCAGTAGCCATGTAGAGCTTAACCCTTTGTCCATTGACTGTGAAGTCTCTTCCATCAGTGCTCCACAAAACTATTGCTCCATATGGCCTAACCTCCTTGACTTTGAAAGGACCGGACCACCTTGACTTAAGCTTTCCTGGAAACAACTTCAGCCTAGAGTTGTAGAGAAGAACTTGATCTCCTTCTTTAAACTCTCTCTTCAGGATATTCTTGTCATGGAAAGCCTTAGTCTTCTCCTTGTAGATTCTTGAGTTCTCAAAAGCATCCATTCTTATCTCATCAAGCTCGTGTAGCTGAAAGAGCCTTTTCTCCTTGGCACTCTTGATGTCAAAGTTCAGCAACTTTATTGCCCATAGTGCCTTGTACTCAAGCTCCACTGGCAGATGGCAAGCTTTCCCATACACTAGGTTGAAAGGTGTGGTGCCCAGTGGTGTCTTGTACGCTGTCCTATAAGCCCAAAGTGCATCGTCAAGCTTATTGGACCAATCCTTCCTTGTAATCCCCACAATCTTCTCCAGAATAGATTTGATCTCCCTGTTAGAAATCTCAACTTGGCCACTTGTTTGGGGATGATAAGGAGTTGCCACCTTGTGCTTCACACCGTTCTTCTTGAGAAGTCCCTCAAGCAGTTTGTTAATGAAGTGGGAACCTCCATCACTGATTACAACTCTTGGAACTCCAAACCTTGGGAAGATGATGCTCTTGAACATCTTGATTACAACTCTAGCATCATTGGTGGGGCTTGCAATGGCTTCCACCCATTTGGAGACATAATCAACAGCCACAAGGATATATTTGTTGCCAAAAGATGATGGAAATGGTCCCATGAAGTCAATACCCCAGACATCAAACACTTCAACTTCAAGGATTGGATTTTGAGGCATCTCATTCCTCTTGGTGATGTTTCCTCTTCTTTGGCAAGAATCACACTTCGAAACAAAGTCTTGTGTATCCTTGAACATATGTGGCCACCAGAATCCAGCTTGTAATACTTTTGCAACTGTTTTGAAGGTGGCAAAGTGACCTCCATAGGATGATCCATGACACTGTGCAAGGATCCCATCAATCTCCTCATTTGCAACCACTCTCCTATAAAGCTGATCCTTGCAGAGAATGTAGAGGTAGGGCTCATCCCAGTAGTATCTTTTCACATCCTTATAGAACTTCTTCTTGGCATAGCCCACAAGATTCAGAGGTTCTTTTCCTGTGGCTAGGTAGTTCACTAAATCGGCATACCAAGGTTCTTTCTCCTCTGTTGCTTGGACTTCTTCCAGCTTCCTACCAGTCTCACAGACTGCTATCACTGCTTCGATAGCCATGATCTGCTCCTCAGGAAGTCCTTCGTCAATAGGGATACCAGACTCTACCCTCAACCTGGACAAATGATCAGCTACTCCATTCTCAACTCCGGGTTTGTCTTTGATTTCCATATCAAACTCTTGGAGCAAAAGGATCCACCTCAAAAGCCTGGGTTTTGCATCCTTCTTGGCCAAAAGGTGTCTCAAGGCAGCATGATCGGTGTAGACAATGACTTTAGACCCAACCAAGTAGCTCCTGAACTTCTCAAAGGCAAAAACAATTGCCAGCATCTCTTTCTCTGTTGTGGCATACCTCATCTGAGCATCATTGAGGGTTTGGCTGGCATAGTAGATCACATGGGTTTTGCCATCTTTCTTCTGCCCCAAAACAGCTCCCACAGCATAGTCACTGGCGTCACACATGATCTCAAAAGGAAAATCCCAATCAGGTGGCTGGACAATTGGGGCACTAACGAGTTCACCTTTTAGCTTCTTGAAAGCTTGTAGGCATTCCACATCAAAACTGAAGGTAGCTTCCTTGCACAGCAGCCTGGTCAAAGGTCTAGTTATCAAGGAGAAATCCTTGATGAACCTCCTGTAGAATCCAGCATGGCCAAGAAAACTCCGGATGTCTTTCACTGTCTTTGGTGGAGGCAGACCAACCATAACATCGATTTTGGCTTTATCCACCTCAATCCCCTTCTCTGAAATCTTGTGTCCTAGCACAATCCCTTCCTTGACCATGAAGTGACACTTCTCCCAATTCAGCACAAGGTTGGTGTCTTCACATCTCTGTAGGACCCTGCACAAATTTGACAAACAAGCAGAAAACGAAGATCCATAGACAGAGAAATCATCCATAAATACCTCCACAACATCCTCAATCAGATCAGAGAAAATTGACATCATGCACCTTTGAAAGGTGGCTGGAGCATTACATAGACCAAATGGCATCCTTCGATATGCAAAGGTACCATATGGACATGTGAATGTCGTTTTCTCTTGATCATTGGGATGTATGGGGATTTGGAAAAATCCTGAATACCCATCAAGGAAACAATAGAATGGGTGATTTGCAAGTCTCTCAAGCATCTGATCAATAAATGGTAATGGAAAATGATCCTTTCTAGATGCAGAGTTTAGTTTTCGGTAATCAATGCACATTCTATGACATGTGATGGTTCTTGTTGGTATCAATTCATCCTTGTCATTCTTAATCACAGTGATACCACCTTTCTTTGGTACAACATGCACAGGTGATACCCATTTAGAATCTGAGATAGGGTAAATAACACCAGCATCTAGGAGTTTAAGAATCTCTTTCTTTACAACATCCTTCAGGTTAGGATTTAACCTTCTTTGATGCTCGATAGAAGTCATTGATTCATCCTCAAGATGTATCCTATGCATGCACAGAGAGGGTGATATCCCCTTGATGTCATCTAGTGAGTAACCTATTGCCTTTCTAAATCTTTTAAGTGTTCTCAAAAGTTCAGATAGCTCACTTTCAGTAAGTTCACTACTCACAATGACAGGGTAAGTTTCATTAGGACCAAGAAATGCATACCTTACACCATGGGGAAGAGGTTTAAGCTCCACTTTAGGTGCCTTAAGTTCACTCCAGTCATCTTGCTGGTTGTCCTCTTGTTGAGTGACTGAGACTTCTTGGTGAACCATCTGGGGAAGCTCCTCGTACTGATCCTCACTGAAAAACCCCTGGTGTGAATCCAGCATCATCCCATAGGCAGTACTCTCCAGGTTCTCAACCACCTCAGCCTCTTTCTCTACAGTCAAAGCATGCTGTAGAGGGTCCTCTAGTGACAACTCTTCAAGGATTTCATCAGCAAGGGCGTCCATCTCTTCAATGTAGAACACCTGCCCTTGAACTGTTGGCCTCCTCATTACCTCCTTGATGTCGAAATGGAGAACGTGCCCTTTACCCAGATGGAGATCAATCTTGCCTTCTTTCACATTAACAATGGCTCCAGCTGTGGCTAAGAAAGGCCTTCCAAGGATTAAAGGGTCTTGAGCTTCTTCACCCATTTCAAGCACTACAAAGTCTGTAGGGATCTCATAATTTCCAACCATCACTGGGAGGTCCTCTAAGATACCCACAGGGTACTTAACTGAACGATCAGCCAATACCAGAGAAAGTCTACACTTCTTGTACTGAGTGAAACCGAGCTTCTTAGCAACAGATAGGGGCATCAAGCTGACACTAGCTCCCAAATCGCAGAGACACCTATCGAATACCATAGGCCCAAGAGCACAAGGTAATGTGAAGCATCCTGGATCTTCTAGCTTCTTTGGTATGACCAGCCTCTGAATGATAGCACTGCACTCATGAGTGAGAATCACCATGCCCTCCATCTCTTTCTTCTTTGCAGCTACAGCATCTTTTAGGAACTTACTGTACTGAGGAATCAGCATGAAAGCATCAATAATGGGCATTGTGACCTGGACTTCACTCATTTGCTTGTCAAACAGAGCTTTGTACTTCTCTAGCAACTGCCTCTTGAATCGACCTGGGAATGGAAGCTTAGGTTCATAGGCAGGAGGAACAAAAGAACTTTCACTTGCAGGAGTGACAACTTCACCATCTTTAACTGTTTTCTTCTCTTCTCCAACCTTTCCTTTTCCTTTGGCTTCCACTATCTTTTCCAAGATCTCGTCATTGATCTTCTCATCAACAATCACCACTTCATCATCTATGGTGATGGCAACCCCCTCACTTTGTTTCTCAGCATCCTTGGTGAGAGCTCTCTGAGGTAACTCCTTACCACTCCTGAGAGTGATAGCTTTCATGGTTTCCTTGGGGTTTTGCTCAGACTTTCCAGGTAGAGAACCTTGTTGGCGATTTTGTTGAGTGTTCATGGCAGCAAACTGGTTCTCCAAAGCTCTGAACTTGTTGTTGAGCTCATTGTAGCTCCCATCAATCTTTGAGTGAAGATTCTTCAACTCATAGCCAACATGCTTCTCACTTCTTGTTTGAGATTCCAGGATTTGTTTCAGTAGAGCATCAGTGCTGCTGACTTGAGGGGTGGAGGTAGAGGGATTAGATTGTTGTTGGGAAGAATTGTTGCCTTTGTTGTTGAAACCAGGAGGAGGGTTTTGCTGTGGTTGATAGCTGCCTTGCTGATTGTTTCGAGGCTGGTAACCACTCTGTTGGTTGTTGGAATAGGATTTCTGTTGGTAGTTGTTGTACTGAAAGTTGGGCTCTTTCTTGTACCAGCTACCATTGTTGTTGATGAAACACAACTCTTCCTGACCTTCCAAACCTTCAACTTCATGGACAACAGCTGGTGTCTCTTGGGTTGGGTTGCCAACAAAGTGCAGCTGCTCTTGGGTAGCTTTATCAGCAAGGAGGATGTCTATCTTATCTTGTAGAGCTTTCAACTCCTTCCTCGTTTGCTTATCATCAGATCTACTGCCTCTGTCGTGGTCTCCACTGTAGACTGCATCACTCTTAACCATGTTGTCAACCAGCTCCTCTGCATCCTCCTCAGTTCTCCCCAAGAAGAATCCATTACTAGCTGTATCCAGTCTGGCCCTGTACTTAGGAAGAGCACCACGGTAGAATGTGCTCAGCAAGCTCTCTTTAGAGAAACCATGGTGTGGGCATTGAGCTTGGTACCCCTTGAATCTTTCCCAGGCTTCACTGAAACCTTCCAAGCCCTTCTGTTGAAAGCTGGAGATCTCGTTTCTCAGCTTAGCAGTTCTTGAAGTAGAGAAGAACTTCTCCAAGAATGCTTTCTTGCAGTCATCCCAAGTGGTGATGGAGTCGCTTGGTAGAGACTTCTCCCACTGACGTGCTTTATCCCCTAAAGAGAAAGGGAATAGCTTGAGCTTTAAGGCATCTTCGGAGACACCATTGGTTTTTGACAACCCACAGTAGCTGTCGAACCTGTCCAAGTGATCAAATGGATCCTCTAGAGCCAAGCCATGATACTTGTTGTTCTCGATCACGTTGAGGAGTCCTGACTTGATCTCAAAGTTGTTGGCTGCCACAGCGGGTGCTCGGATTCCCAATCGATAACCATGAATGTTTGGACGGTCGTAAGTGCCAATGGGCCGAGCTGCTCGCTGTTGGTTAGGTGGACCATTGTTGTTAGCGCCATTGACGCCTGCATCTTCTTGATGAACGTCTCCCATGTCAGTGTTCAGTCTCTGCAATTGAGCCTGATGTTCTTCTTCTCTTCTCTTTCTAGCACACTCTCTCTCTAAAGCTCTGATGTCTGCTGCTCTTGGAACTAGGTTTGATGGACCCCTGCTCCGCAAGTTCATACACCTGTAGATTAAAGGGAGGTGAAGAAGAGTCAGTAACAAAAGAAAATAAAAATGACTTAGTCTCAAGCAATTGACTAAATCTCAATGTTTAAATCTACTCAGAAATTGGCAACGGCGCCAATTTGATGTTAGGAGTTTTCAAGGCTCCTAAGACAAATGCTGTAGTATAAATGATTGTCGAACCAGTTCTGAGAGATATCAAAGCACCGAGAATGCAAGTATCACTTAATCTAAGTGCAACCAATGATTTAGATGGTTTTTAAACTATGACTAATTAAAAGAAATAACTAAATGATACTTTCTTAACTATTGGAAAAGAGAACTCATGGATATAGGGATTAGACCTTGGGTGATCAAGCTTCGAACTAAAGATGGCAAACGATCAATCAATCTATTAACCTTAAGCTTGGACACAATCCTAAACAAACTCTATGTCTAGATAAATGTTCATTTACTTAACACAATTCAAACATCAAATGTCTTTGGTTGAATAATATGAAAGCAATCATAACTAGCAAGTCCAATGGCTATCTTAGCACCTCTAACAACAAATGTCTTTGGCAAAGTATGCTAAAAGCTAAGAAGAGTTGTCTCGGGCATTTCCTCGAACACCTTTCGGGGGGAAATGCCTAAGGTTCAACTACTCAGTGGCCAACTCAGAAGATGCTTTATGCTCACTCTACTAGCAAGGAAATATGAATGATCTACACTAAAACATCCTAGTTCTAACCTAATCACCCTCAATCTCCCTAACCCATGAATTCAAAAGGTGATTACTCACTAATCTCCATGATTCCTCTTAAACCCATGTTGGATTTCAGATTAATCTTGTAGAGAAACACAGGAAATAGATAAAAACACAGAATTCTCAATAATAAACTGATCAATTGATTCAAAGAGATGACTTTCCAAAGATTTTTGGTGGTTTTTCTAAGAACAAAGA
This sequence comes from Brassica napus, assembly GCF_020379485.1. Taxonomy (NCBI): domain Eukaryota; kingdom Viridiplantae; phylum Streptophyta; class Magnoliopsida; order Brassicales; family Brassicaceae; genus Brassica; species Brassica napus. Next base: position 32,694,981 of record NC_063447.1, on the reverse strand, counting down.
TGATCCCCCTCTTGGTGGCTCCTAGAGTATTAAAACATAGGTTTAGAAAATAAAAACGTGCATAATGAAATGACCAAAAGGCCCTTGAGAAATCACAAGTTCGAGTAGAAATAAAACGCGCAGCGACCTCAGCCCGTCGCTCCGACAAGTCGCTCTAGGCTTCGGGAGCGACCTCGCTGTGTCGCTGCGAGAGGTCGCTCCGGGTTCGTTCTCGCGTCTCTGGGTGATGAAACCGCGAGCGACTTCTCCCTGTCGCTCCCATAACGTCGCTCTCAGCTGGAGCGACCTCGCTGTGTCGCTCCGAGAGGTCGCTCCGGGCTCGTTCTCGCGTCTCCGAGTGATGAAACCGCGAGCGACTTCTCCCTGTCGCTCTGGTTAGGTCGCTCCAATAGGGTGATCAGAGCGACTTGGTGGTGTCGCTCCAGACTGGTCGCTCCCATGCCTTGCTCGCCCAATGACCACTCTAAACACTCATTTTTGAGCTCCAAATGCCTCCAAGTGTCTCCAAGAACTCCATGTGGTACTCCAATACCTGATAAGGACTCATGTATGCAAAATGCAACCTAAACATGGCTAAATCCTAATCTATATGATCAAAATGCACATGGATAAATGGATAAAACAATAGAAATATGCAAGATATCAATTGAACCGCTGGAACCACCCGACCCTCCAGACTCTCCAGACGCATCTCTCGTCGTCGCACTTCGTTGTTTCATCATTGTCTCGCCCATCCGTTGTTCTCAAGCGCCTACCGAAACCCTAGATCTGGAGCTTCTCGTCCATTTTTGGGCAAATCAGCCCAGAGATGTTGGTGTTACTCTTGTCTACTCGAGCTTTATCTACTGCAGTATGCAGTCCGTTTCATCGCCGGCGTGCAGAGTGGTGCCTCTCGGACCCTATCCTGACTCTCCCAGTTTACTCTCTCTCTCTCTCTTGATCCTCCAGGTTTGCTCTAGCTCCTCCAAGCTCTATGGCTATTTGTTTATCAAATGGTATAGAGAGCTAGTTGAGTGGATTGCACTGGATTTGTGGATCTTAGCTTTCAACTGCAATGTTCCGATAGACTTAGTCTCCCTCGGTTCTTTTATGCTATTTAGTAGCACTTATGTCGTCTTGATGCGACCATTTACTGCACTATGCAGTCCTGTTACCGTATTCAATCCGGTGGTTGTTGGTGCTGTTTTTTTGTGTTCTCCTTGGTGGCAGGTTAAAGTAAAACTCACTGTTATGTATCCTCCGGTGAATATGAGTATGTCGGGTATTTATTTCCCAGCTGCTTCCTACTTGGAGCAGTTTCTTTTCCCAATATGTCCTCATATGTTGAGTGATTTGGATGAACAAGCATCACTGCTGGTATTGCAAGGACTTTCCTCCCAGCTAATGTTGCTCTTCTCTGCTAATGGTGCAGAGTTTGTGGCCCTTTGGGTTACACAAGGAGGTGCAGTTCAAAAAGAAGTTTATGAGATCATTGTACGATTTCTTATGGTTTCTTTTTCTGAAATGTATCGTCAATCTATCTTTCTTTTAACCATGTGTTGGTTTGTTTTGGCTTTATGTGGCCTTGTTGTATCCTCTTCTAGAGGCTGAACTCTTTTAAGATCTAATATAAGTTTGGTTTGAACAAAAAAAAAGTAGAAGTTGTAGGGTGGGGTTTTAGTCTTAATTAAATCACTAAAACACACTCCACAAGCTACTATATCTATTATTTATTGATTTAATTATCTAACATCTCCTATATATTAATCAAAATTGAGAATCATTTAAAAAGTTGTAACCTTAAGTTTGTACTAATTAAAAAGTGACTCTGCTTAGGTGTCACTTAATTAAGATGTCAATTTAGCTAACGTGACAGCTTAAGAATCAATTGAAAACAATGTTGGTTCAAATCTAATTATTAGGGAACATTATACTAACCTAAAATATAAGAAGTGTGTATTCTTTACTTAAATAAAAGCTACAAAATTACCTAATATGATTAACATATATATGACAATTAATGATTATGAATAATAACGTCAAAAAAAGATTATGAATAATAAAGATTTGATAACAATTTTTGCATTCTTCTTCATTTGTTTAGTTTTATATTATTAAAAAACAATTAAACAATCACATTAACCCTATAATTAAAAAATAGATTTTTTCTTATATGTTATATTTTGAATTTTTTAAAATGACTTTAAATTACAAAAATGAGGAAATCTTATATGTTATATTTTAAATTTTTTTAAACGACTTTAAAATACAAAAATGAGGAAACCTTATATGTTATATTTTTTTATTATATGTTATATTTTGAATTTTTTAAAACGAATTTAAATTACAAAAATGTAAGTTTTCCTTAAGTATACGACTAAAAACATTAAAATGACATGTATCAATTCGATGGTTGTTCTGAAACCTTTCAAAACCATATGAAAGATAAATGTTAAAATAATTCAACTGTGAAAACAATATTGTTCATTTTTTTCAAGAATGTCTTCGTGAGAAAAAAAATAAGGTTTTTGAGTCATAATTTGTTTAATGTTCAATCCGATCAATCCATGATATTTTAATTATAGTTTTGTTCCACAATTTTTAATAAAAATTGATCACATCCATCGGAAAGAAATTATATAACAACAACAAAAAATATTGTATATGTATAAATAAAATGATCAAATATATAAAAAAATTATCGATAATATATACAAATAAACTTATCTTGGGCTTTGCCCAAGTCTTATCATAGTTTATGAAGTTATTTTTAAAATATTGTAGATTCTTCGGAAGGCTGTATGCGTTTGTAGTTAATTATATCAAATTAACAGAAGTGAGACATAAAGTGGTGGGTATCTGAGATTACATAATATTAATATAACGACAAATAAATACTAGGAAGTATTTAATTTGGTTTCTTTAACCTTACGCAACGTTTTGAATTAGTTTGATCTCTTCCCGATACCTAATTTGGAGTTGAAAAATTCAGTCCTCAGCCAAACCCTTTTTTGTTGGCTCACTCTACATCTTGTGTTACTCCACACATATACATCAATTATGTTTCTAAGAAAGTAAACTTATTGAAAATAATTCAATAGAAGTAAAACCACGAAATATATTTGTTTTATGCAATAAAATACAAAGAAGGCAGACCAATCTACGTTGTGGTTCACTCTACTCGGTGTGTTGCACGATACATATACATAATTGTCTTCTCTAAAACAAAGTAAGCTTACACACAATCAATTTAATATAGGGGACATTTCAATTATACCACAAAATTATATTGGTTTTTAATTTTTATGCAATAAAATACAAAGAAGGCAGACCAATCTACGTTGTATGATTGTATCTGTAAAGATTACGAGTATGTGGTTCACAATTTATTTTGCGTGTCTATCCTAATCGATAACTTAACACAAATCGCACCTATATATATATATTTAACTTATCAAGATCCTTTCTTATTAATGTTCCAAAAAAGAAAGATCCTTTCTTATTTAAATATTTTTAATGTATATAACAATATTTTCTCACTAAGAGTCAGAACATCTCCGGAAAAGAACTCTATTTTGAAGTTTCCAAAACTCTATATTTGAAGTTTAAAGGTGTTTTTCTCCAAAAGTAAAACTTTAAACTCAACTTCCAAAATATTTGTATTTTATAATATGGATCTTATATTTGTTATAACTAATTTAAATTCATAAAATTTTTGTAAATAACTAGCACATATATAAACATATTACAATAATTTTGATAAATAAAATATTCTATAAAAATTTAAATAAAGATAACTTAATTAATATTAAACTTCAAACAAAATACCAAATTATTCCATAAAATGATTTTTGTAATGCATATATCTATTAGTGCATTTCGAAGTAAAAATGACTCTCCTCATTTTTACTTTGTAGACTACGAGGTAAAAGTTGTTGAAATCGGGTGATATTGATACTTGTAAATACATAAGATCGGAACAAGAAAGTAAAAAAGAAACAAAAAACATTGCTAAAAGACTAATTTATTTTTGATGATATTAATACTCGTGAATATATTCGATATGAACAATAAGGAATTGTACGAAAAAGACATCAAAAACAACAACAACGACCATCTTCAGTATAACAAAAAAATTAGGACAATATTTGAAAATTTTGAAGGTTTCGGATCAAACTTACCTAACTATTAGTGCTATTGTAATATTTAAATTTGTGTAATAGTTATGTCTTCACGTAATTTTTAAAATTTTCTATTGTTAAGTTTCTTTTGTATATTATTTTCGTCTAAATCTAATTTAAAATATTTTAAATCTTATTTTAAAGTTATATTTAATTTTATGTGTAAAATTTAAAATCTGTAAACAAAAATTAAAATATATATGAGATATAATTTTTTTAAGGATTAAAATAATAAACAAGAAAATATTTATGAATCATAAAGATGATGTTTGATTGTAGGGACCAAAATGCAAATAAAAATATGAAACTTCAAATTTGAAGTTTTGAGTTATGAAACTTCAAATATAGAGTTTCACTCTTCAAAACTTCAAATTTGAAGTTTTGAAGTTCTTTTTTGGAGAGCAAAAAACTTCATATTTGAAGTTATAGAGTGTCTTTTGGAGATGCTCTTAGGAAATAACAAATCTTTTTTTTACAACGAACGACTATTTTATTATTCATATTTGAGGTAGTCTAGGTAAACAAACCGGAATAGAATAATTAATAAAATAAAATCCACTTTAACTTAGAGGATAATTCTACTAAAATTTACAATCGGGTTACAAAAAAATAAAAATAAGAGATATTCACAGGACAATATTTTTTGGAGAAAACCAAATTACAAAAACTTTATTCAGAAAATAACAAGAAATGAGTGGCAGAAAAGTCAGGAAAATCTTGTATAAAGTCCCGCGAGTGCTGTTCACTTTAATGCATAGAGAAAAAATAAACACAAAATAAGTGTGAGAAAGAAAGAAAGAGTCTCTCTTGAGTCTTTAAGTCATGCAGCTCAAATCATCATCATGTTCATCATCTTCTACTTCTACTTCAACACCGTCCATGAAACTCAAAACCCTAATCCAAAATCTCCTCGCACACCCTCTCTACCGTTTCCTTAGAGCTGTCTCTAGAGCTAAATCAATCTTTCTAGAGATCTCTAAACACAACAACAAGAAACGAAAGCTTACGATGTTTTATCCAAGAAAGGCTTCAAAGAATCAACGAAAGATCTTTTTCGGATCGTTCAGGTTGCATTACAACTGGTGTTCCTCTGATGTTGTTCCTGTCCCTCAGCCTCTCCCTTTTTCTGTCTCTGACTTCAATGGTGTAGAAGATGATGAATCTCAGCTCTCTGGCTACCTCGAGTGGCTTGAGCACAAGAAGGTAGAGGATTTGGAAGAGATCAGAGATGTCGGAGAAGTGGATGATGATAATGATATTGATCATTTTGCAGGCAGATATGTTCATCGCTAATTGCCACAAGAAGTTCTTGCTCGAGAAAGTGGAATCTTATAGGAGATTTCAAGAAATGCTAGAAAGGAGTTCGTGAATTATCAGATGTCAAACATAGATTTTGACTTTTTTTTTTCTAAATTAATAATCGTGTTGTAAAATCGTAGCTAGTTTGATTTGATAATATTGCCAAAAGGTGGTGAAAGTGTATCTTCAAAGTTTTGGGGGGGGGTAGTAATGTGGGTAGTCAGTGAAACATGATAATGTAATAAGACAATAACTATTGCTGTCCATCTAACTGGGCACATTTAGTTAAGTTGTGAGTTTTGATTAGTGTTTCGTAAACTGCATCCAACTTGCATATTACTTAATTATGCTCAATCTTGAGAAACTTTTAGAGATTAATTAAACGACGATGTGATAAAATTAGAAGAACACTTTTTTTTTTGAGGGGGGGGGGGGGGGGGTTTGGGGGTAATGTGTGAGAAGAAGTTAAACTTTTGGGGCAGGCAGTAAAGCATGATATATGGTACAAAACAATAATTTTTGCTGTCCTTCTAATTGGGCACATGTAGGGGGTGATTGGTGTTGATTGAGAGTGTTCTACACGGCCATAATTCACTCTAGAGCAATAAAATCAAAGCAATCAAGCTTTATTGATAAAAAACTAAAGTTAGAGTCCAAAATTTTTAAAATAAAATATAATGGCTCTAGAAATCAATTTTTCTACAGCTTTAGGTTTAGTGCTTTTAGGCCATCTTTAACGCAGCGTTTTTCAGCGTTTTTTAAAGAATGGACCCCACACTTTTTGTAAAACGGGCTTCAAATGTCGCGAAATAAAAAACAGCTTTGGTCCGTTTGTTACACTATTTTGCGGGCCCCACGACACGTGGCGGCCCGCGATTGGTTCCGTTTTTAATTTTTTTTTTAATCAGATAAATTTAGAAACCCAAACGGGTTTTACCCGATAATCATGCCCTTAAGACTTCGAAATAAACCTACAGCAATAAAATTTAAAGCTAAAACCACAAAATCTACAGCTTAAATCTTAAAGCAAAAAATTCAAAGCTACAACCTCTACCAATCAACCCCATAGTTAAGTTGTGAGTTCTGATTAGTGTTTGGTAAACTGCATCTAACTTACCTAGTACTTAATTATGCCATATCTTGAGAAAGCTTGAAGAGATTAATTACACGAGGATATAAGAAAATTAGAGCAACAAATGTTTTTTCAGACGAATAAAAAAGAATTACAAAAGATAAAGAGAAGAAATACCTTTGTTAAATACAAAACAGAGTTAGAAATGGACATAAATAATACACAACGGCCACTAAAACATCTTTAATCAAACTTAGATTGACAAAAAGAAGAGATTGATTGGCTATACAAACGTAAAATAGAGTACTTGCATTTTACAGTTATTCTATAGGTCATAAGTTAATATTTAAACAAAAAAAATTATGCTTAGGAATTACGTTTCTGTTTAAATACTGCTTACATCCTTTCATTAAACCGCAAGTCTTAAAGATATCCACAAGCAAGAAAAAATTGCTTGGAAAAGTAGAATATACATCTAATTGAGTAGCATGTAGCCTCGGTTGATTGTGCAGTTTTATATTCCAACTAAACATGATATGAGTTATAAACTTATAATGGATACTTTTCTTCCACTGCTTTCTCTTCTTACAATATTCTATGCACAGTCCAAACAACAAATTAAGTACCAGACACTATGCGTTTGATTTTAAACCTTTTGACTTTTAATGGAAAACTAGATGATAATCTTATGCTAATGTTTGTTCGTCGATAGTTTTAACATTTTGCAACACTACAATCTTTATCAATGATAAAATGACAAATACAAATGTTGGTCTCTTAAATGTATAATCGTTGTTGAAAAGTTAACATATTACGTCTTATTTTAATTATTTTTAAGACTTCATATGCACAAAAAAAATTAAGTTTTGTGCCTGACACAAATCACCAAAACCAGATAGGTAATATCGATTGTAAAATAACGAAAAAAGATTAGGTTTTCTGCTCTCGATTTGTTTACTATTGACTCTCCATAAGTGATTTATTTTTTTACCTCTATAAAATTATGCTTTCGTTCTCGTTTTTGTTACATTGATATGAGTTTAGTTTTTTTTTAACTTCTTCTATTCTATGAATTCGGTGAATTACATAAATGTCAATTTAAAAAGATGGACATCTATAGAAATTAGTTCCACTCTAGATACATATCTAAGAATCAAAATTTTGAAGAAAATCACCGGCAAACTCTATTCACAGGTTAGTGTTCAAATCTAATATATTAAGTTGTTATAGAATATAAGTGCATACTCAAAATATAAATATTTCTCTAGTATATATTCACCAGTTCGGTCTAAAAATTATCTAATTCTAGAACAAAAAAAAAATTACTTATTTTATTAACCTGCGCTTTTGAGATTTAGTTATTTAAGAGTATACCGATAAAAAAATATAATAATTTACCATTCTAGTATATTAAATTATGCATAAACTAAAAAATGTTTGATTTATTAAATGATAAACCAGAAAACATAATATATAGTTCATTTTTTTCATTCTTACAGTTATAATAGCTAGATAGGGTATTAGCGAGAAATAAATATTAGACGAATAATCAAATTTCTCATTCTTCGAACAAACTCAAAAGGAGGTGATTGAAATTTTGTCAAGATATTATAAGTTTTTAGGAATAAAAATCAAGACTAAATTATTTAATCTGAATGAATTAATATACATATAGTGCTTCCAATATTAAATATCACTTCGATTTAAAAAGTGTATTTCTGGTATTGTCAGGATCAAATAACATATTAGAAATCACCTATTTAAAAAGTAATTTGTATACATAAAAGTATAGGGAAGTACGTACATTAGAGTAATCACATAAATTAAAACCAATAACTTTTGTTAATTTACAATCATTTTTTTTGGTAAATAAATCAAAACAATCATTTTGTTTACTTTATATGATATATAATTAAATTTTAGTTATATTGACATATATATATATATATATATAGTATATCGTAATATAAATATTTATTATTGACACTTCTTACTCATATAATTTTATTAACATTTGTATATTTGTGGTAAAAACAATTAAATCGTTAAACACAAAATTTTTAATGTGATATTTTTCAATACAAATTTTAAAATTAAAATATTAAGATCTCAATAATTCTTCACTGCAAATTTTTAAATTAACATATTTTTATATTTTTATATAGTATATAATTTAATTTTAAAGATATTAATATATATATATATATATTTATGAGACTTCATATTCATACGAATTATGATCATTTGTATATTGCTTGAACAAAAAAAAGTTATAGTCAAATGTTCATGAAAAAAAAGTTAAACCATTGATCACAAAATTTTCAATGTGGGGCTTTTACCTTTTTTAGTAATTTATAGTCATTTTAAAAAATTAAAAATATAACATATACGAAAAATCTAAGGTTTTTTATTATATATTTAATGTGATTATTTATTTTTTTTTAATAATATAAAATTAAACAAAAAGAGAGAGGATACAAATTGTTTTATCAAATATGTATTATTTATAATCATTAATTGTCATATACTTATATGTTAATAATATTAGGTAATTCCGTAGCTTTTATTTAAGGAAAAAAAAAATTGTACACTACTAATCAATTGTATAGTTAGTTTAATAGAAATATAATATATATCTATATATACCAACTTATTTTTTTAAGGATTCTAAGAATCATCCTCGTGATGATACGTGACTACGGAAACATGTTGTAATGCTCCCGGACTAATATACAGGGGAAGTGATTAGTACTATTTATTTTTAAACCTTACGTGACACCAAGAAAAAACACACAATTTCATTCATAACTCACCCTCTCTAAAATCTGGTCTGGGGGAAAGCTGAGGACGACAACCTACAACGAAAGCAACATAACTGCAGGTCGGTTTCGTTATTAAAAAAAACTGCTAAACCACCCCCAACCCTTTACGAATTTTAAAATTTGGGACTAAAATTATTACACAACTTCTCATATACCAACCTGCTTTAGTTTTAATAACCAAACCAAAGTCACTACATTTCAGCTAACCAGAAATAAGTAGTTACTTTTACCGAACCAAGTATATTAAAGCAGTGATTCGTGAGGACAAATTTGTCCAAAAACTGCCAGCTGTTCAGATAAAATGTCTTAAATGCTAGAAGTGTCTCTCCACGTTAAAACAAAGACAACAGTGTCTTATATGAAAAATTATTGGGTTCATTCCGAGGTTGACCTTCCAATAGTGTTTGAATATTTGCTATTTTTTAAAAACGGTAATAAAATTAAATATCCAAATTAGATTATATTTATAGAATAAAATAATAAAAATACATAAAAATAGTTACAAAAACAAATAAATTAATATTGTTAAGTCTTCAGAAAAATACTAAACCCTATACCCTAAATACTAAACCCTAAATCCTAAACGTTAAACCTTAAACTTTGGATAAACTCTAAATCGTTGGAAAATCTTAAATCCTAAATCATACATTAAAAACTAAATTTTAATAACACTAAACCCTAAATCCTAATCACTAAACCCTAAACCCTAAACCCTTGGGTAAACTCTGAACCCTTGGATAAATCATAAACTCTAGGGTTTAATTTTAAATATTTTTGATTTAGAGTTTATGATTTATCCAAAGGTTCATGGTTTATGCAAGGGTTTAGGGTTTAGAGATTAGGGTTTATGGTTTAGTGTTATTACGATTTAGTTTTTAATGTATGATTTAGGGTTTAAAATTTTCCAAAGGTTTACGGTTTATCCAAGATTTAAGGTTTATAATTTAGGGTTTGGAGTTTAGGATTTAGGGTATAGGATTTAGTATTTTGCTAACGGTTTAACAATATTTATTTATTTTTTTTGTAACTATTTTTATTGTTTTATTTAAAAAATATAATCTTATTTGGAAATTTAATTTTGTTTTTTTTTAAAAAAAGATATCAAATATCAAATACTCAAACACTATTGGAATCTAGAAAACCCAAGAATTTCTCGTTTTATATGGTAAACAGTTCGTTTATTCATATAAAGACAAATAAATACTAGGATGTGTTTAATTTTGGTTTCTTAAACCTTACGCAACGTTTAAATTAGTTTGATTTTTTTTTTTTGTTGCTAAAGATTTTACTATTAAAATGCAGGAGAGTGCAAATATTACAAGCATTATGCTAGTGGGGCCAAGTGGCCACAGTTTATATTAAAAAAATCAATCTGAGATAAGAGAAGCCCAATGTAGAAAGTTTGAACTGGGCCAAAAAGAGGCAAGACCCAAAGTGATCATGAAGAAAGGTTGATGTTAACGAAGAAGACAGAGATACAGCGATCATGGTGGTCAGCTTACGATCGAAGAGAACCGGATGAAGAGGAGATCATAAGACTCAGCCGCATTGGGAGCGATAGCTTGCGACTATGTTTCTGATCACCTGGTCTAATTGATGAAGAAGTACAGAAGGAGGCTTGAATTCATTCCCATGGATCCTGTTATTGCGTTCAGTCCAAACCAGATACAGAATAGTTTGCCAGCTGATGCAGAGAGATATTTGGATATATTTCAAACATCATTATTATCTGGTTTATTATTTATTTAAGTGTTTGTTTTTAATAGTTTTAAAGTTATTTGGATTTAACCGGGCCTCGTGGTCTGGTGGTATAGGAACCTCGGCTGAGGTGCCCGCCATCACAAGTTTGAGGCCCGGCCACAGCGGATTTAACACGGTTTCCGTTTGGCCGCCAGGACCCTCCAGTTTCGGTTGGACGCGGTGGGATAGTCGGACTTCGGTCCGGATACCTGGATTATCAAAAAAAAAAAAAAAAAAAAAGAAAAAGTTATTTGGATTTTATATAAATAGGCTTCTCACTACAAGAAAACAGCAAGGATACTGAGGGAAAAAATCGTCGGAATTTCGTCGGAATAACATTATTCCGACGACATACCGACGAAACAAGTCCTCGAAAATAATTCCTCGGAATTTTTTCTTTCCTCGGAAATCCCTCGGAATTTTCCGACGAAATTCTAAGGAAACAAATTTCCGAGGAAATTCCGAGGATCACTAGTTTGTCGGAAATCTCCTCGGAATATACCGAGGGAGAACTTCGTCGGGATATTTCCTTGGAAGTTCATCGATCAATGCGTTTTTGGACATATATCCATCGATCGATCCGTTTATAAAAAAACGTTCGGAATATACCGAGGGACATCTTCCTCGGAATATTCCGAGGAACATGTCCCTCGGTATATTCCGAGGAACATGTCCCTCGGTATATTCCGAGGAAAGGTGTACCTCGGTATATTCCGAGGAAGATGTCCCTCGGTATATTCCGAACGTTTTTTTATAAACAGATTGATCGATGGATATATGTCCAAAAACGCATCGATCGATCGAGTAAAAAATATAATTAATTTCCTCAGAATGTAAAAAATATTATTTAAAAAAAAAAAAAAATTTTGAAATTTAAATTCGAAAATATAAAATTAAAATTAAAATTGAAATCATATTAATTAATATTCAAAGTTTCACAAATAAAAATAAAACATTCCGAGTTTTTGGAAAAAAAAAAACTACGGGTCTGGCACGTCCGGGAACACCTCGTTCGGGTACATCCTCTGCATCATCTCCATCATTTGCTGGTTCAGCCTCCTCTGTGCCTCATAGCCCGCCTGTTGAGCCGCCATCTGGGTCTCCAACAAAGATATGCGATCATCCTTGTCCTTCAACTGAGCCGTAAGTACTTCTGGATCAACAAAGGGCGGTGGTGCAGAAGAAGGAGGAACCGACCGGGTGCGACGACCCAAACCGACCAAACGTCCCTTCTTCTTTGGAACCGACTGAATAGAAAATAGCCAAATTTACAAATTTAACCAAGAAATAAATGAATTGAACTTTAAAAAAAAAGAACTTACGGATTCAACGATTTCGTTGATTCGAAACCGGGACAAGTTGGTCGAAGCCGTCGAAGCGTCATCCTCGGTTTGAAGCTGAGACACTTCGTCTACCACCTGAGTTTGGACCAGGTCGACCACGTCCCTCACAAGACCGTCATCAATCTGGCCGGTCTTCTTGTTGGTATACTCCCTCCTCATTAGGGCGAGATCATCAACCGGCTCGCCATCATTTTCTTCCGCCTTGAAAAAAACATAAATTAAAGAAACATTAGAAATTAGAAGAAATGCACAATAAATTAAAATTCTGAAACTCAAATAATTGAAGAAAAAGCGGTTGAACTTACCATGCGATCTCCCAGAGTGGCAATAGATTGAGCACCCAAGTTATGCTTGTAGATGCCCTTCCCTTTACGGTCGCTCCTGCGGTTGGTGGAGTTGGTGGAAGAAGTTTCTTTCGTCTCTTCCTTATCCCAATGCGCACACAACTCCTTCCAGACCGTGTCGTTCATCGACTTTGAGACCTTTTAATAAATAAAAAAAAGAAAATAGTTTAATAAATTAAAAATAGTTTAATAAATTAAAAAATTGTTTAATAAATTAAATCGAACCTTATTGATTTCCCACTTCTTCTTCCACTCGTGGATCTGCTTCCCATAGTTGTCCATAACTTTATGGACGAAGTGGTGATAGATAAAGAGCGTCTCATCGGAATTCCAGTTGAACTCTTGCTGAAAAAAATACAATTAATAGAAAATTTATATTAAAGATTAAAAATATAAGTAAAAAATTAGAATACTTACCGCAAACTGACAAATTTGATGCGTAACCGTCTGGAAATTCCACATCGTTTGAAATCCAATCAAAGAACGCATCTTTTCCCTCTGCATCAAGTCGGTATATGGGAAAAGGAGCCCTCTGCGTAACAATGTGATCGATCGATTAGATTATCCCATCGATCGATAGAACAAAATCTCGGGAGCCTTTTTTTAAACGCATCGATCGATCCGTATTTGTACAAAAACGCATCGATCGATGCGTGTGCGGGAAACATAATTATAAGGCAAAACCCAAACTTTTTGGATCAAAACCTCAGAACTCTCATCCCCTCCGATTTCCCCTATAATTCGACTCCCCCCCTCCCTTTTTCTCTCTCTATAATCATCCGATTTGAACAATTTTGGGCTCTATTCCCCTTGATTTTTCGAGCTCTACCTGATTCCTACACTCGTTTTCACCCTAAGACAGGTATACTCCGCGAATCTCCACATTCTCAAATCGTGTTCTTGAGCAATTTTTTGGGTTTTGTGAATTTCTTATTTCCGTGTTGATTCCTTGATCAAATATGCATGAAACAGATGTTTAAACATGGAATAGAACACAATTGTCTGTGATCAACGAGTTTGGAACATGATTTGAGATGATTTAGGGATTGAGAATTTTTTTCAATTTGGTTTTTTTTATCACAACTCGCTTGTTTTTTTATCAAAACATATACTGCATACTCACTTGTTTCAAAGATTCTATTTTGTAGAGAATGAAGTGCACGAAAATATCAGCAAAGAAGAACACACAAGAAGAGGGTTCGTCTCAGCGAGAGAAGCAAAGGCCAAAGAAGTGGGATAAGTCTGATACCACCCACTACAACAACATGAAGAAGGTAGCCGTTCCGGCTACACAACTAGCATGTCCTGAGACGATGACAATATTGGGAATCAAATCAGACATTGAAGGGCTGTTCCAGAACATGGGTCTAGGCCAACTATACAACCTCAACGAACCCACTTATCCGGAGTTGGTACGCCAGTTCATAGCATCCGCATACGTCAGCCATCCCGATGATAGCCATCAGGAAGGTTTTCTGGCATTCGTAGTGCAGAAAGTATACTTTGAGGTATCTTTCACAGACCTCTGCGGACTATTTGGATTGAGTGCAGGGGAGAGGACATCTGGTCTTTATTGGACTTCAGAGCTGTTGAACTTCTGGGAAACGATTGGCACATGGGTTTATAGATTTTCTCAGGCAAAGGAGTCACTTATCCGGAGCCCAGTACTGAGATATGCCACACGCCTCATTGGCTCATTGCTATACGGGACAACCACAGCCGCATCAGTCACGCAATGGGAGTTGTGCCTCCTGTACTAAGGTGTGAGGCATTTGCTACCGGCATTTGGAAACTCTACATTCCCACCTGCTACTGCCTTCAACATGGGAGCGGTGCTGGCCGCAAACTTAGCAGGATACAAGGGGAAAGTAACCAAATCCAAGAGCAGTGCATGTGGAGTTGGTGCAGTGATTACTCGGATCCTTAAACATGTGGGTGTAGACTGCGAGAACCATCAGGTAGCACTGGACAGATCAAAGAACATTGCTTGGAACTACCTGGATGTCATTTCTCTAGTAAGTAAGGAGTTCATAGCTGGTCCCCACTCGAGGATCGATCGGGATGGTCCTTACGTCTACGTATTCCAGGACCGAGCGAAGAAAACACTCTACTGCCACCTACCTCAGATCGGCCTGACTGCTCTACTTTCAGAGGCTGCAGTTGAGTTCCTACCCCCTGCTACCGCACTAGTAGACAAGCCATCCTTCTTCACGCCAAAATATCAGACCAAAGGCAAGGCCGTGGATGATGTAGAAGGAGAAGATGAGGCTGCACAAGCCATTCCAGATGATTCACAACCCCATCAGCTACTCCCATCAGACTCCAGCCAGTACAAGCTGCAAGAGCTTCCACCGAACACCACTTCGCGCCAGCAACAACATTGGAGAGATCAGAGCATAAAGACAAACAACGACATGCTACACAAGATCTGGGCTGCCATTTCACGTATCAGGCCGTGTCGTTGCCAAAAGGATGATGTAGTTCATCGGGACAACTCTCCATCCAGCTCTGGTTCGGGTTCGAGTGGTACACACATGGTAAGAAAGAGGTCCAAGAGACCCAAAGATGCATGAACATCTGGAGCAGGAGACGAGGAGTAGGAGCTATGTTTTTTTTCGGTTAATTTTGAACTTAGTTTTGAACTTAGTTTTTTTTTATTTTTTTTCTTAATTATGAGTTCGTATTTCTTTTACATGGTTTCTTCGTTTTATTTGGTTGTGTTTTGAGCAGTTTTTAATTCGTATTCTGCTTTGCCTTGCTAGATAAACCAAATAACTAATATCAGAGGAAAGAGGTTATATCAAGTGTTCCTCGGAATTTCCTCGGTATTTCTTTAAAAAAAAAAAAAAACAATGGTAGTCTGTTTCTGAGTCATCATCACCAGATGAATCTGAATCTGGATCTTGGTGAAACTCTCCAATCACTAGTTCATCCTCTACGTGAACGACGGCTTCCTCTCCGAAGTCGGTTAAATCGACTACAAGGCCAACTCCAGCTAAATCTTCTGCTGCACTTAAGTTGCCGGATGTGCTTGGTTGTAGTGGGTCTTCCAGCTCAGAACTTCCCTGAACTCGGCCTCTCGGGTTGAGTCTTGTAACAGTAACCCATGGATCATCTCTGTTCCTTACCCGGGGGTACTTGATATAACAAACCTGTAACATTTAGAAAAATTATAAATTAATACACATGATGATGAATCATTCTGAATAATTAACATTTATTTACCTGATCGGCCAGAGAAGCAAGAATGAAAGGATCATAATATTCTTTCGCCTCGAATTTACTGATGTAACACCAAATGCATCTGTTCTCACACCTCGATCTGGAGTGTTGTCGTGCCAATCACAATAGAAAACAGTACAGCGCAATCCAACCATGCCCAAATACTTGATTTCCAAAATCTCATGTATGCGTCCGTAGTATACATCATCTCCTGATGCAGAACAAACGCCAGCATCATAAGTCTTACTCGAACGTCTCCTCTTCTGAGTTGTGAATGCATATCCTCGAGTACAAAATCTCGGATATGACTTCACAACAAAGTTTGGTCCAACGACCATCTCACGTATCCAATCGTCAAATGTTTCACCTCTGGCCAAACCAGCAGACACCTATTAATAGCACATATATGTATGTTATATCAATAAATGTGAATTAGTATAAATATGTGATAAAATATATTTTAATTTGTTTAAAGCACTCACATAAGTAAACATCCATCCGGTAAATTCTCTCTGCTTCATTTCTTCTAGTTCGTCCTCTGTGGCGTATCTATACTCGAACCGCTTTTCTGCCATGAAAATCCTGTATATGATGACAATAATGTAATTAATTAAGATTTAAATTTCAACTTGTTAAAATAAAAAATTGTAAGCTAATTTATTTACCACTCATATTGAAGAACGTCTTTTCATCATGCCGAGCAGGTCTTCTGTTTTTGGTCTGAACTTCTGCTGGAAAGTAGTACTCGACAAAGTTTGAAGTTTCTTCATTGATCATCTATGCGACTATAGAACCTTCCACCCTACTTAAATTTTTCACCATCTTATTCAAATGGAACATATACCGCTCATACAGATACATCCATCTATACTGCACAGGACCACCAAGTTCCAATTCTCTTGCCAAGTGAATAACAAGATGCTCCATAACATCAAAAAATGAGGGAGGAAATATCTTCTCAAGGTTGCACTGAATCACGGCTATGTTTAGTCTTCAAATTTTCAATACCTTCAAGAGTCACTGATCTCGTGCATAAATCGCGGAAGAAACCACTTATCCCTGCAATTGCTTCATGAACATTTCGTGCTAATAGTTCCTTGAAGGCGAACGGAAGGAGGCGCTGCATCATTACATGGCAATCGTGGCTTTTCAAGCCAGTAAACTTTCCTTCCTTTCTGTCGATACAGTTACGCAAATTTGATGCGTAACCGTCTGGAAATTTCACATCGTTTGAAATCCAATCAAAGAACGCATCTTTTCCCTCTGCATCAAGTCGGTATATGGGAAAAGGAGCCCTACCATTCTCATCAACATGAAGTTCTGAACGAGCACATATATCGACTAAATCCAGTCTTGACTTCAAATTATCCTTTGTTTTACCTTGAACATTAAGGATCGTGTTCATGAGATTGTCAAAAAAGTTCTTCTCAATATGCATGACATCTAAATTATGCCTTAGCAGATGATCCTCCCAGTATGGCAGATCCCAGAAAATACTTTTTTTGTGCCAGTTATGTAGTTCTCCAACAGCATCTACCGGAAAACGCTCATGTCCACCGACGTCTGGCGTCCTTTCTGCACCAAAATCTCTTAGTTGTATCTTCAAATCTTTCCCACAAATTTCCGGAGGTGGACTGTCAAACACCCTCTTGTTCTTCGTAAACAAATTCCTACTCCTACGATATGGATGATCAGGTGGTAGGAATCTCCTGTGACAGTCAAACCAACACGTTTTCCTTCCGTGTTTTAGTTGGAAAGCATCAGTGTTATCTTGACAATATGGACATGATAGCCTTCCATGCGTTGTCCATCCAGACAACATACCATATGCTGGAAAATCACTTATTGTCCACATTAGTACTGCCCGCATTTGAAAGTTTTTTTTACACGAAACATCGTATGTTTCAGCACCTTGAGCCCATAGTTGTTGCAACTCATATATTAGTGGCTGAAGAAACACATCAAGTGATCTCTTAGGATGCTCTGGTCCGGGAACGAGAATCGAGAGAAACAAAAACTCTCGTCGCAAGCACAAGTTTGGGGGTAGGTTGTATGGTGTAAGAATGACGGGCCATAGAGAATACTGTCTTCCACTCTTGCCAAACGGACTGAAACCATCAGTACATAATCCAAGGTAGACATTTCTTCTCTCATACGCAAAGTCGGGATACTTTGATTGGAAATGCTTCCACGCTTTTGCATCTGAAGGATGTCTGATCTCACCATCTGTTGAGTGCTCCGCATGCCATCTCATTGGTTGCGCTGTGCGTTCAGACAGATACAACCTCTGCAACCTTTCCGTCAAAGGTAAATACCACATCCTTTTATATGGCACTGGAACTCTTCCACTCGTATCTTTATAACGAGGCTTTCCACAAAATTTGCATGTAACCCGCTGTTCATCCGCCCTCCAATAAATCATGCAGTTGTCGCTGCATACATCTATTACCTGATACGATAAACCAAGACCAGCTACGAGTTTCTGAACCTCGTAGTATGAACCAGGAGCTACATTATCCTCGGGTAGAATACCTTTTACAAAATCAGCAATCGCATCCACACAGTCTTCAGCCAAATTATAATCTGTTTTAATGCCCATCAATCTTGTAGCAGATGATAAAGCTGAATGACCATCTCTGCAACCTTCGTACAATGGTTGCTTTCCAGCATCCAACATATCATAAAATCTCCTAGCTTGTGCATTGGGTAAATCTTCCCCTCTAAAATGATCATTTACCATCTGCTCAGTACCTACACCATAATCTACATCCGTTCTAATTGGTTCTTCTAATCTAACCGCTGGCTGAGGTTCGCTAGTACTACCATGTTCATAATCAGTTTCCCCATGATGATACCAAATTTTGTAACTTCGTGTAAACCCACTCAAATATAGATGAGTCCAAACATCCCACTCTTTAATAACCTTTCTATTTTTACAATTAGAGCAAGGACATCTTAATATACCTGTTTTTGCTTCCGGTTGTCGGTGAACTAACCCCATGAATTCGGTTATACCTCGTTGGTATTTTTCCGTAAGCAATCTCGTGTTCGGATCCAAATGAGGTCGATCGATCCAAGAACGAAAATAATTTGAAGAAGACATATTTTTTATGAATCAAATTCATGTGTAAATAGAATAAGAGGGAGGATGAAGATATGGAGTGAATGAAGAGGAAGCGGAGTGCTTGTATTTATAGTTTAAATCCTGCCGACAGACCGAGGAAATTCCGACGGAATTCCGACGCCAACGGCTAGTTCGTCGGAATTTCCTCGGAATTTTGTAAAATCCCCCAACGGCTCTCCAACGGCTATAATATTTCCTCGGAATTCATCGGTTTTTTCCGAGGAACACATATTTCCTCGGAATATTCCGACGGATTGATATTTCCTCGGAATTCCGTCGGTATATTCCGAGGAAATTCCGAGGAAACCAAATTTTGTGTTTCCTCGGAATTTTCTCGGAAATTCCTCGGGATATTCCGAGGATTTCATTTTCCATCGGAATGTCCGTCAGAATATCGCTGTTTTCTTGTAGTGTAAATATCCGTCGGAATTTCCTCGGAATATTTTCATTAATTCGAGGAAAAAAAATATCCTGTGCATGTATTTCTATTAATTTATATTGTTCCTCGGAATTTCCTCGGAATATTCCGAGGAAATACCGAGGAACTAGTGTTTGGGGTTTCAAAACATCAATTTTTTTTGCCGTATTTCATTTCTTATACAATTGTAATGCATACCATTGAGGATTCTTTGTATAGATGAGTATAAACCATGAAATAAAAAATTTCAAAACGAATTGAAAGTATTCCCTTTACCGTTCATTAAAGTGTATAAGTGTTTCTCTTATGTTGTGGGATTTCATTCATACAATCGGAAAAGTGTTAATTATAGGGTAATGAACAAATTTTTGACTTCATAATGAACGTAAGACACTTAATAAGGGTTATATAGGTGTTATTCAAACCGCAAAACGTTGTTTTCGGTTTAAAAACCCTATTTCCTCGGAATTTCCTCGGAATATTTCGAGGGAATTCCGAGGAAACCCTTTTCTTCCTCGGAATTCCATCGAAATATTCCGAGGAAATTCTGAGGAACTAGTGTTTGGGGTTTCAAAACGTCAATTTTTTTTAAACGGATCGATCGATGGATATATGTCCAAAAACGCATCGATCGATCACTAAGATGGACCAAAGCGTAACAATGTGATCGATCGATTAGATTATCCCATCGATCGATCGAGGATATCAAGTGTTCCTCGGAATTTCCTCGGAATATTCCGAGGAAATTCCGAGGAACTAGTGTTTGGGGTTTCAAAATCTCAAATGTTTTTTTATAAACGGATCGATCGATGGATTTATGTCCAAAAACGCATCGATCGATCACTAATATGGACCAAAGCGTAACAATGTGATCGATCGATGGGTATATGTCCAAAAACGCATCGATCGATCACTAGTTCGTCGGAATTTCTTCGGAATTTTGTAAAATCCCTATAATATTTCCTCGGAATTCATCGGTTTTTTCCGAGGAACACATTTTTCCTCGGAATTTCCTCGGAATATTCCGACGGATTGATGTTTCCTCGGAATTCCGTCGGTATATTCCGAGGAAACCCAAATTTTGGGTTTAAATTCCTCGGGAAATTCCGAGGATTTCATTTTCCGTCGGAATGTCCGTCAGGATACCACTGTTTTCTTGTAGTGTCTTATGCCTAGAGTTGTATTTTAGTTTATGATTTGATTAATAAAAGTTAAGAGATTTCTCTTTATTCCTTGTTTTCGGCTAGATCATTGGTGATCTCAACGAATTTAAGAAGACATTGATCTTAGGCATTCTTAGACTAAATAAGATCCTTGTATTATTCTAGTTTTCCGGGTATTCTTAGAATCAACGGATCTCTAGTTCTATCCCTAGAAGCTTCTGCTACATCACCAGCAAAGAAGAAGTAGTTTTCTGTGTAGTCTGTTGGCTGAGAAAGCTCTGAGATCAGTCAACGTTCTGTCCCAGTTGCTTGTTGGAGCTAGTTGACAGCGATGAGCCGTTGGTTCCCGAACATTCCAGGTGTAAGTGCATTCAAAGTATAGGTGGGAACGAGATTTGTTATGGTGTTGATAGAGGACACATAAGCCATCAGTTTGGAGACCCCATTGCAACATTTTGTCCTTTGTGGGGCAGCTATTCTGAACAATCAACCAGCTGAGGAATTTGTGCTTAGGGATCCCTCCAGAGAACCAAATTTCTTTGTGTCAGGTAACTTGTGGAATTTCATTCCGCAGTAAGTTGTAGATATGTCTAGTAGAATAACTTCGCATCGCTAGGCCGTTTGGAGACCATTCATAGCAGTCTGGTATGTTTGTGAGAGTAAGTGAAGTGATGTGAGAATAGTTAATTACATGTTCTTCCAACCTTGCTGCAGGAAGCACCCAGTGATCCGATTCCCATAGCTCAGCTAGGTACTGTTCGATCGAATCTCTAGCGCTAACGAAGACTGACCTTGAAGAAATGAGCTTATTCTAATTTCTACCCAATGGTGACCAGTTAGAAGACCAGAAATAAGTAGTTTCTCCATTACCGACAACAACTTTGATCCATGGGTAAGCAGTATTCCGAAGTTGAATCAACTGATTTGCCATCCATAAATGTTTTTGTTTTGTGGTGATGACCCAGAAGTTGTTGATGTCCCCCCTTGTAGGACTTCGGTTGTGATCTCTTTTCGATATCTAATTGGGAGTTAAAAAATTCAGTCCTCAGCAAACCTTTTTGTGGCTCATTCTACTTCTTGTGTTGCGCCACATTTATACATCCATTTTTTTCTTAAAAAGTAAACTTATTCAATAGTAGTAAAACCACAAAATATATTGGTTTTTATGCAATAAAATACAAAGAAGGCAGACCAATCTACGTTGTGGTTCACTCTACTTCTTGTGTTGCACGATACATATACATAATTTGTCTTCTCCAAAACAAACTTGTGTTACATAAAATCAATTTAATATAAGTAGAACCACAAAATTATAGTATTGGTTTTTAATTTTTATGCAATAAAATACAAAGAAGGCAGACCAATCTACGTCGTATACTCGTATGATTGTATCTGTATAGATTACGTGTATGTGGTTCACAATTTATTTTGCGTGTCAATACTAATCGACAACTTGACACAAATCACACCTATATATTAACGGTATGATTGGTTTCTCTGCTACCACCTACAAGCGCAACTTTTGCGATTGATTGCGGTTATTGGCGTTTTGCAACAATCACTCAAACCTCTTCAAACCGTTTTAAACCTCATAAATTCAAAAACTGGTTCCAGGTAGCATTTGCGGCTGCGGGCGGTTGCGGAATGATACTTTTTTTCACAATATAAATACAAAAATAAAAATATTCAATAAAAAATTTAAATTGGAATTATAAAATACTATATTTTAATTAATATTATAAAATTTTAAAATAAAATTATTTTCTATAATTTTAAAAAATTTAAAAATATAACTTTCTAAATATAATTTTTATATTTATTATAATATTATGAATTTTGATATTTTTATAATTATATAAAATGTAAATATTGTTAATTTATTATTTAACCGCTGTTGTATTTGGTAGTAAACCAGTCATAAGTATCCCGCAAACGCACCAATTTATAATCATATAACCAGTCGTATAAATCTCTTAAAACCGCTAGAAACTGCAAACACCCGCATCCGCAAACTCCCGTAACCGCAACCGCTGCGTTTGAACCAGTCATGCCCACGTATCAAGATCCTTTTTTATTTAAATATTTTTAATGTCTATAACAACATTTTCTCGTTAAGAATTAGGAAATAAAAATAGAACTTAACTTAGGTTAATAATAAAATATTATTTAAAAAAAAAAATAATAATAATAACGTTAATTTTAATGACGCTAATACCACTAACAAAACCCTAAATCCTAAATTCTAAACTCTAAACCCTAAATCTAAACCCTAACCCCTAACCCAAATCTTATACCCTAAATCCTAAACCCTAAACCCAAATTCTAGATCCTAAACCTAAATCTTATAACCTAAACCCAAATCCTAGACCCAAATTCTAGATCCTAAACCTAAATCTTATAACCTAAACCCAAATCCTAGACCCTAAACCCAAACCGTAAACCCTAAACTTAAACCGTAGACCCTAAACCCAAACCTTAGACTATAAACTCAAACCTTAAACCAAAAAGGAAAAACATCAACATTAACCCAAATCTTTAGGGTGTAGAGTTTGGGTTTAGGGTTTACGATTTGAGTTTAGAATCCAGGATTTGGGTTTAGGGTATAGGGTTTTGTTTTATAATCTAGAGTTTGAGTTTAAGATTTAAAATCTATGGTTTGAGTTTAGGGTTTAGAGTTTAGATTTAAGTTTGCGGATTTAAATTTATGGCTTAGAATTTAGGATTTAGCTAGAGCGTTAACGTCGTTAAAATTGACGTCATATTATTTTTCTATTATTTTAGATTTGTTTTAAAAAAATTTTTTTTATTATTTATCTAGGTGACAATCTGATTGGTAATAGGAAATGTGGTATATTTAAAAGTTCATCTTACGAGGTAAACCTAAATTTTCATCATAAAAATAAGAGACTATTCACATAATAATAATTTTTCGAGAAATTACAAAACACAATTTTTTAACTAAATTACAAAACGCATACTAGTGCAAAAAAATTATTCAGAAAATAACAAGGAAATGAGTGACAGAAAAGTCAGGAAAATCTTGTATAAAGTCCCGCTAGTGTTGTTCACTTTAATGCATGGAGAGAAAAGAAAACACAAAATAAGTGGGAGAAAGAAAGAAAGAGTGTTGAAATAAGCTTGTCTCATTTAAATGAGAATGAAGAAGGAACAATTGAGGAAGAAGATTAGAAATCTAGGCATTGAAATGGAGAGAGGAGCAACCTACGTATGAGAAGAAGATGAAGATTCCATTAGTCATGTGTGGAGCACGTGATCATAAAATAAAAGGAAATAATCTTATTTAAGTAAGAATAGGAAATAGTTAATTTCGCATATTTTGACTAGAAGTTTTCCTTTAATTCTATAAAGCTTTTGCTAAGCTCATATGAGAATGACACAGATCAATAAAATTTTTTTTTTCAAACCAGAAATCCTAACAAAGAGTCTCCCTCTTGAGTCTTTAAGTCATGCAGCTCAAATCATCATCTTCTACTTTATCACCGTCCATGAAACTCAAAACCCGGATCCAAAATCTCCTCGCACACCCTCTCTACCGTTTCCTTAGAGCTGTCTCTAGAGCTAAATCAGTATTTCTAGAGATCTTTAAACACAAAAACAAGAAACTAAAGCTCACTATGTTTTATCCAAGAAAGGCTTCAAAGAATCAACGCAAGATCTATTTCGGATCGTTTAGGTTTCACTACAACTGGTGTTCTTCTGATGTTGTTCCTGTCCCTCAGCCTTTCCCTTTTTCTGTCTCTGACATCAATGGTGGAGAATATGATGAGTCTCAGCTCTCTGGCTACCTCGAGTGGCTGGAGCACAAGAAGGTGGATGATTTGGAAGAGATCAGAGATGTTGGAGTAGTGGATGATAATAATGATATTAATCATTTGGCAGATATGTTCATCGCTAATTGTCATGAGAAGTTCTTGCTCGAGAAGGTCGAATCTTACAGAATGTTTCAAGAAACGTTAGAAAGGGGTTTGTGAAATATCAGAGGCGAAACATAGATTTTGACTTTTGTCTCATTCGCTAATAATCATGTTGTAAAATCTTCGCTAGCTTGATTTGATGATAATATATATTGCCAAAAGGTGGTGATAGTGTATCTTGAAAGTTTTGGGGGGTAATGTGTGAGAAGTGAAACTTTGGGGGTAGTAGTGAAACATGATAATATAATAAGAATTACTATTGCTGTCCATCTAACTGGGTACATTTAGTTAAGTTGTGAGTTTTGATTAGTGTTTCGTAAACTGCATCCAACTTGCATATTACTTAATTATGCTCAATCTTGAGAAAATTTTAAGAGATTAATTAAACGACGATGTGATAAATTAGAACTACAGGTGATTTTTCAGAAGAAACAAAAAAGAATTACAAAAGATATAATTGAAATTTGAAAGACAAGAAAATACCTTTGTTAAAACTTAAAACCAAAACAGAATTAAAAATGGACATAGGTAATGCATGATGGTACACTAAAACATCTTTTTTTTTGAATGAATTTTAAATTTTATTCATCAAAAGCCTTGTTACATCTTTGTGTAAACCTATTTAAGTACAGAAAAACTCATAACTCAAAGAAAACTTACACTCCTCTTTTAAACTCTAGTTTGAAACCAAAATTGAATGGCACACTCCATGCCTCTCCTCCTTCTTGTACTCAACAGACTGAACTTGTTTCTTAGAGCATGCGCAACGGGAATCCTTAAGTGAGAATCCTTAGGGAAAAAATAATTAAATAATCAGTGGATCCCACCAAAAGCTAAGGATTCAATCCTTAAAATTCCTAAATAAAGACTCTTTCTTAGTGAATCCTTGCACTATTTGCGGGTCCCCACGACTACGTGGCGGCCCGTGAATGGTCATCGTTTTTTTTTTTTTTTTTTTTTAAATCCAAAAAATTCAGGATTAATCTGAAATGTCCTTGTCGCTAAGGACTCCAATGAGTCTCACCGCTGCGCATGCTCTTATATCTTTACCAGTGAGTTTTTTCAAAACGGATATATGCATCAGCTTCTCCCCATGTCGAACATAATTCCTTACCCTCCATATTGCATAGACAGCCGCTTGAAAGGCATATCTTATACAGAAAATACTCTTCTTATCATAACGCCCACTTGAGATTATCCTCACCATTTCAGACCAATCTAGTGTGAAAACATCCCCCAAAATACCTTTTACAAGATGTTCCCACAGCTGTATAGCATAAGAACATTCGAAAAATAAGTGATTTCGAGTCTCCACATCAGTCTTGCACAACACACAGGTAGTATCTATCCCCTGGCTCCACCTCGATACCCTGTCCATGGTGGATAATCTTCCCCTCATGGCTAACCATGTCATGAATGCGTACTTAGGTGTAGCCATTGAAAACCAATTTCCCCGCGTCCAAAGACATTGCACACTTGTTCCTCTTAACAGCATCCAAGTTTCATTTGTTGAAAAAATCTCTCGATACCCCGACTTTCTCCTCCAGATACTGACATCAACCTTCTCACTCTGAATCTTACTTCTCACATATTCAAGAGCCGCCTCATTCTCTCGCAGAACCTCTGATCTATGACGTCTTTTCTGTCTTAAATTCAGCACCGCTTCCTCCAGAGTGGCTTCCTTCCTTATACCCAAATCAATAAACCCTCTCTCACCCATAAGATCAAATATCACACCCTTCTCAGACCAGCAATCATACCAAAATGAGATGTGTCTCCCATTGCCAATTTCAATCTTGTAGAATGTCTTCGCTATCTCCCTAAGCTTCAGCATCTTTCTCCACATCCAAATACCCACCCGAAAATTTACTTTCACTTCCCAAAAGCTTCTCTTTTTTAAAAGATATTCTTTAATCCATTTTCCCCATAAAGAATCTCCTGCAAGCATCCTCCATATAAGTTTTAATCCATACACTGTATTCACCTCTTTCAAAGATCTAACTCCAAGACCTCCTTCATTTAAAGGTTTACATATTTCCCTCCAAGCCACCTTAGCTCCTGAAGATTTTAGAGCTGGACCAGTCCAGAGAAACAATGCACACAGTTGCTCCACCTCCTTTATACATTTACTAGGTAATCTGAAGGCACAGGCCCAAAAATTAACAATGCTGACTAGCATAGATTTTAACAGCTGAAGCCTCCCCGCATAAGAAAGAAACTGGGACGTCCAAGAACAGATTTTACTTCTGATTCTTTCTATCAACGGTAGATAATCTTGTCTTCTCATTGATTGAGTCATTAGTGGCAGACCCAGATAACGAACCGGTAAAGAACCCTCTGCAAATGGAAAATTTACCAGAATTCTCCTTTTTTTCTCCTCTTGAATACCAGCCATGTAAACGGTCGACTTCTCAATACTGATACTCAGCCCCGACCATTTGGCAAAACCATCAAACACAGACAATACTCCCTCAATAAACTCCTTCGTTCCTTCAACAAATACCATCAGATCATCGGCAAAACAGAGATGAGTAAGAGAAAGATTTTTACACTTAGGATGAAACTGAAACTTCCTCTCGAGCACTGCCTTATCAATCTTCTGTGATAACACGTTCATACACAAAACAAAGAGATACGTAGAGAGTGAGCATCCCTGCCTCAAACCCCTCTTGCTCTGGAAATACCCTGAAAGCTCTCCATTCACCTGAACCGAGAACGATGGAGTTGATATACACAGCTTTATCCAATGTATAAACCTTGCTGGGACACCTATTGCTTCCAGGCTATTGAGAACAAAATCCCATTGCAAAGAATCAAATGCTTTTGATATGTCTATCTTCATCACACATCTCGGCAAGACAGTCTCCTTGTGATAATCCTTAACCAGCTCACTAGCTAACAAGACATTCTCCATCAAAAGTCTTCCTTTTACAAACGCTGACTGACACTCTGAGATGACACGGGGAAGGATCACCTTGAATCTGTTTGCTAAAAATTTTGAAACTACCTTATAGAGTACGTTACAGCACGCTATAGGCCGGAAGTCTCTCATCTCTAGCGAATCTGTCTTCTTTGGGACAAGAGCCAGGATTGTGGAGTTAACTCCTTTGGGAAGAAACCCAAACCTGAAGACTGATTGAACAGCTATGATAAAATCCTGAGCAACAATAGGCCAAGTTGTTTTAAAAAACTCACTTGGGAAACCATCAGGGCCAGGCGACTTATTAGCTGGCATAGCAAAAACCACTTTTCGTATCTCCTCAGCCGTCACTTGTGCTTCCAACAAACTACAATTCTCTTCAGAACAACGAAACTTCAGCATCTCTTTTAATTCTTTTGAAGTAGCTCCGATATAATTATCAGGAATCTTATTGAGAAACTCTGAAAAGAAACGAGCTGCTTCTTTTTTTATATCCTTCTGCTGAGTGACAGAACATCCATTAGAACATCTTATCTCACGAATAGAGTTTTGCGCCTTACGAACTCTTATGGCATTATGAAATGCCTTGTTATTATGATCTCCCAGATCAAGCCAATGAAGTTTCGCCCTCTGCTTCAAAAAATCCTCTTCCAAGCTCACAACATGAAGCCAACGTTCATAAGCCACTGCCTCCTCTTGTATGGAACTTGCACTCGGATCAGCAAGAGTCTTCTTCTGCTTCTCACACAGGCACTGATGAGCTTCTTTTGCTTTCTTCGAGAGATCTCCCAACTTCTCTTTCCCAAACTCTCGTATCAGCGGTTTTAGATTCTTTAATTTCTTCGAAAATCTAAACGTAGCAGAGGTCGAGTGATATAGTGTCAGGGTTTGATCCCAGTACTCCTTTACTAATGGTAGAAACCCTTCCAATCTCCCAATAGCATTTACATATTTGAAAGGCTTCCTCAGCTTTTCTTCTGGAGGAAATAGTTGAATTCTACAACGCAAGTGGTCCGAACATCCCCCTGCTTCAAAGACTGAATAAGAATTTGAAAACTTCTGAATAGCAACATCATTTACTAGCACCCTGTCCAGCTTCTTGCATATGACTCCCTCTTCTCTCTTATTACACCAAGTAAACTAAGAGCCCTGATAACCCATATCAGATAAGTTGCAATGCAGAGCCATACTTTGGAAATCTCTCATACCTCCTGATACCCTACCATTTTCCAGAATCCCCGAACTCTCATCTCCATCCAAAATCTCATTGAAATCTCCTACAATCATCCAAGCTTTACCACGAAACATAGCAGAGTCTTGATGGTTACAGAGATCCTCCCATAGTGCCTACCTTTCCTCTGCCAAATTATTTGCATAAACTCCAGTATAAAAGAAATCCTCCTTGCCTTTCAACCCCACGGAACAAGTTATAAGCTGATCAGATTTATACACTGGCATCATACAAACATCATCTCTCCACACTAGCCATATTCTCCCTCCCACACTGTGTTCATAGTTAGTCATATAAGACCAACCCGGAAAAACTTTCTTCAAAATACTACCCGCTTTACTCTCCTTAACCCTCTTCTCCAGAATGCACCCAAAACTCAAGTTATTACAACGAACCCACTCTTCTATCACAGAATGTTTTAAATATTTGTTGAAACCACGAACATTCCAGAAGAAACTCCCCATATATTAGTGCTTTCGTCGAGACCGAATGCTTTTCCCAGGATTTGCATCCGGAACCTTAGCCTTTCGTCCTCTTCTCAACCCAACTTTTTTCTCCTCAATAACTTGTTGATCAATGTCTTCAGCCTGATCACTCTCAAGTAGCTCCATGTCCTCAGTTTCTAATTGATCATCATCCACTTCAGTAAGCAACTTTTCATCTGCTACTAACTCTCCCTCCTCTACATCTTCAAGACTAAGCATAGAGAATTTTAATGCAGAGATCTCAACATCATCAATTTTCTGAGCTGATAGATCAAATGATCTTCCTGTTTTGGCTGGCGAAACCTTAGCCCACCCACTAGTACTGACACCATTCTCTAACTTTTTAGCACTTTCCTCACTGTCTACCACATCCATAACTTTATCTCCACTATCCTCCATTAAGACACTTTTCTTCTCCTTCCCTACACTTAGATAACTAGGACTTCCAACTTTCTCCCCATTAACCTTCATAGCAGGGGATCCAGAATCTTTTCTCTTCTTTCTTTTACTCTTCATCACACATACTACTTCACTGTGACCCCATTTATCACAGAACTTGCATCTAGCTGGTAGCCATGGATAATAGAACTTAACAGCGAACTGCTTTCCCTCCTTTGAAAATGTGATCTCCTTTGGTAAAGTTTTTGTGACATCAACCCTCACAAATATCTTCGCCTCATTTAGATTAGAACAAGCTATGGTTTCCGGATGTGGCTTCACTGGAAATCCTACAGTGCTAGTTATAAAACTCAGTCCTTCCCACGAGTACATGTGGAGAGGAACTTTCTCCAAGTGAACCCACATAGGAATAGCTTCTTCCTTCTGTTCTTCACCCTCAGCTTCTGGTGACCATTTCAAAACCAACATAGGAACGCCCACAATATTCCACATACCACGACAAAGAACCTTCTCCCTTGCCTTCTGACTTGAGACCCTAAACCTCATCGTCGTCGCATTAACTTCAAATACTTCAACCTTTGTAGACGAATCCCCATACTTCCAGATTTTGTTTAAAACCATATGAACCTTAGCCACATGTGGAGCCAGATCCAGAAATTTACCCACTACAAAGTCTTCCCAAAACGGAGTTGTGTTCTCCAGAACCTCATCTGGAATCTCCACCATATGAATACCATATTTACTTGAGACTTCAACCTCATACTTCTTCAACTGCTTCTTATCATGCGCCGCCTTCACCCAGCTTTGATCCATCCTCTTCAATTCACCTTCTTTTACTTCGTTTCTTAGCTTTTCCCCCTCCTCTGATACCTTCGGAAGAATCGAATCCATCCCCAGATCGTCTCTAGAATCCGGCAGAGGCGCCAGATTCATCTCGAAACCCTCAGATCGAAACCACTTCTGAAAATCGCCAATCGCCAAAAAATCGCCTTATTGAAAACGGTGCGTTTTATTTCTTCTCAATATTCTTTTATTGAAAACATCTTTAATCAACTTAGATTGACAAAAAGAGATTGATTGGCTACAAACGTAATATAGAGAAGTATCATTTTACATTTATTCTATAGGTCATTAGTTAATATTTAAACAAAAAGGAATTATGCTTACGAATTACGTTTCTGTTTAAATACAACTTACATCCTTTCATTTAACCCCAAGTCTTAAGGTATCCGTAATCAAGAGAAAACATTGCTTGGAAAAGTAGAATACATACATTATCTAACTGAGTAGCACGTAGCCTCGGTTGATTTTGCAGTTTTATATTCCAACAAAACATGATGAGTTATAATGGAAAAGTTTTTCTTCCACTACTTTCTCTTCTTACAATATTCTATGCATAGTCCAAACTTCGAACAACAAATTAAGTACTAGACATTATGCGTTTGATTTTAAACTTTTTGACTCTTAATGAAAAAGTGATTAGTATATACTAATTTGCTAAATGTACATGATCTAGATTCACTTTTCCACATCCCTAGATATTGTTTCGTTGACATTTGCAGTTTATGACTTTATGTAGCATACTCGAGAGTCGAGACCCAAAATTAATATCTTGGAGAATGTTTTACGTAACATTTGGAGACTATTTCATATGAATACGATGCGATTACACAAGCGGGTATACAACCAGTAAAATGCAAATCGGTAAGGTGTGTTGGGTCAAAACAATTCTTTCAATTATAATATGCAAGTGAAATCATGTAAACTTGGTTCACACGTAACTCTATACGGTTTAATCACTCTCCTTTTCTAATTATCTATCTTTCCTTCTGGCAAAGACAAGACCATCTGGTGTATAGAATGATCAAGATATTGATGATATCGATGACATCCAGATTAAAATTTAAGGGACTAAGAACATATTTAATGGAATCAAATAAATTTTAATAAAAAAAAAAAGAATTATTGGACTAAATTTTGGTTAAAAAAAAAAGAGAAGAAGAAGTCAATTCTATCAACTGACTCCACTAAATTTATGTGAAACTATTTATTTTCTCAATTTTAATTAATGAATCTTGTTTCTTGACTAAAACAAAATTAACGCCTGAAAGTAAGCGACTCGTTCAAAAAAAGCGCAAGAGTTTGTTACACTAAACAAACCCTACCTTCTTCCACAAGTCATATACATCTCGCGTCTCCTTCTTCTCTCCTCCACCTCTACAACACATTCTTTCCTCTGCTCTATCGAGACTGCTCCATCTCTTCAATGGCAGATCACAAAGATCAACGCATGATAGATCCTCTCGAAGGTACGTCTGCTCAAAAACTCCTCACGAATCGACTTCTTGTGCAACATTTCGATCGCAACCTCTTTAGGGTTTTCGAGTGATTCCATTGCATTGATGTAATCTTGATTCTGTTACTACTGTGATGTAGAGGATCCAACGTTCATCCCATCAACGAAGACATCAATGGCTGCAAAGTCGCTTCCTGGTTCTCACAAAGAGTCAAAGCCAGAGCTAGAATCCAATGACGATGAAGACATGATAGATCAATTCGTAGAAGACTCCAAGAAACAGAAACTCAACGAACAACAAAGAAGAGCCTTTTACTCTGTTCTTCTTGCCTTCAGAGCTGAAACCTTGTCATCAGGAAACGTAAACACTTCTCTCTTCTCGTCATTAAATCTCTTGTGTTTGCTTCTATTTAAGGGTTTGTCTTGGTGGTGCTTCAGAAGAGAACTCAGATCATAGAGAAGCTCATGAGCGAGTGGAGTATTGCTCAAGAAACTCTCGTCTCTTTTGAGGATAACATTGAGAAGAACCTTGTCGCCCATCAAGAAAGGTGTATACACTTTTGATCATAAAGGGTTTGACTTTCGATTATTTTTAACTAATTTTTTTTGTTTTACTCAGGGTTGATTCAGAAGCGAAGGAAACGAAAGAGAAGCCACTGACCATAAGACTACCTGTAAAGCAGAGCGTTGATTTGGGGCTTTTCATAACAAAGTTGCAGGCAAAGAAACCAACACTGTGTTCGAGCTGGGGCAGAGTTAATCCGGAGGCTCTAGTTGGAAGAAGGGTCTGTGTAAGAATGCCTGGTGAAGATGAGTTCGAAGTCTTGGTGATCAAAGAGTTTAACGCTAAAGATGTAATAAACACAAAAACCCTTTCCTTTGTGTTCTCTTCTCTCTATGCCTTTGTTCACGTTTTACTTTGTTAGGGAACACATCGCCTTGCGACTGTTGACCCGAACGTGATGTGGTTGAATGAAGCGTTAAGCTGGATGGATGTTAGGAAGGTAATAATACATAGAAGTGTTTGTCATCTCCTTTCATATGTAAAGATCTGATCTCAAAATGATTCTTTGCAGGTTCCGGATGAAGATATTAGATGGAAAAATGGAGAGAAGCCAGACTTTGAAACTCCTCCAGGATCCGGTGCAGGACAATGATGAGTATCATCACTATAAGCATCTTATGCACTTTGATTGATTGAGATCTTTAGTACTTGTAAAATAACCCAGAAACGGGTCAAGTCTACATGTTGATTCCAGTAGCGTCTTTTGTTAATGGTTGCCTTATTGCCAAACACTTGATTGGTATGTGAGGATTGAAAATAACGGTGGAACCTCTGCTTGACATTCTGATTTTAATTGGTTTAGAAGAAATCTTGCAGTCCTTTAGATTATCACATAAAAATAGGTAGCCAATCAAACATGCTTTGATGCTTGTTCCCATTTTTTTTTGTTGAAGCAAACTTGCAAGCAATCATGACCAAAACATTCATAAATTCATCATATCTAAGATCACATATTGTGTTAGGGATTGGCAGACAGAGAAGTCTTCTCACTCACCACCACAAACATGACTAATAACTACTTGTAAACATCTTAGTTAATAGATCAATTGCTTCCAGATAGCTTTCTAGATCCTAGAGACTTAGCAAATATCCTTATATGATCCCTTTAACTCATCCATGGTTGAGATACATTCAAGCTCATAGCTAACTGCCAACATATTAAACGTCTTGCAATTCCATTGAAATGTTCAGAAGATGTTCCAAAATGCCAGCAGTAACTTAAACGGATATATACAAAAGCCATAGCTAAATCAAGAAAGACGAATAAAGCTTTTTATCAACTCTCAAGATGATGGCAGAGTTACCACCAAATAGTACCATCAAGCAGCTCCTTTCAAGGCTTTCTTCAGCTCCTCCGCCACGTCACCGTCTTCCTTGCTCTTCTTCCCGCCATAATCCGACGTCGTTCTCTCACTACTCCACCGTTCACCTCTCGCTCTACCATTGTTGCTGTTGTTGTGGTTGCTCCTCTCTGCTTCACGGTACTTTGAATGCGATCCATAATCCACCGTCGCCGGATAGAATGGCCTGACGTTCGATACCATCACTCCCCTTAGATCTTCAACAGCTCTCTTTAACTCTCTATTCTCCGACCGAAGCTCCTCCATAACCAAACACACATCCTCACTATTTCTCAAACCCGAAACTTTACCCGGATCGCTAACGGGTTTAGTCTCTTTACCACCACCACACCCGTCCACGTGTTCGATCCCTATCTTATCCATCACCAGAAACGGAAACCTCCGCAACGAAATCTCAGCCGTCGGATCGAAATCGCGCCTGATCTCCGTCGGAACCCTAACCCCCCACCGAAAATTCACCACCGCGCGTCCCCTCACCGGCAGCGACGTCCTCGCCGCGACCTCCACGCCGGAAAGCAAACCGGCGATATCTCCGGCGGACGTCGACGGCAAGACGGTGACTTTCCTGAACCCTCCGCCGGGACCTGGAGAATCCACCACCTCGATCGACGAATCCTCCTCTCCGCTCACCGATCCGATCAGACCGGAGGAGGAATGAGACTTTTTGATCGAGAAGTCGCCGAATCGCGGCTTGAAGTGGAGCATGAAGGTCGGGCTGTTCTTGTTACCGAGGAGGTTGAACTCGGCGCTCATGAGCATGGAGGTGGAGATCGGCGAGCCGAAGGGTCCCGTCCCGGTTTTGACGACGAGGGAGAAAGGGCTGTGGGAGTCGTTGGGGCGGTACGCGAGCTTGAGAGACGGGCCTGATTCGAAGAAGGTGGAGAGGTTGAGGCTGAGCTCTTTGGATTCTCCGGCGACGATTCCGGATTGGAACGGGAGGCCTAAGATGCTTAGAGGGATCTTGGCGCGGAGGAGAGGGTTCTTCTCCTCACGAAACTTCATCGACGCCTTCATGTTTGTGGTTATGATACGGAGAGTGCAGTGATCTATGAGTTATGTAGACTTGTAATAGAATGTAAAGTTTCTTTTTTTTTTTTTTTGTTTAAAGATTTGAATTTTTGTAAATGTTATCTTTCTGAAAAAAGTTATGGTTGGAGATGAGAGGATGGAGAGGGGGAGACAGAAGGTAGGTCTTTTTACGGGTTTACCCTTGAGTTGTGTAACGAATAATGGTTTGTGTGTACTGGTCTGTGCGGTAATTATGTGGAAGTTACAAGGTGGAGAGATGAGATGGTGAAGGCTTAAAATGGAGGGTGGACAAAGGTCTGGCGTTTTGTTTATCTGTTTAGGCTTCTGTTTTTCTTTTTCCTTCTGTTGATTTCATTAAGCCCGTGAAGATTACATGGGCCTAATTTGGCTAATAATTTAACAGGAACTGTACGTTTGTAGTAAAGACTTGAGAAAATCTGTAGGGGGCTTTCGACATTTTAACCCGGATCCAAAAACCCTGCCGAACAAAAATCGATCCAAAAATACTAGATCCGAGATCGAACTAAAATTTTATAAGTATTTTTTGGATCTAAATTTCGTTTATCCGAAAATGATTTAAGATATAGAAAAAATGGTAAAATGATTTAATGCTGTAAATTATCTTTTTTGTAACAAATATTTTCTGTGTTTTAGATTTTTGATAGATTTTGTTACAAACAAATATTTTTGACAAAAAATATGTCCCATTTATTTAGATTAGGGATCGTGATTATGTTTAAGGAAAAAACCCTACTCTGTTAAAATACAAGTTCCACTTTATTGTTAAACTAATTGCCAGTTTAATTTAATGATTGCAACTTCTTTGATTCGTTATTTCGAACCAAGCGTGTATATAATTCATTTTGTTTCAACGATTTTCTTTCGTGAGAAAAACAAATAGTATTTTATAATTAATTAACAGAGTAAGGAAAATATTTGTTTAATTCATCAAAAATAAAATACCTAGAAAAAATAAATGCAAAGTCGTTTTAATAGTAATTAAAAGGTCAGGAAAACAACCAAACATATGATGTCTACGAATTAAAAAAAAAAACAATGCCACCATTTACAACAACTTATACATCCACCACTGTAGTTTAAATTTGTAGCTTAAATTTGCGAGAGTGTAATTTTGTTCAACATGGACAACTATGCTGTTATGGATACATATGAAAGATAGCACCTTCAATAAAATATCAATTATGGCCACTTTATTTGACAAAACCACATATCAAATCTAAACAATGAACATGAACTCAAATGTTAAGTACACAAACATAGTGAATGAAATGTAAAATAAATTTATAGTAGCTTAAGCAATAACTAGCTCAGTAACTACAACCTATTAGAAAGAAAATTGGAGTAACTAAACATTAAGAAAACACCGACATATGACAACAATTTCTTAGCCAAACATCATAATTTTTGTATAACGTTGACATTTTATCTATATAATAATAGGAAAAAACTCTACCATGATTTTTTTATTAAAATGGAAGTAAAAAATATTTTTGCATAGTTTGGATGAACTCGGTAAAATACAACAACCAGAAAAAATACATAGGTGTAACATAATTGTACATAGCTTAAATTAAAAGAAACAAATAAAATTAGCGTTTTCGGTATAAATCAAAACTGAACACTGCTCTCTTTCGAACCATTTTAAGTACCATATTATAAATTTAGCCAAATGCAGCCATTCTAAGACCCAATTTCCTCACATTCAACAAAAAGTGATCCCTTGAAATTTATAATTCATACATATAACCAAACAATATAACTAAAAATAAAAATAAATATATTACTGAAATAACTACAAATATAACCAAAAATGTTCATTATAAACCAATGTGATCTCTTTTTTTTTTTGATAATCGTAGTGTGATCCCAAAGGCTTTCTAGGCCCAAAGACTAATCACTACGAGACGGATCCGCGTTTTTTACCACTTAAGGTGCTCCGGGTGGCCAAGGAGAATCGAACCCATGACGATTAAACCAATATGATCTCATTATTTGTTCATCTATAATATCATTTCCAATCTACACTGATATTTTAAATACTTCATTTAAGATATATATTCATATAAAATAATTTTTAATATAACTTCCCACTCGTAGGGCACAAGGCGGCCAACCACTACTTCTCAATAAAGTTGCTTTTATATAAGAGTACACCAACGATTTTAAGTTAATCTCATCAAATGTGAATTATAACTAATTATATAGATTCGTGAAGAAAACTTATAAATGATTTTCGTTTTGGATTTATTGGCGAGATAGCCAGATTTGAAAGACAAATGAAGAAAGTAACAATGATTTTGACGTAATTCATTGTCATACTTTTTGCCTTGATTCCACCCAGTTATGCCCCTTACCATAGCATGGTGCCGGTTCGTTGTTATAAAGTGAACGACGTGGAGGGTTTGTCTGCCACTGTAACAATCACATATAATAGGGATCGTTGTGCACAGCTGTCTTGAGCACGTATGCAGGAGGATATAAATCAAGAGTAGTGACGAACAGATGTGAGAGAGATAGAAACTCTGTTAACGTAACGGCGATCTGAAGATGATGACATAAATCCTATTCTGATTGTATTGCTTTCCATACTACGTCACGTACGTGGAATGGATTATTGTAAGTTCATTTACAATGGAGTGATGGTGTTCTCAATTTCAGAACCGTGATAAGGTGCATGGTGAAAGTAAAATACGAAATGGTTTACATAAAGTCAAGCCGAGTTCAGTAAAACCGTCCAATTTAGACGACGGAACTTTCCGTTTGACATGAGTCAGATGGAATGTAATATATATTATGAACGTAAATAGATACATGCGAAGAATCTTCTTTTCATTCCACATGAACTACATAAACTAGATAAGGTGTATGCACATGACCCAAAATAACCACTTACGTAGACGCTGATGTGTGCGGTTTTGCAGAGATAATGACGTATTCCCTGCAGTAAATGGCCACTAATGGATTACAACTATTCCATATAAAGGATTAGGAGGAAGCCAAGTAAATAGGTGGAATTATTAGAGATGTTTTACTGTGCAGAGTTAAACAAGTGGTGTAAATTAGAACGTGTGCCAATAAATGTTGTATTCCATCTAATTACCACTGTAAGTCCATCCGAAGGAACTCAAAAGCAAGAAGGTGACGGAAGGAATGATTACCCAACACGGAGTATAAATTAAACACTATAAACTAATAATTAAATTCTATACGGAAATATAAACCCTAATCCAGTGTCAACCCCAATTTTCCATAAATTAAACCCAAATTTCGAAATGCCAGTAAGATGCATTACTATTCTACATGAGGCATATATAATAGAAAATGTGAAAATGTAGTTGCAATCTAAAGATCATTTTAACATATTTCTCAAATGTTTATATGGGTATGCTTTCATGGTAATGTTTGCCCCAATGTCAACCATAATCATACATAAATTAAACCCTATCAACTATTCACTAAACCTAAGCGGGAATATAAATCCTAATCCAATGTCAACACCAATCTTTCATAAACTAACCCGTACCCACTAATCACTAAACCCTACATGGAAATATAAACCATAATCCAATATCAACCCCAATCTTTCATAAACTAAATCCAAATTTCGAAATGTAAGTAACATGCATTTCCATTCTACATGATCATATATAATAGAAAATGTAACAAACAATATAGCACATCACATATATATTGTTCAAATTTTGAGGTATCTATGATTACAGGGAAGAAGATAATCACTAAACCCTACACGGAAATATAACCCTAATCTCATCTCAATCATAATTTACTAAACCCTACATGGAAGTATATATCCTAACTAAATGTCAACCCTAATCTTTCATAAACTAAACCCTAACCACTTATCTCTAAGCCCTACATGTAAATATAAACCCTAATCGAATGTCAACCCCAATCTTCCATATACCCTAACTCAATGCCAACCACAATCATACATAAATTAAACCCTATCAAATATTCACTAAACCCTACGCGGGAATATAAATCCTAATCCAATGTCAACCCCAATCTTTCATAAACTAACCCCTAGCCACTAATCACTAAACCCTACATGGAAATATAAACCCTAATCCAATATCAACCCCAATCTTTCATAAACTAAATCCAAATTTCGAAATGTAAGTAACATGCATTTCCATTCTACATGATCATATAGAATAGAAAATAGCATATTACATATATATTGTTCAAATTTTGAGTTATCTATGATTACAGGGAAGAAGGTAATCACTAAACTCTACACGGAAATATAACCCTAATCCCATCTCAATCTTAATTTACTAAACCCTACATGGAAGGATATACCCTAACTCAATGTCAACCCCAATATTTCATAAACTAAACCCTAGCCACTTATCTCTAAGCCCTACATAGAAATATAAACCCTAATCGAATGTCAACCCCAATCTTCCATAAACTAAATCCAAATCTGAAATGCCAATAAGATATGTTTCCATTCTACATTAGCATATAGAATAGAAAATGTGACAAAATAAATAGCATAATACATATTGTTCACATTTTGAAGTGTTTATGATTGCAGGGAAAGAGGTAATGCTTACACCAAATTCAAATTGACTGTAGCGAAAGAAATGAAGATTGAGGGAATTAGAGAAAGGAAGTAGAACATACAACATCATATGAATATCATTCCATTCAACATCACATTGTATTATGTTTTATTTGATGTCATAATAATGTTATATGGCAAATATGTGTTATAGAAGCGTATATTGCCATGTCGAGCTGAGTAATTGTGTTAACTATTTGAAGATAGTGTACGTACTATACGCAGTTAGTGAAACACTATTTACGCATATGGAATATGATTTCATTCTTCCAGTGTATGCAACGAAAAGGAAGAAGATACATAGAATTGGAGTCACTCCATAAAACATTACTACAACACGGAGGTAGTTTAGATGGTAGTATCTAAAAACAAGAAGCAAAGCTAGAACATAAAAACAATGCTTAGAAACCATAAACCCATGTTACACGTCATGGGTGAGTGCTCCGGCTTGATACAGTGCCAGTGTTTCAATCAAGTAGTTCTCTGCAGCTACACAAAGATTTTCTTCAGTGAAAGCCATACACTTCAATTCCATCCCAACGGCGTGCATTTATAACATAATAAGTGTAAATACAGCGGAATTACCTATACAAAGCCAAAGTCACTTAGTTCTATAAAAACATTTATTCTAAGCCAAATGTTTTTGTCTTGGAATCACAAAGAGAATATGACATGAGCGAACTACAATCAATACATAGCACAAGATAAACATTTCTATTTATATGGAATAGTAAATCTATATATGACATGGTACACATGGTTACATAGAATGGAATTGTTATACATTACCATTTGCGAGGAGTGAACTACACTCGATACATAAAACAAGATAATTATTTCTATTTGATATAGTATTGTATATATACATATAACTTGGAACACAAAAGTACATTGAATGGAATATAAATTCTAAATACCTTATGATTGTTTCTACATCATAAAGAAGTGCAAAACAAAAGGGTACGTGAATGATTAACAATTTAAGCTATTCCATGTCACATAGCATAGACCGATCAAATAGTTCTACATATACTATGTTTGTCTCGATTCCAAACAAAATTACCATAGACTTCGATGTAAGAAGATGAGTAAGACAAATCGGTAAAAGTTCAACCCTAAATCGATTCGGTGACCTCTGTCTACTAGATCCGACATGCAACCCAAAATAGAGTTTATATTTAACAATTTAGATTCGACTAGGCTGGACTACATCCCAAATAGGGAAAAAGAGCATCACAAAAATAGAATTTAAAGCACACACCCTAGAACTTACAATATTGCAACAGATCTGAGACAAAGCGCCGATGTGAATGGGAAAAGGGTCACTGTGCTCCTTCTCGCCGATTGGACTGTCACGACGTCTTTTCGCAATAGATTCCCGAAGTGGAGACGATGTCCCTTTGCAACACAGTTAGAGAAAGAAATAAACTCAGAGAACACAGACGGTGGCGATGGTGAGGAGGAAACGTGGTTCGAAGAGGTGGAGAAAACTGTGGATCAATTTTTCAAAATTTACCAAATAAAGGTAAAAAGAAAGATGTGAATATAATTATGCCACGAGTAACTTGAAACAACTAATAACTAGGATTTTTTATTTTTATTTTCTTCAGGTTTCACCGGTCATCACTCAAGGCAAAATAACATTATTACATAAAGTGGAATGGGTGTATCGAAAATCTAGGGTATTTAGTTATCTAGTGAATTATGTCTTTTTTCATGGTCATTCGGACCGATTTCCCTTTCATTTTCTTAAAATGTCTCGGTGTAGAAAAAAGTAAATTTGTAAGTTAAAAGAGCTCAAATCTCAGTATTCGGCTCAGTTACAAAAAAAAAAAATCTCAGTATTTGTTATCCTCATCCTCAATTCCTCATGTATTCTCGACAAACATATATAACAAAGTCTGAAATCCTGGATATCCAATTAAACAGATATGATATATCATATATGATATACATTATATTATATCTTTGGTTTTGTAACAAAAATTACCTATTTAGAAGCATACACTTTGCAAGATTATCATGAACGGTATAATTAATTAAGCAAGAGATTATCATTTCCTCAAAGTAAACCGTACTTAGTTGGATTAAATATTGTGGATTCATTTGGTTTGTTAACAAATTTTAAAACTAAAAATCTGTCGGGGGTCCATCCACATTCCAGCTAAGGAGAGATGTACAAAAAGATTAGAACTGGGAACCATGTCAAACAAATACGAGGAGGACCACCATACGGCTTAACTATGGACACGTGTCTACCATACATCGGCTTAGTAGCATGCATGTGGAATGTGGTCCGAATCTAAAAAGAGAGCACAAGACTCGTGTGTTCGACTCTGAGTCTCTCACGTACACGTTTGTACACAACAAAGTTGGAACCAAATCGGCAAATCCTTTCTGTAAGTTTCAGTTCTCTTTAGTCAAAAAAAAGGGTTTCAGTTCTCTTTATTGTTTAGCTGTTATAAACACTTCACGCTACGTCCATGATCCAACGGCTATTATTCGTTATGTCTTGTTATCGTCGAATCATTCACCATTGACTAGCTATTTCTCTGTAAACTATATATATGGGTCGTAGCTTAAGCAGCCATTAGAAAACTATATATACTGTTAATGTATTTCCAAAATATATTCTGACACAAAGTAAGGTCGTGCAACAAAAACCCAGGGGGTTATTTAAGGT
Source organism: Brassica napus (assembly GCF_020379485.1). Classification (NCBI taxonomy): domain Eukaryota; kingdom Viridiplantae; phylum Streptophyta; class Magnoliopsida; order Brassicales; family Brassicaceae; genus Brassica; species Brassica napus. The sequence goes on along the minus strand of NC_063447.1, from coordinate 32,652,761 downwards.
TTTTAAAAAGGGTTTAATATGTTTCTATAAAGATGATCGATCGACCCACGTATATGACCTATCTAATTTATCTTTTTTTTTTTGTTAATATCAACAAAAATATATCTTTTGTAGTCGAAGTATATTTAGTTTAGCATGTAATATAGAGAAAAAGACAAAAATAGCACTAAATCAAGTTTTTGTTCCCAAACTAGCATTCAAGGTCAAAAGTCACAAAAATAGCGCTTAATGTTTTATCAAAAGTCACAAACTTAGGGTTTAGAGTTAAAGGATGGGGTTTAGGATTTAGGATTTAGGGTTTAGGGTTTAGGATTTAGAGTTTAGGGTTTAGAGTTTAGGGTTTAGAGTTTAGAGTTGAGAAATGAGGTTTTGGGGATAAGATTTCAAATTTTGAAAAATAAAAAAATTAAAATTTTCAAAAGATAAAATGCTATTTTGGTCATTTTAGTTTTTGAGTTCTATTTTTGTGATATAAACTTAGAAATGTGTTATTTTGGAGATTTGCCCTATAATATATATAATATAGGGGATGATAGTTGTCTTCACTAATTTTTTTTCTTGCAAAAGTTGTCATATAGCAAGGAAGGGATATTTTATCAGATAATATATCTATAGCTATATGCATATCGACAATATATTCTTTTATAATTCGTGGATGGTCACTAATATACTTAAGTAATGAGCTTGTTGTATATATATAGATTTTGGATTCGAATTAGATAATGTATAAATAATATGTACATGTTGGATTGGATCATCCAAAAACATATATACATAAAAGTATAACATATTATATATTTCTTTACCATACTCCTTTGAGTCGTGCTTGTGTGCTAAATCAAAGGTATTAATTCTTATTTTATTTTTATTCGTATATTTTTATAAAGTTGAAAAGGTGAAAAAAATAGACGTAAGGAAGTGAAACTGCCTCGTGCATATGAGAAAAAGGACGTGAGACAACTAAAGGTAAAAGGTAATTAAGTGAGAGTCACCGAAGAGTCATGCCATCTCCATGTCTTCCACATTCCACTTTATCATTTATCTCCATCGTTTCTACATTATTGTCTTCATATTTTGATCAACTACCTTCTTTTCTTCTAAAAACCTTCAATTGCTTGATTGCAACAAAAAATGCAGTCTTCTTTCGCAATTATAATTATGAATACATGATACTTAACTTATAGGCCAAACATGAAAATGTAAAATAAAAGTCCAGATCAGTATAGGCAAAAAAGAATCTCTACCATCAACTAGACAAGTAATTAGTAATTTAGTATACGCCAATATTGTATTCTTGGGAAAAAAACAATCATAAGTTTGTTGAGTTTGTGTGCCTGACATGGGTACAAGTTTGTGAAATCCTACTTGTATATTAATTTAATCCATTAACTAGTACCACCTGCATTTATCTATTGTACACTAGCACAAACATAACACATAACATAAATATATAGTATTATGTAAACTATAAAATATGCCTTATTAAAGAAATTACAACATGATAATTTGATTAGTGGGAGAAGACCAATGCGCTTAAAGATATTTTATGTCTTGTGTTGACGCATACTTATATATCTTTCTTATAGTAACTAATACATGTAATTAGTTAATCCAACTAGCTTCTTTTGAGTTTTTTAATCCAATTAGTTTCTTTTGAATTTACATGATGGCTATAAAATTATAAAAATATTAACAAAGTTCCCATTTTATTATTCACATATGTCTAGTTCATATATACACTTTCCACATTTAAAATCATTTAAATTGAAGAATAATGATTTTAAATATTCTTTTTTTTGTTCTTGCTAATCATTTCCATTTTCCTCCTATAAAACCTTGACATATCTCAACTTACTATCATATTCACCAACTACATCTTTCTCTTCCTCAACAATCAACCCTAATATAACTCCAAAATGGAAGCCACCATCTTCAAGAAATCAAGAAGCTCATCATCAACCCTAGCGATGCACAAACAATCATACTCAATAACCAAAACAAAGCCAAAGATCCGTATAATTCATATATTTGCACCTGAGATCATCAAGACCGACGTTGCCAACTTCCGAGAGCTCGTCCAGAGCCTCACAGGCAAACCAGAAGACCATGGTGTTTCAAGGACAAAGACAAGAAGAGGTACTCATCGTCAAGTCCAAGACATGATCAACATGGAGAAACCAGGAGAAGTAGAGCGTTGTGATGATCAAGGGTTCTGCTCAAACTCAGAGATGGAAGATATGTCGATGACTTGGAACGGTGATAATGACGGTGGTGAGCTCTCAGGAGGGTTCTTGAATGGTATGGGAGATTTTGGAGGGTTTATTCAAGAACTTGGTGAATTTCCCTATTTGCCCTCGTCCGCCATGGACGTTTCTGCTTCTTCTAACTCGTCTTCTTCCTCCCATTTACATGGTGGATCAATTTTCTCAGATTCTCATCACCAATTCTAACTCTTGTCTCTCAAACAAAAGAGCTTTTTATAAGTGGTGTATTTTATCTTCTTAATTAGGTTTTTGTGGAAATATTTTTTGTTGTTTTTGTTTAGTCCAATAAATTGATATTATGTAAAGGTTAAACTCTTTTTTATTTCACCCTTAATGTGTTATGAGCTGATCATTGTCTTAAACACACTACTCCCTCTGTTTTTAAATTATGCATTTAGTTGTGGTTTGCACGTACTAAGAAAACATATTAAAATTTATTATAAATGCATATGTAACCTTTAATTTCGTTTATCAAAGTGTTAAATAATGGATAATGAAACGATATCTGTGTCCGGAGAGATATATAGTAAGTTGTATTCAGTTTGTTTGACATTTATAGACATAAACAGAGGAACACAAGGACCTGTTCTTTTTAACTGTTGTATTCAAGATTCTCTATAACGCTCGATGAAGACGATGTTTCAACCCTCGTTAGAACTTCAGGCACTCCCAAAGTATCTCTTACAATCTACACAACAACAAAAGCACCGTTTCATATTCAGTAAGCTTCCCTGCAAGGTTTTTTAACTTCTAAGGGTATAACAATTCCATCAACTTACAAGAATCTCGTCGTCTAGATAAGATATCATGAAGAATCTCTGGTAAGATCCACCTGAAAGCCAGCAACGGCATGGTTACAATGCTACATGTGAGGAGAGCTAATGTTAAAAATGTTGCTTATAATATAAGTTACCAAGTGGAATTCTTAGACCATTGGCTAGAGTGTCCTTAACAGGTTCAGGAAGATGCTGCAACGTCGTGGTAGCTTGACCCAACAAACCTCTTAGCTGTTCCGGTACTGCTTCTTCAATAACAGTTGGCGACTCTAGCATTCCCTCTAGATACTCCTCCTTCATCCTCAAAGGCCCTTCCACTGTCAATTTCGATGTCAGGATGACTTTGTTTTCGATCTGCATAGACAAAATAACTTCTTCTTTTGAGTCTGCTTATTCATATATATATATATATATATATATATATATTTTATATCAAACAGTTGTTCTATTACTCAAAATACATATCCATAAGTTTTATACAAGAATGTATATATACATATACCATGTTTAACAGCTTAACGTTGGCGGTGGCCCTTGTGCTAGCATCTTTAATGACAATGTCCATACTTGATAGACTCACAAATGACGAAGGAAACCTCCTGCCACAGTCACAAACAGATAGAGAGCAATGAATAAAATGTTTTATTGCTTATCTATGAGAAAGATACATAGTAGTAAGAAGACTAACTCGAAAATAACACGAGCAGCAAGTGAACCAGGAATGTTGGATCCAAACCACTCAAAACTCCATCTGCCTTCAAGATAAGGAGACCTGTAAAAGTATCAGAAACCAGTTCATGTCATTGTCCTTTTAAAAACTTTAAGACCTGAAACTGATAATAGGAGCACATACGTGGTTGGTCTAGGAGTAGGGTTAAGCCGCTCTAGTGTAGTTATCCTCTCATTCACATCAATCTTTTGTAGATCAGTGATCTTCCCTGTAACGAAAGCCTCAAAGCCTCCAGCATCATTGAACTGAACTCGAACAGAGAGAGTAATCAGAAAACAGCTTAACCGTTGTGATTCTTGAAACAGAGGAAATAAAGCGGTTACTACTAAAGGAGGCAACTTTCAATTGAAGATATTGAAATCGAAGATCTAAAGACGGTAAAGGTAGAGACTTTACGGCGAGAATGAGCGATTCTTTGGCGGAGAGACGCTCCATTTCTCTGGCGTAAACTGAAGGGATCCCTTGAGCTGCCGCCTCTTGTACCATAGCTCTGCATATCATTCTCCGGGAATAACTCTTCTTCTCCTGGTGAAAATTGAGAGAAGCCCTTGTCGTCAACGGTGGTGATGCGGAGGATGAGAAGCTCAATCGAACCGCAGAGATGACGGAGACGGAACAGTGTTGTAGCAGTGCCATTGGAGAAGAAAGGTCAAAGATTGGTTTGGGTTACGCTGAGTAGGAATCTGAGGAACGACGAAGAGAAGAAGAGGACGAGAGAGCTAAAGCAAAGCAGCGTCTTTTGTTTACTGTTTGTCTTCTCCTCGTTATCAAACGATGCCACGTTTAGTCAAAAAAAAGTTTAAAATTTTTAACAAATGTTTATTTAACTTTTTTTATACAGGAATTACCTATGGATAATTCTAAGGGCAAATCTCCAAAATAACACATTTCTAAGTTTATATCACAAAATAACACTCAAAAACTAAAATGACCAAAATAACACATTTTTAAGTTTATCCTTTGAAAATTTTAATTTTTTTATTTTTCAAAATTTGAAATCTTATCCTCAAAACCTCATTTCTCAACTCTAAACCCTAAACCCTAAACTCTAAACCCTAAACCCTAAACCCTAAACCCTAAATCCTAAACCCCACCCTTTAACTCTAAACCCTAAGTTTGTGACTTTTGATAAAACATTAAGTGCTATTTTTGTGACTTTTGACCTTGAGTGCTAGTTTGGAAACAAAAACTTGATTTAATGCTATTTTTGTCTTTTTCTCTTCTATTAAATAGATTATTTTCAAGTTTTGATTAAGAAAATAGATCATAAGGAAAAAAATGACCAAAATGTTTCATTTAATAGGTAAAATGGTCATAATACCCAAGATATATAAAAAAATAACAAAAATAAAATAAAATAATTTTTTTATTATAGTTTAAGATTATATGTTTTCAAATTCGAATTTTTTTATAAATTTATTTTTTTTATCATTTTTTTTTTCGAAAATTTTATTTTATTTTTTTCAATTTTTTTTTTGTAATTCAAAAATACTTTTTGAAACTATTTTTAAAATTTTTATTTTCAAATTTTTAATATTTATTTTTTATTTTATAAAATTTTAAATCTCAATCCCAAATCTGCACTTCTCAACTCTAAACCCCAAGGTTTGGATTAGTTAACCTTAGGGATATAAATATATATTTACTACCTCTTTAATAAAATATTTTGGTCATTTTTATTCTTATGGTCTATATTTGTGACATAAATTTTTTTAGTGATATTCTAAGGTATTTCCCATTATCTATTATTTAACTTTTTATAAATAAAAAAATTAGAAAAAATAATAGGCAAAAGACAAAGGCTGCAATGTAACTCAAAAGTCATAATTAATAGTAACAAAAATCTTTGCACATACGTGTATATATATGGGCAATTATTTTAACTAGATTATTTTAAAAATTTTATGGCAAAAAAAAAATCTTAAAGAGGAAAATGACAAAATGTTTCATTTAATAGGTAAAAAAATACATTTTACTCTAGATATATAAATACAAATAAATAAATAAAAAATAATAAAAAGATAATATTTTTTTATAGTTTCAGATTATATGTTTTCAAATTTGAACTTTTTTATAACTTTTTTTGAAAATATTTTTTTTTTAATTTTTTTAAATTTTTTCAAATTTTTTTTTGTAATTCGAAAATATTTTTAAAACTATTTTTCAAATTTTTAATATTTATTTTTTAATTTATAAAATTTTAAAACTTAATTCTAAATCCTTACCCCTTAACTCTAAACCCTAAGGTTTGAATTATTTAACCCTAGGGGTATAACCGTATAAGTTTATACAGTAGAACCTCTATAAACTAATAATGTTGGAACTTTGAAATTTTATTAATTTATAGAGATATTAATTTACAAAAATTTTTTTTTTAGATTTTTTTTTTAAAAATATATTTATCCTAAGATAATAAAAATATTTGATTTTAGTGTATAGACATTAATTGTTATTTTTTGAAATTAAATGTGATTTTTGATATAATATTAATAAATCTTATCAAAAATATACTAAGTGTTAAGAAATTAAGAAAATATAAAGATAATTTCATTGTGAATATAAAACAAATATTATAATAATAGGTACTTACTTATATAAAATATGTATACATATAAATTATTATAATTTTAATGAGACCATATATTTACATAGAATTTTCAAAAAAATTATTATCTTATTATTTTATCGATTTGATGTGAAATTTTGAACCGGCCCAAGTTGGGACCGACAAAATTTATTAATTTATAGAGATTATTAATTTATCGAGTATTAATTTATAGATGTTCTACTGTATTTACCTCTTTAATGAGACATTTTGGTCATTTTAATCCTTAAAATCTATATTTATGACAAAAACTTTTTATTGCTATCCTAGAATATTTCTCTATATATATCTATACAGTTTTGATGCTATTAGAATCAGACCACAATTGTTCCCCGAAACTAAAGTTAGAAAAAAAACATTATAACAAAATTAACCCATAAACAAAAATATTACTAAATTGGCATTAACTAAAAGGGAAAATAACTAAATTATTTTAAATTCTAAACATTTATTCTAATCCTGCTTTCTAAATACTAAATCCTAAATACTAATATTAAACCTCAAACCCCAATATAAAGAAATTTCTTTTTAAACATATTTTAGTTAATGTTATATTTGTCATTTTCTTCTTTATATACTAATTTGGAATAATGATATATTTTGGTGCTAATTTGTGATATTTTTTTTTGTGGAAGCCCCCATAGTCTAGTGGTTTGACTAAGGGTTCTGCTTCTACACCAGGAGGTCTGGGGTTCAAACCCCAGAAAACACAAATTATGCAGATTGGAGAAAAAGAGTTACAAGAGGTCTTCAACATAGTGCAAGGACGTATCATCGAACATGGATCTCATAGAACAGCTCGGAGCGATGCAGTCAGACGTGCATTCTCATATGATGGTAGAATTGTGAGCTGTAGAATCGTCTATGTAATATTTCTCATCGTTGTAATAGCATAATTAATTATACGTTAAAAAAAAAATTGTGATATTTCTACATAATTAATCTCTAAAATATATGGTTAAATCATCAGAATCTGAAATTTACATCCAAAACTCTTTTTAGCTCTAATCTCGTGCTCAAGACAACGAGATATGAGAGAGAGGACGATCATTTTTCAACAGACTCATGATCAAGCTAGAAGTTTCATGGACATAGTTTCTCAGGTCCCCCCTTACCACCTTGAAGATGCCAAAAATGCTACTCCATCTTATCAGAAGGAAGCTATATTTTACGCTGATCTTGTTCTGTTAAATCTCCCTCAACTATTTCATGCAACTCTTTTCTTCAGATACCAAGTTTGTGCATTAAAATGGCATCCAGATCGTTACAACCAGGGCCGGCTCAAGAAAATTATGGGCCCCTGGGCAAAATAGTTTTTCAAAAAAAAATTTACATATACTCTATGGATAACATAAAAATTTTGGGCCCCTTTTAAAATTTTTTTTTTGAAAATCAGGCCCCATATTAACACTAATTATGCAAAAAAAAAATTGGGCCCTGGGCCCACGCCCCCCTTGCCCCTATGCCTCAGCCGGCCCTGGTTACAACGACTCTACCAAGGTAACGAATACGATAATGTGGTCGCTCCCTTCATTTTGTTTTTGGAACTGATTACAAGTTGGTATGAAGAATGACCCGAGGAAAAATAGATGCTATGCATTGTGACATATCGACAGTTATGTACGTTTGCCATGAGCTAATAGGATTGGTTTAACTATCATCTCCAGTTCTGAATGGGACTCGGTAATAAAGTTAGCTAATACCATCTTCGATCAAACTTTATTTATTTTTTCTCTATAACTTACCTTAAATAGAGTAATTTTTGTTGCAGTGGTGTTACTATATAATATAATTATTTTATTATAGAATGAAATATAGAATGATTCTATCATAGAGTAGCACCATTTAAACAAAAATTAAACTATAATAGAGTTACTCTATTCTGGTGTAAATTATAGAGGAAAAAATAGAGTTATATCAGAGATGTCCTAAGACCATCTCCAATGATTTACTATATTTTTTTCTCTAAAATAGAGTAACTCTATAATAGAGTTGGATGTTGCTACAATGGTACTCTATTTTATAGTGAAAAATAGAGCAATGAACCAAAAAAAAAATTACTCTATATATAAAGTAAAAATAGGTTTACGCTATTATAGAGTAGAAAATAGAATACTATTGAAGCATTTTTACTATAAACTTTATTTAAGAGGAGAAAATAGAGTTAATGCAGATGCCCCGAGAGTATTACCTCAAGCAAACTACTCCAGGTGGTGTCTATTTATCACACTTTTTATTTACCACCGGAAACATAGCAGAGTCAATGAGGCTGGTAAGCTAACACGGACAAAAGTGGCCTTGAGAACACTTGGCATATATAGTTAAAGAATTATTTTTTAAATGCAAAATTTAATAAAGTATATAACTTGGTATTAAAACGTAAAGGTTAGCAATAGCATCTAAACAAGGGTTTTGAGACTAAACTGGAGGGACACGTAATGAGATTTGGACCATTCGGTATACATTTGCAGAAATCAATTCGGCACATAATTAGTAAAGAAACTCAAAACGATCCTGATAATTCTATAGCCGTCCGATCACAAGAGTTGGTGATCATGGCCTGGAACTTGACACAAACCGGATCGTACCAGATTCGACCCCCTCTTTCTCTCTGCTGCTTTGAGGAGGTTTCGGTTCGTTAGCCCAATGTAAATCTAAAAAGGTAATAAAGAGCGAGTCTTCCATGGCGGGCGTTATCAGCTCAAGCTTCCAGCGTTGGTGTTATATCGCTGATTGATCGATTAACCTAAATCCCACCTCGTCCAGGTCGTTCATTCTTCTCCTTCCCAGCTCCAGATTTTTGTCTGTGTGGTTAAGATTGATTGTTCCTGGATCGAGAGAGTCGAGACTTCAATCTGGGCTTTTTGTTTCTTAGACAAGGATTCGAGAATCAGCTTTCTTCATCTTCTCTTCCTGTCATTTGAATCTGAATCGAATCTGAGAATTAACCAGCTTCGAGAAATAGCTTCCACGGTACTTACATATCTCTTCTTCTGTTTCTGTTTTTTTTTTTGTTTACATTTTGAATTCAGAATTGAATCACATCCCTTTCAAATTGTGATTGTCATTGTCTTTAGTGTAATTGATTGTCTTGATTACATGATTGTCGGAGAATCTTACTTTCCTTAACGTTGTGTATGCTTTTTTACTTATATTTGGTGTTTCTTCTATAGTCTAGGTTACTTAAAGATTGAAAAAACTGTGTGCCTGCCTAATAAGAAGTGCTAGATTTATTGTTTATGAGATGTTTCTTTCTCCAAGTTTTATCTTAAACAACTTGTGGACCGGATAAAGCTTATATTTGTGTCATTTGTTTCTCTTCCTTGCAGGATAACAAAGATCCCCCCATGGAGTAGACTTTGTTGACCACAAGTGAAAAGGAAGAGCCTTTTTTTTTGTTTTTGTTTATTGATGGGTGAAGAGTTAGCTGACACTATGAACCTGGATTTGAATCTAGGCCCTGGTCCTGAGTCGTCAGATCTCCAGCAGGCCCTAAGTGAAACTGTGAATTTCGCTGATTGGACTAGTGAGCCGCCTTCTGAGAGACCCTCAGACGCTGTGACAAGGATCAGAACCCGGCGTAGGACGAGGTTCAGACAACTTAATCTCCCCATCATCCCGGTTCTGTCTGAAACCCTTACCATGGATATAGAACTGAGCCAGTTGATGGGAAGCTCTCCAAACGGAGTTGCTTTCCAGACTGGCGAAGGTAGTGAAAGAGGCAACGAGAATCTGAAAATGTGTGAGAACGGAGAGGGAGCCACTGGGGACGGTATATCAGAGAAGAAAGCGGATGTTGACAAAAGCAGCGGCGGGGGCGATGGTAACTTCTTCGATTGTAATATATGTTTGGACGTGTCAAAGGAGCCGGTTCTCACTTGCTGTGGCCATCTTTACTGTTGGCCGTGTCTCTTCCAATGGCTAAACATCTCGGAAGCAAAGGAGTGTCCGGTCTGCAAAGGAGAGGTGACCTCCAAAACCGTGACACCGATCTACGGGCGTGGGAACCATAAAAGAGAAGTTGTTGAAGAGTGTTTAGATACAAAGATCCCTATGAGACCTCATGCTAGACGCATTGAGAGTTTGAGGAATACAATTCAAAGGTCGCCTTTTACAATACCAATGGAAGAGATGATTAGACGTATACAGAGTAGGTTCGACAGGGACTCAACCCTTGTCCCTGAGGCATCAGAGAGAGTTAATGATCGAGCCAATTCGATTCTTAACCGGTTGATGACTTCTAGAGGAGTTAGATCAGAGCAGAACCAGGCTAGTGCTGCATCAGAGGATATTGATCTGAACCCCAACATTGCTGCTCCTGATCTTGAAGGAGAGACCACCAGCACGAGATTCCATCCTCTGTTGATCCGGAGACAGTTACAGTCACACAGAGTCGCAAGGATCTCGAATTTCACCTCTGCGTTGAGCTCTGCTGAGAGGCTTGTGGACGCGTATTTTAGAACTCATCCATTGGGGAGGAGCCACCACCAGGAGTTGCACCATCATTCTCCTGTTGTGATTGACGATAGAGACTCTTTCTCAAGCATTGCAGCTGTAATAAACTCTGAGAGTCAAGTGGATACTGCAGTTGAGATTGATTCAATGGTTACTCTTTCGACGTCTTCTTCGAGGAGAAGGAATGAGAATGGGTCGAGGGTTTCTGATGTAGACAGTGCTGATTCTCGCCCGCCTAGGAGAAGGAGATTTACTTGAAACGAATAAAAGAAAACAAGGCTTTCAATCTGTGGAAGATGATGATGAAGAAGATTGTAACTGTGTTTTTCTTTTGTTTCTTGTTGGTTTGTTGTATCTTGATTTGTAAAACAGAGAATTTCAATTTTACCACATATTTAGTACCATTTTTCAGTTTTATAAATACTAATATATAAACGTTCAAAAATAATTTATAAAAAGACTAAACTAACATTCATAAATCGTTTATAAAATATTTATATAAGTTTATAAACTCAATCTTACCTCCTAAATGCAAAACTTTTAAATAATAACCATTAAACTTAAGCTCCATTGGTAGAATATTTTTGATTGAATGTATTTTTGAAAAATGGTAACCACGTATGATATTTCGAACAATTTCTTTTGTAAAATTCGGGATAGGGTGGTATTTTAAATATTTTTCAGAAATTGTGTTCTTATTGAACTTGAATCCATAGTTAAATTCCACAAAAATCAAAACATGTCTAAATATCGTGAAGAAAATTACTTCAACGCAGGTAATAATAGAGTGTATAACACAAATACACAGTTTTCGTGTTTTAATTACACGGGAGAACACTTATTGCTACTAGCAGAGTTATTTTCATAAATAGACACTTTATGTGTTTTTATTACAGCATAGAACACATTTTTGCTACTAAGACACATTTTGCTACTGAGACACATTTAAGTGGTTAATGACCCTTTTATCCTATGAAAAGCGAAACCAAATATGGGTATATGAGTAAAATACTATTTTCTGGTTAGGTTAGCAAGTAGGTTTAAATTTTGAAAAAAAAAACAGAATTGTATTGGTGGACGCGAATAAAAATTTGGGACGGTTAATAAATGGATTTGGGTCCCATAAAAAGGTGAAATTAATCTAATTAACCAATTCTCTCAACTAACCCTAATTTTCATTTACGGGAGAGAATACGGCGACGAAAGTTACTGACGAGGGGGTTTTGATGGTGGATTCAGGCGAAATTAAGAATGACCATGAGAAAGAAGCGAGCATGGAAAGAGAAGACGAAGGCGTTTCTGGTTTCAGACGAGTGAACCTTTGACCGGTGGAGATGACGACGAGACGGAAACGCCGGAGGAAGGAGATCGACGAAGGTGTGTTTTTTTTGCCTAGCCAATTTTTCGAGTTTTGTAAGAGCCTCGACGTGAGGTGTTAGTATTTCGATTTGGGGCGCGGTTCTAGATTTATGAAAAACTCCCATTACGGTTTTGATTTGTAGATTAGGGTTTCGATTTAGGGGTACGGTTCTAGATTTCTAAGTGCTCAAAGTTTTTTTCTGGTTTCTGTTTGTTTACAGAGATGGCGCAAACTGAAGAGGGAGCGGTGAATGGAGGAAAAGGTCGAAGCGTGTTGCTAGTTTTGTTGTTTTGACAAAACTGTGGTCGGATGTAGACCAACGGGTGTGTACATATGAACAACCAGGATTTTGTACATTGTACACGCGTGTATATGTACATAATAGGTAATGTAGATATGAGTATTCTTGTTGATAGGTTGACATATATATGTTGTGTTTGTTGGTGTAAGAACCGGTACATATGAACAATATCCATGTGTACACCAATGTAATGATATTCACATGTACACAAAAATGTAAACTTTCCAACAATATAGCAATACCAATCTACTCCATTGCAAATTTATTTTTTATTTTTTATTCGAATACTTTCTACATTGAGAACCATTTAAAACATTATTATAAACTGGATCACATATTTCATTGATAGGGTGGATGTATATTGTTTAAACAAACCATCTGTATAATGAGTGAAATAAGTGTACACAAGGGAATGTGTACATATGGACATTAGAAAGAGTGTGTACATATGGACAATAGAGAGAGTGTGTACATATGGACATTAGAGATCGAGAACTCGTAGATTGCAATATAGCCATAAATGTGTATTTTTATGACTTCAAAAATTTGATTGTATTATGTTAGATAGTTGTATATAGTATCACTAGATGTATTTGTGGTGGATGAATAGACTAGATCTTTGTGAGAACAATACTCACGTGTACACATGAGAACAATATCCATGTATACAACACTGTAACGATATCCATGTGTACATTGATGTAATGCTCTTCACATATACACAAAATGTTAACCTTCCAACATATAGCAATACCAATCTTCCAACATATAGAAAGATGGTTGCGGAGTATGGAACAATGATATTTTTTTATTGTAAAATGGCCAACATGGTTCTTGTTTTGGTAAATTTTTCAATTTGCACATGAGAACGTGTGCGATGTCTAGAAAACTAGTTTATGCATGAATATTATTTAAGAAGTCTATATGGACAACAAAACATATACACAATTAACGTAGACTGATAATTAATCATATACAGAAAATGTTAAGATACATGAAAATGATATTATGTATAAAAATAAATGGAATTGATGAGTAACAAATACATGAAATATTATAAGAAATCACCTTTTATAGTCATGGTAAAACAATACACATATTTGATGTCCATATGTACTTAGAAGTTATAGTGTACATGTGTACACATTTTTAAAACTCATAAAAATTATGTACACAAGACTCTAACATTACACAAGACTCTAACATGTTATAAACTTCTTCTAAACTTCAACATTATAATATTCACTAACAAAAGTGCAAATTCCATGTGTACAACAAAAAGGCAAGAAGACATGGGTTGTGGATACTCTTGTTCCTATGGTGACCAAGAACAAAAATCATTTTCTATTAACAAGAACAAATACATCCATCTCTTAATCTCCTCCATACAAAAATCGTCGCATACATAATCATGACCAAGAACAAAAATCATTTTCTATTAACAAGAACAAAAAGATTATTTCAGCTAATTTTTTTTTTGTCAGAATTTCTTATCCAATAAAAATAAACATAAAAAAAAAATTACTTTGATGGAAAGAGATCGTCTTCGTCCTTTGGAACAGATGCAACATAACAGATATTTGGATGATACATAATAAAAAAAGGTTCACCGGAGAGATCTTTTGCCACAGGCAGAATATGAAATCAAGAAAGGATCGCAGCAGAGCAAGAAGGAGGAGATGCCTTGGGGTTTGCTTGTCATCTATATTGATGTGGACTACGTTTCCATTTTCATCTACGTCGATGTTTCCGTCATCGATGTTGTCTGTGTTGTTGTCTACATTTTTGCCGTCGTCTATATCGATGTCTCCATCGTTGTCGACATTGCACACTCCAAACTCAAATCATTTTTTGTGAGAGAAATAATTTGTTGCATCTCTTTACTAAACAAAAAGAAAAACCTTTGCCAGAGAAGAAAAACTGAAAGCCACGAAGATGATGAAGATGATAGATTTGGTTTTGTTGATTTAATGGATTAGGTTTCAGATAGATATTTGTCTAATCCAGATCTATGAAAAAAGGATCTTAGCTGTCGAAATAGAAAACAAATCAATGGTTATGGTTAAATCCCGTCACTTCTATTAATTTTATTATAACTTGTCTTTATAATTGAACTAAAAGAGAATTAATTTAGTTAAGAATGTATGGAATGGTTGAAGAAAGTGTGTGTGTAGTAGAATGTGTCATAGAGTGTAATAAATAAGATGAAGAGTTATTAACACAAAAAGACACATTCTGTGTTTTTATTACACTGCAGAGCACAATAAACTACTGAGGTACTTTCCAATGGTTGAATACATGTTTGCCCTCTAAAAAGCTAAACTAAGTGTGGGTATCTAGGTAATTAGCCATTTTTTTCTGGTTGGGTTGGTTAGGAGATTTGAATTTTGAAAATTGTCTGGTTTGAAGTTGTGGACGCAAAAATAAAGCAAAATTTTGGATTTTTTATTTACCTGAGGCACGTTAAAAAAATATCGGGGTTGGTAATTCTTTTTTCCATCGGTTTCGGTAAAACACAGAGAGGTTCCGTTGAAGAGAGCGACGAACGAGATTTTCTGCGGAGGACGTTTAAACGGCGGAGGCTGACGTAGAAGAAGATGTTATCGCGAAAGAAGCGAGCTGCTAAGGAAAAAGATAAAGGTAAGTTATTTGGCTTGCTTCCATCTTGTACAGTTTCGATTTTGGGTTTCTTCTGCGAGAAGGCTGAAATTGCATACTTTTCGAAGTGCCTCTAGTTGTTAGGGTTTTGTTATTAGGGTTTCGATTTGGGGGCGTAGTTCTAGATTTCTGTTGAACTCCCCTTTAGGGTTTGTGGATTAGGGTTCAATTTGTGGGTTAGGGTTACGATTTGGGGTTGCGAGTTCCGATTTGGGAGTTCACTAAGCTTTATTTATTTTTGGTCTGTTTGTGTTACAGAGATGGCGCAAACACAGGAGGGAGCCATCAAATCGAGTTTAATCAAAAACTCTGTTTTTCAAAAGAAACAGAGCACCTTCACAATCAGTTGGTAACACAGCCAAAACGTAATCCACGTGTACACATTTTTTCAAAGTCTACATGTACAAGGATCGCAAAGCTTCAAAATAGTATCCACATGTACACTTTTTCTTAAGAGCTACATGTACACCAGATCGCAAGATCCATGTGTACACATCAATTATTTTTAGTTTTGGCCATGAAATATGAAATCCTTCAACTTGATGAAAACAACGCTTATTGGAAAAGCCTAATTGGACCCAACCTTGATGCGAAGATACCTAACCTTGTGTAGATGGTATTAGTTAGGTCTATGTATGATCATATTGTGGGGAATTTGATGTGCAGGGGCGAAGCCAGAATTTTTTTATGGTGGGTGCACTACTAATATTAAAATTAAAATATTAAATAATATGAAAATAAATGTAATAAAATATTGATATTAATACATTATAAATTAATCGTTGCTTGAAGTAAGGTATCACTTCTTAGTTTGTGATATTTTGAAGCAATTTTTTGGTAAATCAAAATGAGTTATTCACTTAAATGATCTCACATTCATGGTCCCTTGGGCAAAAAAAAAAAAATTAATTTCCAAACTATTATTTTTTTTAAAAAAATCTGATAGATATATGTTTTTTTTTTCAAAATACGAGAAGTCTTTTTAAAAATAAATCTATGGAAATAAAAAAAATACTTTCATAATAAAAAAATTTTGGGCCTCTTTTCTTATTTTTAATATAAGAATACATGTATTTTTTTAAAAAAATTGGGCCCTTATCTATTAAGAAATAGGAGGACAACGGATTGGGTCCGGAACGGTCACACCGCTCACCCCCTATCTAAGCTGGCCCTGCAGGTAAATTCAAAACCAATTCCAAAAGTCTACAAATGAAAAGATATGTAATTAAATAACTAAATTACTTTTTCATCGTCAATAAAAAAACAAAATTTATCTAAAGTCAAATTTGTCATTGTTTAAAACTTTAGGACTTCTGTGTAAAATTCAAATACTATTCGAATAATTACATATCCTAGTGGAAACAAATCAAAATATTTTTTAAAAGAAATTTTGGAAATAAAAATATATTATTAAAGTTTTTTGCATGTCACGTTAATAGTTACTAGTCACTACTAGTTAGGGATTTATGATTTTAGAAAAAGAAATTGAAAACTATAATTGAGTTTTAAAAGTTTCTTTTATTTTTTGTGGGCTAAGCTATTTTTTTTTGGAATTTAGTTTGTTTTGTTTTTCATTTGCCCTTAATCTAAATTCTAATGGGTGCACAATTATAAATTCTAAAGGGTGCACATATAAAATTACTTAGCATTTACACTATTTTTTAAGAAAATTATGGGTGCCTATGAACCCCTTCCCTATCATGTGGCTTCGCCCCTGTTGATGTGTGTAGTATGAAAATCATCTACTAAGAGTTACATAATGTAGTTGGTGGATAGTGTGTACACGATTTATAATCATATTTGTTTGTGTACATGTGTACACCAGATTTCAGATGTACACATGGATAGTTATGGTCAAATGTTTCATGTACATATGTACCATCAAAGTGGTCGTTTATACATGGATTGTATGTTTGAAAAAGTGTATACAAACAATAAATCCCAAATTATTTTCCAACCTTGTGACTTTTGGATGTCCAAATAAAGTGTAAGCTGACATAAATTTAGTTTACACAGTAATTTTATATAAATTTAGTATGCATGTAGACAACAAACATAGTTGTACATATGTACCTAATACGATATTTTCATGTGTACAACAAAATATAAGCACATGTATGTGTTTGAAATAATCCATTATATTTCATCAGTAGAAGGAGAAAAAAAAAATAGAATCATCTTTTTCGGTTCTTTGTTTCCATAAACATCCAAATCTAGGATTTTGCCGGCTTCATAGGTTCCTAGTGATCGAGGCATTATTGTACATGAACATTTGAAAAAATGATTACACTGATGAAGTTTAAATGGAGTTAATAGCATATTAGACACAAGTCACATAATCCTCTTGAGTAAAAAAGAACGTTTGATTATATTGTACAAGTGTACACTTGAGAACGATATCCACATGTACACATAACTAACATATTCACATGTACATGATATCGATGTGTATATTTTTGACCTTAATGCGTCATATCTGAACTTTCACAAAATGTCATCATCCATTTTCAAAATTAACGTCAAAAAAACATTACTTATTCATAAACAAAACTTACTGTGGAAAAACAAAAAGATATAATAATTTTTATGACAAATCACATTTTGCCCCTAATAAACACTCATCCACTTGTTAATATCCATTTTCAAGACTAAAATTATTGATTATTCAACAAGAGGAATGAGTCTTTTGATTCATTCTGATTTATTTTGGAGGCTAAACCAAATAAATCTTTGACGCTCACAAGCTTGTACCCAATGAGAGGAAAATGTTCTTTTCCTCGACAGTGATGTTTGTGACTCCTCAGCGACTTTAACGTGGCTTCATCTACCAACATCAACACCAATAGAGTAGGATGGCCGAGATAAATCCAATACGCCGGAGCGGTGATAAAGTCGCCGGAGCGGTGATAAATTCACTGGAGAACGGTGGGGTATACGATGAAAGACAGGCAAGAAGACACATGAGAAGAGAACACACTTGATTTCTCGTCTAATGATACAAGATCTGAAGCACATAGATAGCATATACGTCACTGTTGCTCTTGTCTACGTCGATGCCATCGTTTACATCACTCTTATACCATCATCGTTATAGCAGCTTGACATATCTCAAAAAATAGATAAAAAATAGAAACAAAGATTTAAATATAAGTTCTATAGGAAAAAATTGCTAAAGAAACAAATTTCATGTTTCCGAAAATAGAGATTTAGACGAAGGAAGACGAAGAAGAAAGAGAACAAGGGACCCACTGTATTTTTCCCAGCTGTAGATATGTGTTGTCATGTCCAACAAATCTTGACCGTTCAAATGTAAATAAATCAATGACTTAGATAAGTTCACGCCACTTTGCTAGTTAATCCAAGTCTAGTTAACTAAAAAACTATTTAGAAAGAAACTAGAATAGTCAGGATGAAATGTTTGGTTGTGAAAAAGTGTCTTAAGAGTCGAAAGTGACCTATGCTGTAAATAATAACTTGGAAAGTGACCCACGGTGTAAATAATGTGTCTTTGAGTGTAAATGTTTTCTGCTAGCACACTTTTTGATGGTGAAAGTGAGGTTTGTCCTCCAAAAAGCAAAACCAGCCAGGGACATGTGGGTAAAAGACCAAATTGTTCTGGTTACTCTGGTTTGAGATTTTAATTTTTTTTAAAAAAACAAGTATCTGATTGGTGGATTTTTTGGAGCAGTGTGGTTTGGTTAATTAAACGAGTTTGGGCCCGTGAAAATTTAAAACCATAATCTTTCACTTTCCCCAATTGCTAAACCTAATTTCTCAATCACCAACGGTATACCCGACGGCGAACTACGGAGGAGCGACGGCGGGATATTTGGCGGAGACGAAAGGCGATGACGGCGAAGTGGAAGCGAGCGGGAAAAGCTGTAGACAATGGTGAGTGAGGTTTTATGTTTTTACTGGTCGGTTTAATTCACTTCGAGAAGCGGGTGGTCGTGTTGCAGAGGCGGCGCCATGACCTTTACACGGTGGAGACTGACGAAAAACACCATGACATCGAGAAAAAAGCGAGCAGCAAAGGAGAAAGCAAAAGGTGATTTCTTTTTTTTTTGTTTCTCGATCTGCACAGATTTAAGGCTTGGGTTTAGGGAACAATTTCAATTTATTTTCAATTTTTCTAAGTTTGTTGTTGTTTTCCAGAGGTCGCAAAACCGGAGGAGGAAGCAGCTAATGAGAGGAAGGGGGATTTTGTGTCATTGGCCGACGTGTTAGATGCTGAGCATGATCCTCAGGTTAGTAGGTGAACATGTGTACACACGTTGTAGGTTGTACACTTGAATATATTGGTGTACATGTGTACAATGGTTAATGTAGTTGTACTTGTGTACAAGTTCTGAAATGTGGGTATTTTTTAAATGAACACGAACGTAAATGATGTTTGTGTTGTACATGTGTACATAGAGCTGGAAATTTTAATCATTGCCCGCGGGCCCCGCCCCGTTTGACCCGCCGCGGGACGGATGCGGGTCGAACCATTTGAAAATTTTAAATCGCGGGTGCGGGTGCGGGTCGAGATTATTTTGAGCGGGGCGGGTGCGGGTCAGCCGAATTTGAATCGCGGATACCCGCCAACCCGCAAATTAAAAAAAAAAAAAACATTTTTTCGTAAAATATATAAAAAACAATAAATATTTGTATAATTTTAATTATAAATATATTTTTTTAATAGTATTTTTTTAAAATAACTATTATATAAATAAAAAATAATTATTTTTAATTAAAATAATTATTATATAATTAGAAAATAATCATTTTTAATTAAAATAACTATTTTTAATATAATTAATATTACCCGCGGGTTTGGCGGGTTACCCGCGGGTTTTGGCGGGGCGGGTGCGGATATAAAAGTTTTTGTTTGCAGGTTATGCGGATCGAGTTTTTGAATCGAAAAAATGATTCGATCCGCGGCGGGGCGGGGCGGGTCGGGGCGGGTTGACCCGCGAACCCAGCACTATGTGTACACAATCTGAGATGTTAATTGATTTTGTTTTTTGGTTGTGTATTTTTGGTTGCAGCTGACTGTTCTACCGATGATGGAATGTGGGGAGGAGAAAGAAGAGGGTTGGGGAGTATGGGACACTGAGATTTTTATTGTAAATGGCTAACATGGGTCTTGTTTTGGTAAATTGTTTACCCGTAAGAAGTTATAGTGTACATGTGTACACATTTTTAAAACTAAATAAAATTATATACACAAGACTATAACATGTTATAAGCTTCATCTTTTTTTTTTTTTTGATCAAATTTATAAGCTTCATCTAAACTTCAAAATTATAATAGTAACTTACAAAATTGCAAATTCAATGTGTACAACAAAAATGTAAGCATATATGTGTTGTGTACAATAATATATGGAGCAACTTGAAATCTATAAAGCGATGTCAAGTATACAAACAAACACACAAAAAAGTGAAAGATAATTCTTTGAAGGAGACCATGTGTTTGCTTAAATGCCCAAGACACGGGCTTTACGTCGCAGCTTTGTTCCAAGACACATGCTGACCCAAGACACATGATTATGAATTGTATCAATATATTATAAAGCCAAGTTGTATTTACATATCTCATGATAAAGCTGTAGCCACGTGTAAAATATCCTTATGTACATTGTAAATTTGTATAATTAAGTAGTGTACATACGTCTTGTTATCCCTGTGTACACTATCTTAATGTACATTGGTATAAATGATTAGTGTACATAGGTTTTGTTATCTATTTATCCATGTGTACACTATCCTAAGGTACATTGTAGAATATATGAAATGAAAAGCAGTTATACAAATCAAGTTTCATACTCAATTCAAATAAAAACCAAACATAATAGTACTTATGGTACAATAAATCTCAATATGCACAATTTAAATCTGCCGCACAATAGCCACATGAAAATACATTTATCACATATATGTTTGCATCTCCAAGAAAAATCACATAGAATGTAGTATTAATCATGTTTCATACTCAAGTTTCAAATAAAAACCAAACATAATAGTACTTATGGTACAATAAATCTCAATATGCACAATTTAAATCTGCCACACAATAGCCACATGAAAATACGTTTATCACATATATGTTTGCATCTCCAAGAAAAATCACATAGAATGTAGTATTAATCAAGTTTCATACTCAAGTTTCAAATAAAAATCAAACATAATAGTACTTATGGTACAATAAATCTCAATATGCACAATTTAAATCTGCCGCACAATAGCCACATGAAAATACATTTATCACATATATGTTTGCATCTCCAAGAAAAATCACATAGAATGTAGTATTAATGGAGTTTTATGAAATCTGGAAGTTGAAAGACATTGTCCAACACACAAAAATGGACTATCTTACAACACAAATCATATATACCAACTCAAATGCGAAACAAAGCCCACAATTGTAGACATAAAATCATTAAGCAAATGATACATCATTCGCTGAGTCCAACTTCAACTGCAATAAAATCAAACACACCAAAAACCGCTAACAATTATTAAACGAGATCGATGACGGCTGACATTCACAAAGGAGCTCATCATCTCTTTTCTTCAAGCTTGAGCAATCTCATCATCTTTCTTCTTCAACTTCTCAGTGAATCCACTTTCGATGTATTTGAACTGACTCCAAATAAACATGTTCTCTTGTAATAGATCGAATACCTCACACATTTCTTTTCAGAAGCAAACTTCTCATACTCAAGCTTCTTCTAATGATTTATCACCCCAATGTACATATGGATGGAGAAGCTTGTCCGCATAGTGAGTGTACACGTGGATACTCTTGTTTATGGACACGGGTGAATTTGGTCGGATGAATTATTCATGCTTCCAATGAGCGGTGAGTTCACTAGACGTGAAAACTACACGATCCAACAACTTGGAATCAAATGGCCACACACCTAAGGAATACTATTATATCATGACAAACAAAAGAGAACAACTTGAAATCTAAGTAGTAAATTAAGAACCTTTACGATTCTCAAGCTTTGTACCTGTGCAATCCTCGATTCTTGAGCTTCGTCAAAGTCGGGAGACGGTTGCTCCTTTACCATTCTCAAGACTCGTACTTGTCGCAACTTGCTTTGTTTCTGTCTTGAAAGTTTTGGTCGACAATGGTTGTTGGTCCATGACCTGTAAGCGAAGCTTGAGCTCTCTGTTCTTAGATGATAAACCAATTCGACGACGACCAGACTATGAGCCACCTCGAAGAGTTTCACATAATTTCTGATTTTTAATTTTTTCTGTAGATATGACGTAGATAAATGATAAAAGATGTCAAAGAAATGAGAGTAGTTTAAAAATTGACAACAAATATGGTCCATAGATGTTAAATAGTCAACAATTGATCTAATGGCTGTAAATTGAGACATATATCTGTTTTGTCGAGATCTGTTCCAACAAATTTTGACCATCGAGATGAAAGTAGAATCAAGAGCTATTAATAAAACCCGTCAATTATCTCATTTAGTTAAGAAGTCCTTTTTGGGATGCAACTATATTAGTTAGGAATCGGTTTCAGTTTAAGAAAAAGTATCCTTGTAGTAATAAGTGTCTTAACATATACTAAATAAGATGAAACGTGACCTTGGATGTAAATCTTTCGTAATATAAAACAAAAAAAAAATAAATTGAAAGAAAATGAGAATCTTAATGTGCGGGAAACGAGCGTCTCTGTCTCGGACTTTCGCTACGCGGTGCACGAACTCAGAGCCAATAAGATTATTATTATTATTTTCAAAAATGGTTATTAGATCTTTTCGTAATTGGTCACTACTTTAGTAATTTCCTCGTTTCAAAGCCATTTACCTACTAACTAACTACTGCTTATTTAGTCTTTATACTAATGTCACAAACGTAATGCAATTTAAAAAAAAAATTAAAATGATAAAATGTTGTTTCTTCTTTTTGTTCTGTTAGAATTTTTTTAGATGAAAGACAAGATAAAATTACGAATAATGTAATTTGTACAGAAAAAAAAAACTCAAATAGAAATACTCTTTTCCGTTTCCGAAAGTAAGATTTTCTAGAGTTTATACTTTTGAAAAACATTAATTGTGAATATTTGAATTGATTAAATTTTATTGGTGGATATTTATTGGCAAGTGTATTAAAAAATAAATTGGAAATTAAATTGGAAATATTTATTATATTTTTAATAAACATAAAATTTCTAGAAAAATTTATTTTCGGGAACAGAGTGACTAGTAATTAGGAAGATAGTACAAATGTAATAAATACTATAAATAATTGTAATTTAGAAAGATTAATCTTAAAAAAAGGAACCAGACCACCTTCGTGAATTGTGATTCGGTGTTTTTTGAAAAAGTGGAATAAAGACAAAAACAGAGACACACCATATTAATGCCTTTCACCGAATATTAAACAACTCAGGACACAACCATCGTCGTCCTCCTCCTCCTCCTCCGTCTCTTTTTCGTTTTCTGAGTAATCCGTCGACTTCTCGTCTTTGATTTGAATCTGAATCAAACAAAACACGCGATCTCCAAGTCTGGTAATAAAAAACTTTCTCTCCTTTTGAATTTGGGGTTTTGAAATTGGGAATAAAGATCGAGAATCACCAAATTCCGGAATTGGGTTTTCGGGTCGGATTCTTTGGGTCAATGATTTATGTTAATTATCATTATGCATCGTGTGAAGAAGAATCTAGCTGGGCTCGAAATGTGAAGAAAATCTTGTTTTTTAGGAAACCATTTCTTTATTTTGTTGTCTTTGAATCGTTTTGGTTTTACGGATTGATTAAGGAAAAGATAATGTTGTTTAAATTAATTCTTTTTTTTTTTGTTAATTACAAAATTTGAAACCACGATCTTTGTTCATAGGTTAGATTGTTCTAGTTAAGATCCATTGTTATGTTTCTCTGTCTAGTTAGATTGAGAAAAGAGAATGTTCTTTAAAAAGAATATGTTTTTGTTTTTTGTTTTTTGTTTTTTGATCTTGAAATTTTCTCTATTGATGTTTGATGGTTACTGTTAACTGTTGGAATCTGCAAAGGTCTAAGCTTTACTAGCATTGTTCATAGCTTGAGGCCTATTGCTTTGGTACCTATCTAAAAGTGCCTTTCATGTTTTTGCTCTAATTGTCTATTTACTTTTGAATTGTTACTTACAAATAAAGTAAAAAGACTTTGCATCAAGGTGAACTTAGTATCTATCCTCCTGCAGTATAACAAATAGATCGAAAAGGCGTAAATCATCTAGCTACAACTGAGGAAGAAGGGCATAGGACTCACCATGGCTCCTGGAGGCAGTGCTTTGAAAGAAGTCCTTGAATCTAACTCAACGGGAATGGATTACGAGGTTAAAACGACCAAAGTGGAAGTTAATAATAGTAACAACAGCAAATCTACAAAGTCAGGTGGTGCAGGAACTGGAAAATATGGGATGCATTCCAACAATGGTGTCTACGAGCTTCTTGAATGTCCAGTGTGTACAAACCTAATGTACCCTCCAATTCATCAGGTTTGTCACTCTCTTTCTCTCCCTGTTGTGAACTAACTTCGAAGAAAACAAAGAACTTAAGAAAGCAAAACACAATTGAGGCAAATACCTTGTATATTGATTATATGAATAAATAAATTTACAATTCCTTAGACCCGTATTTATAATAGCTTCAAAACCCGAATATCAAAACATCATTATCTCAATAAAAGTACTTTTCCTAATCATAGAAGGCATACCGCACCCCCGCATCCTCTAGATGTCGATCTTGATCACGAGTCTATCTTCCTAGCGTCTACGAATGTTAGTCTTTTACTGGTGCACAAAGATTCAAAACACTTCGAGAATTAAACCCTCCCTTTAAAGATTTTGTAGTTTGCAAATTTCATATCGCTTAACGTTGTTTAACTCTGCAGTGTCCAAATGGTCACACGTTATGCTCCAACTGCAAAGCGAGAGTGCAGAACACTTGTCCTACATGTCGCTACGAGCTTGGTAACATAAGATGCTTAGCTCTCGAGAAAGTGGCAGAGTCCTTGGAAGTTCCATGCCGGTACCAGAGTTTGGGCTGTCATGACATTTTCCCTTACTACAGCAAGCTTAAGCACGAGCAGCATTGCAGGTTCAGGCCTTACGCTTGCCCTTATGCTGGCTCTGAGTGTTCGGTTACAGGTGACATCACCACACTAGTTGTCCATCTTAAAGATGATCATAAAGTAGATATGCATGACGGATGCACTTTCAACCACCGTTATGTGAAATCAAATCCACATGAAGTCGAAAATGCTACATGGATGCTTACGGTAATGACTTCTTGTTACATTGTGTTTTCTTCTTCTTGCTACATGGATGCTTACCGTAATAAGTAGAGAGCCTAGGTTCACTTTGCTTTACACCATAACTTTTACTCCAGTGCCGTTTCAAATTATTTTTAAGGCCCTATTCAAAAAAAAAAAAAAGATTAGCTATATATAAATTGCTATAATTTTACTTTTCTTTTGAAATTATAGGCTACAAATTTAGAATCATAATTAAAAAATTAAAGTTCTAAATCGTAATTTGTATGTTTATTTATAAATAATAAAAATAAATCTTTAAAATAGAAACCTGTTCGACCGTTCCACTTGTACATGCTATTATTATACGGCCCTGCTTTACACTTATAACACGTGTTTCGGTTTCTGAAATTTTGTTTCCAGGTGTTCAACTGTTTTGGGAGACAGTTCTGTTTACACTTTGAGGCTTTCCAGCTAGGGATGGCTCCAGTTTACATGGCGTTCCTTCGTTTTATGGGAGATGAACACGAGGCAAAGAAGTTCAGTTACAGTCTTGAAGTAGGAGCTCATGGACGTAAACTAACATGGCAAGGGATCCCTAGAAGCATCCGTGACAGTCACAGGAAAGTCCGGGACAGTCAAGACGGTCTCATCATCCCAAGAAACCTCGCACTCTATTTCTCTGGAGGTGATAGGCAAGAACTCAAGTTGAGGGTAACGGGTCGAATCTGGAAAGAAGAGTAAACCGGAATAAACCAACAAAGGATTGATGTACATAAGAAGAAGAAGCTTCTCATGGAGAGCTATGATCATAAGGAAGATTTGAAATTGTGTCTGGTTTTAGTATGTTATAATGGATTCTTCTCCAATGAGGATGAAGTTGAGATGATGATGATGATAATCTTCTATAATGAATCAGTTTGGAGGTAGCCATTGTTACTATTTAGTGGCTGCAAGAATAATATTATCTCTTCTCTGTACTTTTGTTTTTTGTCTTGGTTTCAGACAGGGAATGTAGAACATACATGATTTTGACCGTGTTCTTGTTGTAAAACCATGTCGAAACAGTTTGGTGCAATTTTTGTTTTGTTTACAATGATTATTTCAATGCAAGAGCATCATTGGAACTCTACAAGGTATTACTGTTCACAGGAAGCAGACAAGAACTCATTAGTGCTGAGATTTATCAGAATTAAAAAAAGAAGAGTCCAAAATTATCATTATAATCCCCACAAATAATACTACTCAACTGTTAGCTTTGTGTGTGTGCGCGTCGGTGCCACTTCTCGGACAGTGAAGGTGCTTGAAGGTTTCCTCGAAGAGATGAGAAATGTTAGGCAGGAGGACTACAAATACAAAAACATGAAAAACAAAGACTTGTAAGTTGTAACAGTCACATGTTAGTACATGATAATATATTTTTTTATCATTTTTATGTATTGATCAAAGTAATTTTCAAAATGACAAGAAAGTGAGGAAATTTCAATTTTACAGAATCTTTTCTTTCACATAGATCAGTATGCTGCGTGTTTTTAACCAGGCTCATATTTCTAACAGAAGCTAACCAACTTCAGAGAAAATTTACCGTCAGATTTCAAAAAAGTGGATTTTTTTTTTAAATGGTGAAATGATTTCATGCTATAAACATTTTTAATATTTTTCAAAATTACTTTATTAATTGAAAATGCAATCCGTAGTAAACTGAAGAAAGTTAAAAAAAATATTTCACAGAAAAATAAAAATGGTCTATGTTTAAGTTTGAAACAGTCTGACATTAGAAGATATGTTTCAAATATAATGGATATGTGGGGAAAATAAAACAGAAAAACTTATGTTAGCATGTGTCCCAACTAAATAAAATGTCGCTTTAGATACGTAAAATGTTTGATGAATACAAAACCTTAAAATGTCCAGTATCCAACGAAACACTAATTTATTAAAACAAAAATTCAATACCAATGAACACAACAGATGTCAGAAAGTACAAAACATTAAAAACAAAAGCAGACAACAAGCAATAAAACACATATATAAATTTATACACATAATTCTCATAAATCGTTTGGAATTGTAGAAAGAACAGAGTGTTCAGGCTTGTGACTACACTCGAAATCAAGATGAACAAAAGCTCTTTCAACTTCTGGTAGTTCTTCTAGCTTTATTTGCAATGATTCACCAATTGCATGAGCTTCTTTCAATGGCAAATCTTCTGGAAGCTCTATATCCACCTGCCACCACATACACATATATAACAATATATAAACTTTATGAATTAACCAAATCATATAAAATTATGATGCAATGAGGAACTTTTAACTATATGGTTGCAACCAATATTCTAAAATACGCTATACGCTCTCAGTGCGGTTACATAGCGCCTAGCGCCTAACTGTATACGCGGACGCCTAAATGGATCTACGCGGATATATATATTTAACTAAGTTATATAAAATATACTTATAATTATTTTAATGCAGCCATACCAAACTCCAGTGAAATATTTCTGCATTTATATATAACTAAGTTATATAAAACATTACTTATAATTATTTTAATGCATACCAAACTCCAGTGAAATATTTCTGCATTTTTTAGAACATCAACATGGACATAGAAACAAAAGTAAACATAAATTGAAGAGAACACAAATTAACAACAATAAATTTTTATATTTGCTGAAAATAGAAAGAGATAGTGGTAAAGGGGGACAACATACTTTAGCTTCTTTTTTTTTTTGCAGCTAGAAAACTAAAAACGACAATGAATTACGTGAATTGTGAGTTAGGATTAAATGTTTCTTATTTTATATTAAAAATGTTAGTTAACTAAGGTTGATTGAACTTCCTTCAACTTTTATTTTTAAGAAAAAGTCAAAACAAACGCATATACAGTATGATTATGCGGACTATATGCGGCCGTATATACACCGCTTTAGATCAAACTGAATATAATGGCGCCTATGATGATTATGGTACGTTGGCTAACCGCATAGTGTATATTAAACGTACAGGCGCCCGCACATGCAGTATTTTAGAACAATGGTTGCAACGTTAAGATATATCTTACCTCAACAAAGTAAAGAACACCAAATGTATAGGCACGAACAGTATCGACACGTTTGATGTTATCTGCACCTTGTCGCAATACTAAGTATGTTAACTTCTGCAATACTTCTGGAGGAGCTGCTTGTCCAATCAATGAGACTAAATATATACAAACAAATGATAGTAAAACTCAACTGATGTAATTCGATTGAAGAATATGAACAACACTAAATTACAAATATATATTACCAGCATTTTCCATAACGGTCCCAGACCAATTGACAATAGTGTATATGGCTAACACAATTGCACCAGACGGATCAATCCACCAATAGTAAGCATTCCCAAGAACAGCCGCAACCAGTCCAAGTACGTTTGTCACCACATCAAAGTAATGATCCTATATAAAAACTCATCAATTAATGTCCATTTTTACATGAAATTATAAAAATGTATGCACATACATGTATGTACCTTTGCATATGCACGGACGATATTATTTCTTGAACTTCTGCAGTAAATCCACAAAACGAGTTTAATAGCGGTTGCGGTTAGCATGATTGAATATAACCATATCAATTGGTCATGACTCATTGTTTCTGAAGGTTCATTTGTAATCAATTTCTCAGCTGCCACAAGCAGCACTTGAAACCCTACACAAATGCATATGGTTCATTTAGAATTACATTAACATCAAGAAACTTATAATATATAGTTTTGAGATGTATAAAATTTATATACCAAGAGTGGCCATAACCGCGGCGAAAATGATGATTCCAACTGGTTGCACCCTAAGCTTTCCAATGGGATATTTGTAAATATTGATGTTCTTCATTGATATATGTGTGAACCAAAGTATTCCTCCCGCCATTAGATCAAGCAAAGAGTCAAGTGTCGATGCTGCAATTGCTATTGATCCACTCTTTATAGTGGCATATGTCTACACAAAACATTTGACGAACATATTAGACATCAAAGATATATCAAATCAAATATATAAATAACTCAACAGAAAGTCTTTGTTAAAATAAAAATAATAACAACTCAACAGAAAGTCACACCTTGAGAGAAAGTAAAAAAACGTTAGCCCAGTTGGAGATTTGCATGGCTATCTCCTGTGCAGCTCTCTCAGCTCGATCTTCTTCTTGGATTTTTTCATCTATGACATAATCTTGTGATCGAGCTACAAAACTTTCTACTTCCTCAAAAGATTTTAGTGTTGCTATTTGTCGTTCGTAGTAGTCCTTCTCATCTTTAAAGATCAAAATAGTTTTAAAAGCGTTATTCGTGAGATCTCATCAAACTTATATTGAAAACACTTTGATATACTTACCTCTTTTGAGACCTACAGCTTTGGAGACATCAATGTCAAAAGGGTCTTCCGGATCGATGTGAGATCGAAGCTTTTGAGGCAAATCCGTGAAAAAGTTTGATTTCATTGTAGAAACCAAACCCGTAAACTTCGGTTTGTGAACTTCAGCCTCAACATCGTTTGACGAAAACAACGGTGTTTCCATAGAATCGACCTCAATTTCTGGAATTTTTAATAAAATCATCTTCAAATAAGCATAGCATAAAAGAAATAAACAAAAAGAGAGAAATCTATACCAATGATTTCTAGAGGAATTTTTATGATTGCAGATGATGAACAAAGAAGAGGCTAAAACGACTGTAAACAAAGATGGTTTTTTTATAGCAAAATATAAAATTTCTGTTGTATTTTTGGGATTAATTAATAAGTTATTCTAAGAAAGTAGTGTTAAAAAAAAAGTTATTGTAAGAAAGAACATGGTGGTGATCATAGAGACAAGCGCTGGTACTTGCCCACATGCCTAAGCATCAACAACGCTTGTCTGGTCCACGCTTCTATCAGGAGCTTCCTGTTCCGTGACGATTTTGTCTACCGGGTAAACAACAAATGTCAATTTATTTGCTAGACGACATGTGTTTTTGCTAGGATGTGATTGCGAAGTACAAAATGAATCAACTTTCCGAACCCTAGACTTGGATTTTGCTCACATGAGTGTCTCAACAAAGATAAAAAAAAATAGAAAAGTAGAAGTTAGATACAAGAAAGTGAAACCTTTAAATTAAAAAGAAAATCAATTATGAACGGTCTGAAATCATTTCCGCCTGTGAAAGGGGGAACTATTATTAGTTAAGAATCACCCAAATAAAATACAAAGTGGAATTTGACAGATGGATCGTTGAAGGTAGAAGAGGCCAAAGAAAATTATGGAAAAGTTGAAAGTCAACAACCTTTAAAATATTTTTCAATGTAATTTCCTATCTTCGACCTATATATATATATATATATATATATATATATGTATATATGAAAATTTGTATGAATCATCAAATATTTAAAATGGATACAAACATCACATATAAACAAATACCCGCACATATATGCAATGTCAGCTACAAGATAATATCTAAGGTCTTATGCCAAAGATTGGAAAAGGTTCTTCCACAACGGATATTAGAGACTCAGCCAGCCTTCGTTGCTGATAGACAAATTACAGATAATATCATGATAGCTCAGAAGATGTTCCACGCCCTAAGAACTAAACTGGGAGGACGGGTTAAACGAATGGCTATAAAGAATGATATGAGTAAAGCATATGATAGAGTGGAATAGTCATTCATTGAGCCAGTCATGAGAAAGATGAGTTTTTCAGAAATATGGATTGACTGGATTATGCGTTGTATCACCTCGGTCAAGTATAGAGTTCTCATGAATGGGGAACCAAGGGAAAACATTGTCCCTGGAAGAGGACTACGAGAAGGAGATCCTTTGTCTCCTTTCATATTTATTCTATGCACGGAAGCGCTCGTTAGCCTTCTTAATCAAGCAGAGAATCAAGGGAAGATAACGGGGATGCGAGTCGCTCGCGCTAGCCCCTCGGTATCTCACATTCTCTTTGCTGATGATAGCCTTTTCTTCTGTAAGGCGGAGCCCCGTGAATGTGAAGAAGTTATGAAAGTAGTCAGGAAATATGAGAAAGCATCAGGTCAACGTATTAATTTTGACAAATCCTCATTACTCTTTGGTAAAAGGATTCCAGCGAATGATAGACAGCAGATCAAGGATACTCTTGGTATACAAAATGAAGGCGGGATGGGATCCTACTTAGGAATCCCAGAGGATATCAGTGGATCAAAGTGTAAATTATTTGCTTTCTTAAAGGAGAAGCTCCTACACAGAGTGAATGGCTGGATTGGTAGATGGTTATCTAAGGGAGGAAAAGAGGTTTTGATTAAATCAACTGCTAGCTCTGCCGACTTATGTCATGTCCACCTTTCTGCTTCCTTTAGAGATATGTGAGAATTTAGCAAGTGCCATTGCACAATTCTGGTGGAGCTCGAATCCTCCGAAAAGAGGAATCCATTGGGCAAAATGGGAAAAAATGTGTGCACCTCGGGAGGAGGGAGGAATTGGTTTCCGTATGATCCATGAATTTAATCTAGCGCTTCTAGCTAAACAGCTTTGGCGTCTCGTTCAATTTCTGGATTCACTAGTAGCGAGAGTTCTTCGGGGAAGATATTACCGTCTGAGTTCGCCGCTGCGAGTTGGTACAGCAGATACCCCATCGTATCTATGGACGAGTATTATTGCCGCAAGGAAGCTTTTACTTCTGGGCATCAGAAGCAAAGTGCATTCAGGGTATGAAATTAATGTGTGGGGGGATCCTTGGATCCCTTTGATCCCAGCTAGACCGGCTCATGCCAGGGCCCCAGTAGTAAACCCAAAGATGACCGTAAGCAGTCTTATCAATCCTGTTTCAAAGGAGTGGGATGTTAGTTTGCTGTAACAATATGTAGCTCAAGAGGATATTCCGATGATTCTGAGTTTGGCCATAAGCCCTAACCATCGACGAGATACTGTTTGCTGGAGTCACACAAAGAACGGACAATATACTGTTAAGTCAGGATATTGGGTTGCTACAAACTTGATGAGAAAAGAGGGGGAAATAAAAGTTCTACAACCCAGCATTACAAAACTTCAAGCCTTTGCTTGGAAGGTGAATGCGCCACAAAAGATATGTCATCTTATATGGCAACTAACACTACAAGAAAACATCAAGGATTCTGAGGGAAAAAATCGTCGGAATTTCGTCGGAATATCGTTATTCCGACGCAATTCCGACGAAATACGTCGTCGGAAATAATTCCTCGGAATTTCTTTTTCCTCTGAAATCCCTCGGAATTTTCCGACGGAATTCCGAGGAAATAAATTTCCGAGGAAATTCCGAGGATCCCTTGTTTGTCGGAAAAGTCCTCGGAATATACCGAGGTAGAACTTCGTCGGGATAATTCCTCGGAAGTTCATCGATCGATGCGTGTTTGGACATATATACATCGATCGATAGGAGTATACCGACGGACTTTTTCCTCGGTTTATTCCGAGGAACTGTTCCCTCGGTATATTCCGAGGGATCCGTTCCTCGGAATTTTCCGAGGGAGTTGTCCCTCGGAAAATTCCGAGGGAAATGTCCCTCGCTATTTTTTTAAAAAAACGGATCGATCGATGCGTTTTTGTTCAAAAACGCATCGATCGATGTAGTGAAAAATATAATTAATTTCCTCGAAATGTAAAAAATATTAATTTTTTTGAAAAAATAAAATTTCTGAAATTTAAATTCGAAAATATGAAATTAAAAGTAAAATTGAAATCATACTAATTAATATTCAAAGTTTCACAAATAAAAATAAAACATTCCGAGATTGGGGAAAAAAAAACTACGGGTCTGGCACGTCCGGGAACACCTCGTTCGGGTACATCCTCTGCATCATCTCCATCATTTGCTGGTTCAGCCTCCTCTGTGCCTCATAGCCCGCCTGTTGAGCCGCCATCTGGGTCTCCAACAAAGATATTCGATCATCTTTGTCCTTCAACTGAGCCGTAAGTACTTCTGGATCAACAAAGGGCGGTGGTGCAGAAGAAGGAGGAACCGACCGGGTGCGACGACCCAAACCGAACAAACGTCCCTTCTTCTTTGGAACCGACTGAATAGAAAAAAGCCAAATTTAGAAATTTAAACCAAGAAATAAATGAATTGAACTTAAAAAAAAAAAACTTACGGATTCAACGATTTCGTTGATTCGAAACCGGGACAAGTTGGTCGAAGCCGTCGAAGCGTCATCCTCGGTTTGAAGCTGAGACACTTCGTCTACCACCTGAGTTTGGACCAGGTCGACCACGTCCCTCACAAGACCGTCATCAATCTGGCCGGTCTTCTTGTTGGTATACGCCCTCCTCATTAGGGCGAGATCATCGACCGGCTCGCCATCATTTTCTTCCGCCTTGAAAAAAAACATAAAATTAAAGAAACATTAGAAATTAGAAGAAATGCACAATAAATTTAAATTCTGAAACTCAAATAATTGAAGAAAAAGCGGTTGAACTTACCATGCGATCTCCGAGAGTGGCAATAGATTGAGCACCCAAGTTATGCTTGTAGATGCCCTTCCCTTTACGGTCGCTCCTGCGGTTGGTGGAGTTGGTGGAAGAAGTTTCTTTCGTCTCCTCCTTATCCCAATGCGCACACAACTCCTTCCAGACCGTATCGTTCATCGACTTTGGGACCTTTTAATTAAAAAAAAAAAAAAGTTTAATAAATTAAAAAATAGTTTAATAAATTAAAAAATTGTTTAATAAATTAAATCGAACCTTATTGATTTCCCACTTCTTCTTCCACTCGTGGATCTGCTTCCCATAGTTGTCCATTACTTTATGGACGAAGTGGTGATAGATAAAGAGCGTCTCATCGGAATTCCAGTTGAACTCTTGCTGAAAAAAAACACAATTAGTAGAAAATTTATATTAAAGATTAAAAATATAAGTAAAAAATTAGAATACTTACCGCAAACTGACGAAACCACAGAACCTGCTTGTCGGTTGGGAAGTGAGTGAAAGTCGGATGTCCACTGTCGAGGGCCGAGTACATCATACGGTTGATCCATGCGCTGATCCCGTTCCCGGATCGGTTGAACCTTATTAAAAGAACAAACGGTTAATAATGAATCCAAATTTAAAGAAAAAAAATGTTTAATTACCATGTTTGACCCCGTCCATGTGGATACGGAGTGAGATACGGAAGATGGTCACGACCGGGCTGTTGAACCAACTCCGCAACCCTCATCACTCCCGGAGGACCCGGAGGAACAGGAGCGGATGCAGCAGCGGGAGCGAGAGGAGCATGAGCGGGTGCAGCAGAGGGAGATGTATGGTTGGAGCTGTGGGGCGAAGGGGAATCCTGAAAATGGCTGGAATCCCGAGACTGGCTCCCCGTACCACCACGACCACGACGCTGTCGAGGCCGGGTCTGATCATCATGAGACCTGTAAATTAAAAAAATATATTTAATAAATACAGAAATATATAAATTAATTTTTTTTATTAAAAAAAAATCCCAAATAATTTAATCACAGAAAAAGATTTATATATATTAAATTTTTTTAATAAATATATATAAAATAGTTCTAATAAACAAAAATAGTTTTAATAAATAAAAATTGTTTAATAATTATAAAAAATAGTTTTAATAATATATATATATGAAAAATATTTTTAAATCCCAAATAATAGTATTTCACAAAAAAGTTTTATAGATATTTAAAATGTTTTGTAAAATCCAAAAAATCGAATTTATATAGAATTTTTTTTTGTAAAATCCAAAAAATCGAATTTATATAGAAAAATCGTTTTGTAAAATACAAAAATCGATTTTATATACAAAAATCGATTTTATAAATACAAAAAATAAAAAAATTATAAAAAAATTCTAAATCAATTCAACAAAACAAATTATTCAACCAAATCACAATTCTAAACCTATTATACAACCAAATCACAATCCTAACCAATCACCCTAACAAAAATCTATCAAAACTACACAAAAACCTAACAAATAGAACCTAAGAGAGTGGGATAGGGTCCTTACATGATTTGTGTAAGAGAAGAGGGAGATCGCCGGAGATATCGTCGGATTTCAGGGGGAAATCGCCGGGAGGAGAGAGAGGAGGCGCAGAGGAAGAAGAGAGAAATGGGGAAGAAGAAGGGCTCGTGGTTATAAAACCTAGGGTCCGACGGACATTATCCGTCGGAATTCCGTCGGAATTCTAATTTCAATTTTCGCGAAATATTTGCCCGGTAAAATGAAAATATTCCGAGGAAATTCCGACGGATAGTAAAATATCCGTCGGAATTTCCTCGGAATATTCCGAGGAAATACCGAGGAACTAGTGTTTGGGGTTTCAAAACATCAATTTTTTTTGCCGTATTTCATTTCTTATACAATTGTAATGCATACCATTGAGGATTCTTTGTATACATGAGCATAAACCATGAAATAACAAATTTCAAAACTAATTGAAAGTATTCCCTTTACCGTTCGTTAAAAGGTATAAGTGTTTCTCTTATGTTGCGAGATTTCGTTCATACAATCGGAAAAGTGTTAATTATACGGTAAGGAACAAATTTTTGACTTCATAATGAACGTAAGACACTTAATAAGGGTTATATAGGTGTTATTCAAACGGCAAAACGTTGTTTTCGGTTTAAAAACCCTATTTCCTCGGAATTTCCTCGGATTATTCCGAGGGAACTCCGAGGAAACCCTCTTCTTCCTCGAAATTTCCTCGGAATATTCCGAGGAAATTCCGACGAACTAGTGTTTGGGGTTTCAAAACGTAATTTTTTTAAAAAAACGCATCGATCGATGCGTTTTTGAACAAAAACAAATCGATCGATTACTAAGATGGCCCGGCCGTAAGATTGTGATCGATCGATGAGAGTATCCCATCGATCTATCGACAATCTGAATGGTTCCTCGGAATTTCCTCGGAAAATCTTGTATGTTTTTTTAAAAATGCATCGATCGATGCGTTATAGAACAAAAACGCATCGATCGATTACTAGGATGGACCGGGCCGTAAGATTGTGATCGATCGATGAGATTAACCCATCGATCTATCGACAATCTGAATTGTTCCTCGGAATTTCATCGGAAAATCTTGTATGTTTTTTTAAAAATGCATCGATCGATGCGTTATAGAACAAAAACGCATCGATCGATTACTAGGATTTACGGGGCCGTAAGATTGTGATCGATCGATGAGAGTAACCCATCGATCTATCGACAATCTGAATTGTTCCTCGGCATTTCGTCGGAAAATCTTGTATGTTTTTTAAAAATGCATCGATCGATGCATTATAGAACACAAACGCATCGATCGATTACAAGGATGGACCGGGCCGTTAGATTGTGATCGATCGATGAGATTAACCCATCGATCGATCGACAATCTGAATTGTTCCTCGGAATTTCCTCGGAAAATCTTGTATGTTTTTTTAAAAACGCATCGATCGATGCGTTATAGAACAAAAACGCATCGATCGATTACTAGGATTTACGGGGCCGTAAGATTGTGATCGATCGATGAGAGTAACCCATCGATCTATCGACAATCTGAATTGTTCCTCGGATTTCGTCGGAAAATCTTGTATGTTTTTTTAAAAATGCATCGATCGATGCGTTATAGAACAAACGCATCGATCGATTACAAGGATGGACCGGGCCGTTAGATTGTGATCGATCGATGAGAGTATCCCATCGATCGATCGACAATCTGAATTTTCCTCGGAATTTCCTCGGAAAATCTTGTATGTTTTTTTAAAAACGCATCGATCGATGCGTTATAGAACAAAAACGCATCGATCGATTACCAAGATGGCCGGGCCGTAAGAATGTGATCGATCGATCGTTATAGAAACAAAACGCATCGATCGATGCGTGTTCGGAAAACAGAATTATAAGGCAAAACCCGACCTTTTTTGGATCTAAACCTTAGAACTCTCATCCCCTCCGATTTCCCCTATAATTCGCCCCCCTTTCTCTCTCTATAATCATCCGATTTGAACAATTTTGGGCTCTATTCCACTTGATTTTTCGAGCTCTACCTGATTCCTACACTCGTCTTCACCCTAAGACAGGTATACTCCGCGAATCTCCACATTCTGAAATCGTGTTCTTGAGCAATTTTTGGGTTTTGTGAATTTCTTATTTCCGTGTTGATTCCTTGATCAAATATGCATGAAACAGATGTTTAAACATGGAATAGAACACAATTGTCTGTGATCAACGAGTTTGGAACATGATTTGAGATGATTTAGGGATTGAGAATTTTTTTCAATTTCGTTTTTTTTTATCACAACTCGATTTCGCTTTTCATTTTCATGTTGCTTTGAGTTCTTAATTGATTATAACCATGTTGAGAGCAATGATTCTATTTTGTAGAGAATGAAGCGCACGAAAACATCAGCAAAGAAAAACACACAAGAAGAGGGTTCGTCACAGCGAGAGAAGCAAAGGCCAAAGAAGTGGGATAAGTCTGATACCACCCACTACAACAACATGAAGAAGGTAGCCGTTCCGGCTACACAACTAGCATGTCCTGAGACGATGACAATATTGGGAATCAAAGCAGACATTGAAGGACTGTTCCAGAACATGGGTCTAGGCCAACTATGCAACCTCAAGGAACCCACTTATCCGGAGTTGGTACGCCAGTTCATAGCATCCGCATACGTCACCCGTCCCGATGATAGCCATCAGGAAGGTTTTCTGGCATTCGTAGTGCAGAAAGTATACTATGAGGTATCTTTCACAGACCTCTGCGGACTATTTGGATTGAGTGCGGGGGAGAGGACATATGGTCTTTATTGGACTTCAGAGCTGTTGAACTTCTGGGAAACGATTGGCACAGGGGTTTATAGATCTTCTCAGGCAAAGGAGTCACTTATCCGGAGCCCAGTACTGAGATATGCGACACGCCTCATTGGCTCATTGCTATACGGGACAACCACAGCCGCATCAGTCACGCAATGGGAGTTGTGCCTCCTGTACCAAGGTGTGAGGCATTTGCTACCGGCATTTGGAAACTCTACATTCCCACCTGCTACTGCCTTCAACATGGGAGCGGTGCTGGCCGCAAACTTAGCAGGATACAAGGGGAAAGTAACCAAATCCAAGAGCAATGCATGTGGATTTGGTGCAGTGATTACTCGGATCCTTAGACATGTGGGTGTAGACTGTGAGAACCACCAGGTAGCACTGGACAGATCGAACAACATTGCTTGGAACTACCTGGATGTCATTTCTCTAGTAAGTAAGGAGTTCATAGCTGGTCCCCACTCGAGGATCGATCGGGATGGTCCTTACGTCTACGTATTCCAGGACCGAGCGAAGAAAACACTCTACTGCCACCTGCCTCAGATCGGCCTGACTGCTCTACTTTCAGAGGCTGCAGTTGAGTTTCTACCCCCCTGCTACCGCACTAGTAGACAAGCCATCCTTCTTCACGCCAAAATATCAGACCAAAGGCAAGGGCGTGGTTGATGAAGAAGGACAAGATGAGGCTGCACAAGCCATTCCAGATGATTCACAACCCCATCAGCTACTCCCATCAGACTCCAGCCAGTACAAGCTGCAAGAGCTTCCACCGAACGCCACTTCGCGCCAGCAACAACATTGGAGAGATCAGAGCATAAAGACAAACAACGACATGCTACACAAGATCTGGGCTGCCATTTCACGTATCAGGCCGTGTCGTTGCCAAAAGGATGATGTAGTTCATCGGGACAACTCTCCATCCAGCTCTGGTTCGGGTTCGAGTGGTACACACAGGGTAAGAAAGAGGTCCAAGAGACCCAACGATGCAGGAACATCTGGAGCAGGAGACGAGGAGTAGGAGCTATCACCGGCTATTTTATTTTCTTTTCTATTCTAACGTTTTATGGTCTTATTTTCTGTTAATTTTGAACTGAGTTTTTTTTTAGGTTTCTTAATTATGTTCGTATTTCTTTTACATGGTTTCTTTGTTTTATTTGGTTGTGTTTTGTGTAGCTTTTAATTCGTATTCAGCTTTGCCTTGCTAGATAAACCAAATAACTATTATCCAAGGAAAGAGGTTATATCAAGTGTTCCTCGGAATTTCCTCGGTATTTCTTAAAAAAAAAAAAAAAAAAAGTTCAATGGTAGTCTGTTTCCGAGTCATCATCACCAGATGAATCTGAATCTGGATCTTGGTGAAACTCTCCAATTACTGGTTCATCCTCTACGTGAACGACGGCTTCCTCTCCAAAGTCGGTTAAATCGACTACAAGGCCAACTCCAGCTAAATCTTCTGCTGCACTACAGTTGCCGGATGTGCTTGGTTGTAGTGGGTCTTCCAGCTCAGAACTTCCCTGAACTCGGCCTCTCGGGTTGAGTCTTGTAACAGTAACCCATGGATCATCTCTGTTCCTTACCCGGGGTACTTGATATAACAAACCTGTAACATTTAGAAAAATTATAAATTAATACACATGATGATGAATCATTCTGAATAATTAACATTTAATTACCTGATCGGCCTGGGAAGCAAGAATGAAAGGATCATAATATTGCAGCTTTCGCCTCGAATTTACTGATGTAACACCAAATGCATCTGTTCTCACACCTCGATCTGGGGTGTTGTCGTGCCAATCACAATAGAAAACAGTACAGCGCAATCCAACCATGCCCAAATACTTGATTTCCAAAATCTCATGTATGTGTCCGTAGTATACATCATCTCCTGATGCAGAACAAACGCCAGCATCATAAGTCGTACTCGAACGTCTCCTCTTCTGAGTTGTGAATGCATATCCTCGAGTACAAAATCTCGGATATGACTTCACAACAAAGTTTGGTCCAACGACCATCTCACGTATCCAATCGTCAAATGTTTCACCTCTGGCCAAACCAGCAGACACCTATTAATAGCACATATATATATATTATATCAATAAATGTGAATTAGTATAAATATGTGATAAAATATATTTTAATTTGTTTAAAGCACTCACATAAGTAAACATCCATCCAGTAAATTCTCTCTGCTTCATTTCTTCTAGTTCGTCCTCTGTGGCGTATCTATACTCGAACCGCTTTTCTGCCATGAAAATCCTGTATATGATGACAATAATGTAATTAATTAAGATTTAAATTTCAACTTGTTAAAATAAAAATTTGTAAGCTCATTTATTTACCTCTCATATTGAAGAACGTCTTCGCAGTTGGTGAGCAAATATGTTTGCAAATGACTGCGCTCCTGCTCAGTAAGTCGACGGTCCTTTGGTTTTCCGCTAAGTCGTCCAACGTCTGTGAAAATGTCTGGAACCGTAACATGATATGTTGCCCGTTCGCCTCTATCATCATGCCGAGCAGGTCTTCTGTTTTTGGTCTGAACTTCTGCTGGAAAGTAGTACTCGGCAAAGTTTGAAGTTTCTTCATTGATCATCTGTGCGACTATAGAACCTTCCACCCTACTTAAATTTTTCACCATCTTCTTCAAATGGAACATATACCGCTCATACAGATACATCCATCTATACTGCACAGGACCACCAAGTTCCAATTCTCTTGCCAGGTGAATAACAAGATGCTCCATAACATCAAAAAATGAGGGAGGAAATATCTTCTCAAGGTTGCACTGAATCACGGCTATGTTAGTCTTCAAATTTTCAATACCTTCAAGAGTCACTGATCTCGTGCATAAATCGCGGAAGAAACCACTTATCCCTGCAATTGCTTCATGAACATTTCGTGGTAATATTTCCTTGAAGGCGAACGGAAGGAGGCGCTGCATCATTACATGGCAATCGTGGCTTTTCAAGCCAGTAAACTTTCCTTCCTTTCTGTCGATACAGTTACGCAAATTTGATGCGTAACCGTCTGGAAATTCCACATCGTTTGAAATCCAATCAAAGAACGCATCTTTTCCCGCTGCATCAAGTCGGTATATGGGAAAAGGAGCCCTACCATTCTCATCAACATGAAGTTCTGAACGAGCACATATATCGACTAAATCCAGTCTTGACTTCAAATTATCCTTTGTTTTACCTTGAACATTAAGGATCGTGTTCATGAGATTGTCAAAA
Source organism: Brassica napus (assembly GCF_020379485.1). Taxonomy (NCBI): domain Eukaryota; kingdom Viridiplantae; phylum Streptophyta; class Magnoliopsida; order Brassicales; family Brassicaceae; genus Brassica; species Brassica napus. The sequence continues at coordinate 32,611,356 of NC_063447.1, read as the reverse complement.
AAGTTCTTCTCAATATGCATGACATCTAAATTATGCCTTAGCAGATGATCCTCCCAGTATGGCAGATCCCAGAAAATACTTTTTTTGTGCCAGTTATGTAGTTCTCCAACAGCATCTACCGGAAAACGCTCATGTCCACCGACTTCTGGCGTCCTTTCTGCACCAAAATCTCTTAGTTGTATCTTCAAATCTTTCCCACAAATTTCCGGAGGTGGACTGTCAAACACCCTCTTGTTCTTCGTAAACAAATTCCTACTCCTACGATATGGATGATCAGGTGGTAGGAATCTCCTGTGACAGTCAAACCAACACGTTTTCCTTCCGTGCTTTAGTTGGAAAGCATCAGTGTTATCTTGACAATATGGACATGATAGCCTTCCATGCGTTGTCCATCCAGACAACATACCATATGCTGGAAAATCACTTATTGTCCACATTAGTACTGCCCGCATTTGAAAGTTTTCTTTACACGAAACATCGTATGTTTCAGCACCTTGAGCCCATAGTTGTTGCAACTCATATATTAGTGGCTGAAGAAACACATCAAGTGATCTCTTAGGATGCTCTGGTCCGGGAACGAGAATCGAGAGAAACAAACTCTCGTCGCAAGCACAAGTTTGGGGGGAGGTTGTATGGTGTAAGAATGACGGGCCATAGAGAATACTGTCTTCCACTCTTGCCAAACGGACTGAAACCATCAGTACATAATCCAAGGTAGACATTTCTTCTCTCATACGCAAAGTCGGGATACTTTGATTGGAAATGCTTCCACGCTTTTGCATCTGAAGGATGTCTGATCTCACCATCTGTTGAGTGCTCCGCATGCCATCTCATTGGTTGCGCTGTGCGTTCAGACAGATACAACCTCTGCAACCTTTCCGTCAAAGGTAAATACCACATCCTTTTATATGGCACTGGAACTCTTCCAATTGTATCTTTATAACGAGGCTTTCCACAAAATTTGCATGTAACCCGCTGTTCATCCACCCTCCAATAAATCATGCAGTTGTCGCTGCATACATCTATTACCTGATACGATAAACCAAGACCAGCTACGAGTTTCTGAACCTCGTAGTATGAACCAGGAGCTACATTATCCTCGGGTAGAATACCTTTTACAAAATCAGCAATCGCATCCACACAGTCTTCAGCCAAATTATAATCTGTTTTAATGCCCATCAATCTTGTAGCAGATGATAAAGCTGAATGACCATCTCTGCAACCTTCGTACAATGGTTGCTTTCCAGCATCCAACATATCATAAAATCTCCTAGCTTCTGCATTGGGTAAATCTTCCCCTCTAAAATGATCATTTACCATCTGCTCAGTACCTACACCATAATCTACATCCGTTCTAATTGGTTCTTCTAATCTAACCGCTGGCTGAGGTTCACTAGTACTACCATGTTCATAATCAGTTTCCCCATGATGATACCAAATTTTGTAACTTCGTGTAAACCCACTCAAATATAGATGAGTCCAAACATCCCACTCTTTAATAACCTTTCTATTTTTACAATTAGAGCAAGGACATCTTAACATACCTGTTTTTGCTTCCGGTTGTCGGTGAACTAACCCCATGAATTCAGTTATACCTCGTTGGTATTCTTCCGTAAGCAATCTCGTGTTCGGATCCAAATGAGGTCGATCGATCCAAGAACGAAAATAATTTGAAGAAGACATATTTTTTATGAATCAAATTCGTGTGTAAATAGAGTAAGAGGGAGGATGAAGATATGAAGTGAATGAAGAGGAAGAGGAGTGCTTGTATTTATAGTTTAAATCCTGCCGACATACCGAGGAAATTCCGACGGAATTCCGACGGACAAAACTAGTTCGTCGGAATTTCCTCGGAATTTTGTAAAATCCCCCAACGGCTCTCCAACGGCTATAATATTTCCTCGGAATTCATCGGTTTTTTTCCGAGGAACAGAGTTTTCCTCGGAATTTCCTCGGAATATTCCGACGGACTGTAGTTTCCTCGGAATTCCGTCGGTATATTCCGAGGAAATTCCGAGGAAACCCAATTTTGTGTTTCCTCGGAATTTCCTCGGAAATTCCTCGGTATATTCCGAGGATTTCATTTTCCGTCGGAATGTCCGTCAGAATATCGCTGTTTTCTTGTAGTGA